>NC_091287.1:310933261-311670761 GCF_032444005.1 Ranitomeya imitator
GCATGCGTCGTTTTTATGCATGTGTTTTGTTGCAGAAATGCAACATGTAGTAATTTCTAGTGGCGTTTTTTTGCCGCAAAAAAACGTATTGCTATGTAAATGCATGCGTTTTTAAGTACATGCGTTTGCATGCGTTTTTAAACGCATGTGTTTTAATAGAAAAACACAAGAATACACACTGATAAGCCAACCCCCAACCCTAACCCTAACCCTAAGGGATCCTAACCCTAACCCTAAGAGTTAGGGTTAGGATCCCTTAGGGTTAGGGTTAGGGTTAGGATCCCTAGGGTTAGGGTTAGGGTTAGGATCTCTAGGGTTAGGGTTAGGGTTAGGGTTAGGATCCCTTAGGGTTAGGGTTAGGATCCCTTAGGGTTAGGGTTAGGATCCCTTAGGGTTAGGGTTAGGATCCCTAGTGTTAGGGTTAGGATGCCTAGGGTAACTAGGGATCCTAACCCTAGCCCTAACCCTAGCTATTTCTGTTTATAGTGGGTTTTCTTGTTGATTTTGATGATTGGCAGCTGTCACACACTTCTCATAATGCGTTTCAAAAATGCAAACGCAGGTAAAAATGTATGTAAACGCGTCAAAACGCTGCATTTGTATTAAAACATGCAAAAACGCATGCGTCAAAAAAACGCAGCGTTTAAACGCATTTACATGCGTTTTTTCACCAAATGCGTTTAAAACGCTGCGTTTTTAAACGCAAATGTGAAACCAGCCTAAGATAGCGCTTACTGCATGTGTTGGGGGACACTCGCTTGGCAACGAGATTAAAGCACAAAGGAACATTTTCTCACAAAAACAGTCTATTTTGCTTTATTCAAGCATCATAAACCACTGTAGGCCATGTTACCCATCACAGAACTCACATAGTCCTTAGCACTTCATAGTAGACGACTTTGAAACGCAGTTACTAAACATGGCGAACCTCTCCAGTTACCATGGGCTACCGCATGCCAAACAGTTCATTAATGTCCATGGAACACAACAGGCACCAACACACGACATTAGGTTGCAGTCTCTAAAAATGCTGGACCTTACTCCGTCCAGTTACCATGGGTGACCCCACAGTTCATTAACTGACCCCCTGTCAGTGCACACAGTTCCCCATACTCTGGGTTACCTTCCAGGAGCTCCTGCTCCACAAGCTAACTCCTGTCAATACTCTTTCTCCCAGGGAAGCTGCCAAACTGGGATCACCATCCTGGACAATGCCTTGCTCACCAGGCCACCTGACAGTTCCAAATCCTTAGACGGCCATCACGGACTCTGCAGACATGGTCTCTCCATACGCTACTCAGGACATCCATTTTCCCTGGGACCGTCCAACACACAGGCCTCCAGGTCCAAGGACTCACCATGTTCTCTTCAGGAAGTCCATCCCCACTTGGGACCCTCCAACACATAGACCTTCCAGGACCTTACACACTCTCTCTTGTGACCAGACCTCAGTCACTTTATATAGCTGCAACTATGCCCATAAGTGGGAGGTGTGTGTGGTTAGTCAGACCCACCCAGCTCTCTGGCTAACTCTGTAAGCCTCCCTTTAAACTAAACATATACAAGGCTTGTAGGACTACAGGTCCCAGAGCAACAACATTACTGGCTTACAGCGCAGAGGATCTCCTTTGCGACACATACCAGCCATTTACAACAATGCGACTACGACTGCCATGCACTCCCATGGCCTCAATACACCTCCGTGCATATCCTGAGGAGCACATACAATGCCCCCTAGCTGTAACAGGAGTCACTGCCTCACACATGCATATAGTGGCATGTAAAGGTTTGGGCACCCCAGGTCAAAATTACTGTTATTATGAAAGTTAAAGTTAAAAAAGTTGAAGATGGAATGATCTCTAAAAGGCCTAATGTTAAAGATGACAGTTTTCTGGAGCACCCCAGCCAGGGCCTAGGGGTACTCGGTACCGGGTCCAGTCGTCATTAAAGGGGTAGTCACAGTGGCAGCGACCTGGTCCGTGGCCCTGGGGATCCAAATTAAAGGAAACATTTTTAAAGGGGATTTTAGGAATAAGAATGTTCGTGACACCACCTGTGGTATTTGGTCAGGGATGACCAATGCTGTTTAAAGGGGTCCACTGGGGTGATGTTATGGCAGCAGGGATGGTAAGGCTTCCCACAGGTGAAGCTGGGTCCCCAGGGCTCCCGGTGTAGTAGATAAAGATGGTGTAGTAAGAAACAGAAGACACAAGGTAGTAGTCAGAACAGGATTGTATGTGCTGAATACCTGTTAAAGGGATCCTTCCTTGCTTCTAAGCATGACATCACTCTCCCCGAAAAGAAAGCAATGCCACTGTAACAACCGGTTACCTGGGTTGTTACACTCCCCCCCTCCCATTATATCCAGTACGCCAGGACTGGGAAAAAAAAAACAACAATAACAGGTTAGATTTTGCAAACATTTTTGGAAATGCATTTCAACAGATACGAATAACCAAAGTCTATAAAAGGTTGCCGCGCTGACAGGCACTTACGAATCCATGTGTAGTCTTATGTGAGGAATGTCCACTTGCGTAATGGTTTCTTCCCCCACTGTCCAGTAGTACTTGGCGATGGGAGCGTCCTCCCCAAGATAGCAATCCCCCGTGTAAACCCGCCGCCGCAACTCAGCGGTAGCCTCGGCCGATGGCGTCGCTGCCAGCGTAGCAAGGTGAGCGGGGGGCGTGGTTAGATGGTGACGTCACCTGTCCGTGTATGACGGACGTGTGTAGGGGCCAATCCCGACGCGTTTCGAGGGAAACGTCCCTCTTCCTCAAGGTATGGCACCTGCACTGCTGCTGTTCTTATATAGCTATCCACGCCTGCAGCCCTGTGATCTCTCAACAGATGGTACATTATACTAGTCAGCTCATACCCAACCTAGCTTAGTATGACCGACCCGGCTGCTACTCTCAACTACTGAACTGTGGGCATACCTAATTGAAACTTTAATAAATATATATATGTGGTTCTCCAAAAATGAATGATGATGATAACAGTATTCCCTCTACCATATAACAATCAAATCTTTATTTATTTTATGAATAAAACCAATAAATATATGCGTAGATAAAAAACATTTTGGTTAAAAACTCATGTGTAACGATATACAGTACAGACCAAAAGTTGGGACACACCTTCTCATTTCAAGATTTTTCTGTATTTTCATGACTATGAAAATTGTACATTCACACTGAAGGCATCAAAACTATGAATTAAAACATGTGGAATTATATAATTAACAAAAAAGTGTGAAAGAACTGAAATTATGTCTTATATTCTAGGTTCTTCAAAGTAGCCACCTTTTGCTTTGATGACTGCTTTACACACTATTGGCATTCTCTTGATGAGCTTCAAGAGGTAGTCACCGGGAATGGCTTTCAAATCACAGGTGTGCCCTGTCAGGTTTAATAAATGGGATTTCTTGCCTTATAAATGGGGTTGGGACCATCAGTTGTGTTGTGCAGAAGTCTGGTGGATACACAGCTGATAGTCCTACTGAATAGACTGTTAGAATTTGTTTTATGGCAAGAAAAAAGTAGCTAAGTAAAGAAAAACGAGTGGCCATCATTACTTTAAGAAATGAAGGTCAGTCAGTCCGAAAAATTGGGAAAACTTTGAAAGTGTCCCAAGTGCAGTTGCAAAAACCATAAAGCGCTACAAAGACTCTGGCTCACATGAGGACTGCCCCAGGAAAGGAAGACCAAGAGTCACCTCTGCTTCTGAGGATAAGTTTATCCGAGCCACCATCCTCATAAATGGCAGGTTAACAGCAGCTCAGATTAGAGACCAGGTCAATACCACACAGAGTTCTAGCAGCAGACACATCTCTACAACAACTGTTAAGAGGAGACTTTGTGCAGCAGGCCTTCATGGTAAAACAGCTGCTAGGAAACCACTGCTAAGGACAGGCAACAAGCAGAAGAGACTTGTTTGGGCTAAAGAACACAAGGAATGGACATTAGACCAGTGGAAATCTGTGCTTTGGTCTGATGAGTCCAAACTTGAGAACTTTAGTTCTAACCACCATGTCTTTGTGAGACGCAGAAAAGGTGAACGGATGGACTCTACATGCCTGGTTCCTACCGTGAAGCATGGAGGAGGAGGTGTGATGGTGTGGGGGTGCTTTGCTGGTGACACTGTTGGGGATTTATTCAAAATTGAAGGCATTCTGAACCAGCATGGCTACCACAGGATCTTGCAGCGGCATGCTATTCCATCCGGTTTGGGTTTAGTTGGACCATCATTTATTTTTCAACAGGACAATGACCTCAAACACACTTCCAGGCTGTGTAAGGGCTATTTGACCAAGAAGGAGAGTGATGGGGTGCTACGCCAGATGACGTGACCTCCAAAGTCACCAGACCTGAACCCAATCGAGATGGGTTTGGGTGAACTGGACAGCAGAGTGAAGGCAAAAGGGCCAACAAGTGCTAAGCATCTCTGGGAACTCCTTCAAGATTGTTGGAAGACCATTTCCGGTGACTATCTCTTGAAGCTCATCAAGAGAATGCCAAGAGTGTGCAAAGCAGTCATCAAAGCAAAAGGTGGCTACTTTGAAGAACCTAGAATATAAGACATATTTTCAGTTGTTTCATACTTTTTTGTTAAGTATATAATTCCACATGTGTTAATTCATAGTTTTGATGTCATTAAAGGGGTAGTCACAGTGTGAATGTACAATTTTCATAGTCATGAAAATACAGAAAAATCTTGAAATGAGAAGGTGTGTCCAAACTTTTGGTCTGTACTGTATATATATACGGACATATATATATATATATATATATATATATATATATATATATATATATATATATATGCAAATGCATATATACAGATGCCACCCTAGACCCATTAATGGGGCCTTGGCAGTGTGAGTTGGAAGAAGTATATAAAATGCATTTATCATACTAAGCTAGGTCGGGTATGAGCTGACTAACATAATGTACCATCTGTTGAGAGATCACAGGGCTGCAGGCCTGGATAGCTATATAAGAACAGCGGCAGTGCAGGAGCCATACCTTGAGGAAGAGGGATGTTTCCCTCGAAACGCGTCGGGATTGGCCCCTACACACGTCCGTCATACACGGACAGGTGACGTCACCATCTAATCACGCCCCCAGCTCACCTCGCTACGCCAGCAGCGGCGCCATCGGCCAAGGCTACCGCTGAGTTGCGGCAGCGGGTTTACACGGGGGATTGCTATCTTGGGGAGGACGCTCCCTTCGCCAAGTACTACTGGACAGTGGGGGAAGAAACCACTACGCAAGTGGACACTCCTCACATAGGACTACATATGGATTCGTAAGTGCCTGTCAGCGCGGCAACCTTTTATAGACTTTGATTATCTTTGGGCAGTTACACACACCTTACTGACTGGTTTTGCCTGCTGCTGTTTCTTCAGGCACACGTGTTTAGCGCCATTGTGATCTATAGATATACTATTTCGCAGATACGAATAACTTTTCTTCCCTTTATGGGAGGCTATTTTCTTGAACGTTACAGTAACTATATATAAAGTGCAAAACATTAGCTTTACTAAAAATATAGAACTCTCTGTAATACCAAATATTACCTGCACATATATTAACTGTCTGACATATAAATTACTATTCATTCCGTTACGGGTAAACATTTTCTATCAGTATCAAATACTATCACTTTTACTAAGGTGCAACAAAGTCAACAATGAAAAGTGCAAACATTCAAGTACTTCACATTATATCAGTAACAGTGTCATTTAGCAAATTGTGAGATCTCTCTCACTAACAACAGCAGTGATGCGGTGGATCCGTTCTAAACCCCCAACGTAGTTCTTGGGCAGGCTGCAAGGCATAAGTGGTCTCCTTTCTGGATTGCTTCTTCGGCCACGCCAAATGGTTTTTATTCTCGGTCCCTTTAAGACAAACAACTCTTTAGTGCAAACAACCATAAACAGTTTCTTCATTGGCCTCATGTAAAACCAGTAGAAAGCACATTAAGAGGTGCCAACTATTTACAATTGAAAGTTTGTGGACCATTCACTGTCCATGGCCTCATTGTCCCTTTAATCAAATTAACTTTTGAACTTTAACAGTCTTTTTAAACTTTCAGAAACAGTGCTCTCTTACTGCTTCCATCTCAGCCAGCAGTAGTCACTGAGGCTGGCATACTCCCCACTTGACCAGCGTTGAACTGACAGCATGGCAAAATGTTCAGAAACTTTCCCACACTAATGAGTTGATGTCTGGTCAGGCGGGGAGGCTGCACAGGCAGCTTTTCATTCATTCCTCTGTGGTTTAAAGCCCAGCTGGTAGCATTAGCACCGCTTCTGGTTGTAAACTATTTAACCCCTTGAGATGAATTGCAGCGTGGGACTTGACTGTACAGCGGACAGATATGGGATATTGTTGCTTTTTTATTCTGGATTTTTTTTTTACAGAGGAATGAGGGCTTTGCTTAGTTTGTGACTGTAATAAATATGTTAAATCTGTGTGTTTCATTATTTATTAAAATACTTTATTCTTAATGTGTGTGTATTTTTAACCCTTTCATACTATTGGATTAATAATGGATAGGTGTCTTATTGACACCTCTCCATTATTAACCTGGCTTAATGTCACCTTACAATATCAAGGTGACATTAACCCCTTATTACTCCATATGCCAACCCTACAGGGCAATGGGAAGAGAGAAGCTAAGTGCCGGAATAGGCACATCTTACAGATGCACCTTTTCTGAGGTGGCTGGGGGCAGATTTTTTTTAGCCGGGGGGGCCAATAACCATGGTCCCTCTCTAGGCTATTAATATCTGCCCTCAGTCACTGGCTTTCCCTCTCTGGCAGAGAAAATTGCGCAGGAGCCCACACCAGTTTTTTCCTGTGAATAAAACCTTTAACTTAACATCTACAGATCCAAAATTTTTACACACGCACACTACTAACATTATTAGTCAGGGACATATATAAATCTAACTGATATGGAATAGTTTACTGTATGTAAACGGTTTACTGCAGAGGTGTCAAACTGCATTCCTCGATGGCCGCAAACAGGTCATATTTTCAGGATTTCCTTAGCATTGCACAAGGTGCTGGAATCATTTTGTTCAGGTGATTAAATTATCACCTGTGCAATACAAGGAAATCCTGAAAACATGACCTGTTTGCGGCCCTCGAGGAATGCAGTTTGACACCTCTGGTTTACTGTATGTAAACCATGTGTCATATCCTGTCGGGTTCTGCAATGATTTTACAGAACCCGACAATTGGATAATCGGCTATTCTGCTATCTAGCTCTCTATGAAATATAAAAATATATATATATATATGTGTCAATGACATATCTAGTCTACTATATAGTTGTCTAAGGGTCACTTCCGTCTGTCTGTTTGTCTTTCTGTCTGTCTTTCTTTCTGTCACGGATATTCATTGGTCGCGGTCTCTGTCTGTCATGGAAATCCAAGTCGCTGATTGGTCGTGGCCATGACCAATCAGCGACGGGCACAGTCCGGCAGCAAAATGGCCGCTCTTTCCTCCCCGCAGTCAGTGCCCGCTCCATACTCCCCTCCAGTCAGCCCTCACACAGGGTTAATGGCAGTGTTAATGGACCGCGTTATGCCGCGATGTAATGCACACCATTAACGCAGCTATTAACCCTGTGTGACCAACTTTTTACTATTGATGATGCGTATGCAGCATCAATAGTAAAAAGATGTAATGTTACAAATAATAATAATAAAAAAAACGTTATTCTCACCCTCCGACGTGCGCGGTGTCCTCGGCAGTTCAAGCGGCAGGCTCCGGTGCCAAGGATGCTATGCGAGAAGGACCTTCCATGACGTCATGGTCATGTGACCGCGACGTCATCACAGGTCCTGAGCTCATACCAACCCTGGGACCGGAAGCTGCCGCGTGCACCACACACAGGCGCCAGGACTTCAAGGGCCCCTTGGAAGGTGAGTATGTTTATTTTTTATTTTAAGTCTTTTTTAACCTGTTACATATGTGTCTGGCCAATATACTACGTAGATGGGCAATATACTACATGTCACGGAGTTACCACGACAGAGCAGTACCAGAAGACCACGGCGTCTGACGGCTTCTGCTTCTTCGCTGAGAAGAAGCACTTCTCCTGTGTATTAAAGGTGTTTTGTTTTCTTTCAGCAGGACAGGGGACACCTCTCCATTATTAACCTGGCTTAATGTCACCTTACAATATCAAGGTGACATTAACCCCTTACTACTCCATATGCCAACCCTACAGGGCAATGGGAAGAGAGAAGCTAAGTGCCGGAATAGGCACATCTTACAGATGCACCTTTTCTGAGGTGGCTGGGGGCAGATTTTTTTTAGCCGGGGGGGGGGGGGGCAATAACCATGGTCCCTCTCTAGGCTATTAATATCTGCCCTCAGTCACTGGCTTTCCCTCTCTGGCAGAGAAAATTGCGCAGGAGCCCACACCAGTTTTTTCCTGTGAATAAAACCTTTAACTTAACATCTACAGATCCAAAATTTTTACACACGCACACTACTAACATTATTAGTCAGGGACATATATAAATCTAACTGATATGGAATAGTTTACTGTATGTAAACGGTTTACTGCAGAGGTGTCAAACTGCATTCCTCGATGGCCGCAAACAGGTCATATTTTCAGGATTTGCTTAGCATTGCACAAGGTGCTGGAATCATTCTGTGCAGGTGATTAAATTATCACCTGTGCAATACAAGGAAATCCTGAAAACATGACCTGTTTGCGGCCCTCGAGGAATGCAGTTTGACACCTCTGGTTTACTGTATGTAAACCATGTGTCATATCCTGTCGGGTTCTGCAATGATTTTACAGAACCCGACAATTGAATAATCGGCTATTCTGCTATCTAGCTCTCTATGAAATATAAAGATATATATATATATGTGTCAATGACATATCTAGTCTACTATATAGTTGTCTAAGGGTCACTTCCGTCTGTCTGTTTGTCTTTCTGTCTGTCTTTCTTTCTGTCACGGATATTCATTGGTCGCGGTCTCTGTCTGTCATGGAAATCCAAGTCGCTGATTGGTCGTGGCCACGACCAATCAGCGACGGGCACAGTCCGGCAGCAAAATGGCCGCTCTTTCCTCCCCGCAGTCAGTGCCCGCTCCATACTCCCCTCCAGTCAGCCCTCACACAGGGTTAATGGCAGTGTTAATGGACCGCGTTATGCCGCGATGTAATGCACACCATTAACGCAGCTATTAACCCTGTGTGACCAACTTTTTACTATTGATGATGCGTATGCAGCATCAATAGTAAAAAGATGTAATGTTACAAATAATAATAATAAAAAAAACGTTATTCTCACCCTCCGACGTGCGCGGTGTCCTCGGCAGTTCAAGCGGCAGGCTCCGGTGCCAAGGATGCTATGCGAGAAGGACCTTACATGACGTCATGGTCATGTGACCGCGACGTCATCACAGGTCCTGAGCTCATACCAACCCTGGGACCGGAAGCTGCCGCGTGCACCACACACAGGCGCCAGGACTTCAAGGGCCCCTTGGAAGGTGAGTATGTTTATTTTTTATTTTAAGTCTTTTTTAACCTGTTACATATGTGTCTGGGCAATATACTACGTAGATGGGCAATATACTACATGTCACGGAGTTACCACGACAGAGCAGTACCAGAAGACCACGGCGTCTGACGGCTTCTGCTTCTTCGCTGAGAAGAAGCACTTCTCCTGTGTATTAAAGGTGTTTTGTTTTCTTTCAGCAGGACAGGGGTTAATAGGCCATGTGCAAATTCTTGCTTTCAGCTGTGCTCGGTTAGCCACTCCTCTCTCCTATAAAAACTAGGCCTTCTGGTCAGATCTTTGTCTGAGATAGCACTTGCTTGATAGACCTGGAGTAGTGAGGAGCTGGTGTTTGGAGAGCTGGAGGAATTTATTGTGCGACAGTTCTATGGTTTGTACGCTTGGAAAATTCCTCATCCTTACCTGCTTAATTTAACTTCCCCGTCCTTCACACCCTGGTGGATACCTTTGTTATTTGTGAGAGCGTATTTTGTGTGAGTGGAGTTTTCTTTTTACCCTTGTCTTTGTTCCCCTGTTGGTGTACTGTTGTACACGGTAGCACCTCTCTTCCCCGGGTGGGGAGGGAGACAGACGCAGGGTGGCAGTCAGGAGACAGGGTGAGGGTGGAGGCCCCGGCATCCTCGCCATCTGAGGTATCCCGGGGAACAGGGCGAGTTAGGGTGCACCCTAGAGCTAGGGCCAGGAAAGGTGCTCCTGGTCCCAGTTTACCCGCCAGTCCAATCGTGACACTACATGTCTGTGCTGTATACTACGTGGCTCTGTGCTGTATACTATGTCGCTGTGCAGTATACTACGTGGCTTGGCAATATACTACATGACTGGGCAATATACTACGTGACTGGGCAATATACTACGTAGCTGGGCAATATACTACGTAGCTGGGCAATATACTACGTAGCTGGGCAATATACTACGTAGCTGGGCAATATACTACGTCACTGGGCAATATACTGTGTAGCTGGGCAATATAGTATGTGACTGGGCAATATGCTACGTGACTAGGCAATATACTACGTGACTGGGCAATATACTACATGGCTTGGCAATATACTACGTGGCTGGGTAATATACTATGTGGCTGGGCAATATACTACGTCACTGGGCAGTATACTACGTGGCTGGGCAATATACTATGTAGCTGGGCAATATACTACGTGGCTGGTCAATATACTACGTGGCTGGGCAATATACTATGTGGTTGGGCAATATACTACGTGGCTGGGCAATATACTGCGTGGGCTGTGCAATATACTACGTGGACATGCTAGGTATTCTAGAATACCTGATGCGTTAGAATCGGGCCACCATCTAGTATCCCTATATTATGTGTAGACATTTATTTTATCTATTCTACTTTAACCTATCAGTGTGATTTTACATTACACCGCACTGAATTGCCGGCTTTTCTAAAGGACACCGGTGCGTATTTCTCACAAGTCACACTGATGGTCCGTGTGGTGTGTGAGTTTTTCTCACACCCATAGACTTTCATTGGCGAGCATGCTGCGATTTCTCTCGCACGTATAATATGGCTGAGAAAACAATGGCTAATAGGAGCTGCCCCATACATTTGACGTGTTGACGTGTTCCAGAGTTATGACCTCATAAAGTGACATTGGTCAGAATTGAAAGAAATTGGCCTGGTCAGGAAGGTGAAAACAGGCTTTAGGGTGAAGGGGTTAAAACCCTAATAATTTGTTACGTGCCACATACTCCTCTTCACTCCAGCTTCCCCTGTAGTTGAGACTCCTCCAGTCAACAGTTTTCAGATTTCAAAACTCTTCACTCAGCTAAACTTTACTCCCAGTCTATAGGCTTTCACTCTTCCAAAACCTGAGGCATAACTATAATGGACACAAACCTTCAGTATATGATGGATTGTATGTAACATACAAGGGTGATCTATATTTATTAATTTTCCATTTTGTGGCCTTCATAGTTTTACCTGATTGTTTTTTACTGAAATATTTTTCATTTGCACATTTACTCAAATACCCAACATTGTAAAGATTTCTCATGAATTTGCATTCTTAAAATGTTTGAAGAAATTTGAAACCTATAGATAAGAATCTGTACATTTTGAACATTATGAAACAAAAAAATACTTGCTCCAGTGTTTCAGCGATTTCAGCAGCTCGGACCCCACCAATCAAAACTTTTGACTTGTCACAATGACACGTCAATTTTTTTTAGAAGCAATGTCACCTGGTCAAAAGTAAGACCGTATGGCGGATTTAAAAAACAAAAGACAGAATACTCATGGGATCAGCAATAATAAAATAAGTGCAAAACTGGCCACTTCTGATCTGGTGACAGGTCCTCTTTAAATAGAGTTTTCATTTAAAGTAGAACTTCAGGCTAAACTATAAAAAAAAACCTTTATATTATCTTAAAATGATTTCCTTCACATCTGTTTAGTTTAATTTCATTTTTACTCAGTAGTCCCATATTCTCAAGGGACCTTGCATTGGAGTGTTATTGTAACACATGTTATTGTTAGCACTTTGGATCTGTTAATTCACTTATTGTCCAGTGCATACAAATCCGGAACACTTGCAAGGGTTACCTCTATCCAAAATATAAAAAAAATGTATAAGTAAATTAGAAATTATATATATATATATATATATATATATATATATATATATATATATATATATATATATATATATACTCTTTCCAAATTACTATGCAAATGACAATTTTCTCGGGTTTTCCTAAATGGTCGGTGCAAATGACAGTCAGTCTAATAAAAGTCATCACTCGTTAGATTATACATTGAATTATATTGAAGAAACCTCCCAATGATAACAGTATAATCTCCAAAATGATTAAATACTCAAAATGCACTGTTCCAAATTATTAGACACAGTAAAATTTCTAAACATTTGATATGTTTTAATGAATTGAAAATGCTCATTTGTGGAATTTGCAGCATTAGGAGGCCACATTCACTGAGCAAAAAAGCTATTTAACTCCAAAACCTCCTAACAGGCCAAGTTACATGTTAACATAGGAACCCTTCTTTGATATCACCTTCACAATTCTTGCATCCATTGAACTTGTGAGTTTTTGGAGAGTTTCTGCTTGTATTTCTTTGCATGAAGTCAGAATCGCCTCCCTGAGCTGCTGTTTTGATGTAAACTGCCTCCCACCCTCATAGATCTTTTGCTTGATGATACTTCAAAGGTTCTCTATAGGGTTGAGGTCAGGGGAAGATGGTGGCCACACCATGAGTTTATCTCCTTTTATGCCCATAGCAGCCAATGTCTCAGAGGTATTCTTTGCAGAAGGAGATGGTGCATTGTCATGCAGGAAGATGATTTTGCTCCTGAAGGCACGTTTCTGCTTTTTATACCATGGAAGAAAGTTGTCAGAAACTCTATATACTTTGCAGAGGTCATTTTCACACCTTCAGGAACCTTAGAGGGCTCTACAAGAGCTTTCCCCATGATTCCGGCCCAAAACATGACTCCTTCACCTCCTTGCTGACGTTGCATCCTTGTTGGGACATGGTGGCCATCCACCAACCATCCACTACTCCATCCATCTGGACCATCCAGGGTTTGCTCGACACTCATCAGTAAACAAAACTGTTTGAAAATTAGTCTTCATGTATGTCTGGGCCCACTGCAACCGTTTCTGCTTGTAAACATTGTTTAGGGGTGGCCGATTAGTAGGTTTATGAACCAAAGCAAACCTTTGAAGGGTCCTACACGTTGAGGTTATGGGGACTCCAGAGGCACCAGCAGCTTCAAATAATTGTTTGCTGCTTTGTAATGGTATTTTGGCAGTTGCTCTCTTAATCCAATGAATTTGTCTGGCAGAAACCTTCCTCATTATGCCTTTATCTGCATAAACTCTGTCTGTGTTCTGTTTCAGTCACAAATCTCTTCACGGTATGATGATCACTCTTAAGTTTTCATGAAATATCTTATCTTTTCATACCTTGTCCAAGGCATTGCGCTTTTCAGCAGCAGAGAGATCCTTTTTATTTCCCATATTGCTTGAAACCTGTGGCCTGCTTAATAATAGGGAACATCATTTTTAAGTAGTTTTCCTTTAATTAGAATCACCTGGAAAACTAACTATCACGTGTTTAAGATTGATTTCAGTGATCCATTGAGCCCTGAAACACAATACCATCCACGAGTTTATTTGAACAAACAAAACAATTAAATATTTATGACACTTAAATCCAATTTGCATAATAATTTGCAACACAGTATATACAATATATATATATATATATATATATACACTGTATATATATATATATATATATATATATATATATATATATATATATATATATATATATATATATATATATCAAACATGCTACTAAAAACTCCTGTCTATAATAAAAGAAAATGGCCACTATAACAAAGGAAAAGGCTATATAGCTGTAAGTAAATAATACACAGTGACTAAATTCACGCCCCCAAGAAGAAGCATGAGCAAAACGCGTGTCTGGGATAGGGGAGACAGCATGCCATTGTGGCATCCATGCTCTCAGCAGTCCGGACTAAGGTAATATGTATATTAGGGTGCCAAGGAAATGCATGGTAAAAATTAAGTAGCACGTTTTTGAAGGTCTTACCTCCTATTTTTGTTCCCTTTTGGTCATAGATATTTTATAAAAAAAAAATTAAGAATAGTTATCATTTACTGGTTGCTCAATGGCACATCATATTACAGTTTTAAATGTTTGTTTAGTATTTATCGTCATGCATATCCCACATTATGTATTGTATGTTATTCCATTTACTGATCAGATTAATTATATTTACGCGAAAAACTGAACTGACTGCCACACTGCCACTAAGTACTGATACATGTACAATGTACATAATTGTGCAATGCATATTTTACTGTAATAGAATGATTACTGCCATTCTATGTTTTCTGAATTATAAATAGTATATCCAGTTAAAGATATGATGACTAGTGTTGAGCGATACCGTCCGATACTTGAAAGTATCGGTATCGGATAGTATCGGCCGATACCCGAAAAATATCGGATATCGCCGATACCGATACCAATACAAGTCAATGGGACACCAAGTATCGGAATGTATCCTGATGGATCCCAGGGTCTGAAGGAGAGGAAACTCTCCTTCAGGCCCTGGGATCCATAGGGAGGTGTAAAATAAAGAATAAAAATAAAAAATATTGATATATTTACCTCTCCGGCGGCCCCTGAACTCAGCGCGGGTAACCGGCAGGCTTCGTTGTTCAAAATCAGCGCTTTTAGGACCTGAGAATCACGTCCCGGCTTCTGATTGGTCGCGGGCCGCCCATGTGACCGCCACGCGACCAATCACAAGCCGCGACGTCACCGCAAGCTATTGACGCGCTCATTTTTAAAAATGAGCGCGTTAATAGCTTTGAAAGACTTGTGATTGGTCGCGGCCACAGTGGAGCACGGATCGTGTATAGTGACCTCTATATACCGCCTGGTGCAGTGTGAGCAGACACTAGTGTGAACCATCCCTAGATCAGCGGTGCGGCTCTTAGGAGGAGGATGTGGGGGCTCTTAGAAGAGCCTTTGGGTGTGTGGACAGATGTGGAGGAGCGGAGTTTCCAGTCCTGGCACAGCAGACTAGCCGCTTCCTGGATCTATGGGAAAACGACCATTATCTGCCCCAATCACTGCACAAAGTCCTCCTTCAATAGGGGCTAATTTCCAGCTATCTGCAGATTATTCTGAGGCTGAGTTCTGCGAGCGACACTCAGTGTTCACTGACAGGCTGGCGGGTGAGGGGTTAATCCCTGTCAGTGCTTCTCCTCCGCTCCAGTATGTCAGGACCCGGGAGTATACAACTAGCACGTCCCAGGCTGTGGCCGATACTACAGGCAGCCGCACGGGGGATAAAAATGAGCGCGTTAATGGCTTTGAAAGACATAGCGGCTTGTGATTGGTCGCGTGGCCGCGACCAATCACAAGCCGCTACTTCTTTCAAAGCCATTAACGCGCTCATTTTTAAAAATGAGCGCGTCAATAGCTTGCGGTGACGTGGCGGCTTGTGATTGGTCGCGGCCACGCGACCAATCACAAGCCGTTACGTCTTTCAAAGCCATTAACGCGCTCATTTTTAAAAATGAGCGCGTCAATAGCTTGCGGTGACGTCGCGGCTTGTGATTGGTCGCGTGGCGGTCACATGGGCGGCCCGCAACCAATCAGAAGCCGGGACGTGATTCTCAGGTCCTAAAAGCGCTGATTTTGAACAACGAAGCCTGCCGGTTACCCGCGCTGAGTCCAGGGGCCGCCGGAGAGGTAAATATATCAATATTTTTTATTTTAATTCTTTATTTTACAGATCCCTATGTATCCGATACCGATACCCGATACCACAAAAGTATCGGATCTCGGTATCGGAATTCCGATACCGCAAGTATCGGCCGATACCCGATACTTGCGGTATCGGAATGCTCAACACTAATGATGACAAACTGAGTGGTTATTGTGTGTACAATATTGTGGAAAATGAGAAATATGGACAAATTCACATGCCTTAAGCAAGTGGTAAATATAAATTTAATGTCAACATATTTTACATGGTGAATCCTTATGCCAAAAGGAACAAATCTGAGGGGTAAGACTTACCAATTTGCAAAGTTCAGTATTACTTATTTGCACTCTGCTTGCCAAATGTTGGCAGGATTCATGGATCTTCTCTGGCGTCTCTGAGTAGAGAATAGTAAACTGGGTTACCATCACAGAAGTAAATTGTTCCTTTGGGAGTTGAGCTCCTCTGTACCGACATTTTGTTGTATATGTATACATTACAACCATATCTATTGGATCTATTCCTTTTCAGACTCATGAGCAACTCTTTGATATTTATCTTTGGGATATGCAAATTTGTGTTCCCACTTTTTGAATTAAAGTAGTCTGGGATGTTGTTTAGACCCATATTGATATGGGAATTGAATGCCCACTAGTCAGAGGATGCAATATTTATATTTCTGTGTAAAGTGATTGCATATGCTGGAGATCTGTTCCAATTACAAGACAGGGTATAAATACCTACTCTAGGTTGTCCTTTTACTGCCTGCTGTTCTCGCTGTGTGTGTGTGTTTTTTATGGTTTGAATCACCCGTTTTAATAATAGTTTGTTTTGTCTGTTCAAATTTATTTGAAATAAAATGTTTTCTGTTTTATCTTATAAGTGTGTAACACTTGTGATCTACATGCAATTTAATTGCGGCATGATCTGTATGGTTCTGAGTGACTAAAAACAGTTGTGCTCAAAAGTTTACATACCCCGGTAGAATTTTTGCTTTCTTGGCCTTTTTTTAGGTCGTCATTATGATTTAAAAAGAGAAAACCCAGTAGTTTGACAATAAATGGCTTCACCCAACCACTAACCATGAGTGGAGAAAAAAGTTTTGGTGTTATCATTCATATTCTCTGAAAAAAGGCCAAGAAAGCAAAAATTCTGCCGGGGTGTGTAAACTTTTGAGCACAACTGTTTTTTAGTCACTTAGAACCATACAGATCACAATTTAGATTGTGAGCCCCATCAGAGACAGTGATGATAATGTGTGCAAAACTGTAAAGCGCTGCGGAATATGTTAGCGCTATATATAAATAAAGATTATTATTATTTAACTGTATATATGTATGTATATATATATATATATATATATATATATATATATATATATATATATATATATATATATATATATATATATATATATATATATATATATACACATACACAGGTCCTTCTCAAAAAATTAGCATATAGTGTTAAATTTCATTATTTACCATAATGTAATGATTACAATTAAACTTTCATATATTATAGATTCATTATCCACCAACTGAAATTTGTCAGGTCTTTTATTGTATTAATACTGATGATTTTGGCATACAACTCCTGATAACCCAAAAAACCTGTCTCAATAAATTAGCATATCAAGAAAAGGTTCTCTAAACGACCTATTACCCTAATCTTCTGAATCAACTAATTAACTCTAAACACATGCAAAAGATACCTGAGGCTTTTATAAACTCCCTGCCTGGTTCATTACTCAAAACCCCCATCATGGGTAAGACTAGCGACCTGACAGATGTCAAGAAGGCCATCATTGACACCCTCAAGCAAGAGGGTAAGACCCAGAAAGAAATTTCTCAACAAATAGGCTGTTCCCAGAGTGCTGTATCAAGGCACCTCAATGGTAAGTCTGTTGGAAGGAAACAATGTGGCAGAAAACGCTGTACAACGAGGAGACCGGACCCTAAGGAAGATTGTGGAGAAGGACCGATTCCAGACCTTGGGGAACCTGAGGAAGCAGTGGACTGAGTCTGGTGTGGAAACATCCAGAGCCACCGTGCACAGGCGTGTGCAGGAAATGGGCTACAGGTTCCGCATTCCCCAGGTAAAGCCACTTTTGAACCATAAACAGCGGCAGAGGCGCCTGACCTGGGCTACAGAGAAGCAGCACTGGACTGTTGCTAAGTGGTCCCAAGTACTTTTTTCTGATGAAAGCAAATTTTGCATGTCATTCGGAAATCAAGGTGCCAGAGTCTGGAGGAAGACTGGGGAGAAGGAAATGCCAAAATGCCTGAAGTCCAGTGTCAAGTACCCACAGTCAGTGATGGTGTGGGGTGCCATGTCAGCTGCTGGTGTTGGTCCACTGTGTTTCATCAAGGGCAGGGTCAATGCAGCTAGCTATCAGGAGATTTTGGAGCACTTCATGCTTCCATCGGCTGAAATGCTTTATGGAGATGAAGATTTCATTTTTCAGCACGACCTGGCACCTGCTCACAGTGCCAAAACCACTGGTAAATGGTTTACTGACCATGGTATTACTGTGCTCAATTGGCCTGCCAACTCTCCTGACCTGAACCCCATAGAGAATCTGTGGGATATTGTGAAGAGAAAGTTGAGAGACGCAAGACCCAACACTCTGGATGAGCTTAAGGCCGCTATTGAAGCATCCTGGGCCTCCATAACATCTCAGCAGTGTCACAGGCTGATTGCCTCCATGCCACGCCGCATTGAAGCAGTCATTTCTGCCAAAGGATTCCCGACCAAGTATTGAGTGCATAACTGAACATTATTATTTGTTGGTTTTTTTGTTTGTTATTAAAAAACACTTTTATTTGATTGGATGGGTGAAATATGCTAATTTATTGAGACAGGTTTTTTGGGTTATCAGGAGTTGTATGCCAAAATCATCAGTATTAAAACAATAAAAGACCTGACAAATTTCAGTTGGTGGATAATGAATCTATAATATATGAAAGTTTAATTGTAATCATTACATTATGGTAAATAATGAAATTTAACACTATATGCTAATTTTTTGAGAAGGACCTGTATATAAAATCACTATGTATTGTTTACTTACAGCTATATAGTCATCCTCTCCTTTGTTATGTTGGCCATTTTTCTTTTACTATAGACAGACTTTTTTAGTAGCATGTTTGTTCTATAAGGAATATTCTGGCCAATACATTTTTAAGACTGGCTCAGAATGTTGTAATAAATAATTCCATCACTTCGTGGAACGCAAACTAATTTATGCTTCCTTGAAGTTCTTAACACTGTGGAAATGAATACTTAGACCATCACTGCCCACAATGGGCAGGAATGTTGACAGTGTTTTAATGATGTGGGTTGATTGCAGGCTAAATTTTCCATTTTTTATACAGGCCATTCTGCCTTTCTACCACTAGATGTCAGTGAAGAACATAGTCTGCCATTTTTCAGTCTCTCTTGATCACCTACATTTTCATTTTTGGGAAAAGATCTTTTTACTCCAGCGCGGGTCCCTGGAATCTGCTTTTCATTATGTAATTAGTCAAGAGGTAGTTCAGTAGGCCACAGACATTTTTTTAGACTTTGGTAAAAACGGAACCTGTGAATTTAAGAGCAGTGGTTGTAGAAACGCAAAGTATCTGTGGTCTAGATGGATGCTATTCACATTTGCAAAATTAATTCTGTGATATTGTACATCACAATTATACCGTGTGCTAATTTGCCAAATAAACAGGAAAACATTATAAAGAAAACCTTGTTGTACGGTGTAGACGTGTCAGTATATAGTATGTATTTTATTTCACAGTTACAATTACATCTTTCACATACATAAAAAATGGTAATAATAGGTCTTATTCATTTATGAAGACATTGCCACTGCAGTATTTTACCGTAGGATCCATATTTCTAACAATAACTGCAATAGCTGTAATGAATATCTTGCATTTAGTAGTTGTCTATATTATGTTACCGTTTTTGCTTTACTTACTTGCACTATGTTCTTGATGCTGCGATTTACTGCATGTTCTCCAATATGTTTAGTTTGGAAATATCAAATCCATTTCTTTGCATTGGCCCTCTGGGTATAGGGAAGCTCAGACTACTGCGCCCCCCTATACAGTTACACAAGCACGGTGCAGACAGACAGAGGCTGAAAGAAGACACCTTGGGCCTCCATCTGTTGATTTGGACCCTATGGTAATGTTACAATATGCATCGCAAAACGCTCCCAACGTATCCTGTAGGCTAAGTGCACAGACGTAGTGTGAACTTAGCCTAACAGACAGCAGGGGGTAGATGGAAAGGAATATGACTGCAGCGCCATATTACATAGGGTTTGGTTACTCACAGCATACTACAAGAAGTGACCCAAAATATTACTGAGACAACATATTCTCTATAGCTGCACACAAGAGAGGAACTTTACTGTATATACAAAAAAAACAAAAAAACAAACAAGAAAGGCCTGTATTCACCCAAATAACCAAAGCAAACGATAGTGAATAAACATTTTTTTCCCTGCTCATTTGCACAAGCAATGTAATAGTGGCTGCAGAGCGGAATCATTTTATAATTTTTTTTAGGGTTTACAGTACAATGTAAACTTATGGAAACCAAAAACGCTGTGCACAGGCTGCGGAAAAAGCCGCGCGGAAACGCTGCGGTTTATTTTCCGCAGCATGTCAATTCTTTGTGCGGAATCCGCAGCGGTTTTCCATCTGCTCCAATAGAAAACTGCAGATAGAAAACCGCAGCAGAATCCGCATTAAAAACCGCGGTAAATCCGCAGTAAAAACCGCAGCGGTTTTTACTGCGGATTTGGCAAATCCGCTGCGGAAAATTCCGCAATGGAATCCGCAGCGTGTGCACTTAGCCTTAATCTTCTTTTCTTCATTGTGCAGTTATTAGCAATAAAGTATTTAGCAACCAATTAGTGAACTTTTGTTAAATCAAAGTGGATGTTATCAGATATTTTTCACTGTGTGTATTTCTTACCCCTGTATGTTGCTGACCAATCATAAACAAGCACAACACAGCAGAAAAAGAACACTCCCCCACCATAGCTTAGGTTTCTCAATGTGTGAGATGTCATTATACAGCCCTGATCTCCTGCTCTTAGGGTATGTGCACACATCAGGATTTCTTGCAGAAATTTCCTGAAGAAAACCGGAAATTTTCTGCAAGAAATCCGCATTTTTTTTTTTGCGTTTTTTTTGCGTTTTTTTTTAGCATTTTGCAAGCGAAATTGAGTGGTCACGCGACCAATGAGCGGTCACGTGACCAATCACAAGACGACGACGTCATCGCAGGTCCTTCACACACACCATCTATAGGAACGGAAGCGGCAGCATGCACCGCTGAGAGGCGGGAAGACTCCGGGGCCATCGAAGGGGAGTATATCACTATTTTTTATTTTAATTCTTTCTTTTTTTTTACCAATTATATGGTGCCCAGTCCGTGGAGGAGAGTCTCCTCTCCTCCACCCTGGGTACCAACCGCACATAATCTGTTTACTTCCCGCATGGTGTGCACAGCCCCATGCGGAAAGTGAGCAGATCAATGTGGATCGACCCCAGACACAGGGCCACGAGTTTCGGTACCGGGCCTCTCTGGTTCGGTTCTGAGGCTGTCACGGTGGCTAGACCCGGTCCGCGACCCTGCTAAGGGGCGTCCAATAAAGGTGGTACAGTTTGTCAGGAGTTCGTGACGCCACCTGTGGTGTTCGGTCAGGGTGACCGACGCTGCTGTGGGGTCCACTGGGGTGATGAAATGGCAGCTGGATGGTATACCTTCCCACAGGTGAAGTATGTCCCCAGGGCTTCCCAGTAAGGTGGATGGTGATGGTGTCAGACGCAGTCAATAACGAGGACACAAGGTTGCAGTCTCTTTACCTCTTTACTGAAGACTTCAGGATCCTCAATCCAGAGCACGTTTAACAGGGCTCTCAGAGACCGGCCGGTCCGATGGGCACTTCCAGAGTTTCCCTCGCAGATGGAAATCGTTGCCCACCACTAGCGCCTGTGTGTTGTAGTCCTACCCTGCTGAGCATTCGGAATAGTCCTCACAACTGCTGTTCTCGTTCGTTCGTTCTCTACAGCTCTCTCTCTCTCTTTAGTTCCAGATGTTACTAGTTTCTCGTCCCCCAGGTATATTTTGGCTAGGACGCACCCGTATGACAGGAAGGCTTGGAGATCTTCCGTGACCCTAGAGATGCCCCTCTCCCAATGTTGCCCCCTACGTCTTCTTAGGAAATTTAAGGTAGACAGCCAACCTATAATTAACTGTCCTGCAGAGTTTGAAGTAAGGCCTGAAGTCAGTTACTCCTCCGGTGTTCCGGCCACCGGCTACACGCCTCGGTCTCACGGCACGACTCCTACTGGTACTCCTTTTTGCTTGATCTCGTTTACACTGTTCTACAATATCCTTCCTTTCTTATCTCTTTCTTAGGATACCGCCGCAAGGTAGTGCAGGCGCGGTTCCGTAACGTTCTGTTCTGTTCACTAGGCACCTGCCAGGTTCCCACGCCTGACAGGGACCCCCCTGTGCCTTCTCCCTGCAACACCCCCTGCCACGGGATGTTGCCTGAATCCAACCCAGTCAGCTTCTGACTAACTTCCTCCCCAGCCCCTAGTTTTACCAGTGTGAGGAGTGGCTCAATAAATAAAGCCTTTTTCTCCCCCTAGTGGCCGGAGTGTGAAGTGTAATGTGTTCTGGTGATACCTGATCAGGAGAATTCCTTCAGTGCCATCAGACGTACCATCACTCCCCTTAGTGGCAGAGTGTCATACTGCAACGACCAGATCTCTGGGGCGCTGCAAATGCATTCCTAGGTGTGCGGAATCCCCACAATTCCACAAATTTAATGAACATGCTGCTTTTTTTTCCGCAATGTGTAAAATGCAACATTTACACAAGAAATGCGGAATACACTGTAAATAATAGGAGGCATATGTAAGCGTTTTTTTCACGTTTTTTCACGTTTTTATCATGTTTTTATAGCGAAAAAACACGAAAAAAAGTGAAAAATACTGAACGTGTGCACATGGCCTTAGAATGTGCTGTGAGATTGACTAACACCTTTCAGATAAAGTCCCTGTGGGAAAGGAGCAGCGCAGCGGAGTTTACCTGTTTCACATTGCAAACTCTTCTATCAGCTCTCCTCTTCTCATAGCACTGTATGCTCTGCTGTACTGCCCCTCCCAGGACACTGCCTGTCCAGAGATGAGTCTCACTTATGTCTTTCATGTTCAAAAGCAATTTTTCAGCACAACAGACATGTGTGATTACTGACAGAGCTGCGGGCAGATGGCAGGTTTGAAGTGCTTTTCCAATATTTTGGTGGCATCTTTTTCTTTAGCCTTTTCTGGACATTTCTCTTAAAGAGAATTTGGCACCAGGTTTTGCTACCTCATCTGAGAGCAGAATAATGTAGAGGCAGAGACCCTGATTCCAGTGATGTATCACTGATCACAGTTTTCTCTGCTGTACATGTAGAAGTGCTCTGCATGCTGAGCCCTGTGAAATCCCACCCACACCACTGATTGACAGCTTTCTGCATATATTGGACATTGACTGAAATCTATTAATCAGTAGTGGGGGTGGGTGTACACAGAGCAGTTGACTAGTAGGTGCACAAAACCTAGTCATGTAGTGATAATCTCCTGCTGCTAAAACACTGATATTATTGAAACAGCAACAAAGAGTCTAATGAGTGACACATCACTGGAATCAGGCTCTCCACCCCTACACAATCCTACTCTCAGATTACATAGCAAAAACCTGCTGATATATTCCCTTTAGCTCTATTAACCACTTCGTGACAGAGCCAATTTGGTACTTAATGACCAAGCCAATTTTTACAATTCTGACCACTGTCATTTTATGAGGTTATAGTTCTGGAACGCTTCAACAGATCCTGCTGATTCTGAGACTGTTTTTTGTGACATATTGTACTTCAGGTTGGTGGTAACATTTCTTTGATATTACTTGCATTTATTTATGAAAAAAATGGAAATATGGAGAAATTTTTTTAAATTTTGCTATTTTCAAAGTTTGAATTTTTATGTCCTTAAATGAGAGAGATATTTCACACAAACTAGTTAATAAATAAAATTTTCCACACATGTCTACTTTACATCAGCACAATTTTGGAAACAACCTTTTTTTTGTTAGGAAGTTATAAGGGTTAAAAGTTGACCAGTGATTTCACATTTTTACAACAAAATTTACAAAACCATTTTTTTTAGGGACCATCTCACATTTAAAGTCACATTGAGGGGTGTACGTGACAGAAAATACCCAAAAGTGACACCATTCTAAAAACTACACCCCTCAAGGTGCTCAAAACTATATTCAAGAAGTTTATTAACACTTTATGTGCTTCACAGGAACTGAAGCAATGTGGAAGGAAAAAATTAACATTTAACTTTTTTTTTTACAAACATTTTACTTCGGAACAATTTTTTTTATTTTCACAAGTATAAAAAGAGAAAGTGAACCACAAAATTTGTTGTGCAATTTCTCCTCAATATGCTGGTAGCCCATATTTGGGGGTAAACCACTGTTTGGGCGCACAGCAGAGCTTGGAAGAGAAGGAGTGCCGTTTGAATATTCAATGCAGAATTGGCTGGAATTGAGATCGGACGCCATGTCGCGTTTGGAGAGCCCCCCGATGTGCCAAAACAGTGGAAAACCCCCACAAGTGACAACATTTTGGAAACTAGACCCCTTAAGGAACTTATGTAGATGTGTGGTGAGCACTTGGAATCCCCAAGTGCTTCACAGAAGTTTATAACATAGTGCCGTGAAAATAAAAAATCATATTTTTTCCACAAAAATTATAATTTTGCCCCCAAATTTTTATTTTCACAAGGGTAACAGGAGAAATTAGACCACAAAAGCTATTGTGCAATTTCTCCTGAATATGCTGATACCCCATATGTGGGGGTAAATCACTGTTTGAGCGCACAGCAGAGCTTGGAAGAGAAGGAGTGCCGTTTATCTTTTTCAATGAAGAATTGGCTGGAATTGAGATCGGACGCCATGTTGCGTTTGGAGAGCCCCTGATGTGCCTACACAGTGGAAAACCCCCACAAGTGACACCATTTTGGAAACTAGACCCCCCTAAGGAACTTATCTAGATGTGTGGTGAGCATGTTGAACCCCCAAGTGCTTCACCGAAGTTTATAATGCAAAGCCCTGAAAATAAAAAATGATTTTTTAGCCCCATTTTTTTCTTTTTTTCCCAAGGGTAACAGGAGAAATTGGACCCTAAAAGTTGTTGAATTTGTCCTGAGTACAATTATACCCTATATGTGGGAGAAAACTACTGTTTGGGCACATGTCGGGGCTCGGAAGGGAAGTAGTGATGTTTCGGAATGCAGACTTTGATGGAATGGTCTGTGGGCGTCATGTTGCATTTGCAGAGCCCCTGATGTGCCTAAACAGTAGAACCCCCCACAAGTGACCCCATTTTGGAAACTAGATCCCCCGAAGGAGCTTATCTAGATGTGTGGTGAGCCCTTTGTACGCCCAAGTGCTTCATAGAAGTTTATGACCTAGAGCCACGAAAATTATTATTTTTTTCCCACAGAAATGATTTTTTAGCCCCCAATTTTTTATTTTCTCAACGGTAACAGGAAAAACTGGACTCCAAACGATGTTGTTGTCTAATTTGTCCTGAGTATGCTGATGCCCCATATGTGGGGGTAAATCACTGTTTGGGAGCACGGCAGAACTCAGAATGGAGGGAGCACCATTTGACTTTTTGAATGCAAAATTGGCTGGAATCAATGGTGGAGCCATGTCGCGTTTGGAGACCCCCTAATGTACCTAAATAGTGGAAACCTCCCAATTATAACTCCAACCCTAACCCCAACACACCCTAACCCTAATCCCAACCCTATCCATAATCCTAATCACAACCCTAACCCCAACACACCCCTAACCCTAATCCTAACCATAACACTAATCACAACCCTAATCCCAACCCTGTTATGACCTGGTGGTCAGGACAATAATGGACCTGGTGGTTAAGAGCACACGGAATGACCTGATAGTTACTGATAATAAGGACGAGCTCTGGGATGTGGGAACTCTGCTGACCGTAATCCCTAAACCTATCAAACACACTAGAAATAGCCGTGGATTGCGCCTAACGCTCCCTATGCAACTCGGCACAGCCTAAGAAACTAGTTAGCCCTGAAGATAGAAAAATAAAGCCTACCTTGCCTCAGAGAAATTCCCCAAAGGAAAAGGCAGCCCCCCACATATAATGACTGTGAGTAAAGATGAAAATACAAACACAGAGATGAAATAGATTTAGCAAAGTGAGGCCCGACTTACTGAACAGACTGAGGATAGGAAAGGTCACTTTGCGGTCAGCACAAAAACCTACAAAAAGACCACGCAGGGGGCGCAAAAAGACCCTCCGCACCGACTCACGGTGCGGAGGCGCTCCCTCTGCGTCCCAGAGCTTCCAGCAAGCAAGACAACAAATAAATAGCAAAAGCTGGACAGAAAAATAGCAAACCAAAGAAATACGAGCTGGAACTTAGCTTCTGATGGGAAGACAGGTCACAAGAACGATCCAGGAGAGAACTAGACCAATACTGGAACATTGACACGTGGCCTGGAGCAAAGATCTAAGTGGAGTTAAATAGAGCAGCAGCTAACGAATTAACCTCGTCACCTGTGAAACTCAGAAACACCCACCAGAGGAAGTCCATGGACAGAACCAGCCGAAGTACCATTCATAACCACAGGAGGGAGCCCGACAACCGAATTCACAACACAACCCTAACCATAATCAAAACCCTAACCTCAACACACCCCTAACCCTAATCCCAACGCTAACCATAACCCTAATCAAAACCCTAACCCCGACACACTCCTAACCCTAATCCAAACCCTAACTATAACGCAAACAACAAACCTAATCCTAATCCCAATACACCCCTAACCCTAATGCCAACCCTAACCCTAATCCCAAACCTAGCCCTAATCCCATCCCTAACCCTAATCTCAACCCTAACCCTAATCCCAACTCTAACCCTAACTTTATCCCCAACCCTAGCCCTAATCCTAACTTTAGCCCCAACCCTAACCCTAACTTTAGCCCCAACTCTAACCCTAACTTTAGCCCAACTGTAACCCTAATTGGAAAATGGAAATAAAAAAAATGTTCTTTATTTTATTATTTTTTCTTAGCTAAGGGGATGATAAAGGGGGGTTTATTTACTTTTTTTTAAATTTTGATCACTGTGATAGAGTCTATCACGGTGACCAAAATGAATCAATAGGAAAAACCTTCCTATTGTTGCCGGGTGCTGGCCGGCAGATCTCTGCGGGTGCACTGCGCATGCGCCCACCATTTTCTCCCGGAAGAAGAAGCCGGAGGCACGGGAACTTCAGGGGGCCATGGAGGGACAATGGAGGTACCCCTTGCAGCCGAGGCCCTGAGATCTGCCGGGTGCCAGCCGGCAGATCCAGCGCACTGCCCATGCTCCCACCATTTTCTTCCTGGAAGAAGATGGCGGTGCCCATGGGGGAATGCACGAGGGCCGAGGAGCACCGAGTGGTACCGGGGGGATCTGAGATCCTATGTCTCTGTCCTCTGATGTGCAATCACAATCACAAAATTAAATGGCAAATTGCGCTTTCTTTTGCGGTCGCCGGTAAATGGTTAATTACCGGCAATTGCAACCTGGGGGTCGGTAAAACAGACCCGAATCATGTTCTCTGGGGTCTCGGCTACTCCCGGCAGCTGAGACCCTGGAGAAAAACCGACTCTGGGGGGCGCTATACACTTTTTACACAGCGCCATTAATTAACGGCACTGTCGTTTAATTACCCTTAACTACTGCCGTTATAAGGCGTATCGGCGGTCGTTAAGGGATTAAACAATGAAGAAACCACTAGCAGGTTTTAAAGCAAAGACACTGGCAAAACACTCAAAAAAATTGCCAAGCAGCTTCTAGCATCTTTTGAGCCTTTCCAATGACTTGTATTGTAAAGTATAGAACATCTTCAGAGCTGAAGCCCCCTGAAGATTGAAAAGCTCACTTCTTTTAAACGCTTGGCATCTTTTAACCTGATGTGGTTAAAAGATGCTCAAAAAACTGAGCATGTGCATAGCAAGTCAGTTTTACATAATAATGTGTATGTGCATCCCTTTGAGCATTTTCTAGGGGCTTTTTCATGTGTGTTTGAGTGGAATCTGCATGAACAAGACATATGCATATAACCCAAGACATTTTGAATCATTATTTATTGAAAAGTTGTCTTAATTATTCATTTAATATCATAAAAAGAAAAAAAAAAAATGGTTGCATATGTGGTCATAACCTGGCTGGTATAACAGGTTTTGGGAAGGGTTTTCACTTTTAAGAATCGATCACGATCATTGCTTACATGAAAAAATTAGATAATTGAATGATAAAGTAATAAAACACCTTTACCACAACCTTTACATTGCATGTGTAGTAATGCAGGCTTAATTACAAATACATCATAACACTAGTGGGGCAGGGAATGGATACATTAGGAGCATTACAATTTTGCCTATTTTCTATTCATAATAAATTGCTAATATATATTTACTCATTTTATGTTATACTAGGACATTCCAATGCCGATTTTATTTAGTAACATACAAGGTACAGTACATATAATTTCTCACTTTACAAACCACCATCTAACCACAGGCCATGTTGTATAAAAATCAAATTTTAACTGTGGCCGAGCTGTGAGGTTGGAACATTAATAATCTGAAAAGAGGAAAAGTAGCAATCGAAGCACATATAGACAATTGAAAAAGAATATCCAAAACTTAACCCCTCAATGGTCAGACATGTCTGAGTAATGAACAAGTAATTATACATAACAGAACTATTACTTTTGAATTGCCCCGTTTATATTGCTGTACGAAGTCTTGTTTTTTGCAGTGAGGAGTTGATTTTTTTTGCCACTTTGGGTCACATAAAGTTTAATGATTAGCTTTGTTTTTCTTTATTTTTTCACCTGTGCACTCTATTAAAGTGAATGAATATTCATTGCTCTCCACACCCAAGGAATTGAAGAGCAGTGAATATTCATTCTCTTTAATAGCAAGAAAACATGCTTGCCCAGGAGCAGGAGCTGGTTGCTGTAGGTAACAGTGTGCCCGCTAATAAACGGAATGAATATTCCCTGCTCTCCACTCCCAAAGTCCCTCCCACCGGCTTCAGTGCATAGAGGTGGGAGGAAATATGGTCGTGGGGAGTCGGCGGCAGCTGCTAACACTGTGCTCACTATTAAACATAATGAATATTCACTGTTCTCCACTCCCATAGTCCGTGTTGTTGGAGCAGTGCATATTCCGGCAGCTGACCTCAGCGTGTGGGGACACATGGCAGTGATATCATGCGCCGCTTACACGCTAAAATCAGTTGATGGCATCAGCACAGGACGCAGCGCTGTGAGGGAGAAGAAGGACGATGAGAAGAATTGTTTATTTTTTATGTGTGCACCATGAAGGGGTGCCATGTATGTCAAGATGGGGATGGGGTCAAGAAAACCAGGATGGTAATGTGGACCATGTATACCGCGATGTGGATGGGGGGCCACATATGCCAGGATGGGGATGTTGGCCATGTATACTAGGTTGGGGGCCATGGATACCTGGATGGGGATGGTGGCCATGTATACCAAGATGTGAATGGAGGCCATGGATACCTGGATTCGGGGCCATGTATACCTAGGTGGGGACATATGTACAAGGATAGGGATCGTACATACTAGGATGGGGACATATATATATATATATATATGCCAGCATGGGGGATATCAGTACAGAATTGTGGGACATTACCCCTATAACAGTATCAGCAGCAGTTCCCCCCTCCTTTAACAGTGTGTCACAACAAGAGACGAGCGAATATTGTTCGGTTATGTTCACCAAACTTTCCGATGTTTGCCGAACATAGCTGAACACCATTTAATTCAATGTGAGGCAAAACCAAACATGTAGACAACATCTTCAGGGGGCCCAAAAGTGTCCAAAACATCTCAAATTGAAGGCACACACCAGGAAAGTGGCATTAATTAACCCATCAATTGCGCTATAAATAATTATAAAAAATGTATGTGGGTTTCCCTGTATTTTTGATAACCAGCAAGGTAAAACTGACAGCTGTGGGCTACAACCCTCAGCTTTCAGCTTTATCATGGCTGGTTTTCAAGAAAAGATGGGTCCCCTTCAGCTGTCAGTTTTGCCATAATGGTTATCAAGAATAGAATAGACCTCATGTCATTTAAAAAAATATATATATTATTTATAGCGCAGGTGCCGGCAGAGGAATGGAGATAAGCAAACCTTTCAAGGTTTGCTTTGGTTTTGGCGATTGTCCCAAAACTTTCAGGGGGGGCAAAAAGCTACCAAAACACCTGTTAGGGTTGGCGGAACGCACCAAATATATAATTTATTAAATGGAATTGGTGCGTTCGCAACCCGGGATCCACCGTGCAGGAAAGCACCTGCTGCTAAATAATGGCGGCTCTATATGGCGGTATATACCAACTCTGTTAGCTTCACAGAGTAACCGCGAGAGGAAAGCTCTGTGCCCTGTTAGACTTTCACAGAGGCACAGGCCAACTACCCAGATGTGAGCAGTGAGTTGTCATGCATGCATACAAAACTCCTCGCCGGAGATGCCAGCATTCTAGGGGCTTATTTCAGCTGGGTCCCTGAACACATTCAAACACATGACCACATTGGCGCAAAGCATATAGCATAAGACGATACTAGCGGATGGCCGTGCGGTGATGCGCAGTTTATATAGTTGCAGCACAGGAAGCTGCTACTGAAGTTTTTGCCCTTTCAGGACCTTCCAGAAGGACCAATGGAAAGTGCTGCAGTACCTGAGCATGTTTTGCCCTTTCAGGACCTTCCAGAAGGACCAATGGAATGTACTGCAGCACCTGAGCATGTGACCGAACATGTGGCCCTCGACCTCCAATGGGAGACCCTGCCCTGGGCATGCTCAGTGTGAGTAAACAAGGACTTAGTCCCAGAGAGGCTCGCTCGCCGCAGATCAGTGCAGGGTACCATACGAAAAAGCCAGAAAAGGCAGTAGTGACCCTATGCACCGAATTAGCCCCAGCGAGACGCTGGGAGCAACGTCTCCGCTGAGCAGAGCCCACTGCGGCCAATACCGAATGGGAGACCGCAGCAGACACGGATCGAGATTCCCCCTGTGCAGCAGAGGAAACTCGACTCCTAACATTACCCCCCCTCCTAGGGCCCCCCTCCTTGAGCCTCACCACGCTCAAAAGCTGCGATAAGCAGCGGAGTCCGAATGTGCTCCACAGGCTCCCAGGTTCTATCCTCTGGGCCGTGACCCTTCCAGTCCACCAGATAAAATTTCTTGCCACGTACCACCTTGCACCCCACAATAGCATTCACCTCAAACTCATCCGTGGATGAACCCGATGTCCCAGCAGATGACCCGGAAAACCGGGACAAATGAACGGGCTTTAAGAGGGAAACGTGGAAAGTATCGGTGATACCAAGGCGTGGAGGAATAGCCAAACGGTAGACCACAGGGTTGACCTGTTCCAGAACCTTAAACAGGCCAATGTAGCGAGGAGCAAACTTAGTGGACAAAACTCGCAGCCTGATGTTACGGGCGGAGAGCCACACTAAGTCACCAGGAGCAAAGACCGGAGCGGGGCGCCGGTGTGTATCAGCCGAAACCCTCATTCTCTCCTTGGAGGCCCGGATGGCATCCTGTGTGCGGTCCCAGATGTCACGGGCCTCCACCGCCCAGTCTGCAACCCTAGAATCGGTGGATGACACGGGCATGGGCACAGGGACACGCGGATGCTGGCCGTAATTAAGGAGAAAAGGAGTTTGACCAGTGGAATCGGCTACGGCGTTGTTCAGGGCAAATTCCGCCCAAGGTAGCAAAGATGCCCAGTCATCCTGCCTAGCAGAGACGAAATGTCGCAAATATGTCACCAGAGTCTGGTTGGTTCTCTCCACCAACCCATTCGTCTCGGGATGGTATGCAGAGGAGAGGTTTAACTCTATGCTGAGTAAACGGCAGAGCTCTCTCCAAAACCGAGATGCGAACTGGGGACCCCGATCGCTGACAATCTTATCAGGCATACCATGCAAACGGAAAACGTGTTTAATGAACAACACCGCCAAGGCCCGTGCTGAGGGTAACCGAGGAAGCGGCACCAAATGCACCATCTTGGAGAAATGGTCGGTGACAACCCAAATAATGAAGCAGCCACGCGACTTGGGTAGACCCACCACAAAGTCCATCCCGACCATCTCCCAGGGCCTGTCTGCCACCGGTAGAGGGTAAAGCAACCCAGCAGGCCGTTGCCGAGGAGACCGATTCTGGGCGCAAGAAACGCACGCCTGAATATAGTCCTTGACATCTCGGGCCATATGCGGCCACCAGTATGAGCTTCTGGCGAGAACAGATGTCCTCTTGGTCCCAAAATGCCCACCCACTCTGGAGGAGTGAGCCCAAGAGAGAACCTCCGGTCGCAAGTTAGCTGGTACTAAAGTCTTGCCCGGGGGGCACAGACTCTAGCGAAACCGGAGCTACAGTTCTCAGGCTCTCAGAAGGGACAATAAGCCGAGGCTCCTCCTCCTCCGATGACACCACGGAGCGGGAGAGAGCGTCAGCACGAACGTTCTTCTCCCCGGAGAGGAAATGGAGAGTAAAATGGAACCGGGAGAAGAACAGGGACCATCTAGCCTGGCGAGAATTCAGCCGCTGGGTCGTTTGCAGATACACCAAGTTCTTGTGGTCAGTGAAGACTTGGAAGGGAAAGCGAGCTCCCTCCAAGAGATGTCTCCACTCCGAAAAAGCCAACTTCATGGCCAGCAACTCCCTGTCCCCGATGGAATAATTCCTCTCCGCTGGTGTGAAGGTCTTGGAGAAGAAGAAGCAAGGATGCTTCCGACCTTGAGCATCCTTTTGGAAAAGGACTGCTCCAGCACCAACGGATGAGGCATCCACCTCCAAGATAAATGGCTTATCAACATCGGGGTGATGTAGGATGGGAGCGCTAGCGAAGTGTGACTTGATCGAGAGAAAGGCTTTGGAGACCTCCTCTGACCACAACTTGGGATTTGCTCCCTTCTTGGTGAGGGCAACCAAGGGAGCTACCAAAGTTGAGAAGTGTGGAATGAACTGGCGATAGTAATTAATGAACCCCATAAAGCGCTACACCGCTTTAAGAGAATGGGGTTCCTGCCAGTCCATTACAGCCTGTAGCTTGGCAGGATCCATAGCCAAACTCTGGGCAGAGATGATATAACCAAGGAAAGGCAAGGACTCCTGCTCAAACACACACTTCTCCAACTTGGCGTAGAGGGAGTTTGCCCGTAAGAGGTCGAAGACTTTGCGAACATCTCTCCAATGGGAGTCAATATCTGGAGAGAAGATGAGAATATCATCCAGATAGACTACGACCGAGGTGGTGAGCATATCCTGGAAGATGTCATTCACAAAGTCTTGGAAAACGGCTGGGGCATTACAGAGCCCGAAGGGCATCACCAGATATTCATAGTGCCCATCCCTGGTGTTAAAAGCCGTCTTCCATTCATCCCCCTCACGGATGCGAATCAGGTTGTAAGCACCCCGCAGATCTAACTTTGTAAATACCCTCGCTCCCCGTAGCCTATCAAACAGCTCAGATATCAGGGGTAGTGGGTACTTGTTCTTAACGGTGATGGCGTTAAGACCCCTGTAGTCTATGCATGGACGTAAGTCTCCAGTCTTCTTCTGTACGAAGAAGAATCCTGCCCCTGCCGGTGACACTGACTTCCTAATGAATCCTCTTGCCAGATTCTCCTGGATGTACTGGGACATTGCCTCCGTCTCCGGGAGAGATAACGGATAGACTCGATCCCGGGGAGGCTCAGCACCAGGCAAGAGGTCAATAGGACAGTAATAGAGGCGGTGAGGCGGAAGGGTCTCCGCAGCTCTTTTGGAGAACACGTCTGCATAGGGCCAATAGTGCTTGGGGAGAGAGGAAAGATCTGCGGGTACCTGTGTAGTAGCAACCTGAACGCACTCCCTCAGACATCTACCCTCGCAAGATTTACTCCAACCCAAAATTCTCCCAGAGGACCACTCAATATGAGGAGAATGGTAGCGAAGCCATGGTATCCCCAACAGGACCTCATCAATTCCCTCAGGAATGACTAATAGGGAGATTATCTCCTGATGTGATGGAGACACAGATAGCGTGAAAGGAATGGTTTGGTGGGTAATCTGTGAAGGTACTGTTGACCCATTTACCACTCGAACGGTTACCGGCTTGGCGAGCATCACCAAGGGTATTGCGTGACGCTGGGCAAAAGCGGAAGACATAAAGTTACCCTCTGCCCCAGAATCCACGCATAGCTCGACCATAAGAGTGGATGGGCCTATGGTAATTGTCCCCTTGAAGGACAACTTTGAGGCTAATGTCGCCGTGTCTAGTGTACCTCCTCCAACTGCCACTAGACGCTGACGTTTCCCCGACCGCTGAGGACCCTTGGAGGCAAGGTGTCCTGACTGCTGGCAAACATGACGAACCTTATGTGCACGGGCAGACTGAGACTTGGATCCCGCTCGTGTCACCTCTAAGGCCTCATGTGACTCGGATGCCTGGACTGGAGATTCCAAAGGTTTGGTGAAGGTGGGAGCCAGCCGAAACCTCTGTCTACACTGGGCTCGCTCCAACCTCCGCTCGTTAAAACGGAGGTCAATACGAGTAGATACGGCTATGAGCTCCTCCAGTGTGGCGGGAATCTCCCTAGTGGCCAAAGCGTCCTTCACATGGTCAGCCAGCCCCCTCCAAAATACGGGAATGAGGGTTTTATCTGGCCATTCCAACTCAGACGCTAATGTCCGGAAGTGAACAGCAAAATGGCTGACCATGGTTGAACCCTGAATCAAAGCCAGCAGTTGGAGCGCTGTATCATGGGTGACTTGAGGTCCTAAAAAGACCTGTTTCAGAGTGTCCAGAAACCTAGGAACACTCCGCACCACATGATCGTTGCGCTCCCACAGCGGCGTAGCCCACTCCAACGCTCTGTCCGACAGGAGAGAGATTATGAATCCCACCTTTGCCCGCTCAGTAGGGAAACGTACAGCCAGAAGCTCAAGGTGTATACCACATTGGCTCACGAAACCCCTACAGGACTTACTGTCCCCAGAGTATCTCTCAGGCAAAGGAAGGTGAGATAGGGTCGGAGCAGAGGTGGCAGTGGGTAAAGCTGCTGCAGCCACGCTAGCAGCCTGAACAGCTATTGCGGTAACATCCACCGCCGAGGTTGCACGCTCAAGAGACGCTAACCGGCCCTCCAGCAGCTGGATGTACCCCTGCAATCGCTGTTCATCCGCCATTACTTGGCCAGATCCTGGCGCTAGTATACTGTTAGGGTTGGCGGAACGCACCAAATATATAATTTATTAAATGGAATTGGTGCGTTCGCAACCCGGGATCCACCGTGCAGGAAAGCACCTGCTGCTAAATAATGGCGGCTCTATATACCAACTCTGTTAGCTTCACAGAGTAACCGCGAGAGGAAAGCTCTGTGCCCTGTTAGACTTTCACAGAGGCACAGGCCAACTACCCAGATGTGAGCAGTGAGTTGTCATGCATGCATACAAAACTCCTCACCGGGGATGCCAGCATTCTAGGGGCTTATTTCAGCCGGGTCCCTGAACACACTTAAACACAATCTCCTCGCCGGAGGTGCCAGCATTCTAGGGGCTTATTTCAGCCGGGTCCCTGAACACATTCAAACACATGACCACATTGGCGCAAAGCATATAGCATAAGACGATACTAGCGCATGGCCGTGCGGTCATGCGCAGTTTATATAGTTGCAGCACAGGAAGCTGCTACTGAAGTTTTTGCCCTTTCAGGACCTTCCAGAAGGACCAATGGAAAGTGCTGCAGTACCTGAGCATGTTTTGCCCTTTCAGGACCTTCCAGAAGGACCAATGGAATGTACTGCAGCACCTGAGCATGTGACCGAACATGTGGCCCTCGACCTCCAATGGGAGACCCTGCCCTGGGCATGCTCAGTGTGAGTAAACAAGGACTTAGTCCCAGAGAGGCTCGCTCGCCGCAGATCAGTGCAGGGTACCATAGGAAAGCCAGAAAAGGCAGTAGTGACCCTATGCACCGAATCAGCCCCAGCGAGACGCTGGGAGCAACGTCTCCGCTGAGCAGAGCCCACTGCAGCCGATACCAAATGGGAGACCGCAGCAGACACGGATCGAGATTCCCCCTGTGCAGCAGAGGAAACTCGACTCCTAACAACACCTCAAATTAGGGGCAGGCACCAGGAAAAGTGGTATCAATTTATCCAGAGTGCAAATAGTATAATTCGCAACATGGATGCATGGCACAAGGCCTGCACAGGGCTTGGGTTAGCATATCTAGCATAATTATTGATCAGTAACAGGTGGATGAGTGACAGGTGTAGACCTGGTGCTCTGAAAGACCTGCCAAATTCAGGCAACATACATGAAGGAGTCCCAACTTGGAGTCCAAACTTTTCTAAAAAGTAGGGGCAGGTACCAGGAAAAGTGGCATCAATTGAACCACAATAGAAATTTAATAACGGCACAGCAGCAGTCAGATATGGGACATTTATGACAGGATCTGGGCCAGCCTTTACAGTTTTAAATGTAAGTTAAAATTAAGAGGTGGGTGAGAAACCAGTGCAGGCCTGCTGTGCTTAGAGCCCTGATGCCTCATGCAACAGCCTAAATTGCTTTTTTGCTCAGCCATGCTCAGGTGCCACAAACCTCAGTTTCGTAGACTACTATTGGTAGAAAAGTTTAAGGATAGTAACACAGGTAGTTGACAGATCAATTCACCGACAGTAGAAATTTGATAATGGCATAGCAGCAATCAGCCATGGGCCATGCATGAGCTATCAGGGTCTGAGCCAGCATTTAGAGCTTCGAATTTAAGTTTAAATTAAGATGAGGTGGGTGACTGGTGTAAGCCTGCTGTACTGGGAGCCCTGATATCTCATGCAACAGCTCAAACTGTTTTTCTGCTCAGCCATACTAAGGTGGCACAAATTTCAGCTTCTTAGATTACTATTGTTATAAACATTTAAGGATAGTATTACAAGTAGTTGACTGAAAGTAAGTGCAGGCCTACTGATCTGGGAGCCATACTGCTATAGGCAACAAACATGAAGGAAACCCAACTTGGAGTCCAAACATTTCAAAAAATTATTGCCACACACCAGCAAAGTGGCATCAATTTCCCCAGAGTAGAAATAGAATAATGGGGCTCTGACACCCCTTCCACTACAGGCAACCCACCAGATGGAGTCTCCACATTTAAAAAGAAATGTTTGTAACATCAGCAGCAGTAGCAACAGCAGGTACAGAAGCCACAACAAATGTGTCACGTACTGCAATAACGCAAGATCAATGCACCACACTAAAAACTACACCATCGCCTAGTCTGCCCAGTCTGCATCTGGGGTACAAAAGTGATTGGAGATCCATGACTTCTTCATCTTGATGAAAGTTAGGCCGTCTACACTTTCAGGGGACAGCCGGATGCACTTATACGTCAGGACACCACCAGCAGCGCTGAAGATACGTTCTGAGAGAACGCTGGCTGCCGGGCATGACAAAACCTCTAAGGCATGACAGGCGAGCTAAGGCCACACTTCCATTTTTAAAGACCAAAATACAAAAGGATCCACCAAAACCCCCCTGATATTGAACTCCAGATACTCCTGTAACATCCTCTCCAGTTGTTGACAGCGTCAGACTTGTGCTCTGTTCTGCTGGTGTGAAACGATTTTCAGAAATTGCTTCTGCCAAATACACTGCTGCTGCTAATGTTTTTGCATTGATGAATCGACTTTCCTGGGGTTGGAAGTTTATAACTGCGATGTACACTGTGTGCCTCACTGCTGTCTTAGGGAAAACCACTCTTAAGATTGTGTACAAGCGTGTTTCGATACTCCAGCATGCGCGTGTACCTTTAGCAAAATTTACTCTTGCACTGTGGATCTAACAGAGTGGCAACCAAGTAGTCAGTACTATTTTTAACCTTAAGAATACAGGTATCATGTTGCAGCAAGAAGGCGCTCATGTGTCAGGCACTTCCATGAGGTCCAAGTCCATGGTGTGTTGGTGGTGAGATAACACTCAAGTTTGCTTCCTCTGTCCCCTCTGCCAACCACAGACAACAGAGAGGGGATTATTATCCTCTTCATTTCCTGATGTTTACGCACCTCCTCTATTTGTTCCTCTTCTGCTGCATGTTCACTAACAGTTTGTCTGGTACCATGAGCCCTCCTTCATCGCTATAATCCACCCTCCCTTGGCACCCACCTGTGTTATGACAGTCCAGAACTTAGAGATATTGTTATCCCTTCTGCATTGTCCTCTGCTTCCTCCTTTTCCTGTGGGACCACCACCTCCTCTCTGTCATGCAGCTGCAGTGCAGTACAGCGCAACCTCCACCAGGGGGAGCCAGGTAGTGAAGCCAGACTGCACACACAGAGCAACTGAACAGACGCCACCTAGTGGCGAGAGCAAGGTCAGGAAAACCAAGTCAGAGCACAACAGTACAAACGGATTCAGACAGAACGGATAGTCAGGATATAGCAAGGGATCAATAAACCAGGACGGGCAAAATACGGTACCAAAGGGATAAACTGAAACAGAGTCAAAGAGCCAAGCCAAGATATCATAACCAGGGAGTCAAGCAGATAAACAGACAGACAAAGAGACACTGGGAAAGGGCAGGCGGGGGGATAACAGACACAGGACAAGTCAGGGTTCAGTAGGACAAACCAAGGGCTTCCAGAGTCAGGTTCACACGCCAAAGACAGAGCTATAGCTGACACCACCCTCAGGATACCTGGGAGCTAAATAGCAAACCCGAGTCCAGAATGAGGCAGATCAAAGTTAACCCTTGACATGATCTACCCAGAGAAAAGGCAGACAGAACTAAACTCCGGAACGGATCATGACAGTACCCTCCTCTCAAGGGGGGGCCACCGGACCCCCAGGTTTCCCAGGATACAGACCGTCGCTTATCAGCAAAAAGTTTATGTTTGCCCTGAGCTTTCCCAATGTTCTTCTGGACCTCCCTCCACACCTCCCCCAACCGTTGCACTGCCGTATCAGCCCCTGGACATCCTGAATCCAGCCTAGAAAATTCACCAAAATGGGGATGAAAACCGTAGTTACAGAAGAATGGAGAGGTGCCCGTGGACTGGTTAATCCGATTATTAAACGCAAATTCAGCCACGGGCAATGAAGAACACCAATCATCCTGCTGAGAGGTAGCAAGACACCTCAAAATCTGTTCAAGTGACTGATTGGTCCTCTCCGTCTGCCCGTTGGTCTCAGGATGGTAAGCAGAGGAGAAGGTCAAACAAATACCCAATCTCTTACAAAATGCCCTCCAAAATTTGGACACAAATTGAACCCCTCTATCAGAAACCACATTCAAAGGCACACCATGCAGCCGAACTACATGCTCAACAAACAATCTAGATAGTGTCTCAGCATTAGGCAATCCTGCCAGAGGTACAAAATGCGCTTGCTTGCTAAATCTGTCAACCACTGCCCAGATTACAGTTTTGCCATTGGAAGGAGGGAGATCAGTGATAAAATCCATGGACAAATGAGTCCAAGGTCTATCTGGAATTGACAATGGCACCAATTCCCTGGCCGGCCGGTTATGGGAGCTCTTAGCACGGGCACAGGTATCACAAGCAGACACAAACTCAATAATATCAGAATTCATGGAGGGCCACCAAAACAGCCTAGCAACAGCTTTTCGGGTGGCAGAGATCCCCGGGTGACCACTAAGAGCAGAATTGTGGAACTCCTGGAGAATCCTCAATCGGTACTGAACTGGGACAAAAAGCTTATTGTCAGGCAAAGAGGGAGGAGCAAGAGACTGAGCCTTACGAATCTCCTGCTCCAATTCAGAGGATAGCCCCGCAACAACCACCCCATGCTGAAGAATGGAGGAAGGAGGTTCGGGGGGTGATATCGGATCAAAACTGCGAGATAAGGCATCAGCCTTGACATTCTTGGAACCAGGCCGAAAAGTGATTGAAAAATGAAAATGAGAGAAAAACAGTGACCACCTAGCCTGTCTAGGAGTTAACCGTTTGGCGGTTTCAATATAAGACAAATTCTTGTGGTCAGTAACCACCGTGATCCGATGAACCGCCCCCTCCAAAAAATGCCTCCATTCCTCAAAAGCCAATTTAATGGCCAATAACTCCCGGTTCCCAACATCATAGTTCCTCTCAGCAGAAGAAAACTTACGGGAGAAAAAGGCACATGGTCTCAAGTTGGTCAAAGTAATGGGTCCCCTACTCCCACCTCTGATGCATCCACCTCTACAATAAATGGTTTAGATGGATCGGGCTGAACCAACACAGGAGCAGACATAAAACATTTTTTTAAAGTAATAAATGCTTCAACTGCCAAGGAAGACCAAACTTTGAGATCAGCCCCTTTGCAAGTGAGATCGGTGAGTGGCTTGACTACCTGAGAAAACCCTTTGATGAATTTTCGGTAATAATTGGCGAAACCCAGAAAACGTTGCAACCCCTTGAGGTCTCTGGGTTGCACCCAATCAACAATGGCCTGTACCTTTCCGGGATCCATCCGAAACCCATTCGCAGAAAGGATGATCCCCAGAAAAGAAAGCTCCTGGACACAAAACAAACATTTCTCTGGTTTAGCAAACAAAGAATTTCCCCGTAACCGGTGAAGAACAGCACGTAAATGACCAATGTGAGATTCCTTGTCAGGCGAGAAAACAAGGATATCATCCAGGTATACAACCATAAAGCGCCCGATAAAATCAGAAAACACATCATTCATGAAGTTCTGAAACACCGCGGGCGCGTTTGTGAGACCAAAGGGCATGACCAAATTTTCAAATAGACCCTCAGAGGTGAGAAATGCCGTTTTCCACTCATCCCCTTCCTGAATGCGGAAAAGATTATATGCTCCCCTAAGAAAGAGTTTGGAAAACCACTTAGCACCAGACAATTGGTTATAGAGATCAGGAATGAGTGGGAGAGGGTAGGTATTTCTCACCGTAATTTTATTTAGTTCCCGGAAAACGAGGCATGGGCGTAAACCACCATCTTTCTTCTTGACAAAGAAAAAACTCGCGGCCACAGGTGAGACAGAGGGACGGATGTGACCTTTGCGTAAACTATCAGAGATATAGTTTTTCATAGCAGTACGTTCCGGGCCAGAAAGATTGTACAAACGGGCTTTGGGCAATTTAGAACCCGGAATAAGGTTGATGGTACAATCATAAGGACGATGGGGTGGTAAGACCTCATCCTCTTTTTCGGAGAACACATCACCAAAGTCCTTTAGGTACTCCGGAATACCCTCCGGACTAGTGGTGGACACAAACACAGCAGAAAGACAACCATTGAAACAATTAGGACCCCATTTAACAATATCACGGGATCCCCAGTCTATAACAGGATTATGTCTCTGCAGCCATGGGAACCCCAGCACCAGTCCCGCAGGAAGATTATTCATAACATAACATGAAATTCGTTCCTGGTGCAAAGAACCCACCTTGAGGAGGAACTCCTCAGAGACAAATTTAAGGACATTTTGAGCCAACGGTGTCTTATCAATGGCAACGATATGGATGGGAGTCTCTAACCTAACTGTCCCTAACTTTAACTTGGACACCAGACTATAGTCAATGAAGTTCATGGAAGATCCACAGTCCACAAATGCTGAAGTGGATGCAAAGACACCTCCATAACACAGTTCCACCTCTAACAAAACTTTTTGAAATGACGAAAATGGTACCTGTGAGTCTGGATGACCTCCTAGACCATCACCCAGACTCGGCAGCTTGTTAGACGATGGACAAGAGGGGCAGTCCTTCTTCCAATGTCCCGGATCTCCACAGTAAAAACATAGTTTCCCATCACGTCGCCGTTTCCGCTCCTTCTCCTTGAAATTGATGGCACCAACTTCCATAGTCTCCTTGAATGACATCACCTCAGACTTGGCAGGCAAAGCAGAAATCTCACGCTGGATAATTCTCTCCCGTAACCTCCGGTCCATACGAATGGCCTGAGTCATGGCCTCTACCAGGGAACTGGGTGGTGTATGAAGGGCCAGCGCGTCCTTGAGATGATCAGAAAGTCCTCTCTCAAACAGGCGCTTCAGAGCAGAGTCACCCCAAGACACCTCAACAGCCCACCGCCTAAACTCAGAACAGTACTGTTCAGCGGTGAGTTCATTCTGGGAGAGACTCATGATCATGTCCTCTGCTACCCTGACCCGGTCTGGTTCGTCATAAATCAGTCCCAAAGCCTCAAAGAATTTGTCCACAGACACACGTTCAGGGGCAGAAGTAGGTAAAGAGAAGGCCCATGACTGAGGTCCCTCCCGCAGTAAGGAAATAATTATCCCCACTCGCTGACTCTCATTACCACAAGATCTAGGTCTAAGAGAAAAAAAAGCTTGCAACTCTCCTTAAAAGTAAAAAATCTCTCCCTCTCCCCAGAGAAGGTATCTGGGAGCTTGACTGTAGGTTCAGGAGAGTGCAAAGAGACATCAACAGTGTCAGATAGTTTAAAGTCAGTCTGCAATGATTTAACTGTGTCTGAAAGCTCCCTTTGCAGATGGTTATGAGAAGAGAACAAGGCCCTCTGTTCCACAAACAGGTCTTGTATCGTAACAGTCAAGCTATCCATTTGATCTGCCAAGGTATGTAGCGGATCCATAGCAAACAGAGCAGAGAAAAAAAAATGCAGAAATCGCTTTAAGTGTGTTGGTCAGCTATAATGTCATGCAGCTGCAGTGCAGTACAGCGCAACCTCCACCAGGGGGAGCCAGGTAGTGAAGCCAGACTGCACACACAGAGCAACTGAACAGACGCCACCTAGTGGCGAGAGCAAGGTCAGGAAAACCAAGTCAGAGCACAACAGTACAAACAGATTCAGACAGAACGGATAGTCAGGATATAGCAAGGGATCAATAAACCAGGACGGGCAAAATACGGTACCAAAGGGATAAACTGAAACAGAGTCAAAGAGCCAAGCCAAGATATCATAACCAGGGAGTCAAGCAGATAAACAGACAGACAAAGAGACACTGGGAAAGGGCAGGCGGGGGGATAACAGACACAGGACAAGTCAGGGTTCAGTAGGACAAACCAAGGGCTTCCAGAGTCAGGTTCACACGCCAAAGACAGAGCTATAGCTGACACCACCCTCAGGATACCTGGGAGCTAAATAGCAAACCCGAGTCCAGAATGAGGCAGATCAAAGTTAACCCTTGACATGATCCACCCAGAGAAAAGGCAGACAGAACTAAACTCCGGAACGGATCATGACACTCTCACAGACTATTTAAAGCGTTCTCCAGCATATAGATGACCAGAATAGTGATGCTGATGACAGCATCGTCAGCACGAACCATCTTAGTAGCCATTTCAAAACTGTGCAGAAGCATGCAGAGGTCCTTCATCTGTGCCCACTCCGCAAGCGTGATTTGCACCATGTCCATACTGCGTTAGCGCAGGCTATGCCAAAAGACATACTGCACCAGGGACTGTGCTTTTTGCAGCAGCTCACCCAGGTTGGGATAGGGATGGAGAAATTGCTGTACCACCAGGTTGAGGATGTGAGCCATACTAGGCACGTGTGTGAGGTTGCCCGGGCATAGCGCCGCAACCAAGTTCACACCATTATCGCACACGGCCTTCCCTGGGCGTAAACAAGTGGAGGTTCTGCCACCAGAGACCTGTGTGAGAACACTTGCCATGGTGACGTAGGAGGAAAAAGCAGCAGATGTGGTTGATGGGAAAGCAGGTGGTTGGTGAGGCCCACTAGTCTGCATGTTAGCACAGGGAGATTCCCAAACAACCATGTTGATCGTGCATGTGCCGGTTCATGCATGTAGTAGTCAAATTATTGCAACTTTGCCTCTACTCAGTAGTTTTATGCAAAGCTGGCAGATAATGTGAGTTGGGTCATCCTTTGCAGTCTCAGACAGGTCCAGACTAGGCAACCTTTGCCACCCCTGCAAACTTCAGATCTTCAGAGTTGTGGCTGAGGGTGCAGTGCTTGTCGTGGCTGTATCACTCTGTGTCTATGTGGCAACCTGCAATGTAACCTCCTTGTCTTCCTCCTCCTCTACCTCTTCTGCTGAGCTACCCAGCTGCATGCCTCTGGATTCACGCCATGTGGGACCTCCAACCTCATCTCATCCTCTTTGTTCTTCCACTCCTCACCCTGCCCTGACAGCACAGTACAGTCTGCGTTAACCTCAGGTATCTGAGTTTCATCAGGATCACCTCCACCCCTGGAGGTTAACATGTGGTTATGAGGGTCAGGATCCTGCTTGGACCTGAGTGTGTTCAGCCGCGGATCAAGATGAAAAAAATTTGGGGCATCGGTGCAGATGCTTTCCACTTCATGATTCCGTGTATCTTTGGAGCAGACCTCTGATGCCCAAGGAATAGAATGTGTGAACCGCTCTGCAAACTCGCCCATCTCTGGTTCCTCACAGTCAGTTGGGAGGTTGGAGAATTGTGACATGGAAAGAAACGCGGGTAATTGGGGTGCCACTTCTGAGAATTGTACTGTGTGATGTTAAGGTGGAGGAGGAGAAGGAAAGGCCACTTGATGCAGCACTTGCCATTCACTGGAGAACATTCTTTTTCTGGCCTTTGTCTATAAGGCATACCGCTGTGCGGCTGCCAGGGCCGGACTGGCCATCTGGCAATTCTGGCAAATGCCAAAAGGGCCTGTCTGGTTGTGGGCTGCCTTGTCTGCTATGTTAACAGAATTGGTGTTCTCAAGACACCCATACTGTTAAAAGTTGTGACGGAGCACAAAGTCGCTGACTCCGTCACTTATCCCAGCAGACCACGGGTATCATTAGAAATATTGGCCTTGTAGTAAATCTTGCTTTCTTCAATCCTGGGTAATATTAGTAGCAGCATGGGCCTGTGTGATTTTAAATGCCAGGGCTGAATTTCAGTCCCAGTCCGTACCTGGCAGCTGCCAAAGAAAGGGAATCAAGTAGCCTATTCAGTAACATATATTGTCAGTTGTCTTTTGATAGGATGTTTGTTCAGTAGAATATTTCGTAACATTACCACCTAACCAACGTACACCTTGAACACCAAGCCTATTCCCCCTTCCACAACGAGCTACCTTTTTTCTACTTATGTTGTATGTACCCTTCACTTCTTTTAAACAGCTGTTTCACAACCCTACAACTATACCTGTCAGTCATCTGTCACTAAATTAACAATCACAATATATTTGCTGAGATAGTGTTTCAGAACCAAACTATTAGCAGGAAGGATTCAGATTCTGAAATGTGGCCTTGTGTTTTGCCCACACTATTGGGACAAACGATTTAGATTCTGAAATGTGGCCTGGCATCTGGACCACACTATTCGCAGAAAGGATTTAGATTCTGAAATGTGGCCTGGTGTCTGGCCCACACTATTAGCACAAATGGTTTAGATACTGAAATGTGGCCAGCTGTCTGGCCCACAGTATTAGCACAAACGATTTAGATTCTGAAATGTGTCCTGGGTATGGATCCACACTATTATCACAAATGATTTAGATTCTGAAATGTAGCCTGGTGTCTGGACCACACTATTACCAGAAAGGATTTATATTCTGAAACGTGGCCTGGTATGTGGCCCATACTATTGTCACAAACGATTTAGATTCTGAAATGTGGTCTGTTGTCTGGATAACACTCTTAGCAGAAAGGATTTAGATTCTGAAATGTCACCTAGTGTGTGGCCCACACTATTAGCACAACCGATTTCGATTCTGAAATGTGGCCTGGTCTCTCTCCCACACTATAAGCATAAATGATTTTAGATTCTGAAATATGGCCTGGTGTCTGGCGCACACTATTAGTACAAACGATTTAGATTATTACAAACTTCCTCCACTTTCATTCCTAAAAGTAATAACAGTTCATGTGAAACTGGCCGACTTCTATATACCTTCCAGCCCTTCCTCCATCCTCTTAAAGCCTGCACCACTAGAAAGGATTTTGCTATATCCTTCACACCTCTAAACTTAAAACCAAATGCTAAGCCAGCCATAAACCTGTTAATTTTGCGACCAACCACTCTTCTTCCCAGCAATGACCTACAAATAACAACAAACCTTCCTCGTCAACACTATCACCCACCGATCCCTTACAGTACTCCCAGACCTTCCAAGTTAGAGAATACGCTGACCATGTCCCACCTGATAAGATGAGGAAATCTGTCCCATTGCCACTCAAATGGCAGATCCCACAACTCCATTGGGCATCTCACATCCATTGCTTCTGCCAAGGATGCCAATTCTCAAATCACTCACACTGTGAACAGGAGAAATGGAGTCAGCAATTGAGTTAACACCTGGGATGAATTTCGCCACTGTATACCCTAACCACTGGCGGAGATGATGCCAATAAGAAATTGATTGTGGATACAACCCCCATATTATCACAGAAAAATTAACATTTTCAATTTTTATTCCAGAAACTGTCGCCCTAGATTGCCAATGCCACTACAATGACAAATAGCTTGAGTAATGTTAGATTTTTCACCTAACCTTGCACATATCATCTCTCTGGCCATTTGTCAACAGCCCAACTACCCTGGCACTATGCTCCATAGCCATTCTGTCCGGTCGCATCTGTGAATAGCTCCAATTCTCCATCATTGATCACGGCTCCATACACTATGATCTCCCATTATACATTCCTAAAAATTCAGCCCAAACTTGCAAGTCATCTCTTAGTTCCTTTTTAAATCTCACAAAATAATGCGATGCCCTGATCCCAGCCATTGCCATCACTAACCTCAGGCAGAAAATCCTACCCATTGGCATAATTCGACAGGCGAAATTAAGTTTGCCGCGCAATGTTACTTTGCACAATTTCTTAAGCCTCTCTACCTCTGCCATGAGATCCACTAACTTTCCTGACAGTAACCTACATTCCATGGCTGGCGCAAGTATCAATAATAATGAATGAAAAACACAATTCCGTAACCAGCCCTTTTGTTTTTTCCTCTCCCAAAGGAACACCAAACCTGTGGGCTATTCCCTCCATTGTATGCAACTACAAGGGACACTCGAAAGAGTCCACTGGGCCTATGCACAACAAATTATCCAGATAGTGTATAAGAGATTTTACCCCAGAAACATCCTTTACTACACACTACAAAAATGTGTTAAATATTCAAAATCAGCACAAGACAGTGAACAGCCCATTGAGAGACAGCGATCAGCAAAGAAGTCCCCTTTCCAAAAAGAGCCCAACAGGTGCCTACTATCTGGGTGCACCAATATCAGTCTGAAGTCAATCTCAATGCCAGTTTTTGCTCGCAATGCCCATTTTCCAAATAACCGTACCCATTGAATTGCTGCATCAAATGACGTATAAATTATTGAACACAATTCTTGGTCTATGCCATCATTCACCAATATGCCCCATGGAAATGGTAAGTGGTGAATCAGTGAAACTATATTTGGTTCCTTTTTTTGGCACAACCCCTAAAGATGACACCCTAAAATTCTCAAGACGAACTACATCACTTCACCTAAAAGAAACCTCCTTTCTCAATTTTTCTTTCACTAGTTCAGGAAATTGCAGTGCTGAATTCAAGTTTTTTGTAGAACTCTTAACTTCTTTATCTACAAATGGAATCATGAAACCCTCCTTAAAAACCCTCTTCTAACAATATAGCTGTCACCCTACTGGGATGTCTATTTAGAAAGCATTGCAATTTTGCCATCTGAACCGGTGTCACGCCTTTTTTCACAACTATTCTCCTTTCTGTTTTCCCCGCCGGAAGCATTTTGATGCACTGTGCCCACCACCACCACACGCCATTGAACTTGGCTCCAAATCTGCAAGCCCCTTCATTAATAAGAAGCACAGCCTTCTTTGCACAGCCACCAAGTGCCCTGACTATCCTCAACCCCTGGTGTTCTACAGATAGGATTGTCTCCCTTGACCTGGCCGATTAGGAGCATTAACCTTTAGCCATGAGGTGATATCTTTATGGTCCCAATTAATGTTGGACTAAACCACCTTTCCCTAACAAAATTGCTCATCATAAAATAACCACCCTTGTCCCCCCATAGACACTATGTGCCTCTCCTATTGCATCCATACAGCTGAAGAAAGCCAAAAAATTTTCGAGTTCCTTCTCCCCAATGACACTAGCCAAAATGGCGATCCTTTGCAAACAATTGGTGAAGATCTGTGGAATTAAGGGGTACCTTCTTTTCTCTTCATCCTCTTTTTTAGTGTCACCCTTTTTATAAGTCTATCCAGGTTAAATCGTTCTAAAGGTAAATGTGAGAAAATACCCACATACTCATTTTCCATATCTTTTCTTTAACTTCTTGTTTTAAGTGTGCCCCTAGTGGATCCTCAAAACATACATAGACTTCACCCTTTGCTGCATCATCTAACCTAGTCATCCCCTTTCTCCTTTCCCCTCACTGACAGTACTGAAAATGCAGAAACGTCTCCACTGGCATTTGCCACTGTGGGCCCTGGTCCTGATGCTAAAACTCCAATCCAAGTGTCCCCTAAAGCCAATCTTGGGATATCTGCTGCAATCCCCAAACCTGAACTTGAAATGCCCATCCACGCTACTGTCAGTGATACAGCCTTGCAACCCCAAAACCAAAATACCACCGCTAATTCATGTAAGCCTTGTAATAACATGCCCACGTCTCAGATGACCCCCAGTCTTAATCCTTTACCCACTCCCCCAGGCATGCCTCCTTTCCCAGGTAGCAGATGACTATAAAATAAATGTTGTGGGTTCTCACCTAACTGCCTTGGTGCTGTGTCACCAGATCCTGATGCCTGGAGATGATGGTCCTCCTCTGGTGCTGTGTAGGAACTCCTCTCTGCTCTAGCAGAGCCCCACTGCCAGGAAGTGAGCTCGATGCAAGCACATCTATATTTTAGCATTACTGGTGGGGCCAGTTGACTGCTGCCCGATAATGACATTGCTCTTTGAATACCACAGGACCGTTGTTTGGGGAAAGCGCAGCCATGTTGTAGCTGTTGGGGGCAGGGACAGCCGACTGCCGCCCATACTCATCCTGGGGCTGAGAGGCCCTGGTCTGAGACCTCAACTCTCGCTCTGCAAATAGTACTTCACTGTGCACACTACGCTGGGGGGGTCCATCTCCGAATCCTGTGGACCCACCACTCCTGCTCCGGTCCCCACTAACATCACCATCAAGAGGGAGGTCGACTACTTCCCCCGTTATAGGCTCAGCCGTGCTGCTGGATTCCTCCCAGGCCTGGAATGGCAGGAGGCGGCAGGCCGGCTCACGACCAGGCCTGGACAGTCCCTAGAGGGGTTCCTCATCTGGCACCAGACCCTGGGGTTTCCTTGGGACTTAGGGCCAGGCTATTAATATCAACCCATGGTCTGGTTAGCCTTTGGTGGCTTGAAATTATAGCTGGACCCTAAGTAATTTTTTTTCTGGGGTTCCCCATAACTTCACCAGTAGAGGAAGGCTAAGCAAAAGCTTGTGAACTGTTATTGTCCCTTTGACCAGATAATTAAAGGGAACCTGTCACTAGGTTTGCCTGATGAGATACAGCCATTATCTTTCCGGGCTCATATGCAGCATTCTATAATGCTGTATATCTGCCCCCTACCCGACTTGGAAGAACTGAAAAATAACTTTTATTATACTCACCTGCGGGGCGGTCTGGTCTGAGGGGTGTCACTCTTCTTGGTCTGGCGCCTCCCATTTTCATGGGATGCCGCCATCCTGCTTGCATCGTGTGGATGATACGTCCCTGCGTCATCCACACAGTCTCCTCCGCACTGAGGAGCGCATGCATACTTCTCTGTCTTGTTGAGGCCAGAGCAAAGAACTGCAGTGCTCAGGTGTCATGGCTCTTTGCCCCCCTTTGCTCTGCCCTCAACAGGACAGAGAAGAAATTATAGAAAGCTGTATATCAGCCCTGAAAGGTGATGGCCGTCTCTCATATTGGCCAAACCTGGTGACAGGTTCCCTTTAACCACAACCCCCAGCCGTGGGCTTTCCCACTTCTGGTTATGAAAATTACACGGAAACCCAAGGTATTTTTTTGTTTAATTTTTTACTTTACACAGAATGTACACAGCAGGTACTTAATACAACTGCCATCATTGTCACCTGGTTGCGCTGATGTCAGGGAGATCAAGTGACAATGATGAGAGCTGCCTTAAGCAGAAGGCATCTGGGAGCAGCGCATACTGTACTACTTCTTTCCAGGTGCCGGTATGTGTCACATGGATGGTACACGGATGTAAAAAACAGACACATGGACAGCAAACGGATACACGAATGTCACACAGATGTCACATACATACATACGGATGGCACATGGGTACGGATCAAGGATGTCACCAGTACTGTTTGTTCCTGAACAGTATCAACCAGGACGTGTGAAGGTGTAGAGTCCACAGGCATGAAATAAGAGTCTTTTCTGCAATGATTCTCATTCACTTTGCTGGCATCCGGAAACCCTTCAGATTTTGTGACAAATATGTGCAGAAAAGTGACAAATCTATAATGTGTGCACAGGCCCATATTCACTATATGAGTCTGAGCATATGTAGATGAAATCTCCATTAAGACTGAGATGCTAAATTGCGTACAGTACTGGGGATCACTGCAAGCAACAGTGCTGAAGTTGGGTGCAGTAAGTAACATGAGTCCATATTGGGTGAATGATGAGAAGGAATTTGATTTATAGTGTTAATAATGGCTGATTTTTCCTGTGAGGATAAGTTGTTGTCACATAGTTAATCTTTAAAAGTGTTTTCCAGTCTTAAAGGGGTTGTTGCATCTTCTTAAAAGTGTAAATTTGCAAATTGTTAGTAAAAAAAGCAACTTTGCAATTTTCCACTTATTACAAATCCTCTCCATTCTTAAAAATAGGTGGTTTTAACCCCTTAGTGACAGAGCCAATTTGGTACTTAATGACCAGGCCAATTTTTGCAATTCTGACCACTGTCACTTTATGAGGTTATAACTCTGGAACGCTTCAACGGATCCCGCTGATTCTGAGATTGTTTTTTCGTGACATATTGTACTTCATGTTAGTGGTAACATTTCTTCGATATTACTTGCGATTATTTATGAAAAAAACGGAAATATGGCGAAAATTTTTAAAATTTTGCAATTTTCAAACTTTGTATTTTTATGCCCTTAAATCAGAGAGATATGTCATGAAAAATAGTTAATAAATAACATTTCCCACATGTCTACTTTACATCAGCACAATTTTGGAAACAAAATTTTTTTTGTTAGGGAGTTATAAGGGTTAAAAGTTGACCAGCAATTTCTCATTTTTACAACACCATTTTTTTTTAGGGACCACATCACATTTGAAGTCATTTTGAGGGGTCTATATGATAGAAAATAATGAAGTGTGACACCATTCTAAAAACTACACCCCTCAAGGTTCTCAAAACCACATTCAAGAAGTTTATTAACCCTTTACGTGCTTCACAGGAACTGAAACAATGTGGAAGGAAAAAATGAACATTTAACTTTTTTTTGCAAACATCTTAATTCAGAACCATTTTTTTTATTTTCACAAGTGTAAAAACAGAAATGTAACCATAAATTTTGTTATGCAATTTCTCCTGAATACGCCAATACCCCATATGTGGGGGTAAACCACTGTTAGGGCGCACCGCAGAACTTAGAAGTGAAGGAGCGCCGTTTGACTTTTTCAATGCAGAATTGGCTGGAATTGAGATCGGACACCATGTCACATTTAGAGAGCCCCTGATGTACCTAAACAGTGGAAACTCCCCACAAGTGACACCATTTTGGAAACTAGACCCCTTAAGGAACTTATCTAGATGTGTGGTGAGCACTTTGAACCCCCAAGTGCTTCACAGAAGTTTATAACGTAGAGCCGTGAAAATAAAAAATCGCTTTTGTTTACACAAAAATGATCTTTTCGCCCACAAATTCTTATTTTCACAAGGGTAACAGGAGAAATTAGACCACAAAAGTTGTTAAGCAATTTCTCCTGAGTACACTGATACCCAATATGTGGTGGTAAACAACTGTTAGGGCGCACCGCAGAGCTTGGAAGAGAAGGAGTGCCGTTTTACTTTTTCAATGTAGAATTGGCTGGAATTGAGATTGGACGCCATGTCGCGTTTGGAGAGCCCCTGATGTGCCTAAACAGTGGAAACCCCCCACAAGTGACACCATTTTGGAAACTAGACCCCTTAAGGAACTTATCTAGATGTGTGGCGAGCACTTTGAACCCCCATGTGCTTCACAGAAGTTTATAACGTAGAGCCGTAAAAAAAAAAATTTGCATTTTTTCTACAAAAATGATCTTTTTGCCCACAAATTTTTATTTTCACAAGGGTAACAGGAGAAATTAGACCACTAAAGTTGTTGTGCTATTTCTCCTGAGTACGTCGATACCCAATATGTGGGGGTAAACCACTGTTTGGGCGCACCGCAGAGCTTGGAAGAGAAAGAGTGCCGTTTTACTTTTTCAATGTAGAATTGGCTGGAATTGAGATCGGACGCCATGTCGCGTTTGGAGAGCCCCTGATGTGCCTAAACAGTAGAAATCCCCCACAAGTGACCCAATTTTGGAAACTAGACCCCCCATGGAACTTATCTAGATGTGTGGTGAGAACCTTGAATGCCCAAGTGCTTCACAGAAGTTTATAATGCAGAGCCGTGAAAATAAAAAATATTTTTTTTTCCACAAAAAAGATTTTTTAGCCACCAAATTTTTATTTTCACAAGGGTAACAAGAGAAATTGGACCCCAAAAGTTGTTGTCCAATTTGTCCTGAGTATGCTGGTACCCCATATGTGGGGGTAAACCACTGTTTGGGCGCACGGCAGAGCTCGGAAGGAAGGAGCGCCGTTTTGGAATGCAGACTTTGATAGAATGGTCTGCGGGTATTATGTTGCGTTTGCAGAGCCCCTGATGTACCTAACCAGTAGAAACCCTCCACAAGTGACCCCATTTTGGAAACTAGACCCCCCAAGGAACTTATCTAGATGTGTGGTGAGAACTTTGAATGCCCAAGTGCTTCACAGAAGTTTAGAATGCAGAGTCGTGAAAATAAAAAATATTATTTTTTTCCACAAAAAAGATATTGTAGCCCCCAAGTTTTTATTTTCACAAGGGTAACAGGAGAAATTGGACTGCAATAGTTGTTGTCCAATTTATCCCGAGTACGCTGATGCGCCATATGTGGGGGTAAACCACTGTTTGGGCGCACGGCAGAGCTCGGAAGGGAAGGAGCGCCTTTTTGGAATGCAGACTTTGATAGAATGGTCTGTGGGCATTATATTGCGATTGCAGAGCCCCTGATGTACCTAAACTGTAGTAACCCCCCACAAGTGACCCCATTTTGGAAACTAGACCCCCCAAGGAACTTATCTAGATGTGTGGTGAGAACTTTGAATGCCCAAGTGCTTCACAGAAGTTTAGAATGCAGAGTCGTGAAAATAAAAAATATTATCTTTTTCACAAAAAAGATTTTGTAGCCCCCAAGTTTTTATTTTCACAAGGGTAACAAGAGAAATTGGGCCCCAGAAGTTGTTGTCCAATTTATCCCGAGTACGCTGATGCCCCATATGTGGTGGTAACCCACTGTTTGGGCGCACGGCAGAGCTCAGAAGTGAGGGAGCACCATTTGACTTTTTGAGCGCAAAATTGGCTGTCGTATTTGGAGACCCCCTGATGTACCTAAACAGTGGAAACCCCCCAATTCTAGCTCCAACCCTAACCCCAACACACCCCTAACCCTAATCCCAACCTCATCCATAATCCTAATCACTAACCCTAACCATAATCACAACCCTTACCCCAAAACAACCCTAATGTCAACCCTAACCATAACCCTAATCAAAACCCTAAATCCAACACACCCCTAATCCTAATCTCAACCCTAACCTCAAACCTAACCCTAATCCCAATACACCCCTAATCACAACCCTAACCTTAACCCTAATCCCAAACCTAACCCTAATCCCAAGCGTAACCCTAATGCCAACCCTAACCCTAATACGAACCCTAATCCAAACCCTAACCCTAATCCCAGCTCTAACCCTAACTTTAGCCCCAACCCTAGCCCTAACTTTAGCCCCAACCCTAACCCTAGCCCTAGGGCTACTTTCACACTTGCGTCGTTTGGCATTCCATCGCAATCCGTCGTTTTGGACAAGAAACGGATCCTGCAAATGTGCCCGCAGGATGCGTTTTTTGCCCATAGACTTGTATTGCCGACGGATCGTGACGGATGGCCACACGTCGCGTCCGTCGTGCACTGGATCAGTTGTGTTTCGGCGGAGCGTCGGCACAAAAAAAGTTCAATGAAACTTTTTTTGTACGTCGCATCCGCCATTTCTGACCGCGCATGCGTGGCCGTAACTCCGCCCCCTCCTCCCCAGGACATAGATTGGGCAGCGGATGTGTTGAAAAACTACAGCTGCTGCCCACGTTGTGCACAATTTTCACAACGTGCGTCGGTATGTCGGGCCGACGCATTGCGACGGCCCCGTACCGACGTAAGTGTGAAAGAAGCCTAACCCTAAGTTTAGCCCCAACCCTAACCCTAAATTTAGCCCCAACCCTAACCCTAAATTTAGCCCCAACCCTAACCCTAAATTTAGCCCCAACCCTAGCCCTAACCCTAGCCCTACCCCTAACCTAACCCTACCCCTAACCCTACCCCTAACCCTAACCTAACCCTACCCCTAACCTAACCCTACCCCTAACCCTACCCCTAACCTAACCCTACCCCTAACCCTAACCTAACCCTACCCCTAACCCTACCCCTAACCTAACCCTACCCCTAACCCTACCCCTAACCCTACCCCTAACCCTACCCCTACCCCTAACCCTAACCCTACCCCTAACCCTAACCCTACCCCTAACCTAACCCTACCCCTAACCCTAACCCTACCCCTAACCCTACCCCTAACCCCAACCCTACCCCTAACCCTAATTTTAGCCCCAAATGCTGTTCTCCTGCCGGCCGGCAGATGGAGACAGATGGCGGGCGCACTGGGCATGCGTCCGCCATGTTCTGCTGCCGGCGGCCAGGAGGAGCAGCAAGAGGATCCAGGGACCTAGGTGAGTATGCTAGGGTCCCCGAATCCCCCTATTTCTCTGTCCTCTGATGTGCGATCACATCAGAGGACAGAGAATTACACTTTACTTTTTTTTTTTTTTTTTGCGGTTGCCGGTAAACAGTTAATTACCGGCGATCGCAAAACAGGGGTCGGTAATACCGACCCCGATCGTGCTCTTTGGGGTCTCGGCTACCCCCGGCAGCCGAGACCCCAAAGATTCTCCCGGTGCCGGCCGGCGGGCGCACTGCGCATGCGCCCGCCATTTTGAAGATGGCGGCGCCCACCGGGAGACACGAGGAGCATCGGGGGAGCTAGGTGAGTATTGGGGGGCCACCTGGGACCCCTTTTCTCTGTCCTCCGATGTGCGATCACATCGGAGGACAGAGAAATTAAAAAGAGATCGCTTTTTTTTTTTTTTTGCGATCGCCGGTAAACGGTTAATTACCGGCGATCGCAAATGCGGGGTGGGTTAAAAACCTCCCGAATCATGTTCTCTGGGGTCTCGGCTACCCTCGGCAGCTGAGACCCTGGAGAAAATCGGCCTCTGGGGGGCGCTATGGACTTTTTCCACAGTGCCGTTAATTAACGGCGCTGTGGTTTAAGTACCCTTAGTGGCCGCCGTTAAAAGGCGTATCGGCGGTCGCTAAGGGGTTAAAGTTTGTTTATTGCTTGCTGACTAGGTGAGGTGGATCTTCAAAGCCTCAGATCCGGGTAGGTATGCGAACCCCAGGCTTTGATGTAGCGAACTGGAAGGCAAGTGGGAAAACCCCAGGCTTTGATGTAGCGAACTGGAAGGCAAGTGGGAATTGAGGATTTGGAACACTAGAGATCACAGGACAGATCCAGAGAGGATGCAAGAAAGTCTGAAGCAATGAAGGCAGTCACAAGGCAGATACCGACCAGGAACTTATGGAGGAGCACAGCAACCAAACAGAACCAGGACTAGGAGTCAGTACCAAGACACAGGTGTATGCCTTGGTGGACCTTAAATAGGCCTAGACAGATGATGTCTTGAAAGCACACTGGGTCACATGTAAAACCCGATGTGGACCACAGCAAAGGGCAGTTGCCATAGGGGAAGATGATGAAGCACTGCCAAGCTGAGGCATGTGGGTAGCATTGCCAATGTAGTTTGACTGATTGGTGGAGGTACAGGGTGTAGGACCCCAACTGATTTGATACTGATGATCTATCCTAAGTAGAGGTCATCAATTTCTTATGCCTGTAAATCCCTTTAAATTGTCCTCATTGTACTCAATAACTATTTTTGAAAAACTGAACAGGAAAAAATCTTTGATTTTTTTTTAAATACCAAACTTACAAACCAAACAAATACCAAACTGAACAAGTTACACCTCTTTCTATGAATATCCCAAACTAGGAACACCATTTTAAATCTTGTACTGGATACACAATAAACGTCTGTAACATGACAATTAAATTTTACTGTTTCCTCAGTTATCACTTTAAACTATAGCCTCTATTAAAATGTGTACAGGGAACATTTACAATGCACAGGTAAGCCTTGTAAAACTATAGAGAAGATGACAAAATTGTCTACTGGCGCTGACTACCTGCTAACAGCTGCCCTCACTTAGCTTAATAAACGAGTTTGTTGAGATTTTGGGGTAGTTTGGTGCAAGGTAATAACAATGCTCAACATTTTGTTTTTTTTACATTTTTTCACCACCCACTGCATACATGCGTTGTAGTGATAATTAGGTTTCATTTACAAGTTCATACTTTTCTCATATATGAAAAAACAGTCCTATTTCCTTTAGTACCGTATTTTGGAGGTGATTTTCATGGTCAGTTTGTCAGTTTTTACCATCAGTGTTTCATCAGCTTTTCTTGTATGCACAAAAAGTAAAGAAAATGTAGCAGTTCCTCAAGTTTCTCTTAGCAAACAGTCAGCAAAAAAGGGACAGCACTAGGATGCAAGTTGGAAGCCATCCATGTGCTGGCCAAATTTTTCATGAACCAAAAAACTTGACTCAACACACAAACCTTTCTTTTTTTTTTGTGGAAACTCGGTCTGCAAAAAAACACAGCCTATAATGTGTCCCTGTTCGATCTGTGAAGACAGGCGTGTGAATGATGCCTAAGGGAACATATTTTTGTTCCTATTTTGTCCATGTGACAGCACAAGGACCCAATGTGTGCACTAGTATTGTCCAATTTACTGACCACACTTAAGTCTGTAAATAGCAGATAGCTCCTGCACCTGTCGCTATGAGGATGGTACATAGAGCTGTACATGGAAGAAGTCAAGTCCACAATCTGTGGCCGTGACTGGTCCAAAACAATCCACTGTGTAATCACCTTTACAGTCCAGTGATGTCTTTGCCATTGCTCCTGGTGTCTTATATTGGCTGTGACATTGACATAATTTCGACCACCAATCATTGACCAGAATGGCTTCACCAATGTGAACAGAACACCCCTCTCAGAGCCATTGAGCTTGCCGATTAGCTGCCATAGAGTCTGCGTGGTGCCAATGCCAGGCCCTGGGAGCAGCAGCAGTGACTCACGGGTGGACACAGAGAAGGCGAGTTCAGCACAATTTGTGTGTTTTATCTCTTACTTTGTCCAGGGACAAAAATTAGCTGAAAGATTACAACCCTTGTAAGCGGATGATGTGAACATAGCCTTAAGGTACCGTCTCACAGTGGCACTTTGGTCGCTATGACGGCACGATCCGTGACGCTCCAGCATTGCTCCAATATCGCTCCAGCGTCGTAGACTGCAGTCACACTTCGCAATGCACGACGCTGTAGTGATAATTTCACGACGTATTTGTGATGTCGAAGATGTTGGTTACTATGCGCACATCGTATACAATATCGTGCACACCTTTGTTACACCATGCGATCATGCCGCCACAGCGGGACACTAGACGACGAAAGAAAGTTTCAAACGATCTGCTACGACGTATGATTCTCAGCGGGGTCCCTGATCGCAGGAGCGTGTCAGACACAGCGAGATCGTAAGTATATCGCTGGAATGTCACAAATCGTGCCGTCGTAGCGATCAAAATGCCACTGTGTGACGGTACCCTTAGTTGTAGGACTCAGCGTACAAAGGTAACTTATTTTACAAAGTACTGTCTCATGTAGACAAAAAAATCAGCGTTTATTACAAAACATCAAATAAATCTTTGCCATGCCAAAATCCCTATTATAAAAGTACTCCATCCATTTTATGTGAAATAAACATCGGATTTGGGGCTCAATACTTACTCTTAAATCTCCATCATCTCTTCTAACACACAAATTTGCCAATTTTGTTGAAATGTGCTCCGTGTTCTGCACAGTAATATTGGTTTATATTAGACATAAATATTTGAATTCTGCAGCAGGATGCCTGCGTACCACATCAAGAAGCTGTCTTTAAGTGCTGGAATCATTTTTGAAGAAGTTGATGAAATGTCTGAAAACCCGGGATTGTCTGCAATGCTTTGATCAACAGCTAAAAAGAAAGATCTAGTGGTGTAAAAGTATTCTTTTTTTAATTATTTATTTCTATAAGACCATAGCATCATTTACATCATTCCTCCCCCCACATTTCCACAATTGATTAAACTCTGTAAACTCCTATGACTTTCATTCTGTTAGGCTATGTGCACACGTTGCAGATTTCCTGCAGAACTGCAGCGTTTTTTTTCCACGCAGAAACTCTGCAGATCTGCAAGTGATTTACAATGTAAATCAATGGCAAAAAAGGCCGTGCTAATGGTGCGGAAAAATCTGCATGGAAAACAGATTCAAAATAGGAGCATTTCACTTCTTTTGTGCAGATCTGCAGCGTTTCTGCACCCATTCCATAATAGGAATCTGCAGGGGTAAAAATGCATAAAATCTACACAGAATCAGCAGGAAAACTGCCAAAATCCACAAGTAAAATGCATCAAATCTGCATCTGCGTTTTCTGCCAAGAGATGCAGAATCCGCACAGAAAATTCCAGAGAAAAATCTGCAACGTGTGCACATACCCTAAAACTATGGTGCCGTCTTAGAAGCGGATCCTGCTTCATACCAGGCAGATGGATAACAATACGAATCGGATGAAAAAGTTATTTCTGGATGTAAAACTGATGATTTTGCATATGTTCATGTGAATTCAGCCGAAGCAATCAAGTCCCCAAGCGGGACTAAAAAATAAAGTAAAAATTAAAAAAAGTTTACAAAATATTAAAGGAATAAAAACATATATAGAAGTTTAAATTATCCCGTTTTACCCCCAAAAAGAAAGAAAACATAAAAAATACGGTATATATACAGCATAAATACCGTAAATATATATATACAGTATATAACATCAAATTTCTCAGATTTCATGTCCAAAAAAGCTCAATTGAGTTAATTATATGCTCGTGCTTTGGGGCGGGGTTATGGGGGCCTCTTCATGTGGTGCTCGGCTTAGGTATTCATGTGTATGGCTTCTGACAGGTCCCTGATGCTCACTGACTGCCCTCTAGTTTACATATTGAATATTATATTTATCTTGGGGGGAAAAAAAAACCTCTGCAGGCAGGCGCCAGCTGCACTACAGCCTGATTGCATATGTATTGTGCATACAGATAACTTGTTTGCTGTTCTCCTGATAAACGTATTTTAAAAATCTGTGTAAAAATGCCGCTGGCTGTGCTGCTACTGTGCAGGCACCGGCGCCGCCATCTTGCTAGAGTAAAAAAAGTTATTCTCCAAGATGGCGCTGTGGGTGCCTGTGCAGTACCACCTATCAGCAATCGCCAAGAGCTGCTATTGCTGGAGGGAAAAAAAAATCCTCCTCCAAGATGCGCCTGTGGCGCCTGCGCAGTAGCAGCTATAGGATCACCGATAGCTGCTACTGAGCAGGTGCATCCAGCACCCTTTTCAAATGGATTTTATTTTATGACTATCAGGAGAACAGCAAACAAATTAATTTTACACACTGTACATATGCAATCAGGCTGCAGCGCAGGCACCAACGCTGGCCACTGACCATAGAAGGGTTTTTTTCTCCCAAGATAAATGTAATATTCATTATGTAAATTAGGGGGCAGTCAGTGAGGGATCGGTGACCTGCCAGATGCCATACTAATGAATACCTCATTAGAACACCACATGAAGACCCCCACAGCCCCTCCCCCGAGCATATAATTAACTCAAAACTGAAAATAAAGCGTAAACAACAACCACAAGACGGATTTCATCACCCAGGTATCATTTTAATCAGTAGAACGGCGCCAACCTGACACTGTCTGTAGGATACTGTGCACAATCCTGCTGACAGGTTACCATTAAGGTGCATTTGAAGTGATGTTTGGTCTAAAATCCAGGCAATCACCCAATGCACAAGCAAAATGTTCGTTGAGTGCAATGATTTTTAAGCTTTCTTAAATATCATTGTTCTCAGCAGCATGTCATTCTTGGTTTTTTAGAGAGTGCAAACTTAGACTAAACAGTTTTAAAATATGCCTGATGTATTACAGTGGCTCATGCGGTTTGATAAATTTGGTATACTTAAAGACTGTTCAGTTTACACCATCTATTAATTGGATTGTTTCGTGCCAGAAATGTGTACCGGCAATTTAGCTCATTTTTGGTGCATGGCGTTTTTTAGGCATAGTTCCTTTTTAGAGAAGGTGCAGAAATTAAAAAACACATACATATGATGCAAGTAATAAAAGGCATTTTTTGCACACCTTATTTAGCTTGATAAATATCCCCCACTGTGTTTTTAATGATTTGTTTTTTTGGTTGTATAAGACATTATCAAAATGTAGCCAGCTGAATTGCCCTTGGGAATATTTGTCTCCTTCTTCTTTGAGCCTATACTTAAGTGACAATAAACCATATTTATATACATTATCTGCTATTGTATACAGCTTTGGGGCTTTTTGACACTTTTCACTCTGAAACTTCTTTTTGGCCAGAACATTGTACAGCTATTCGGCCTCATGGATCCATTAGTTTGGGGTGGCCAACATTCATAGTGTAAGCTAGTTACTACTCACGCAGTAGGTCTACACGGGCTGCAAAAAAATGACCTCTGAAACAGCAGCAAGAATAGAATGCTAAACCAGATACTGTATAATGAGAAAGTTAAAGCTCCCAAAGAAGTAGGAAATGAAAAGTTTGATGTTTTTCCAGCCATAAACTTTTACTCGATTTACAATCAAATAAAGGGCACAGTTTGTTAGCTGAAAACGTCAAACATTTGCAGAAGTTAAGGCTTTATCTTGTTACAGTGTGAGCCAGACAGCCTCAGGGTCATGGTTTGGCAGACATTGGTGTTAAGACAATTAAAAGGTTAATTAAGAAGGCAAATCGTTTTGAAACACATCCAAAGACTTGCTTGTTAAATGAAAGCAACCCAAACACAGTGGATAATATATTTGTTACAGGATGGTTTTTAATTTGTCGCTTTTTTACCAGATATTTTTTCTAAACAGAATATTGTGCCGTAGAAATATGAAAACTCAGTAAAAATGTTGATTTTTTCCAATACAGACTGAGTCAGTTTTTGTGAATGACAGGTTAGTGCATTGTCTGAGATGGAATGAGCCAGATGCCAGATGAATTAATTCCAGGGGCCCACCTTCCATCTATGCTGTATGTTCAGTTTTAAAGAGGTTGTCCCTTACATTATATGTGCTCCAATTCAGTTTAAATCACTAAAACAAGCACTTCTTTAAATACCTTCTGCTGTCATCTCAGCCAGAGTGGTGCTATCCCTGCACTCTCAATGCTCATCACATGACCTTGTATGCTTTATGTGCTGATATCCTGTGATGTCACATCAACATCGGGGCTCTGGAAGTAGACTTTGCATCATAAACTTGTGACCCAGCCTCCCTGAGACTCACTATGATTGACTGATGACTAGTGTTGATCGATCACCCTAAAAATTGGATCGGAAAGGATCGGTCCGATCACACTTTAAAATCGGCGATCGGGAATTCCGATTTCCAATCCTCATTGAAGTCAATTGGGATAAAAAATCAGAATTCCTAAAGCACCTATTTTACATTGTGGTGTTTTCTAAATGACTAAAAAAGCCAAAATAACATGTAGAATTAGAAATCGGAGGCAGTGGAGCAAGAAAACTCAAATAATAATGGGCACAAGTACTGTTTTTAGTATGAATAGCAGTTATAATGGGGCACATTTGGTCTACGGGTCAAAATAATAACGTAATGCTTGGCAAACTCTTTGGAATTTACTTTTTCTTCATTTATTTCATTTTATTCCTCAACGGTGGGCACGGCATTGTAGATATCATTATCACGTCTGTGGATCTCCCAGGCCGAGATGCCTGCTTCGCTCTTTTTTCCGCTAAGATCAAGGGCAAAAACGGTTCTTAAATGATTGTCTGTTGCTTCCGCTGCAATCTACGCCTGAGATGCAGGGAGGCCATACACTGGAACCAGTTGGGAAAACCACAAAATTCACTATAGATACTGATGACCCAAAATGACACCAACATCTTTCTGACCCACGTCGCACACGACAAGATGCTGGAAGGCTCTAGTCTACAGCTAACGCCCAGTCGCCACAGTAATTAAAAATGTTGAAGAGATCTCTAATCTGTGCACCGCAATCCAAAATAGAGTGCGCTGTAGCAAGAGTCCTGCCTACATTTTTGTCTGCACATCATTCCGCGGCAGCAGCATTGATGCCATGTTTGCTGTTCCTTGCCCTAGGTACAATAAATGGTACCGAGTTCTACCCACTATTAATTTCTATTTTTTTTGTTACTTTTCACCCTTCTTTTTTAAATAGCTCATTCTGATAGGTTTAAATATAAGAACTTTGCATGGTTTAGCGACATTTGAAAAATACACCTTCCAGGAGGCCTGTCTCAGGGGACTCTCACCGGGAGGGGTCCGCGTTCAGCTTGCCCCGCAGCAGCAGGGAGTCTCCAGGGTTACCACGAGGAAAAGTGGACTCACCCCCATACACTATTTCGTCTTCTTTTGCTTAGACTTATTTTTGTCTTCTTCTGCATTTTATCATTCTGCTTATTCTTATTCTGCTTATTCTTTTTTCTTATTCTGCTTATTCTTTTTATTCCTGGTCTTATGGTATCTGGTTCTTCTGGTTCTGGTGCTTTGGGTACTGGTGCTTCTGGTTCTTCCATTTCCTAAACCTTTGCTTCATCTTCTTCTTCCTCTGGTTCTTCTTCTTCTTCTGGGTCTTCTTCCTCTTGTACCAGTTCTTCTTCCGCTTCTTCTTCCTCTGGTTCTTCTTCCTCTTGTTCCGGTTCTTCTTCTTCTGGTTGTTCTTCTTCCTCTGGTTCCGGTTCTTCTTCTTCCTCTGGTTCTTCTTCCTCTTGTTCCGGTTCTTCTTCTTCCGGTTGTTCTTCTTCCTCTAGTTCCGGTTCTTCTTCTTCCTCTGGTTCGTCTTCCTCTGGTTCGAGTTCTTCTTCTTCCAGTTGTTCTTCATCTGGTTCTTCTTCTTCTTCTAGTTCTTCTTGTTCTTCTTTTGGTACTTGTATTTATAATTGTAATTTATGAAGCATGTAGTTCAGGTGCACGGAGGAACAGCAAGAAGTACCAGCGTCCAAAAGCACATTCGTGCACTAGCTGATGTTAATGGAACCCGGATACACACTAGAAGCAACCTGTGGCAAAGACATTATCGAGAACCAGCTGGTGGTGCTGGAACCCTGTTATTAAGCAGAAGGTATAAGTGCCATTGCCACTAGCGAGAACCATCTGGTGCTGCTGGAACCCTGTTACTAAGCAGAAGGTATAAGTGCCATTGGCACTAGTGAGAACGATCTGGTGCTGCTGGAACCCTGTTACTAAGCAGAAGGTATAAGTGCCATTGGCACTATCGAAAACCATCTGGCGGTTCTGGAACTCGTATTGGACTGCAGGGTTAACATGTGTTACTAACCCCCAAAATAAAGGACAGCTTCTGTTACTGGAACCCGGAGCCACAGCAGGAGCCGCCTGGACTACCTGCACTCTGGAGACCCAGCTAACTCTACTGGGGCATGGAGTAGAAGCAGATCAAGTTTTGCATCTCCCCGATTACCAGTCTACGTTACCGGAACCCAAAGCCAACCTAGGAGGCAACTGTCCTGCCCGCACTCTTGAGAATCAGCTAACAGAGGAAACAGTGCAGGGCAACAGTGGGTGGTGCTGAGGCCCAGTGGTACAGGATTCATTGTAGGTGGACAGCAGAATTTGAATTTCCAGTAGAACAGCCAGAGTCCAGCTTGCGTTGCTGAACCCCGACAACATGGCAGCGGGTGTTCACTGTGCTACATGCACTTCCGAGCAACAGCTAGCGGTGCTGAGGCCCAGGCAGACAGGATTCATTGTAGGTGGACAGGAGAATTTGAATTGCCAGTAGCAGAGCCAGAGTCCAGCTTGTGTTGCTGAACCCCAACAACACGGCAGCGGGTGTTCACTGTGTTACTGACACTTCAGAGCAACAGCTGACAGTGCTGAAGCCCAGGTGGACTGGCGTATTTGTAGGTGGACTGGAGTATCTGATTTGCCAGTGCCACAGCCAGAGTAAAGCTTGCAGTGCTGAACCCCGTAAACAAAGCAGCGGTTTTTCACTGTGCAACTGACACTTCCGAGCAACAGCTGAAGGTGCTGAAGGTGCTGAAGCCCAGGTGGGCTGATCAATCTAGTGGTGCCAGATAGGGTTGAGCGACCTTCACTTTTATAGGATCGGGTCGGGTTTCACGAAACCCGACTTTTGGAAAAGTCGGGTCGAGTGAAATCGGCCGATCCTATAAAAAAGTCAGGGTCGGGGTCGGCCGAAACTCGAAACCCAATGCAGTGCATTGGGTTTCCATGGTTCCCAGAGTCTGAAGGAGCGGAAACTCTCCTTCAGGCCCTGGGATACATATTTAAGTGTAAAATATAGAATTAAAATAAAAAATATTGCAATACTTACCCTCTGACGCGCCCTGGTACTAACCGGCAGCCTTCCTCCTTCGAATCCGCGCTTCTAGGACCTTGCCGTGACGTCGCGGTGACGTCGCGGCTTGTGATTGGCCGCGCGGCCGCCCATGTGACCGCTCGCGCGGCCAATCACAAGCCGCGACGTCACCCGCGACGTCACCGAAGGTCCTGGAAGGGCTGATTCTTAGGAAGGAAGGCTGTCGGAAGGAAGCAGGGCGCTTCCGAGGGTGAGTATATTCCTATTAGGTATATACTCACCCTCGGAAGCGCCCTGCTTCCTTCCGACAGCCTTCCTTCCAAAGAATCAGCCCTTCCAGGACCTTCGGTGACGTCGCGGGTGACGTCGCGGCTTGTGATTGGCCGCGCGAGCGGTCACATGGGCGGCCGCGCGGCCAATCACAAGCCGCGACATCACCGCGACGTCACGGCAAGGTCCTAGAAGCGCGGATTCGAAGGAGGAAGGCTGCCGGTTAGTACCAGGGCGCGTCAGAGGGTAAGTATTGCAATATTTTTTATTTTAATTCTATATTTTACACTTTAATCTGAATTCCGATACCAATTCCCGATATCTTAAACATATCGGGAATCGGGATCGGAATTCCGATTCCAGATTCAAAAGATCGCCGACTTCACGGCCGACCCCCCACTGGGGTCGGGTCGGGTTTCATGAAACCCGACCTTGCCAAAAGTCGGCGACTTTTGAACAATTTCGACCCGTTTCGCTCAACCCTAGTGCCAGAGGGCCAAGTGTGGACCTGGAGACTGTTGCCAGACATGTAGACATGAGTTTATTCAGTCTCATCTGGCGAAGGGCTTGCAAAGTCTGGTGAGATCCAGGCCTGGTTCATCTTTATAAAAGTTAGGCGGTCAACGTTATCGGTTGATAGGCGCATGCGTTGGTCTGTTAGGACTCTACCAGCGGCGCTAAAGACATGCTCCGATAACACACTGGCAGCGGGGAAGGCCAGCACCTCCAGAGCATACCGGCTAAGCTCTGGCCATATATCAAGCTTGGAGACCCAAAACTTAAAGGGGGCAGAACCATCCTGGGACACACTGACATGGCTGGACATGTAGTCTGCCACCATCTGATGGTAATGCTGCGTCCTGCTGAATGCAACCGTATGGGATGGTGCATGACGTGGTTGCGGGCACACAAAACTTTGCCACATTTTAGCAAGACTGAACTGGCCTTCTGCAGAAGTGCTGCTCCTGCTCTGTGGATGGCTTCCTCCCTGTCCTGGAGGCACTGAGCTGCCATGTGAAACACTCAAAGTAGTCCTCTCAGGTGGAAATGGGGACATCATCGAATGTACCAGTGTGTTTTGGAACTCTTGCATTTTATGATCCCGGTTCAACATTATCAGGGTTTGCAGGTTGTCCCGGTAGCGAGGATCCTGGAGGCTGGCCATCCAGTAATCATCAGTGTTGAGAATGCAAGCGATATGGCAGTCGTTTCAAAGGCACTGCAGCATGAAATCACTCATGTGTTGCAGACTGCCAACTGACCACGCCCCACTGTCCCCTGCTTGAGGCATGCTCTCTGTCTCCTCTGCATCCCCCCATCCTCACTGTAAATGATGACTACCAGTGTGTGGTGTACCATCCTCTTCTGGCCATACTACTTCTTCCTCCAATTCTTCCTCCTCCTCTTAATCAAAAAGTGTCCCCTGTCTGGACCTTTCTGATTTGCCATGTTGCCTGGCTAACAAACCACCCGTAGAGCCGTGGGTAGACTGTCCCAATACAGAAGGCATTGCCAGCATTTGTTCCTCCTCCTCGTCCAAAACTGCATCCCTGATCCCTAGAATATTTTTTTCAAGGAGGCATATGAGGGGTACAGTGATGCTGACTATGGAATCATCCGCGCTCGACATGAGAGTGGAATCATGAAAGGGCCGTAAAACACAGCAAATGTCCTTCATGTAAGCCCACTCGGCACATGTGAAGTGTGGCCTGCGAGCTGTGCGACTTGTTTGCGCCTGATGCAGCTGGAATTCCATTACTGCCTGCTGCTGCTCACACAACCTCTCCAGCATATGCAACGTGGAATTCCACCTAGTGCGGATGTCACATATGAAGCGATGTTCAGTCAGGTTAAATCTTCGCTGCAGAGCTGCACTGTGTGCAGTGTGTACACTTGAATGGCGCAAGTGAGCGCACTCGCCACGGACCTTGTGCAGAAGATCTTCAAGATCCGGATAGCTTTTAAGAAAACTCTGCACGACCAAATTTAACACATGTGCCAGGCATGGGATGTGAGTCAGATTGGCTAGACCCAGAGCTGCCACCAGGTTTCGCCCATTATCACACACCACCATACCTGGCTGGAGGTTGAGTGGCCCAAACCACTGGTCGCTCTGCTTCTTGATGGCCTTCCACAGCTGCTTTGCAGTGTGGCTTGTATCCCCAAACTAATTAATTTCAACATGGCCTGTTGACGTTTGGCCACGGCAGTGCTCAACTTGGTCATGTCAGTGGACGGTTCACCAATCCTTGTGGATGTAGATGGTGCCAACTGCTGTGCGGAGGAATCTGAGAAAGTGGAGTAGGAGGAAGAGGCAATGCGAACCGAAAAAAGTCCTGCAAACCTTGGCATTGGCAGGACCTGCGCAGTGCCATTATCCACTTCTGTACCCGGCTCCACCACATTTACCCATTGGGCAGTGAGGGAAATGTAGCGTCCCTGACCATGCTTACTGGTCCACGCATCAGTGGTCAGGTGGACCTTACTGCTCATGGCGTTAAGTAGCGCATGCTTAATTTTTTTCTCCACATGCTGTTGCAGGGCAGGGACGGCTTTTCGACTAAAATAGTGGTGGCTAGGAACACAGTATTGTGGGACTGCCAATGCCATGAGGTTGCGAAAGGTGTCCGTGTCCACCAGCCTGAATGATAGCATTTCAAGGGCCAGCAGTTTTGAAATGCTAGCTGTTAGGAGTCGAGTTTCCTCTGCTGCACAGGTGGAATCTCGATCCGTCTCCGCTGCGGTCTCCCATTCTCCTCCAGCCGCAGTGGAGTCTGCTCAGCAGGGACGTCGATCCCAGCGTCTCGCTCAGTCTGACTCTGTGCGAAGAATTACTGGTGCTTTTTCTGCTTCTGCCATTGAAGCCAGTGCTGGGCAGCGGCGAGTGGACGTTTCTGGATCTAAGTCCTTATTTGCACACACTGAGCATGCCCAGGGCAAGATCTCCTGTTGGAGATCGAGGGTCACATGCTCAGGTACTGCAGCACATCCCATTGGTCCTTTTGGCAGGTCCTGAAAGGGCAAAACTTCTGTAGCTGTTTCCTGTGCTGCAGCTATATAAACTGCGCATGACCACACGGCCATGCGCTAGTATTGTCTTGTAAATATGTGTGTGTGTTGTGAGAGAAAGTCGCTCTTTAAATAACCCTCCCTATTGAATGTCTGTTCGCGGAAGGTGTATGTTTGCTATCTAGCGCCCGACTTATCCAGCAGCACGTAACACACATTACAGCTACCAGTTGCTGTGTCCGCCTGTATGGCTCCGTGCGCTTGCTCTGCGCTTTCCTGACCCAAGCCTGGGTGGTTAGTGGCGTCCGTCTGTGCGGCACCGCACGCACTCTTGTGCCTTTATATTCTTATTTAGTTTCCTTACACACCCAGTTGCGGTGTTGTGCCAGCAAGTGTCTAATCGGACTTCAATCCTAGTTGGGGTTGAGTTCACTGACTACTTGCTCGCACTCTATGTGCGGTACCGCGGTCCTGTGACGCAACAGGATCGTTTCCTTCACGCAGGGTGTAGTTAACCCGTGCGTGTATATTTGTAGTACCGCCATATAGTCCGTCTTACTAGCAGCAGGGTTTTTACCTGCACGGTGGACCTCGGACTGCGAACGCACCTAGTTCCATTTCATCTTGTACTTGGTGCGTTCCGCCAGTCCTAACATAATACTAGCGCCAAGGTCTGGCTAGTAAATGGCGGACGATCAGCGTTTACAGCGGTACATCCAGCAGCTGGAGGGAAGGTTGGCGGCTCTAGAGCGTTCAACCTCAGCTGTGGATGTCACTGCTGTCGCTGTTCAGGCTGCTAGCGTGGCTGCAGCTACCTTGTCCACTGCCACCCCTGTTCCGACTCTATCTCGCCTCCCGCTACCAGAGAAATTTTCTGGTGACAGAAAGTCTTGTAGGGGTTTCGTGAGTCAGTGCTCTATACATCTCGAGCTTCTGGCCTCTCGTTTCCCTACAGAGCGGGCAAAGGTGGGGTTTATCGTGTCTCTCCTGTCGGACAGGGCGTTGCAGTGGGCTACACCGCTGTGGGAGCGTGGCGATCATGTGGTGCAGAGTGCTCCGTTATTCCTGAGCACTCTGAAACAGGTCTTTTTAGGACCTCGTGTCACCCATGATACGGCGCTCCAACTGTTGGCATTGACTCAGGGCTCGTCCTTGGTCAGCCATTTTGCCGTACACTTCCGCACCCTAGCATCTGAGCTGGAGTGGTCGGATAAAGCCCTCATTCCTATATTTTGGAGGGGGCTGGCTGACCACGTTAAGGACGCCCTGGCCACTAGGGAGATTCCCGCCACACTGGAGGAATTAATATCAGTATCCACTCGTATTGACCTCCGTTTTCACGAGCGGAGGTTAGAGCGAGCCCAGTGTAGGCAGAGGTTTCGGCTGGCTCCCACCTTCGCCAAACCTTTGGAATCTCCAGTCCAGGCCCCTGAGTCCCATGAGCCTATGGTAGTGTCACGAGCGGGATCTAAGTCCCGGACCGCTCGTGCACTCCAGGTTTGTCATGTGTGCCAGCAGTCAGGACATCTTGCCACCAGATGTCCCCAGCGGTCGAGGAAACGTCAGCGTCTAGTGGTAGTAGGTGGAGGTACACTAGACATGGCGACGTTTGCCTCCAAATTGTCCTTTAAAGGGACAATAACATTAGGTTCATCCTCCCACTCGGTAGAGCTCTGCGTGGATTCTGGGGCGGAGGGCAATTTTATGTCTTCTGCCTTCGCCCAACGTCACGCAATACCCCTGGTTATGCTACCTCAACCAGTAACGGTACGAGTGGTGAATGGGTCGACACTGCCCTCACAGATAACACATCAGACCATCCCTTTTACCCTGTCCGAGTCGCCATCCCATCAAGAGATTTTATCTCTGCTCATCATTCCTGAGGGAATTGATGAGGTCCTGTTGGGGATACCTTGGCTACGGTACCACTCTCCTCACATCGAGTGGTCCTCAGGCAGAATTCTGGGATGGGGTGAATCTTGTGGGGGTAGGTGTCACCGAGAGTGCGTTCAGGTTGCTACTACAGAGGTACCCGCAGATCTATCCTCTCTCCCCAAGCAATATTGGTCTTATGCAGATGTGTTCTCCAAAAAGGCGGCGGAGACCCTTCCGCCCCATCGCCCCTATGACTGTCCTATTGATCTCTTGCCTGGTGCTGAGCCTCCCCGGGGTCGAGTCTATCCATTATCTCTCCCGGAGACGGAGGCAATGTCTCAGTACATTCAAGAGAATCTGGCAAGAGGGTTCATCAGGAAGTCGGTGTCACCTGCTGGGGCAGGGTTCTTTTTCGTGCAGAAGAAGAATGGGGAACTACGTCCATGCATAGACTACAGGGGTCTTAACGCTATCACCGTTAAGAACAAGTATCCTTTGCCCTTGATATCTGAGCTTTTCCATAGGCTTCGGGGAGCAAGGGTGTTTACTAAACTAGATCTGCGGGGTGCTTACAACCTGATTCGCATCCGTGAGGGGGATGAATGGAAAACGGCGTTTAACACCAGAGATGGGCACTATGAGTATCTGGTAATGCCCTTCGGGCTCTGTAATGCCCCAGCCGTTTTCCAAGACTTTGTCAACGACATCTTCCGGGATATGCTTTCCACCTCAGTTGTAGTCTATGTGGATGATATTCTCATCTTTTCTCCAGATATTGACTCCCACCGGAGAGATGTTGGCAGAGTCTTCGACCTCCTACGGGCAAACTCTCTTTATGCAAAGTTGGAGAAGTGTATGTTTGAGCAGGAGTCTTTACCTTTCCTGGGCTATATCATCTCCACCCAGGGATTGGCTATGGATCCTGCCAAACTACAGGCTGTGATGGACTGGCAAGAGCCCCATTCTCTTAAAGCGGTGCAGCGCTTTATGGGGTTCATAAACTATTACCGCCAGTTCATTCCCCACTTCTCAACTCTGGTAGCTCCCTTGGTAGCCCTCACCAAGAAGGGAGCGAATCCCAAATTGTGGTCGGAAGAGGTCTCCAAGGCCTTCACTTCTATTAAGTCCCACTTTGCTAGCGCTCCCATCTTACATCGTCCCGATGTGGATAAGCCATTTCTAATGGAGGTGGATGCCTCGTCCGTTGGTGCTGGAGCAGTCCTCTATGAAAAGGATGCTCAAGGTCAGAAGCATCCATGCTTCTTCTTCTCTAAGACCTTCACGCCAGCAGAGAGAAACTACTCCATCGGGGACAGGGAGTTGCTAGCAATGAAGTTGGCCTTTTCGGAGTGGAGACACCTTCTGGAAGGTGCGCAGTTTCCCTTCCAAGTTTACACGGACCACAAAAATTTGGTCTATTTGCAGACAGCCCAGCGGCTAAATTCTCGCCAGGCCAGATGGTCCCTGTTCTTCTCCCGGTTCCACTTTTCCCTTCATTATCTCGCCGAGGAGAAGAATATCCGTGCTGACGCTCTCTCTCGCTCCCTTATGTCAACTGAGGAGGAGGAAGAGGAGCCTCGGCTTATTGTCCCTTCCGAGAGCCTGAGAACCGTAGCGCCGGTTTCGCTAGAGTCTGTGCCTCCGGGCAAGACTTTTGTGCCCATTAATTTGCGACCGGAGGTTCTCTCTTGGGCTCATTCGTCCAGGGTGGGTGGACACTTTGGGACAAAGAGGACATCTGAGCTACTGGCGAGGACGTGCTGGTGGCCGCATATGGTCCGAGATGTCAGAGATTACGTTCTGGCGTGTGTCTCATTCGCCAAAAATAGGTCTCCTCGACAACGGCCATCTGGGTTACTCTATCCCTTGCCGGTGGCAGACAGGCCCTGGGAGATGGTCGGGATGGACTTTGTAGTGGGTTTGCCCAAGTCTCGCGGCTGTACCGTCATTTGGGTTATTTCTGATCATTTCTCGAAAATGGTGCATTTTGTGCCGCTCCCACGGTTACCTTCTGCACGGGCCTTGGCAGCGTTGTTCATAAGACACATCTTCCGCCTACACGGCATGCCAGACAAAATTGTCAGTGACCGGGGTCCCCAGTTTGCGTCTCGGTTCTGGAGAGAGCTTTGTCATCTTCTCAGCATTGAGTTAAATCTCTCTTCCGCATATCATCCCGAGACGAATGGGTTGGTAGAGAGGGCCAACCAGACCTTGGTCACATACCTGCGACATTTTGTTTCAGCCAGGCAGGATGACTGGGCATCCTTGCTATCATGGGCAGAGTTTGCACTGAACAACGCCGTAGCCGACTCCACTGGACAAACCCCATTCCTCCTCAACTATGGTCAGCATCCACGGATACCTGTGCCTATGCCCGTGTCTTCCGCCGACTCCAGGGTGGCAGACTGGGCTGTGGAGGCACGGGATATTTGGGACCGCACTCAGGATGCCATTCGGGCCTCTAAGGAGAGAATGAGGTCCTCCGCCGATGATCCGACCTTTGCTCCTGGCGACTTGGTGTGGCTCTCCGCCCGTAACATCAGGCTGCGAGTTGAGTCCACTAAGTTTGCTCCTCGCTACTTGGGTCCCTTCAAGGTTCTCGAACAGGTTAATCCTGTGGTCTACCGCCTGGCTCTTCCTCCACGCTTGGGTATCACCGACACCTTTCATGTGTCCCTCTTGAAACCCGTATACATGTCCCGGTTTTCCGAGTCATCTGCCGGGACATCGGGTTCGTCTACGGACGATTACGAGGTGAACACTATTTTGGGGTGCAAGGTGGTACGCGGCAAAAAGTTTTATTTGGTGGATTGGAAGGGTTATGGCCCCGAGGACAGGTCCTGGGAGCCTGTTGAGCACATTCGGGCCCCGCAGCTCATTGCTGCCTTTGAACGTAGCGAGGCCCAAGGAGGGGGGGGCCTAGGAAGGGGGGTAATGTTAGGAGTCGAGTTTCCTCTGCTGCACAGGGGGAATCTCGATCCGTCTCCGCTGCGGTCTCCCATTCTCCTCCAGCTGCAGTGGAGGCTGCTCAGCAGGGACGTCGATCCCAGCGTCTCGCTCAGTCTGACTCTGCGAAGAGTTACTGCTGCTTTTCCTGCTTCTGCCATTGAAGCCAGTGCTGGGCAGCGGCGAGTGGACGTTTCTGGATCTAAGTCCTTATTTGCACACGCTGAACATGCCCAGGGCAAGATCTCCTGTTGGAAATCGAGGGTCACATGCTCAGGTACTGCAGCACATCCCATTGGTCCTTTTGGCAGGTCCTGAAAGGGCAAAACTTCTGTAGCTGTTTCCTGTGCTGCAGCTATATAAACTGCGCATGACCGCACGGCCATGCGCTAGTATTGTCTTGTAAATATGTGTGTGTGTTGTGAGAGAAAGTCGCTCTTTAAATAACCCTCCCTATTGAATGTCTGTTCGCGGAAGGTGTATGTTTGCTATCTAGCGCCCGACTTATCCAACAGCACGTAACACACATTACAGCTACCAGTTGCTGTGTCCGCCTGTATGGCGCCGTGCGCTTGCTCTGCGCTTTCCTGACCCAAGCCTGGGTGGTTAGTGGCGTCCGTCTGTGCGGCACCGCACGCACTCTTGTGCCTTTATATTCTTATTTAGTTTCCTTACACACCCAGTTGCGGTGTTGTGCCAGCAAGTGTCTAATCGGACTTCAATCCTAGTTGGGGTTGAGTTCGCTGACTACTTGCTCGCACTCTATGTGCGGTACCGCGGTCCTGTGACGCAACAGGATTGTTTCCTTCACGCAGGGTGTAGTTAACCCGTGCGTGTATACTTGTAGTACCGCCATATAGTCCGTCTTACTAGCAGCAGGGTTTTTACCTGCACGGTGGACCTCGGACTGCGAACGCACCTAGTTCCATTTCATCTTGTACTTGGTGCGTTCCGCCAGTCCTAACACTAGCATTGAGGGCCTGTGCTCGGGGGTGGCTTGCTGGGAATTTCCTTTTTCGAGCCCATAACTGTGGGACAGATGGCTGCAGGCTAGACTGGTACTTTGAGGATAACCGGGATTGTGAGGTGGTGGCGGTGTGACAGTGACGATGGCTGTCACACACTAAATGCAGGTGGTAGTATTAGGAATTTTTTGTAGCAGTTGCACCATGGGGGCGTAATCTATGGTGCAAAAGTGGAAGCTACAAATATTCTGCAAATACTAGGTAAGAATATTTCCCAATTCCCACACCTCTCCCCTCCCCAGTCCTCACTAAGAGGTATAGGATCACCCAACTAAATAACTTTTGTTCCCTTTATCTATCTATCCAATTCTCAACAGCTGCAATCCGAACAAAATAAAAGATTGGTGGATGGTGTGCTGAAACAGCAAAAAGACAGGCGCTGCAATCTGCAGAGAATACAGTAAGCAGACAGTGTATGCTGCACAGTGACGCTGCTGGCTCCACAGAACTCTGTGCAGGTCTTAAGAAAAAAAAGCACAGGGTAGTGAAGCACAGTCAGTGAAGGTACTTTAACACAGGAGGTGTTAAAATAGATAGGACAAAAACGCTAATAGAGACACAATATTTTCGCTCTCTCTAATGACAGAGACAAGCTCTCCCTAGCTGAATTCACAGTAGACTGAACACTAAATGGTGGCGCCAGCCTTTTATAGTGCCTGATCACAGCCAATCACAGTCATGCCAGTAGTTAAAATGCCTACTAGCATTTCAGGATGTGCCCACACTTCACAGGCTCTTCATTGGGTGGTTCATGTGTCAATCATAAGCATTATGCCAAAAACAAAAATAAGCACTTCCGATTTCCGATCACATTCAAAGATCGGAATCGGGATTTGGAATTCCGATCATAGTGAAAATCGGTATAATTCCGATTTTACATGATCGGATCGAGCAATCCTACTGATGACTCCCATGAAGGCCATATTTGTACAGGCGTCTTAATCTTGGCCTCAACTGTTCCTGTTAAATTCAATTTCTTAATTACATTTTGAACTTAGGAAAGGGCAACTTGAAAACACTTTGCCATCTTCTTATAGCCTTATTCTGTTTTGTGGGCCTCCAACATTTTCATTTTCAGAGTACTAGGCAGCTGCTTAGAAGAACCTATGGCTGCTGGTTTTGGCACAAGGTTAGAGGAGGCTGGGTTTTTAAAAAGCTGGAAAATTTGCATCACCTGGCCTTTCCTAAAGATATGGATTTCTTTTTGCAGAAAACTGTTGTAGAGAGAAAATACAAGAGTGCTAACTAAGTGCAATAAAAGATGTATAAAAATAGAAATGTGGCTGAAATATATGTGCTTATCTGGAAGCGTAGTGCAGTAGGCACAATACTAGATTGCATTTAGCACGTGAATGGGATCCTCCACTGTGGTATGCTGCCAATCCGTAATGCGTGGGATTGTGCTGGTCTTGTAGTGGCCACAGGTCCAAGTAGTTGTATATGTATAAAAATTACAGATGCGCTTTCGTTTGAAGGTTTAATCCCAGTGTGTGGTCCAATCTGGTTTCCGACTTTAATAACCACTGGTGGGAATACTTTGCTATTCCAAAAGGTTTGGCTTATTCACAAAGGTTACAAGTAAAAAACTCTACATGTCCATTAAAAAGGATTGATAGAAATGACAAGAGCCATAAAAAGTGGGAACATGTAGCGTGGGTACACAACGTGTTTCTGCTCATAAAGAGCCTTCATCAAGGTGTATAGCTATACACCTTTCCCAAAGATGATGTGAACACGCCATAACCCTAACAGGCTAATTAAGTTCTGAAATGTTGGTCAAAGTTATCTGATGACACAAATCTCCAAAGGTGCCCAAACTTTTGCATCGGCCCATTTTCCTTTTTGTAATTGTTAAAATATAAAAAATGATTATATATATACATTTTTTTGCCTAAAATATAAAGTAAATGTGTCTTCTTTAATGTTAGGCCTTTTAGAGATCATTTCATCTTCAACTTGCTTAACTGTTTACAATAACAGTAATAACATTGATTAGGGGTCCCTAAACTTTGCAAATTCAGGGTGCCGATCTGGGTCATCCTCGTCGAGATGCTGCAGAAGCTGGATTTTGTAAAGGTGCCATTTGTGAGTAGCTAATATCCGCCGAAGGGACGTTCGACTGATGCCAGATTGGGGGCTGAATTTGCAGAATGGGCAAAACTAAAATTGGAACAGGACCCTCAGTTTATACAAAACATTATGCTCAGTGATGAGGCAAACTTTTTTGGGTGGGCCATTTGTATGGATACACCTAAATAGCATGGGAATGGTGACAGTTTTCTTGTGTAGGGTATCTTGCATTGAAATCTGCTGCAATGACCCGGGTACTGCGTTTTTACCAGACATCAACACAATTAATATCTACTCCTCACCTGTTAACCTCTGCGACATATCAATGACTGTAAACAAAGAGAAACTTGTAAATAACTCATGAAAGAATAAAGTTACGTTACAACCAAGCACACCATTGTTTTTCTTATGAAATTCTCAATAAGTTTGATGTGTCACATAACCATCTTCCCATTGGAAAAAATAAAGTTAGATCCAAAATGGCCAACTTCAAATTGGCCACCATGGTTACCACCCATCTTGAAAAGTTCACCCCCTCCCATATGCTAATGTGCCACAAACAGGAAGTTGATATCATCAACCATTCCCATTTTATTTAGGTGTATCCATATACATGGCCCGCCCTGTACATATGATTATCTGTTTTTGCGCCCAAAAAAACATTTGGTCAACGTGCTAGGAAAACTATATTAGGCATGCTCATAACCTCACATGACCAGGGTAAAACTTATTTTATAAAAAACAAGCATTGGTCGAAAGTCAAGCAATTACAGTTCCAGATGTCAACAAACACAGGAACACACATGCTCATCCAGTATTGAAAACCAAACCAAAATACATACACTAAAATAACAAAAAGACAAAGTAAAAAACAAACGTGTTGAACATAAGTCACACAGTCTGCAGTGAACATGTTATGTCCCTGAAGTAAGAAGATTTGTTACAATAGTATTTTTAAAAGGACACATACATTATTGTCACAAGCTGACGCTCCTCTGCGGAAATACTTGGTGCATGTTGGTATGCTGGCATCTTATTGCCCTACACATGACCAAATATATCCAGGCTCATCCAACAGTACAAAAAACTTATCGTGATGAAAGAGTAGCTCCTGATAAAGATGATTGAGGTGACCTTTTGTGTCCCGTTTTTTGAGTAGTGGATGGATCTAGTATCGGCGCGGCCTCCTCTGGCCTACTATAAGTGGGTACTGCTCACCATACTGGCGAGATAAGACCCAGTGGAAAAGGACTCGCTTTGTTGTGTTGAAGGTCTGGTTGAATGACATGTTGCACACTGCAAAGTAAACCAAACCAGCCTTCAAGGGTATTATTGAGGGAATATCCCAACAAGATATATGGCCTCCCAGTGTGGTTCCTTGAAAAGAGTGTTTTTATAGGTTTCCAAACAAGAAAACTAGTTGGTTATTGGTGCATTTGATTAAAAAAGCGTGATGGAAATCACATGCCAGACGGATGCCATGCACATTACATATAGTCGCATGCGGGGGGAAAAAATTGCACAATTGCATTACACTCGCATAACAAATGGAAGAACAAACACATAACACTCGTCTGATCCTTCTGCATTCAAATTGGACTGATTTTTTATCCTTTCGTGTGACTGCAGCCTTACAGTGAGAGCTTGTGGCTGTTATCTCTGACTATTAATCAGTTAGAAGTTGCCATCACAAGATGGCTCCATGGGACCAGAGCGGTGCCGATGAAAGGTGGGTGAAGATGGTGGATAGGTATAAGGCCACATGCACACATTAAGTATTTGATGAGTTTTTTACCTCAGTAATTGTAAGACAAAACCAAGATTGGGTGATGAATACAGAAGTGGGACGTGTTTTTATTATACATTTCCTCTCCTGATTTTAGCTTACAAATACTGACGTAAAATACTGACCAAATACTGAAAGTGTGAACGTGGCCTTAAACTACGGCACCACTCCAGCACTGAAAAAAGTGGTGCTTTACATATAAAAAAAGCCAAACATGATACTCGCTTGTGCAGCCAATTTATTAGGTCTCAAAGGTTCCAGCGGTGTTTTTCGGTGTATTCTGGCCTTCGGTAGTAACTTACCTTTCCTCATGGTCCATACAGCCTGATCAGGTGTAGAGGTCATATGGGACAAAACAATTTTTACAGATTTTTTTTTAAAGAGGCATCAGTTGCTGAAGGTATGACTGCCTCATTTTCCAATGTTCCATAGGACAGGCTCTGCCAGAAATCATACTACATGTCTTACAAAGGGGGTAAAAATACTCTTCTTAGCAATTTTGAGAAGCATTTTTAGCCAAGAAGGAGTGCATAATTTGCAATAGCTCAAATCTATAGTACAAAGATGAACAGATGAATGTACATCTACATTCATACAACAGTCCTCAGCAAAGCGTGGCCTACGTGCTACATCCAGTCCCCTTGGGCCAACTGTAATTTAGCGGTGGTAACACGTGTTCCCAGCCTGACAATAGTAGAACAATACAAGACTGCTGATCACCGGTCCCCACTGCTGTCACCGCAGGTGTTTATGGCGCAGAAGAGTAACCGTCATGCTGCTGTGCTCTGATTACTGATGCAACTCTGTTAGGTCACTGTAATACTCTTAAGGAGGCTTACACTACCATAACCAACCATATATCTAATGCCATTATGTGTGGTACACCCTAGAGAGTGTTCTCATTCACTTTATGCAGTTAATAGCCCTCTGTGTCTGTACTGCTACATACTTAGGCAGTTAACTGGTTCATGCAGCTTTACATGAACACCCGAGCCTTACACTATGGCTGGTCCGAATAACTAAAGCAATTGTTACCATCCACCTCTCGTGTCTCCCCTTTTCCTCATAGTTTGTAAGCTTGCGAGCAGGGCCCTCATTCCTCCTGGTATCTGTTTTGAACTGTATTTCTGTTATGCTGTAATGTCTATTGTCTGTGCAAGTCCCCTCTATAATTTGTAAAGCGCTGCGGAATATGTTGGCGCTATATAAATAAAAATTATTATTATTATTATAGAGTGTATACTATATATATATATATATATATATATATATATAAAACCCATGTACAATATATACACGCACATGTAGACAGAAATATGTGCACACGTACTATGTATTTACATATATATATATACAGTACATAACTGGCATCACGGCATGGCCTCTCATCTCTCACACTATCTTACCCACTGCTCCAGGTCATGTTGTGGTTTCTGTTTCTTGCCAGCTCCATATTCTGTGCCTCTGCTCTCTGCATGCTTCCTGGCTGTGTGCATAGGGGGGCGGCGCCTGAACTCTCTGGTTCTTATAGGAATGAGGTGCACCTGTCTAATCTGTTCCTGACCAATTACCAAGAGGCCTCCAGTATTTTGTGCAGCTCCAGCCAGTGGACTGGGCCTGTGCAATGTGTTAACTTAGTTTGTGTTTTTCTTCTGAGCTGCCAGGCCTTGCTCTGTGTTTCTCCTTCTCTGGAGGCTCTACTCCTTAGCTTTGCCTTGTTCTTCTTGGTCTGCCCTCCAGGAGGCTGTATATCCTGGTCTGTGTCCTTGCTTTGCCTTGTTTTGGTCTGTCTGCCCTCCAGGAGGCAGAATATCCTGCTCCCTGTGTCTTTGTTCTTGTATCTTGTCTATCTCTGTCTTCTTGTCTGTGGTTTCTTTCCCTGCAGTACCTCCCTGCTCTGCTCTCCGCTCCACTCTCTGCGACCTTGCTTTGCTCTTGGCTCTTGGCCCTGCACTCTGTGCCTTCACTCTGCTCTTGGTTCTGCACTCTGTGCTTTTGCTTTGCTCTTGTCTCTGCACTCTGTGCCTTCACTCTTCTCTTGGCTCAGCACTTTGTGCCCTCACTCTGCTCTTGGCTCTGCACTCTGTGCCTTCACTCTGCTCTTGGCTCTGCACTTTGTGGTTCTACCTTTGTCTCTCTGTGGCTTTGCCTCTGCTCCGCGCTCCTGCGGTTCTGCTCTGTTCTACTATGCTCCGCTCCTGCAGAAATCTCTTGCTGCAGCTCTCCTCCGCATTCCTTGTGGTTCCGCTCTGCTTAGCTTCTGCAGTAATCTCTTGCTGCAGCTCCTCTCTGCATTCCTTGCAGTTCCGCTCTGCTTAGCTTTTGTTGCTGCGCTATCTCTTGCTGCCGTACCACTCCTACCCGCAGCCTTGCGGTTTTCTTTCTGTGTGAACAGGACCCTTCCGGTTCCGTCATACTACATATCCGTACCTGCACCTCCTGTGTAAACAGGTCCCTACCTGTTCCTTCATACACCACACCAACCAGCCCTGTGTCTCTGCTGTACCTGCCAGCCCTGTGTTTCTGCCGTACCTGCCAGCCCTGTGTCTCTGCCGTACCTGCCAGGCCTGTGTCTCTGCCATTCCTGCCAGTCCTGTGTCTCTGCCAGCTCTGTGTCTCAGCCGTGCCAGCCTACTCATCTAAGTTTCAGCTGTGCTCTTCTGCCAGTCCTGCCTGATGCCCACACCTGTCCTAGTGTTCCTGTTCTCCAAGTGGGATCAGCAGCCACAGCCAGACACCACCCTGGAGTAGCACCTGGCAGCTGCCTGCCGCACAAGCCTGACCTCACCATCAGAGGCTCTAGTGAAGACCAAAGCAGCTGTCATAGTCATGCCCTTTCCAGGGTAGTCTGGTTTGTGGCCCAGTGGGGCCATTTGCCATTTATCAGCCCAAGCTTCTAGTTTACATAAATCATCCTGTAATATAAAATTGTCCTCCCCTGTATTGATTACCCTGCAGAGTTTAGTGTCATCTGCAAATATTGAAATTCTACTCTGAATGCCCCCTACAAGGTCATTAATAAATATGTTAAAAAGAAGAGGGCCCAATACTGACCCCTGTGGTACCCCACTGCTAACCGCTACCCAGTCCGAGTGTGCTCCATTAATAACCACCCTTTGTTTCCTATCCCTGAGCCAGCTCTCAACCCACTTACAAATATTTTCCCCTATCCCCATTATTCTCATTTTATGTATCAACCTTTTGTGTGGCACCGTATCAAAAGCTTTTGAAAGTCCATATACACTACATGAGTTCAGTTTTTGTCCCCTTTTTGAATAATGGCACCACATTTGCTATACGCCAGTCCTATGGTACAGACCCTGTTATTATGGAGTCTTTAAAAATTAAAAATAATGGTCTATTAATGACTGTACTTAATTCCTGCAGTACTCGAGGGTGTATCCCATCCGGGCCCGGAGATTTGTCAATTTTAGTGATTTTTAGACGCCGCCGCACTTCCTGCTGGGTTAAGCAGGTGACATTTAATTGGGAAGGACACACTTAGCAGTTTACCATGTGGACACTGGTACTAATTCCCCAGTATGGCAGTCTGCATACCGTGTGTCAGCAGAGGTGAAGGCACACATGAGGGAACAGGTAGAGGAGATGCTGAAACTCAAGGTGATACAAAAATCCCAGCGTGCCTGGGCCTTGTCCCAAAAAAGGACTGTACTACCCGGTTCTGTGTAGACTACAGAAAATTAAATGTACTGACTACATGTGAGGTCTACCCCCTGCCGAGGATAAATAAGCTGTTAGAGCAGCTAGCTAAAGCATCGTACCACACCTTCATGGAACGAAGTAGACGTCTAAGCAGGAAACTCCTTCCCAGAGAAGTGGCTTATGCCACCATTGAAAAAGAATGTTTGGCAATTGTGTGGGCTCTGCAGAAGCTGCAACCATACCTCTATGGGTGCAACTTCACCGTGATCACAGATCATAACCCATTGAATTGTCTCAACAGAGTTGTTGGGGACAATGGGAAATTGCTTAGATGGAGTTTGATACTTCTGCAATATGATTTCACAATTCAGCACAAGAAGGGTGTTGATCATGGCAATGCCAATGGCCTGTCTCGCCAAGATGGGGCAGAACCAGATACGTGCTCGGGAGCGGACCTGTAAGTCAACCCCCATGCATGTTCATAAGGAGGGAGGTGTGGTGAAATATCTGTATATATATATATAGATATATATCTATATGTGTGTAGGGACATATGTCTAGGGTTATATGTGTGACTAGTGATAATGTAATATCTGTCCTGAAGGCAAGTCGCACCTAGGTGTTAATAGGTACTTCCTTGGGACTAGTAGAAAATCTGTCTCCATATCCCACTAGGAGGTCTGGCTAAGGCCAAGAAGAAAGGAATTCTTGACACCCCCTAGTGCTTGGAGGGGAGATGCTAATTGTGGCTTGAGGGTTAGCTATCCCTGGGAACCACCTCACAAGTGTCTCCAGAGGAAAATAATATATATTCATTAGTAGATCGGCCGTGGCCCAATCAAACAGACCGCAATTATGATATTAACCTGGGAGGCCGGTCTAGAAACCTGACCTCAGACCAAAGTTATAAATTTAGGCTGCAGATAGAGAATTGTGTTCACATGTGAGGGCAGCCTGAGAAGCTGGTGTCATCCAATCTACATTCTTCCTTCCCTCAGGGAGCAGAAAGCAACTACCAGTTAGGTAATTTCTGTAAGTTTTCTCCTGTTAATTTTGACACTGTTTTGCATAAGTTGTATGTTTTTATTATCATATTTTTATATCTTTTTCTTATTGTAAGCATTGAACTTTTTGTTATTAACGTATAAACTTTAACAAGTTGAACCTTGAATGTTCTAAAAGAATCCATAGCCTAAAGATGTGTGAGCCTTATGAGTGATAGACATATTTTTATTAGTATTATCATTAGTCTGGGACTCATCGCCTGTGTATTCGATGAGTGGTGGCAGGGCGTATGAGCGGGTGTGTGGCCTGGGTCGGTGTGTGATTTATGCTCCCATTACAGCATAGGACAGAGGTTGAATGCTGGACTGAGAGTGGGGAGATAGATTAACCCTTGCAGGCACAACCCCAAGTCACATGTGAGAGCAGGCACGTGATGAATAAGTGACACCACGGAGAAGGGATCCGTGACACTATGTAATTTTATGGTTTTTATTTTTAGATTCTGTCTCTTACAGTTGAAGTGTACCTACGATAAAAATTACAGACCTCTTCATTCTTTGTAGCCGTGAAAACTTACAAAATTGGCAGTGTATCAAATACTTAAAGGGACTCTGTCACCTGAATTTGGAGGGAACAATCTTCAGCCATAGGGGCGGGGTTTTCGGGTGTTTGATTCACCCTTTCCTTACCCGCTGGCTGCATGCTGGCTGCAATATTGGATTGAAGTTCATTCTCTGTCCTCCATAGCACACGCCTGCGCAAGGCAAAAAACCCCCAAAACCCCGCCCCTATGGCTGAAGATTGTGCCCTCCAAATTCAGGTGACAGAGTCCCTTTAATTTAGCCTCTGTATCATTTTTTTTACATATGAGTTTTTGAAAAAAATTTATTCCATATATTTTTCCTGTGTCTGTGCTATGAAAAGGCTAAATTTGGTCTTTTTTTTAATTTATTTTCCTTTTACCGTGTTCATTTTACGAGTTAAATAATCAGACAGTTTATAGCTCGGGTTAATCTGAATGGGGCAATGAAAATTATGTGAAATTTTTTGTTTACTTATGTTGTTATATGAAAATTGATTTTTTGTGGTGACTGGTGAAACATTTAACGATTACTTTTGGTACAGTTTTAACCCCTTCACCCGGAAGCCTGTTTTCACCTTCCTGACCAGGCCAATTTTTACAATTCTGACCACAGTCAATCTATGAGGTCATAACTCTGGAACGCTTCAAAGGATCCCAGTGATTCTAAAACTGTTTTATTGTGAAAAAATGTACTTCATAATAGTGGTAACATTTCTTTGATATGACTTGCGTTTATTTGTAAAAAAAAAATGGAAGTTTGACACAAATTTTGAAAATGTAGCAATTTTCAAACTTTTAATTTTTATGCCCTTAAATCAGAGAGTCACATCGCTCAAAATAGTTAATAAATAACATTTCCCACATGTCTACTTTACATCAGCACAGTTTTGGAAACATATTTTTTTGTAAGGAAGTTATAAGGGTTAAAAATTGACCAGCGATTTCTCATTTTTATAACAAAATTTGCAAAATCATTTTTTTAGGGACCACCTCACATTTGATGTGACTTTGAAGGGCCTATATGACAGAAAATATCCAAAAATGACACCATTCTAAAAATTGCACCCCTCAAGGTACTCAAAACCACATTCAAGAAGTTTATTAACCCTTCAGGTTCTTCACAGGAACTTTTGGAATGTGGAAGAAAAAATAAACATGGCACCAGGAGATGGAACAGGATCCTTGATGCAAACAACTGGCTAAGACGATGGTGCAGACAACAAGGATTTGGATTCCTGGACCACGGTGTGAATTACTGGTATGATGGACTCCTCGCCAGAGACGGACTACACCTCAACAAACCTGGGAAACACACATTCGCCAGAAGACTCGCTACACTCATCAGGAGGGCGTTAAACTAGAAGAAGAGGGGACGGGAAGAAAAACATTAGACTCGAACAAAGACGACCCAGGAAAACATACTCAGAAGGGAGGTAAGAACATTTCTAAAACAATCCACAGTGAGGAGATTGGAACAAAACAAAATCCTCTAAACTGCATGCTCGCAAACGCCAGAAGCCTGACAAACAAGATGGAAGAACTAGAAGCAGAAATATCTACAGGTAACTTTGACATAGTGGGAATAACCGAGACATGGTTAGATGAAAGCTATGACTGGGCAGTTAACTTACAGGGTTACAGTCTGTTTAGAAAGGATCGTAAAAATCGGAGAGGAGGAGGGGTTTGTCTCTATGTAAAGTCTTGTCTAAAGTCCACTTTAAGGGAGGATATTAGCGAAGGGAATGAGGATGTCGAGTCCATATGGGTTGAAATTCATGGAGGGAAAAATGGTAACAAAATTCTCATTGGGGTCTGTTACAAACCCCCAAATATAACAGAAAGCATGGAAAGTCTACTTCTAAAGCAGATAGATGAAGCTGCAACCCATAATGAGGTCCTGGTTATGGGGGACTTTAACTACCCGGATATTAACTGGGAAACAGAAACCTGTGAAACCCATAAAGGCAACAGGTTTCTGCTAATAACCAAGAAAAATTATCTTTCACAATTGGTGCAGAATCCAACCAGAGGAGCAGCACTTTTAGACCTAATACTATCTAATAGACCTGACAGAATAACAAATCTGCAGGTGGTTGGGCATTTAGGAAATAGCGACCACAATATTGTGCAGTTTCACCTGTCTTTCACTAGGGGGACTTGTCAGGGAGTCACAAAAACATTGAACTTTAGGAAGGCAAAGTTTGAACAGCTTAGAGATGCCCTTAATCTGGTAGACTGGGACAATATCCTCAGAAATGAGAATACAGATAATAAATGGGAAATGTTTAAGAACATCCTAAATAGGCAGTGTAAGCGGTTTATACCTTGTGGGAATAAAAGGACTAGAAATAGGAAAAACCCAATGTGGCTAAACAAAGAAGTAAGACAGGCAATTAACAGTAAAAAGAAAGCATTTGCACTACTAAAGCAGGATGGCACCATTGAAGCTCTAAAAAACTATAGGGAGAAAAATACTTTATCTAAAAAACTAATTAAAGCTGCCAAAAAGGAAACAGAGAAGCACATTGCTAAGGAGAGTAAAACTAATCCCAAACTGTTCTTCAACTATATCAATAGTAAAAGAATAAAAACTGAAAATGTAGGCCCCTTAAAAAATAGTGAGGAAAGAATGGTTGTAGATGACGAGGAAAAAGCTAACATATTAAACACCTTCTTCTCCACGGTATTCACGGTGGAAAATGAAATGCTAGGTGAAATCCCAAGAAACAATGAAAACCCTATATTAAGGGTCACCAATCTAACCCAAGAAGAGGTGCGAAACCGGCTAAATAAGATTAAAATAGATAAATCTCCGGGTCCGGATGGCATACACCCACGAGTACTAAGAGAACTAAGTAATGTAATAGATAAACCATTATTTCTTATTTTTAGTGACTCTATAGCGACAGGGTCTGTTCCGCAGGACTGGCGCATAGCAAATGTGGTGCCAATATTCAAAAAGGGCTCTAAAAGTGAACCTGGAAATTATAGGCCAGTATGTCTAACCTCTATTGTTGGTAAAATATTTGAAGGGTTTCTGAGGGATGTTATTCTGGATTATCTCAATGAGAATAACTGTTTAACTCCATATCAGCATGGGTTTATGAGAAATCGCTCCTGTCAAACCAATCTAATCAGTTTTTATGAAGAGGTAAGCTATAGACTGGACCACGGTGAGTCATTGGACGTGGTATATCTCGATTTTTCCAAAGCGTTTGATACCGTGCCGCACAAGAGGTTGGTACACAAAATGAGAATGCTTGGTCTGGGGGAAAATGTGTGTAAATGGGTTAGTAACTGGCTTAGTGATAGAAAGCAGAGGGTGGTTATAAATGGTATAGTCTCTAACTGGGTCGCTGTGACCAGTGGGGTACCGCAGGGGTCAGTATTGGGACCTGTTCTCTTCAACATATTCATTAATGATCTGGTAGAAGGTTTACACAGTAAAATATCGATATTTGCAGATGATACAAAACTATGTAAAGCAGTTAATACAAGAGAAGATAGTATTCTGCTACAGATGGATCTGGATAAGTTGGAAACTTGGGCTGAAAGGTGGCAGATGAGGTTTAACAATGATAAATGTAAGGTTATACACATGGGAAGAGGGAATCAATATCACCATTACACACTGAACGGGAAACCACTGGGTAAATCTGACAGGGAGAAGGACTTGGGGATCCTAGTTAATGATAAACTTACCTGGAGCAGCCAGTGCCAGGCAGCAGCTGCCAAGGCAAACAGGATCATGGGGTGCATTAAAAGAGGTCTGGATACACATGATGAGAGCATTATACTGCCTCTGTACAAATCCCTAGTTAGACCGCACATGGAGTACTGTGTCCAGTTTTGGGCACCGGTGCTCAGGAAGGATATAATGGAACTAGAGAGAGTACAAAGGAGGGCAACAAAATTAATAAAGGGGATGGGAGAACTACAATACCCAGATAGATTAGCAAAATTAGGATTATTTAGTCTAGAAAAAAGACGACTGAGGGGCGATCTAATAACCATGTATAAGTATATAAGGGGACAATACAAATATCTCGCTGAGGATCTGTTTATACCAAGGAAGGTGACGGGCACAAGGGGGCATTCTTTGCGTCTGGAGGAGAGAAGGTTTTTCCACCAACATAGAAGAGGATTCTTTACTGTTAGGGCAGTGAGAATCTGGAATTGCTTGCCTGAGGAGGTGGTGATGGCGAACTCAGTCGAGGGGTTCAAGAGAGGCCTGGATGTCTTCCTGGAGCAGAACAATATTGTATCATACAATTATTAGGTTCTGTAGAAGGACGTAGATCTGGGTACTTATTATGATGGAATATAGGCTGAACTGGATGGACAAATGTCTTTTTTCGGCCTTACTATGTTACTATGTTACTATGTTACTTTTCTTTCACAAAGAATGGCCCATACATTTTGTTGTGCAATTTCTCCTGAGCATGCCAATACCCAATATGTGGAGGAAAACAACTGTTGGGGTGCACGGCAGAGCTTGGAAAGAAAGGAGCGCCATAGGACTTTTTGAATGTAACATATGCTGGAATAATTAGGGGTTGCCATGTCACATTTGGAGAGCCCCTGATGTGCCTAAACAGTGGAAACCCCCCACAACTGACACCAATTTGGAAACTAGGCCCCTTAGGGAACTTATCTAGATATGTATTGAGCACTTTGAACCCACAGGTGTTTCACAGAAGTTTATAAAGTTAAGCCGTGAAAAAAATAAAGATAAATCTTGCTTGCTCCATACAATTTGTTGTGCAAATTCTCCTGAGTACACCGATACCCCGTGTGTGGGGGGATACTACTGTATGGGCACACGGTAGGACTTGAAATGGAAGGAGTCTTTAGCACAAAGTAGAACAAATGGACGGCACTGCCTTCCACACTATGACCTTCAACCTGTATAAAAATCAGGTGCACTCATTCAAGAGAAGCAATGTGTAATCCACCTCCAGATACAGGGTGCTCTTCCAGAAAATCACCAGTAAAGCAATATGTTGCACCAGAAAAAAAAGAGAGGAAGGCACTCACCGAACAGGTCTGTATGTCGACCCGTGGAAGTGCAAAGAGAGCGTGAAACGGCCATCGTCCGTACACTGCTCACATGAGCTCCTTGTTCATTCTCCCGGCCATGATGTTTTAATGGATATTTAATAAAGACAAGTCAAGTTCCAGTTCGGTGAGTGCCTTCCTCTCTTTTTTTTTCTCGTGAAATGGAAGGAGTGCTATTTGACTTTTTTGAATGCAAAATTTGATGGAATAATTAGCGGACGCCATGTCACATTTGAAGAGCCCCTGATGTGCCTAAACAGTGGAACCCCCCACAAATTACACCATTTTGGAAACTAGACCCCTCTGGGACCTTATCTAGATGTGTATTGAGCACCTTGAACAACCAGGTGCTTCACAGAAGTTTATAACGTTAAGCTGTGATAATAAAAAAAATCATATTTTTCCCACAAAAATCTTTTTTAGCTGCAAATTTTGTATTTTCACAAGGGCAAAAGGAGAAAATGGATCACAAGGTTTATTGGGCAATTTCTCCTTAGCTCACTGATGCCCTATATGTGGTCGAAAACTACTTTTGATGCACAGCGCAAAGCTCAGAAGGGAAGTAGCCTCATATTATTGTGCAGATTTTGCTGCACTTGTTTGAGGGTGCCATATTACATTGGCAGAGCCCCTGAGGTGCCAGAACAGCAGAAGCCCCCATTAGTGACTGCTTTTTTTGAGAGGTTTAATTAAACCTCTCAATGAATTCATCTAGGGTTGCAGCGATTATATTGACACCACAGGTGTGTCATAGATGTTTATACCATTGGGCAGTGAAGAAAAAATGATTTATGTTTTTGCCACCAAGATTGTGTGTTGGCCCCAAATTTTACATTTTCATGCTGGGAAATGGGTAAAAATGTCTGCAGAATTTGTCCCACAATTTCTGCTAAATGTAGAAATACCCCATATGAGGATGTACAGGATAACTTTGCCATACAGAGTGACTCAGCAGTGGATGTTGCTGAGTAGGGATGAGTGACTAGTGAAATATTTGGACTCGCTATACTCGTACCGAGTATACTGTAATACTCGGGTATTCGTTACAAGTAGCGAGTCCAATGTTAGTCAATGGAAAATGCGAGTAAGGCTACGTTCACACTAGCGTTGTGCGCCGCTGCGTCGGCGACGCGACGCACAACGCACCGAAAAACGCGTGCAAACGCACGCAAAAACGATGCGTTTTTCGACGCGTGCGTCGTTTTTTGACGAAAATCAAGAAAAATGCAACTTGTTGCGTTTTCTTGGTCCGACGCTAGCGTCAAAAAAGACGCACGTGTCGGAAAACGCAACAAGCAAAAACGCATGCGTCCCCCATGTTAAACATAGGGGCGCATGACGCGTGCGTCGCCGCTGCGTCGCCCGACGCTAGCGCGAAGCACACTAGCCGAACGCTAGTGTGAACGTAGCCTAATTGCTGGACCCTACAAAGCAGTCGGCCCTGAGATTACGCACCCCAGTCACCACACAAGATAGCGGTGTTGGCTGCGTGTTGTGCAGTACCGTGCGTCCTATTGGCTGTGAACACAGCACCACAACAGCACAAGAAAAGTGCCCTGCAGGGGTAAATGTGACCCCAAAAATAGTTGGGAAAACTGTCACTACTTGGTCCCTGACCTTATACTTTCAGCTCTGAAAAGAGCTTTTGGGTTTTATAAAGGATTTCCGGACGATTTGCACAAACAAACACAACTCTCCCTAGCAGCTGCTCACACTCTCCCTACAATAGCTGTGTTCTGTATGCAATGTGCAGAAAATGGCTTTACTGCGATCTTTGGGAGGCAGAATGAAAAAATCAACAGCATGTGAAGAATTGGTTTTATTTATTTTTTACGCCATTCCTCATGTAGTATAATTGATTAGGTGACTTTATTATTTGAGCCGATGCGTTTACAGCGATACCAAATTTATATGGGGTTTTTATGTTTGGCTGCTGTCACACACTAAAAGATGCTTTTTATTGCGAAAACTAGTTTTTGCATCACCACATTTTGAGAGCTATAATTTTTTCATATTTTTGCCGACAGACAGAGTCATGTGAGGGCTTGTTTTTTGCGGGACGAGCTGACGTTTTATTGGTATCACTTTTGGGCCTATGACCTTTTTAATCACTTTCTATTCTGATTTTTGTGAGACAGAATTAACAAAAAACTGCAATTCAGGAATTGCTGTTTTTTTTTTTTTATACCATTCAGTGTGTGGTAAAATTGTTATGACCGCTTTATTCTTTGGGTCAGTAGGATTACAGTGGTACCTCATTTATATTTTTTTATGTTTTGACACTTTTACACAATAAAAACTATTTTATAGAGAAAAAAATATTTTTGCATCACATTATTCTGAGAGCTATAACTTTTTATTTTCCTGCTGATGGAGCTGTAAAATGGCTTGTTTTTTGTGGGATACGTTGATGTTTTCATCGGTACCTTTTGATCACGTTTTATTGCACTTTTTGTTTGGCGGTATTTTGATAAAACAAAAGGGGAGAAGCCAAGCATTGGGTCATTTACGCCATTCTTTCTGTTTTCATTGTGATTGATCTAGGCTGCTGTACACACATGCAGCAGCCCTGCCATGCCCCGGGCTCTGTTTTAATTAGTGCACCTGTGCCTGGGCCTGTCTCTCTCTTTATCTATGGTGCTGGTCAGGCAGTGTGGAGGTCATATCTGAAATGTCCATGTTTGGACCTGGTCGACCGTTATTGTCGCATACCCTTTCTGGCGCCATGGGAGTGATTTGGAAAAGCTACAGGTATGGTTTGCATTCAATATGGTCCCGCTTTTAACACATTTAGGAGGCCGTAATGGCACAGTGAATAAAACAAAAAAAATGTAGAGTGGGACTAACGTGGTCTTTCTCCTAACATATTAAGGAGGCCGTAATGGCACAGCGAATATAAAAATCGTAGAGCAGGACTGCCCCAAGAGAATGCCGTGACATGGCGGGGTGGCTCAAAGAATTGATCAATTGTTTGCTAAATGTCTCATTTTGATATACAGTCAGAAATTAATATGTGCATTTGCACTTTTTTTATTGCGTTCTGACCACAAGCAGCGCTGGCTTCTCCCCTTTTGTGGTATTTTGATAAAGCATTGCTTTTTGCCTTTTTTAATTTATTTTTTACAGTGTTCACTGAAGGGGTTAACTAGTGGGACAGTTTTATAGTGCGGGTCGTTACGGACGCGATGATACCAAATATGTGTACTCTTATTGTTTTTTTATTTACATAAATACATGTATTTATTGGAAAAATATTTATTATTTTTTTTTCTTTATTTGGGGATTAAAAAAAAAAATATTTTTACACTTTGTAATTTAAAAAAAAACTTTTTTACATTGTCCCAGCATGGGACATCATTGTATTGCATCAGATCGCTGATCTGACACTCTGCACTGCAGAGTATCAGATCAGGATCTGACTTGCAGGGAAGGAGGCATGCGCTCACAAGCCACCTTCCCTGCAGGACCCGTAAGGACCCCGCAGCCATCTTGGGGCCAGGGGTCTCCATGGACACCATCAGGACAACGTATCGGGATGTCCTGATGGAACGCGCATCAAAGGTGTTAAATGACAGCGGCATCAAAGGGGTTAAATGTCCGCGATCTGTGCTAGCACTGATCATGGGCGTTGCTGCGGGGTGTCAGCTGTCACATACATCTGACACATACACCAGATTGTCGCGGCGATCAGCGTGAGGCTGCTCGATTGGTACACCATACTAGTACTGCTGTTTGCAGAAGCAAAATTCCCACAGAGCAGTACTAGTACAGCGCATGTCGGGACATGATTAATATTTATACAAGTTTTGTGAGCTTTTTCTTTACTTTTTTCTTTAGTCCCACTATGGGACTTCAACTTTCACTTGTTTAATTGTTGGTCTAATACACTATAGTGTACAAAACCTATCAGTATATACAGTCATCAAAACCAGCACTTTTCAACAAGAAAGTCTTAAAGGGACACTGTCACCTGAATTTGGAGGGAACAATCTTCAGCCATGGAGGCGGGGTTTTTGGGTTTTTGATTCACCCTTTCCTTCCCCGCTGGCTGCATGCTGGCTGCAATATTGGATTGAAGTTCATTCTATGTCCTCCAGAGTACACGCCTGCGCAAGGCAACCTTGCCTTGCGCAGGCGTGTACTACGGAGGACAGAGAATGAACTTCAATCCAATTTTGTAGCCAGCATGCAGCCAGCGGGTAAGGAAAGGGTGAATCAAAAACCCCGCCTCCATGGCTGAAGATTGTTCCCTCCAAATTCAGGTGACAGTGTCCCTTTAACCATGATTAAGACCTTCTGGTCGAAACGCATTGGTTTTGCTGACTTGGTTGTCCTGTCTATATTAATGTTCCTGAAATAAATTTGAAGATTTCAGTCCACTCAGAGTGCCTGATATCTTTTCATCATTAACATCTGACAAGCTCATGTGCCCGTGCACCTGTAGGAGAAATATACTTTTAGAATGATTAGCTGGAATGTCTATTCTCTGTCAGTGTTACACTAACAGAAGGCCTGTTAAACCTTGCTAATGGCATGGCCAAACACGCTACTGTATCTTCATCACAGGGTCCCAAGGGAGTGAAAGAGAGAGATCCCTCCGTCTCACAACCACCCAGGCGCCTCAGTCGCATGTACATGCATTTGTGGGAACTTCTTTCCAGCAGCGCTGTACATGTACGGTGGACTTTGGTAAAGTATAAATGTAGACAATAGTGGTGTAGGATATACAGTGGGTACGGAAAGTATTCAGACTCCTTTAAATTTTTCTTTGTTTCATTGCAGCCATTTGGTAAATTCAAAAAAGTTAATTTTTTTCTCGTTAATGTACACTCCCCATCTTCACTGAAAAAAGCAGAAATGTAGTTATTTTTGAAAATTTATTAAAAAAAAACCTGAAATATCACATGGTCATAAGTATTCAGACCCTTTACTCAGTATTGAGTAGAAGTACACTTTTGAGCTAGTACAGCCATGAGTCTTCTTAGGAAAGTTTTCCACACCTGGATTTGGGGATCCTTTGCCATTCTTCTTTGCAGATCCTCTCCAGTTCCGTCAGGTTGGATTGTGAACACTGGTGGACAGCCATTTTCAGGTCTCTCCAGAGATGCTCAATTGGGTTTAGGTCAGGACTCTGTTGGGCCAGTCAAGAATGGTCACAGTGGTGTTCTGAAGCCACTCCTTTGTTATTTTAGCTGTGTACTTAGGGTTATTGTCTTGTTGTAGGTGAACCTTCGGCCAAGTCTGAGGTCCAGAGCACTCAGGAAGAGGTTTTCATCTAGGATATTTCTGTACTTGGCCGCATTCATGTTTCCTTCAATGACAACCAGTCGTCCTGCCCCTGCAGCTGAAAAACACCCTCATAGCATGATGCTGCCACCACCATGTTTCACTGTTGGGATTGTATTGGACAGGTGATGAGCAGTTCCTGGTTTTCTCCACACATACCACTTAGAATTATCACCAAAAAGGTCTATCTTTGTCTCATCAGACCAGAGAACCTTATTTCTCATAGTCAGGGAGTCCTTTGTGTGTTTTTTTTAGCAAACTCTATGTGGGTTTTCATATGTCTTACACTGAGGAGAGGCTTCCATTGGGCCACTCTGCTATAAAGGGCTGACTGGTGGAGGGCTGCAGTATAGTTGACTTTGTGGAACTTTCTCCCATCTCCCTACTGCATCTCTGGAGCTCAGACACAGTTACTGGGGTTCTTCTTTACCTCTCTCACCAAGGCTCTTCTCCTCTGATTGCTCAGTTTGGCTGGACGGTCAGGTCTAGGAAGACTTCTGGTGGTTCCAAACTTCTTCCATTTAAGGATTATGGAGACCACTGTGCTCTTAGAAACCTTGAGTACTGCAGAAATTCTGTTATAGCATTGGCAAGATCTGTGCCTTGCCACAATTCTGTCTCTGAGCTCCTTGGCCAGTTCCTATGACCTCATGATTCTCATTTGGTCTGACATGCACTGTGAGCTGTGAGGTCTTATATAGACAGGTGTGTGCCTTTCCAAATCAAGTCATATCAGTTTAATTTAACACAGCTGGCCTCCAATGAAGGAGTAGAACCATCTCAAGGAGGAGCACAAGGAAGTAGACAGCATGTGACTTAAATAAGAGTGTCTGAAACAAAGGGTCTGAATACTTATGTCCATGTGATATTTCAGTTTTTGCTTTTTTATTACATTTGCAAAAATTACTATATTTCCGTTTTTCAGTCAAAAGGGAGTGCAGAGTATTCATTAATGTTAAAAAAATGAACTTTTTTAATTTACCAAATGGCTGCAATGAAACAGAGAGTGAAAAATTTAAAGGGGTCTGAATACTTTCCGTACCTACTGTATAAACTGTACTATCATTCTTAGCAATTTACTACTTTGCACATAAAGAGTGATTCTCCCATCAAAATAAAGATCTAAAATAAATGAAAATGAGCACAAACCCCTTTTTTTTTTTTTTTTTTTTACAAAATCCTTCTATAATCCAGCATTATAAATATAGACTGTGATTATATAGGGTATTTTATTTACCCTATTTTTTTTATAAAATTAACTGCCACTGCATTTGACCATTTATAATTTCTATTTAACACCTTTACACATACACTCAACACTACAGATTTCCCGTGAACATCCAGGGATACTGAAAATGTTAATTATAGAGCCCTTATTGCCTAAAGGTGTATCCGTTCTACCAAACCCAAGTTTCTGTCAATTTGAATTAACTGGTTTAGGTGTATCCAATAAAAACTAGGATAAAAAGGTTCTTTATAGAGGTATTAAGCCCGGAACCCTTTTGCGATTGCTGCATAGATTCAGCCACCACCCTGTTGATCTGCTATTACATTATTGTTTTTAAAGGTATAATAAAGCAGAAATGAATGAGGAAATAGAAAGAAAACATACTAAGAGACTACACCTATTTTGAGATGGCAAATCATTTTGTGTGTTTATGATCTAGTCCCATGAAATCGCTTGGAAATACTGTATAAAGATTCATTTTCCCATTACACTCCTCTGTCTTTGCAATGAGAATACCTAAGAAAGTACAACATATGTTTTGTTCATATTGGCATGGGTGACAATTTGTGAGTTTTTATGTCAAGAATAATACTGTAGGTAACAACAGGCATTATAAGTCAACGCAATCCATATGACCAAAGCCTTATTAACCCCTTTCTGACATCGGACGTACTATCCCGTCCATGTGGGGTGGGCCCCTATGACCATGGACGGGATAGTACGTCCAGCGCGATCGGCGGCGCTCACGGGGGGAGCGCCGCCGATCGCGGCCGGGTGTCAGCTGCCTATCGCAGCTGACATCCGGCACTATGTGCCAGGAGCGGTCACGGACCACCCCCGGCACATTAACCCCTGGCACACCGCGATCAAAGATGATCGCGATGTGCCGGCGGTGCAGGGAAGCACCGCGCAGGGAGGGGGCTCCCTGCGGGCTTCCCTGAGCCCCCCGCAGCAACGCGATGTGATCGCGTTGCTGCGAGGGTCTTACCTCTCTCCCTCCCTGCTCGAGCCCCGGATCCAAGATGGCCAGGGATCCGGGTCCTGCAGGGAGGGAGGTGGCTTCACAGAGCCTGCTCAGAGCAGGCACTGTGAAGGCTGCAGCGCTGCATGTCAGATCAGTGATCTGACAGAGTGCTGTGCACACTGTCAGATCACTGATCTGTGATGTCCCCCCCGGGACAAAGTAAAAAAGTAAAAAAAAAAATTTTCAAATGTGTAAAAAAAATAAAAAAAAATATTCCAAAATAATGAAAAAAAAAAAAATATTATTCCCATAAATACATTTCTTTATCTAAATAAAAAAAAACAAACAATAAAAGTACACATATTTAGTATCGCCGCGTCCGTAACGGCCCGACCTATAAAACTGGCCCACTAGTTAACCCCTTCAGTAAACACCGTAAGAAAAAAAAAAAAAAAAAACGAGGCAAAAAACAATGCTTTATTATCATACCGCCGAACAAAAAGTGGAATAACACGCGATCAAAAAGACATATATAAATAACCATGGTACTGCTGAAAAGTCATCTTGTCCCGCAAAAAACGAGCTGCCATACAGCATCATCAGCAAAAAAATAAAAAAGTTATAGTCCTGAGAATAAAGCGATGCCAAAATAATTATTTTTTCTATAAAATAGTTTTTATCGTATAAAAGCGCCAAAACATAAAAAAATGATATAAATGAGGTGTCGCTGTAATCGTACTGACCCGAAAAATAAAACTGCTTTATCAATTTTACCAAACGCGGAACGGTATAAACGCCTCCCCCAAAAGAAATTCATGAATAGCTGGTTTTTGGTCATTCTGCCTCACAAAAATCGGAATAAAAAGCGATCAAAAAATGTCACGTGCCCGAAAATGTTACCAATAAAAACGTCAACTCATCCCGCAAAAAACAAGACCTCACATGACTCTGTGGACCAAAATATAGAAAAATTATAGCTCTCAAAATGTGGTAACGCAAAAAATATTTTTTGCAATAAAAAGCGTCTTTCAGTGTGTGACGGCTGCCAATCATAAAAATCCGCTAAAAAACCCGCTATAAAAGTAAATCAAACCCCCCTACATCACCCCCTTAGTTAGGGAAAAATTAAAAAACTGTATTTATTTCTATTTTCCCATTAGGGCTAGGGTTAGAGTTAGGGCTAGGGTTAGGGCTAGGGTTAGGGCTAGGGTTAGGGCTAGGGTTAGGGTTAGGGTTAGGGCTAGGGTTAGGGCTAGGGTTAGGGCTAGGGTTAGGGTTAGGGCTAGGGTTAGGGTTAGGGCTAGGGTTAGGGCTAGGGTTAGGGCTAGGGCTACAGTTTGGGTTGGGGCTAAAGTTACAGTTAGGGTTTAGATTACATTTACGGTTGGGAATAGGGTTGGGATTAGGGTTAGGGGTGTGTCTGGGTTAGAGGTGTGGTTAGGGTTACTGTTGGGATTAGGGTTAGGGATGTGTTTGGATTAGGGTTTCAGTTATAATTGTGGGGTTTCCACTGTTTAGGCACATCAGGGGCTCTCCAAACGCGACATGGCGTCCGATCTCAATTCCAGCCAATTCTGCGTTGAAAAAGTAAAACAGTGCTTCTTCCCTTCCGAGCTCTCCCGTGTGCCCAAACAGGGGTTTACCCCAACATATGGGGTATCAGCGTACTCAGGATAAATAGGACAACAACTTTTGGGGTCCAATTTCTCCTGTTACCCTTGGGAAAATACAAAACTCGGGGCTAAAACATATTTTTTGTGGGAAAAAAAAAGATTTTTTATTTTCACGGCTCTGCGTTATAAACTGTAGTGAGTAGTAGTCAAAGTTCTCACAACACATCTAGATTAGTTCCCAGGGGGGTCTAGTTTCCAATATGGGGTCACTTGTGGGGGGTTTCTACTGTTTAGGTACATTAGGGGTTCTGCAAACGCAATGTGACGTCTGCAGACCATTCCATCTAAGTCTGCATTCCAAATGGCGCTCCTTCCCTTCCGAGCTCGGCCATGCGCTCAAACGGTGGTTTCCCCCAACATACGGGGTATCAGCGTACTCAGGACAAATTGGACAACAACTTTTGGGGTCGAATTTCTCCTCTTACCCTCGGGAAAATACAAAACTGGGGGCTAAAAAATAATTTTGGGGGGAAAGATTTTTTTTTTTAATTTTCACGGCTCTGCGTTACAAACTGTAGTGAAACACTTGGGGGTTCAAAGCTATCACAACACATCTAGATGAGTTCCTTAGGGGGTCTAGTTTCCAAAATCGGGTCATTTGTGGGGGGTTTCAATGTTTAGGCACATCAGTGGCTCTTCAAACGCAACATGGCGTTCTATCTCAATTCCTGTCAATTTTGCTTTGAAAAGTCAAACGGCGCTTATTCCCTTCCGAGCTCTCCCATCCGCCCAAACAGTGGTTTACCCCCACATATGGGGTATCAGCGTACTCAGGACAAATTGTACAACAACTTTTGGGGTCCAATTTCTTCTCTTACCCTTGGGAAAAAAAAAATTTGGGGTGAAAAGATAATTTTTGTGAAAAAATATGATTTTTTATTTTTACGGTTCTACATTTTGCTGGTAGTAGGCGACTCAATTATTAGGGGAACAGATAGGGCAATCTGTCACAAAGACAGGGATCGTCGAACGGTGTGCTGCCTACCTGGCGCTCGAGTCCGACACATCGCTGATCGGGTGGACAGATTATTGGGAGGGGCTGGTGAGGACCCAGCGGTCATGGTGCACATTGGCACTAATGACAAAGTTAGAGGTAGGTGGAAGGTCCTTAAAGATGATTTCAGGGAATTAGGCTGCAAGCTGAAAGCAAGGACCTCCAATGTGGTATTTTCCGAAATACTGCCGGTACCACGTGCCACGCCAGAGAGGCAACGGGAGATTAGGGAGGTTAATAAGTGGCTCAAGAATTGGTGTAGGAAAGAGGGGTTTGGGTTCCTGCAGAACTGGGCCGACTTCTCAGTTGGCTACAGGCTCTACGCTAGGGACGGGCTGCACCTCAATGGGGAGGGTGCAGCTGTGCTGGGGGAGAGAATGGCTAGAAGGTTGGAGGAGTGTTTAAACTAGGAATTGGGGGGGAGGGTATTCATTTTATAGGAGGGGAAGATAGTGCAGACAGAGACCTGGGCACAAATAAGGAAGTTGGGGGTGGCGGTGGCATGGGGGGTGGGGTCAGAACAGTTAATAATTTAAGAAATAGAAGTACAGAGAGGAACATAAAGTGCATGTATACTAATGCCAGAAGCATCGCCAACAAAGTGGATGAATTAGAACTAATGTTGTTGGAGCATAATTATGACATGGTGGGGATATCTGAAACGTGGCTGGATGAGAGCCATGACTGGGCTGTTAACTTGCAGGGCTATAGCCTGTTCAGAAATGACCGTACAGATAAGCGAGGGGGAGGGGTGTGTCTATATGTAAAATCATCCTTAAAACCCATCCTGCGCGATAATATAGGTGAATTTAATGAAAATGTAGAATCCCTGTGGGTGGAGATAAGTGGAGGGGGAAAAAATAATAAATTACTGATAGGGGTTTGTTATAAATCTCCAAAAATAATGGAAGCAATGGAGAATATCCTCGTAAAGCAAATAGATGAAGCTGCGACTCAAGGAGAAGTCATTATTATGGGGGACTTCAACTACCCTGAAATAGATTGGGGAACAGAAACCTGCAGTTCCAGCAAAGGTAATCGGTTTTTGACAATTATGAGAGACAATTACCTTTCACAACTGGTTCAGGACCCAACAAGAAGGGGGGCACTACTAGACCTAATATTAACCAACAGGCCAGACCGCATATCAAATATAAGGGTTGGGGGTCACTTGGGAAATAGCGATCACAAAATAATAAGTTTTCATGTATCCTTTAAAAAGATGTGTAGTAGAGGGGTTACAAGGACACTAAACTTCAGGAGGGCAAATTTCCAACGGATGAGAGAGGATCTTGGTGCAATTAACTGGGACGATATCCTGAGACACAAAAATACACAAAGAAAATGGGAGACGTTTATTAGCATCCTGGATAGGACCTGTGCACAGTATATACCGTATGGGAATAAACATACTAGAAATAGGAGGAAACCAATATGGCTAAATAGAGCTGTAAGGGGCGCAATAAGTGACAAAAAGAAAGCATTTAGAGAATTAAAGGAAGTAGGTAGTGAGGAGGCATTAAATAAATACAGAAAATTAAATAAATTCTGTAAAAAGCAAATCAAGGCAGCAAAGATTGAGACAGAGAGACTCATTGCCAGAGAGAGTAAAGATAATCCTAAAATATTCTTTAACCACATAAATAGTAAGAAACTAAAAAATGATAGTGTTGGCCCCCTTAAAAATAGTCTGGGTGAGATGGTGGATGAGGATGAGGAAAAAGCCAATATGCTAAATGACTTTTTTTCATCAGTATTTACACAAGAAAATCCCATGGCAGACAAAATGTCTAGTGATAAAAATTCCCAATTAAATGTCACCTGCTTAACCCAGCAGGAAGTGCGGCGGCGTCTAAAAATCACTAAAATTGACAAATCTCCGGGCCCGGATGGGATACACCCTCGAGTACTGCAGGAATTAAGTACAGTCATTGATAGACCATTATTTTTAATCTTTAAAGACTCCATAATAACAGGGTCTGTGCCACAGGACTGGCGTATAGCAAATGTGGTGCCAATATTCAAAAAGGGAACAAAAACTGAACTCGGAAATTATAGGCCAGTAAGCTTAACCTCTACTGTGGGTAAAATCCTGGAGGGCATACTAAGGGACGCTATACTGGAGTATCTGAAGAGGAATAACCTCATGACCCAGTATCAGCACGGGTTTACTAGGGACCGTTCATGTCAGACTAATTTGATCAGTTTCTATGAAGAGGTAAGTTCCGGATTGGACCAAGGGAAACCAGTGGATGTAGTGTATATGGACTTTTCAAAAGCTTTTGATACGGTGCCACACAAAAGGTTGATACATAAAATGAGAATAATGGGGATAGGGGAAAATATGTGCAAGTGGGTTGAGAGCTGGCTCAGGGATAGGAAACAAAGGGTGGTTATTAATGGAGCACACTCGGACTGGGTAGCGGTTAGCAGTGGGGTACCACAGGGGTCAGTATTGGGCCCTCTTCTTTTTAACATATTTATTAATGACCTTGTAGGGGGCATTCAGAGTAGAATTTCAATATTTGCAGATGACACTAAACTCTGCAGGGTAATCAATACAGAGGAGGACAATTTTATATTACAGGATGATTTATGTAAACTAGAAGCTTGGGCTGATAAATGGCAAATGAGCTTTAATGGGGATAAATGTAAGGTCATGCACTTGGGTAGAAGTAATAAGATGTATAATTATGTGCTTAATGCAAAGTTTCCCGCAGGATGCATTTTTTCTCCATAGACTTGCATTAGCGACGCATTGCGACGTATGGCCACGGATGCGTAGTGTTTTTGGCGGCCGTGACGCACAAAAAAGTTCAATGTAACGTTTTTTTGTGCGTCGGGTCCACCATTTTCGACCACGCATGCACGGCCGAAACTCCGCCCCCTCCTCCCCGAAACTCACGATGGGCAGCGGATGCGTTGTAAAACTGCATCCGCTGTCCACGTTGGGCTACATTAACACACTCTCCGTCGGTACCGACGGACTAGTGTGAAAGTAGCCTTAATCATATTAATCCTAATAATTTTATAGCTGCAGTGCATTATGGGGATGCCTGAGCAGCTGCACTACATGTCATAAGCCCACTCACTGATATATCTGCAGTGTGTGAAATTGTTCCAGTCAAGTTTTTTTATTTTACGATCCTTACAAATTGAATCTTTAAGTATTTGAATTTGGGTTGAACTGCAAATTTCATGAACTTTGACTTGAAGTCGATCCTCCATGCATCAATCCACCCATCTGTAAAGCGGGACATATGAAGCCAGGCTGGTTTTCATTTCAGCCCGAGTAATAGAAAAAGAATTCTGATTAAATCTTTCTTTATTCTTAAGAACTGGAGAATGAGGAGGGAAGAAGAAAGAAAAGACTCCTCTCATGTCAAAAATTGAGTTGTTTTTCGGTCATTTAATTCACGATATTTGTCAAAACAGTTTAAAATGAATCTGTCACCAGATTGAAAAAAACAAGCTGCATACGTTATTAAAGTACATAACATAGGCATTACGAGGTTGGTTTATTTACTTTGAAAAACCATGTCAGTATGGCTCTTTTAATTTTAAAATGTATGTGTCTATCTATTGTCCCGATCAATTTTGGATTCGTGGCAGCTCTGGTTCCACTATGTTTTAAATGTAGCTTTTTTCCTTTCAGGCCAACGGGTGATAAAGTCAGTATCCCCTGCTGGCAGCCTGCTGCAATTGCAGAGTTGCTAGGTCAGCTGATGTAGGTGGTGACTACTCCCACCATCCTTTAAATGGTCACCTGATGCATCAGCTGACTGTTGGTGATAGAGTTTCTATATGGAGACCAGCCTTGCAGTTGCAGCTCTCTGGTGTCAGCTACTTCTGGAGTTTGGAGTCCTGTTTCTGTGTAATCTGCAGTGTGGAGATTGGCAGCGCAGTCTAGAAGCTAAGTGTTGTGTTTATACCTTGTCTGTCTTGTGTTTGTCACCACCCCCTGTGTTGTACCATCTACAGATCTACAGTTGTGAGGCTAGCGTCCTTGCTGGTCAGTGCACTAGCCAGGGCAGTGCGAGGTGACAGCTTAGGGCGTTAGGGTAGTGCAGGGACAGGCTCAATTTGGAGATCAGGAGGTGTCATATTTATCATTCCCTACCAGTATGGCCTTCCTTTCCCCTATACCATCCCATTGTTTGTGTGTCGTGCTGTTCGCTGACTGACCTCCTGGTGGGATTGTGACATCTATTCTGATTAACAAGCTAATCGATGTCCCTTCTCCCTATTGAATCTCCATTCACCTATGTGATTGACAACCTCATTAGTGTCCCTTCTCCCTATTGAATATCTATTCACCTATCCTGATAGACAAGCTCCTCAGTGTTTCTCTACCCTGTTGATGAGGCCTTATACTATGCTTTATTGTACAGGGTGGGCTATTTATATGGATTTACCTAAATTAAATGGGAATGGTTGGTGATATCAATTTCCTGTTTGTGGCACATTAGTATATGGGAGGGGGAAAACTTTTCATATTGGGTGGTGACCATGGCGGCCATTTTGAAGTCAGACATTTTGGATCCAACTTTATTTTTTTCAATGGGAAGAGGGTCATGTGACACATTAAACTTATTGAGAATTTCCAAGAAAAACAATGGTGTGATTGGTTTAACATAACTTTATTCTTTCATGAGTTATTTCCAAAATCTTTTTGTTTACAGCCATTGACATGCCGCAGAGTTTAACATGTGAGGAGCGGATAGAAATTGTGTTGCTGTCTGGTGAACACAGTACCCGGGTCTTTGCAGCAGATTTCACTGCAAGACACCCTACAAGACCACCCATCTCCCATGCTACAGTTAGCAAACTGCTTGCCAAATTTCGAGAAACAGGTTCAGTGTTGGATTTACCAAAATGTAGACGCAAGAAAACTGTCACTAATGAAGAAACATCAGTGGCTGTCTTAGCTTCATTCAGCAAGAGCGTAGCACTCGCCGCATGTCACTGGAGAGTGGCATCAGTCGAACATCCCTTTGGCGGATATTAGCTACTCACAAATGGCACTCTTACAAAATCCAGCTGCAGCAGCATCTCAATGAGGATGACCCAGATCGGCGCACTGAATTTGCAGACTTGGGTAAAGCAAAAATTGAAACAGGAAACTCAGTTTACACAATTGTCAATTGGCAATTGTCTATGCTGTGAAGATACGAGATGCACAGCATCTGAAACAGCGGATACTGGAAGCCTGTGCTAGCATTTCTTCTGTGGTTTTGCTATCAGTGTGTCAAGAGTGGGAGAAGAGTGTTGAATTGACAATCCAACACAATGGGCAGCACTTTGAACAAATTTTATAAGTGGTTATAAACTAGTAAATAACTCAAGAAAGAATAAAGTTATGTTAAAGCCAAGCACACCCTTGTTTTTTTTGGGGGGGAATTCTCAATAAGTTTGATGTGTCACATGACCCTCTTCCAATTGGAAAAAATAACGTTGGATCCAAAATGTCCAACTTCAAAATGGCCACCATGGTCACCACCCATCTTGAAACGTTTTCCCCTCCCATATACTAATGTGCCACAAACAGGAAGTTGATATCACCGACCATTCCCATTATATTTAGGTGTATCCATATAAATGGCCCACCCTTTATATCACTTGAAAGAAACTTAAAATACAAAATGGCTTCAAGAACATTTCTACAAATCCCCACCAGTGGAAGCAGACCCTGTCCCTTCATACAACATGTGGAAATGCATAAGATGCATGGGCAGCACGATGGCTCAGTGGATAGCACTGCAGCCTTGCAGCACTGGGGTCCTGGGTTCTAATCCCACCTTGGACAACATCTGCAAGGAGTTTGTATGTTCTCCCCGTGTTTGTGTGGGTTTCCTCCCACATACCAAAGACATACTGATAGGGAATTTAGATTGTGAGCCCCATCAGGGACAGTGATGATAATGTGTGCAAACTGTAAAAGCACTGTGGAATATTTTAGGGCTATATGAAAAAAATTAAGATAAGATAGTTATGCACTTACATATTTGTTATGCCAACATATTCTTCTCCTTGCCTCCTCTGAGATCTTAAAGTGTTTAGGTATACACTGTGTGCAGAACTGTTAGGCGTATTTTCCAATTTCAAGTTGTACAAACTTGAATGCTCATTGGGTGAAGCAGATCAGGTGATGTGTATTTGTGTAATAAGGAACGGTGTGGACTATGGATGCAACTCCTTTTAGCAAAGTGTGCAGAATTGTTTTCCTCACGGAAATGGGCCAAAAAAGAATTTTAACTGACTCTGAAAAGTAAAAAATTGTTTAAAAATCTTGCAGAGGAATGCAGCACTCTTGAAATTGCTATGATCCTCCAAAGTTTTGTTGCGAATAGTCAACAGGGTCAGAAAAAAGGTGCTTAGAAAAAAAATACAATCACTAACTGCCATAGACTTGAGAAGAATCAAATGAGAAGCGACCAGGAGCACATTATCCTCCAGTGCTGTCATACTCCAGTACTGCAACCTTCTGGAGTGCCCAGAAGTACAGGGTGCTCTGTGCTCATAGACATGGCCGTGGTTAGGGAGGCTGAACTCTAACCACTACTGAACAAAGCGCATATGTTGAAATGTCAAGACATAGCCAAGAAATATCTGAAGACAGATTTTTCAAAGGTTTTATGGACTGATGAGCTGAGATTAACTGCTATGGGTTGATACTATTAAAGATAAGCTAGTTGGATCATTTTGGGTTGAAGATGAACTCATAATTAACTCCCAAACCCTCTGCAAACTATTAAATTGATGCAATGGTATTATTTTAAACAGGACTAACATATACTAATACCTAAAAAAATAATCTTTATTAAATACTAGCTGAAGAGCCCTGCGTTGCCTGGGCATAGTAAATATCTGTGGTTAGTTATAGCACCTCACTTCTCTTATTTTCCCATCACGCCTCTCATTTTCCCAATCACATATTTCATTTTCCCCCTCACATCTCTCATTTTCTCCCTCACACCTCTCATTTTCTCCCTCACTCCTCTCATTCCCCCCTAACACTTGTCATTTCGACCTCACATCTGTCATTTTCCGATCACTCCACTATTTTCCCTCACTCCTCTCATTTTGCACTCACACCTTTTCATTTTCACCTCACACCTCTCATTTTCACCTCAGTATATACATGTTTGTCATCTCCCTTATATATAGTATACACCTGTATGTCATCTCCTGTATATAGTATATACCTGTATGTCATCTCCCCTGTATATAGTATATACCTGTATGTCATCTCCCCTGTATATAGTATATACCTGTATGTCATCTCCTCCTATATATTTTATATACCTGTATATCATCACCTTCTATATATAGTATATACCTGTATATCATCTCCTCCTGTATATAGTATATACCTGTGTCATCTCCTCCTGTATATAGTATATACCTGTATGTCATCTCCTCCTGTATATAGTATGTACCTGTATGTCATCTCCTCTATATAGTATATACCTGTGTCATCTCTCCTGTATATAGTATATATCTGTGTGTCATCTCCTCCTGTATTAGACCTCGTTCACACGTTATTTGCTCAGTATTTTTACCTCAGTATTTGTAAGCTAAATTGGCAGCCTGATAAATCCCCAGCCAACAGGCAGCCCTCCCCCTGGCAGTATATATTAGCTCACACATACACATAATAGACAGGTCATGTGACTGACAGCTGCCGTATTTCCTATATGGTACATTTGTTGCTCTTGTATTAATCAGATTTTTATTTTTGAAGGATAATACCAGACTTGTGTGTGTTTTAGGGCGAGATTCGTTTGTCAAGTTGTGTGTGTTGACTTGCGTGTGGCGACATGCATGTAGCGACTTTTGTGAGATGAGTTTTGTGTGGCAACATGCGTGTAGCAACTTTTTGTGTGTCGAGTTGCATGTGACAGGTTAGTGTAGCAAGTTGTGTGCAGCAAGTTTTGCGCATGGCGAGTTTTGCGCGTGGCGAGTTTTATCTGTGGTGTCTTTTGAGTATGTGCAAGTTTTGTGTGAGGCAACTTTTGCATGTCTTGCAACTTTTGTGCATGTGGCAATTTTTCCGCGTGTGCAAGTTTTGCGTGTGGCGAGTTTTCCATGAGGCGAGTTTTGCATTTGTGGTGAGTTTTGCGTAAGCCTAGTTTTTGCATGTGGCGAGTTTTGAGCGGCGACTTTTGTGTTTCGACTTTTATGTGGCGAGGTTGGTGTATGTGTGGTGAAATGTGTGCTGAGGGTAATATGTGTTCAAGCACGTGGTAGTGTGTGGCGCATTTTGTGTGTGTGTTCATATTCCCGTGTGTGGTGAGTATCCCATGTCGGGGCCCCACCTTAGCAACTGTACGGTATATACTCTTTGGCGCCATCGCTCTCACTCTTTAAGTCCCCCTTGTTCACATCTGGCAGCTGTCAATTTGCCTCCAACACTTTTCCTTTCACTTTTCCCCATTATGTAGATAGGGGCAAAATTGTTTGATGAATTGGAAAGTGCGGGGTTAAAATTTCACCTCACAACATAGCCTATGACGCTCTCGGGGTCCAGACGTGTGACTGTGCAAAATTTTGTGGCTGTAGCTGCGACGCCTCCAACACTTTTCCTTTCACCTTTTCCCCATTATGTAGATAGGGGCAAAATTGTTTGGGGAATTGAAAAGCGCGGGGTTAAAATTTCACCTCACAACATAGCCTATGACGCTTTCGGGGTTCAGACATGTGACTGGGCAAAATTTTGTGGCTGTAGCTGCGACGGTGCAGAAGCCAATCCCGGACATACATACATACACACATACACACATTCAGCTTTATATATTAGATTTAGACAAAAAACAACACAAAGGCCTTAGGCCTGCAAAGGCATGGATTTGGTGCCATTGGAAAAACCTATTGTTCTAACCCCTATAAGACCCTAGCTCAACCCTCTTAAACCCTTCCTATCAGTGGAGGTTGGCACCCTAGCTTGTACGCAAAATGGCGCCCCCGCTCACCGACGGCTAACCCTAGATGCACCCTATTAGATCCCTAAATAGGTGTAGGGTGCAATAGATTTGCAACTACTCTGATTTAACAGACAGATAATGCCGTGGTGAAAAATAAAGAGAAATAGAGGGGGGGAAAGAGGGGGTGGGAATAAATCCTGATGAGGTAATCTATCAAAAAGATGTTCACCTGCTCCTCATCAGGAGTTCTACATGTATCCAATAGCAGACAATTCAAACAAATCAAACGAAAAACCTCAATTAGAAAAATTCAGTCGGATTTCTGAATGATTCAGGTATAAGGGATGGCACAATAAAACAACTGACAGGCTCCATTGATGGAAGGCTTATGGCTGTTATTGAACATAAGCGTGGTCATATTGGTCACTGATCCTTTTTTGACTGATCAGAAATGTAATTTTGTGCATTTTGCAGGTTGTTTGGTTACTATTCTAACTTTATCAAATGAAAATAAACAATTGGGATTTACAGTATTCATTTATTTGCACACCAACAGTTGCCCAATAATTATGCACACGCATATATTCTCCTAAGAAAGGCAAAACTTCACTTTTACCTTCATAACGGGGTTGTCCACTACTCGGACAACCCTTACTCAATCACTATGCTTCCACAAAGTAAAATAATAGCATCTATACTCTCTTCCACTTATGGCGCCTTTCCAGTAGTGTCGGCACTGGCTTTACTTACAGGAAATCAGTGGCTGCTTCAATGTCCCCTCAAACGTAATTGACATCGGGAGGACGTGAAAGCTGCTGGAACAGCCCCATCATCGGAGGTGAATATAGATGTATTCTTTTACTTGTGGGAAACAGTGATTGAGAAGGGGATATCCGAATAGTGGACAACCCATTCAAATATTCAGATTTATTAACCTTTTTGATTGACAGACAGCGCAGTTCAATAATAAAATGAATCATCAGAATTACAAATTGCTTAAAAATTGTGCACAGTGTAGTTTAAACTGGTTTCAAATCCTCCATACCCCTTGCAGCCAGGATACCACACATGTTCCCGCACCCGAACTTGTATCTCCCTTGATTCGAGGTCCACATACACTTTTAGGCAACTGAAAAATGCTTAGTAGTGTAGTTAGCCTTCTGTTGACTCAGACATACAGTAGTTGAATAAATAATCTTAACAACTGACAAAATGTCCCCATAAAAGAAATATCCCAATTTTTACTCAGTTCTAGCTGCAGCTGTCAGGCTGAATGGGTGAAATCAGAATGCAGTTAGACACATGAGCTCACTTACTCTTTCTTTCTTTTACGTATACTATACAGCACCATCATATCATTTATTTCTAAAACATAATTACTTCCATGCTGCTGTACATGTTAAGGGGTTACACAGAAAATGCATATAAATTACAATTAACAAACAATGACAGACTTGGGGAGGACCCTGTCCGGGCTTTACAGATATCATCATTCATCATCACTGTCCCCATAGGGGCTCACAATCTAAATTTCCTATCAGTATTGGAGGACATTCACACAAACACAGGGAGAACAATGTCCCTGGACTCAGAAATTCAGCAATAAAATGCAACAGTGCCACTTGCAACTCAACGCAACTCAATGGCTGAGCCACTGTGCTGCCACTTTAGTTGACTCACAAAATTCTCATTATAATATTGGCATTTGAAAGCCATTCTGACATGGATTTTGAAAACAAGTACACCAGTCTCTTTAAATTTCATTTCATCACCATTTTCAAGATGTCTGTTTGCTGTCAATGAATGGGAATGGGGAAAATGTTGAGGCTGAAATTCGAAAGTAACCTAATGCTTTTGATGACCAACAGTTTTCTACAATTATATTAAGTATAGACATGCTACCAAAATTAATACATTACAGCAAACACAATAGACAGGATGGGAAAGAAAGTTTAGACTGGATAAAAAATGTAGCAAATATTAAGAAGTATTAGTGGGCCGTAGACAAATAAGGCTCTGGCACTAATGAAAACAACCCAGTTTCTTACATCAGTGCCATAGACTTTAAAGGGAATCTGTCAGTAGGATCTCAAATGCTAAGCCATCTAATTGGGCATGCAGGTCATAGAAAGCTGAATAAAATGACCCCTTGATGTCTGCGATCAGGTGTCTCATTCCAGAGAAATCCACTTTTTTCTTATATGAAGATGAGCTGTTCAGGACTATGGGCTGGACCCTGAGCTGCATAAGAATCTTTCTCCAGAGACTATTTTACATGAAAGGAGGCATTACCATTGTGAGATATGTAAGGCTATGTGCACACGTTGCAGATTTGCCTGTGGAATTTTCTGTGCAGATTCTGAATTTCTTGGTCAGAATCTGTCCCTTTTTTTGGTATGTGCACATGTTGCAGATTTTTGTGCGGATTTCTTCCTTTTTTTACCCCTGCAGATTTCTATTATGGAATGGGTGCAGAAACGCAGCAGATCTGCACAAAGAATTGACATGGTCCTTTTTTGAATCTGCTGCGTTTTCCGTGCAGATTTTTCCGCACCATCAGCACAGCATTTTTTTTTGCCATTGATTTACATTGTACTGTAAATCACTTACAGATCTGCAGCGTTTCTGCGCGGGAAAAAAAAGCTGCAGATCTGCAGGAAATCTGCAACGTGTGTACATACCCTAACTAAATGCACAGTAGAACTGAACTTTGTCTTATAACAAATGTGTTAGCAGCTGCAGCTCTCACAGCTCTGCTGTATTGTAACAATATTGCAACACTGACTGTGAGATGAAAGCTGAAGCACTGCAGATCAGGAGAGCAGACCGCAGCCATTACACATCACACAAGTAGCTGCCTCTTTTATTTATAACTAGATGGCAGCCCGATTCTAAAGAATCGGGAGTCTAGAATCCATATATACTTTATTTATTCAAATGTAAGAATAATACAATTAATAAATAATAGTAAGAAAGAACAAAAATAATAGGCAGTATATGGAGAAAACACCAAACAAAAGTTCAAAATTGGTGTGAAAATGTCACTGAACCACTTCACAACTAAATATATATAGTTTTGGTAAATGGTATTATCATTTTTTTGACGAAATTCGGCAGGAGCTTGAAGAGCAACGTCACTGGGCCCGCCTCCACGCAGTAGAAACTTGCTGTGAGGTAAAAATTCAAAAATCACACCAAAATGGCGGGCGGAGTGTGTCACAGTACGGCACGTTTCTGATTGGTCGCTCGCAGCAGGCGGCAACCAATCAGACACTGGACACTGTTGACGTCACTTATCTCCGGACATTAGCTCCGGACATTAGCTCCGGACATTAGCTCCGGACATTATCTCCGCACATTAGCTCCGGACATTAGCTCCGGACAAAGCCACGGAAGTTGGCACAAATTGCAGGAAGTAGTATTCTAGGCAATTAATCTCCGGACATTAGCTCCGGACATTAGCTCCGGACATTAGCTCCGGACATTAGCTCCGGACAAAGCCACGGAAGTTGGCACAAATTGCAGGAAGTAGTATTCTAGGCAATTATATATTAGACTAGATGGCAGCCCGATTCTAAAGAATCGGGAGTCTAGAATCCATATATACTTTATTTATTCAAATGTAAGAATAATACAATTAATAAATAATAGTAAGAAAGAACAAAAAATGGCTGCACTTACCAGCTCTTGACAATTCTTGTTATTTAAGAAATTGCTGGGCAATAATGGACAATGTCCTTATGTGGCAAATAATAGAGCAATATACCCAATGTGGCAAAGAAGAGGTTAATAAACGGCAGTCTCTCAGTATAACAGTCAGTGAATAATAGGCAGTATATGGAGAAAACACCAAACAAAAGTTCAAAATTGGTGTGAAAATGTCACTGAACCACTTCACAACTAAATATATATAGTTTTGGTAAATGGTATTATCGTTTTTTTGACGAAATTCGGCAGGAGCTTGAAGAGCAACGTCACTGGGCCCGCCTCCATGCAGTAGAAACTTGCTGTGAGGTAAAAATTCAAAAATCACACCAAAATGGTGGGCGGAGTGTGTCACAGTACGGCACATTTCTGATTGGTCGCTCGCAGCAGGCGGCAACCAATCAGACACTGGACACTGTTGACGTCACTTATCTCCGGACATTAGCTCCGGACATTAGCTCCGGACATTAGCTCCGGACAGGAAGTTGGCACAAATTGCAGGAAGTAGTATTCTAGGCAATTATATATTAGATTAGCTCTGGAGGCAGAGTTTCAGGGAGCTGTTTCCGGACCATAGTCCTTAATAGCTCATTTACATATTAGCAAACTATGTATTTCTCTGGAATAAAAAATTAGAATGCAGATATTAAGGTATCATTTTGTTCAGCTTTCTGTGACCTACATGGCCATAGAGATGGCTAAGGAGGGGTAATACTACTGACAGATCTCCTTTAAATAGAGCAGCAATAGCACATGCAGGATCAACACTTTCACCACAGACCTAGCATCCAGGGGTGGATTAAGGGTAGCCAGGGCCCCGGGCTGTTCAGACACTGTGGGCCCCCCCCCCCCCGGTCATGTGACGGGGGTCATGTGACGGGAGTCATGATATACCCGAACAAGATTATTCCAGAAAAATGGCCGGGCCCTACTCTACTGTAACCTATTAAATATTTGTTAAAATATGCAATACAATTTAGGTATATTTTGACCAATAATATCACATACAAGGAACAAATACCACCGCACCATGACCAGACCACAAATTACAACCACAGTGATCGAATAATATCACATACAAGGAACAAATACCACCGCACCATGTCAAGACCACATATTACCACCACTTGGTGACCAAATAGCACATACAAGGGACAAATACCACAACACCATTTCCAGACCACATATTACCACCACAGTGACTGAATACTACAATACTGATCAGTAATAAAAAACAAACAAAAAAAAACACAATACTATCACCATAAGTGCCAGTATTCACAGGAGATCTGTAATTAGTATGCAGTGTCTGGGTAGAAGTAATACAGAGATCACTGGTGACATTATACACAGGAGCTCTGTATATAGTATACAGTGTATAGTGTCAGTGTATAGGTAACACTGACTCACCAGTGACGTCTCTAGGAGAAGTCCTTCATCTTTCATCCAGCACAGACCGCCATCATTTCTTCCAGCCAGGACTCGTTTCTGCAGGAAATAACACAGTTATCTCGAGCTCCGCTTGCAGAACACATTACTTAATTTTTCACAACTTCTACATTACACCACATGAAGAAAAAAAGGCGATATAGTGTCACTCTGCACAGTAATAGGACCGCCCCCACATTTAAAACAGTAAACCCAAAAAATAAAATAAATACAACATCACTGAAGTAATAATATCCCTTAATTAGCCCCTATGGTAATAATATTCCCCACCCTGGCCCCGTGTGTCTCATTCCTGGCTCCAGCCATATGTTCTCCCATCCTGCCCTCATGAGTATCCATTCTACACCATATGATCTCCCCATCCTGCCCCATCTGTCTCCATCGTATCCATCCTGCCCCATGTCTTTCATTCTGCCCCGTGTCTACATTCTGCCCATGCCTCCAGTCCTGCCCCCAGTGTGTCCAGCAATCTGCCCCAGTGTGTCCAGCATATTACCCCCAGTGTGTCCAGCATATTACCCCCAGTGTGTCCAGCAATCTGCCCCAGTATGTCCAGCATTGCCCCCAGACAGTGTCTCCAGCAATCTGTCCCAGTGTCTGACTCCAGCATATTGCCCCCAGTGTGTCCAGCAATCTGCACCAGTGTGTCCAGCATTGCCCCCAGACAGTGTGTCCAGCAATCTGCCCCAGTGTGTCCAGCATTGCCCCCAGACAGTGTGTCCAGTAGTCTGCCCCTGTGTCTCCAGCATTGCCCCAGTGTCTGCAGCAATCTGCCCCAGTGTGTCCTCCAGCATTGCCCCAGTGTGTCCTCCAGCAATCTGCCCCAGTGTGTCCAGCAATCATCTGCCTCAGTGTCTCCAGCAATCATCTGCCTCAGTGTCTCCAGCAATCATCTGCCCCAGTGTCTCCAGCATTGCCCCAGTGTGTCCAGCAATCTGCCCCAGTGTCTCCAGCATTGCCCCAGTGTCTCCTCCAGCAATCTGCCCCAGTGTGTCCTCCAGCAATCTGCCCCAGTGTGTCCTCCAGCAATCTGCCCCAGTGTGTCCTCCAGCAATCTGCCCCAATGTGTCCAGCGATCATCTGCCCCAGTGTGTCCAGCGATCATCTGCCCCAGTGTGTCCAGCGATCATCTGCCCCAGTGTGTCCAGCGATCATCTGCCCCAGTGTCTCCAGCACTGCCCCAGTGTCTCCAGCAATCTACCCTAGTGTGTCCTCCAGCATTGCCCCAGTGTGTCCAGCAATCTGCCCCAGTGTCTCCAGCATTGCCCCAGTGTCTCCAGCAATCTGCCCCAGTGTCTCCAGCAATCTGCCCCAGTGTCTCCAGCAATCTGCCCTAGTGTGTCCTCCAGCATTGCCCCAGTGTCTCCAGCAATCTGCCCCAGTGTCTCCAGCAATCTGCCCCAGTGTCTCCAGCAATCTGCCCCAGTGTCTCTAGCAATCTGCCCCAGTGTCTCCAGCAATCTGCCCTAGTGTGTCCTCCAGCATTACCCCAGTGTCTCCAGCAATCTGCCCCAGTGTCTCCAGCATTGCCCCAGTGTCTCCAGCATTGCCCCAGTGTCTCCAGCAATCTGCCCCAGTGTCTCCAGCAATCTGCCCTAGTGTGTCCTCCAGCATTGCCCCAGTGTCTCCAGCAATCTGCCCCAGTGTGTCCAGCAATCTGCCCCAGTGTGTCCAGCAATCTGCCCCAGTGTGTCCAGCATTGCCCCCAGTGTCTCCAGCAATCTGCCCCAGTGTCTCCAGCATTGCCCCAGTGTCTCCAGCATTGCCCCAGTGTCTCCAGCAATCTGCCCCAGTGTCTCCAGCAATCTGCCCCAGTGTCTCCAGCATTGCCCCCAGTGTGTCCTCCAGCAATCTGCCCCAGTGTCTCCAGCATTGTCCCCAGTGTGTCCTCCAGCAATCTGCCCCAGTGTCTCCAGCATTGTCCCCAGTGTGTCCTCCAGCATTGCCCCCAGTGTGTCCTCCAGCATTGCCCCAGTGTGTCCTCCAGCATTGCCCCAGTGTCTCCAGCATTGCCCCAGTGTCTCCAGCAATCTGCCCCAGTGTCTCCAGCAATCTGCCCCAGTGTCTCCAGCAATCTGCCCCAGTGTCTCCAGCATTGCCCCCAGTGTGTCCTCCAGAAATCTGCCCCAGTGTGTCCTCCAGCAATCTGCCCCAGTGTGTCCTCCAGCAATCTGCCCCAGTGTGTCCTCCAGCATTGCCCCAGTGTCTCCAACAATCTGCCCCAGTGTCTCCAGCAATCTGCCCCAGTGTCTCCAGCAATCTGCCCCAGTGTCTCCAGCATTGCCCTCAGTGTGTCCTCCAGCAATCTGCCCCAGTGTCTCCAGCATTGCCCCCAGTGTCTCCAGCATTGCCCCAGTGTGTCCTCCAGCAATCTGCCCCAGTGTGTCCTCCAGCAATCTGCCCCAGTGTGTCCTCCAGCAATCTGCCCCAGTGTGTCCTCCAGCAATCTGCCCCAGTGTGTCCTCCAGCAATCTGCCACAGTGTGTCCTCCAGCAATCTGCCCCAGTGTGTCCTCCAGCATTGCCCTCAGTGTGTCCATCGTTAGTTTATGAAAAAACAAAAAAACAACAAGCAGTCTCCTCACCTGTCCGCGCTCCAGCGGCGAGCTCCCTCCATGAGCACACACTCGCCGGCGACTGACAATGACGTCAGACGCCGGCGACGTGTGTGCTGCGGCCGACATCAGCCGCCAGCCTTCAATTGGCTGGCGGCTGTTGTTAACTATTGATGTGCAGGCGCGCGCCCGCATGTCAATAGGAAACCGCCGCAGCGCCGCAAGGGGCCCGGTGAGCAGATGAGAAGGGGCCCGATGCGGGCCCCCTCTCTCTGCCCACCGGGTTCGGGGGAACATAAATGCCAGCGGGCAGTCACAGATGATTAGCGGAGGGTCAATCTGTGCGGTAGCCCAGGGCCCCCCCAGACCACTGGGCCCTGGGCTACCGCCCATATTGACCCTCTGATAATCCGCCCCTGCTAGCATCTGTCAGCTAACCAGTTAATAGGTTAAAAAGGTTTTTGGCCATAATACCCCTTCAATGCTTTGGTAACTAGGAGGACACATAAGATATCTACATTGAAATGTTTGTTTATTTGTATTACTAATTCAATTCTGACTCCAAAAATCGCCAATTAGATTAATCAGATCCTAGTTTTGTTCACATGTCAGCAGGCTTAATTTTAGTATAGTGGTAATCCTTACAATAACAAGAAATGGGTATAGTGGAGCTGGTGTTAAGAGGACCCCGCTGAGTGTGATACAATTCATGGTTTCATTTCTTTTGTGCTTCAAAGAAAGTTTTACAACAATATCATTTCCATAAAATGCTGTACTGGATAATGCCACAAAGTTCCTTTGATTGAGCTGAGCTTGTCACCAATGCTGTTATATCCTGTCGTTCTTTTAAAAATAACCATTCTTTTCCTTCACACAGAAAACCTCAAACTGAGCAGGAAATATTTTTCTAAATAAGTGTAAAGAATTTGTACCTCTGCTGTTTTAGTCTGGTGTAGAGATATGGTAGAACTTCAGTTTCGCAATGAGCAATTTGAAACAGATATTCTGGGAGAATATAGCCAGAATTTATCTGCAGCAATGTGCAAAAAGGATTTCACATTAAAGGAAACCTGACATTTAAAATTCCCGTTTGCAGGTAATGACATGGTAATAACAATTGTGCTTGTCATTAAACTATGTGTTTTGGGGTTTTGCCATACTTATAAATAGTGTTGAGCGATACCTTCTGATATCAAGAAGTATCGGTATTGGATTGGATCGGCCGAAATCCAAAAAATATCGGATATTGCTGATACCGATACCCGATACCAATGCAAGTCAATGGGACACAAATATCGGAATGTAAATAAGCCCTTTCTGTCCTTCTGCATCCTGTTCCAGAGGAGGGAAGAGTGTGGGCGATGCATGGGCGGACACTGTGCGTGTCTGTGTGCGGGCAGGGTCTGTGCGGGCCGGCTGGGGATCTGTACGGGTGTTTCGGGGGTCTGTGCGGCCTGCTGGGGCTCTGTGTGGGCTTGCCGGGGCTCTGTGCGGGCTTGCCGGGGCTCTGTGCGGGCTGCCGGGGCTCTGTGCGGGCCTGCCAGGGCTCTGTGCGGGCTTGCCGGGGCTCTGTGCGGCCTGCCGGGATTCTGTGCGTGCCTGCCGGGGCTCTGTGCGGGCTTGCCGAGGCTCTGTGCGGGCTTGCCGGGGCTCTGTGCAGCCTGCCGGGACTCTGTGCGGGCTTGCCGGGGCTCTGTGCGGGCTTGCCGGGGCTCTGTGTGGGCTTGCCGGGGCTCTGTGCGGGCTTGCCGGGGCTCTGTGTGGCCTGCCGAGGCTCTGTGTTGGCTGCCAGGGATCTGTGCAGGCATCGTCCGATGGTACTACAAGTCCCATCGGACGATGCCTGCAACATGACAGTGATTGACACATTAGCCAATGATGGGACAGTAGTTTTCCCATCAACCGGCTAATGTGTTGAATGTAAAAAAAAAAAAAAAAAGCATACATACATACTACATACATTACATTCATACATTACATACAATACATACATACAGACATACAGTACATATAACATAGAGTACATACTCACCATTACTTGTTATTTTGATCCCCAAATCCAGTGTCACCTGTAAAAAAGATTAAAATAACAAACAACCAATATACTCCCTGTCCGCAGAAATCCACGAGTGTCCCACCACGATCTCCCATGGAGAACGGCAGCATCAGCTGATGCGACCGCTCTTCATGGGCTCCAGGAACACAATGACGGGAGGAAGGTATCCTTCCGCACTGTATTCCACCACTGCTGTAAAAAAATAGTCCCTAGACTCACTTTTGGCATTGCTGTGTGAGAAATTTTCCCACGCAGCAATTGCTATAAAGTGAGACTTTTTCCTAAGGTAACCTCTCAGTGATGCACTGCAGAAGCCATTGTCTCCTGTCAGTGTGTCACTGAGGGTCCTATAGAGCAGTGACATCACCCGATGTCACGGTTCTATAGGGGATATCGTTGTGGGACACTCGTTATTAATTGGACTACGGTGGACAGGTAGTATACGGTTTATTATTTTACGTTTTTTGCAGGCGCTGAAGTATGGTAAGTATGGTTAAATGAAGAATATTAAAATACTTTTTTCCTAATGTGTGCGTGTTTTATTAACCCTTTATTACTATTGGATTAATAATGTTGACGCCTCTCCGTTATTAACCCGGCTTAATGTCACCTTAAAATTGCAAGGTGACATTAACCCCTTATTACCCCATATCCCACTGCTACACGGGAGTGGGAAGAGAGGGGCTAAGTGCTGGAGTTGTAGTTAACAACTACCTGTCATTTAGTCTTTAGGTCCATAGTAAAAAAAAAGTCCTGGATAACCTCTGTAAATCCCCAGAATATAGTGATTTGCTTCCTCATTGATGCCAGCAGTAAACTACATTTTAAAGTAAGCCTTTCTCTGAGTAGATATCAGTTCTTGTCTATAAATAATTTGATATGAGCTTTCATTGATCACATGTATTCACCTGCAACCTGGATGGCATATTCATATTCCTGTGTGGCATACTTTCACTCCAAAATTCAGGATTTTTAAAAACTACCCCAAGAATTACCGTAAAATACCAATGAATTCCCTACTTCATCTCACTTTTAGGTCCATCCCGACAAAATGCAAGATAGTTGGTCAGTATGTTTATGGTAGAGATTTAGTAAAGGCTATCATGACTAGAGATGAGAGAACCCCAGGCTGTTCAGGTTCGGCATACAGTTAAAGAAAGCTTCAGTGCAGGTACCAGAACAGTACCAGAGCCCGAACCCAAACCCTGTTCACTTGAATGGGGGGGACATCCAGTGTTTGCCTTGCTGTCATGTGCATGAGAGTGCAGCAAACACTGCTTCTGACTGGCGGTAAAATTATTACAGCATAGCGGTGACATCATCGAGGTTACCGCCGGTCACTGAGGCTGCGTTCCTTGAACTGCGGGGACCTTTGTGAGATCACCGCTATCACAGTGAGAAAAACTCACGGTGAACTGCGGTGAACTCACTACTGCACTATGAGACTTTTTCTCAGGCCTCTTTCACACGTCAGTGTGTCCAGTGTGTCCAGTGTGTGTGGTGACAGTTTTCACACATAGCAGAGACACACATATAGACCCATTCCATTGAATGGGTCTGTGCACATGGCAGTGTGTTTCCATGAACCGTGTGTCTGTGGGCAAAATACACTGACATATCAGTTTTTTAACAGCAGCACGGTTCACAAAACATCCTGCACACATGACACGTACCAGCGTCTGGGAAGTAGCAGTACTATTTGTACTGTTTCCCGGGGCCGGGTGCTGAAGCCAGCTCTCATCATTCTCCCCTGCATGGTAGCAGGGAAGAATGTTGAGAGTTGTATTCAACTGATAAAAGCAATAGCAGAAGGCGGCTGATGGAACTACTACTCCCATCAGCCTACACCTACTGCCACTAATAACAGTGAGAACAGGAGGCGGCTGATGGGAATATTCATCAACCGCTGCATGCACTACAAATAAATTTAAAAAACTGCGTGGATTCCCTTGTATTTTTGATAACCAGACAGGCAAAACTGGCAGCTACTGTCTGCAACCCTCAGCTGTCAGCTTCAGCAAGGTTAATTATCAAAAATAGAGGGGTCCCCATGCCGTATTTTTTAATTATTTAAATAAATGATTTAAATAAACTGAATGGGAGGAGACACAGATTAGATATTAAAAAAAACTTTTTGACAGTTAGGGTGATCAATGAGTGGAACAGGCTGCCACGAGAGGTGGCGAGTTCTCCTTCCATGGAAGTCTTCAAACAGAGGCTGAACAGACATCTGTCTGGGATGATTTAGAGAATCCTGCTTTGAGCAGGGGGTTGGACCAGATGACCCAGGAGGTCCCTTCCAACTCTATGATTCTATGATTCTATGATTCTGATTTAAAAAACGTCTCACGGTGCAATGGTAAGTTCACCATAGTTCACCGTGAGAATTTTTATCACCGTGATAGCGTTGATCTCACCTAGGTCCCCGAAGTTCAGGGGCCCAGATGAGAACACAGCCTTAGAGACCAGTGGTAGCCTTGATGATGTCAATGCTTGTCACTGAGGCTGAGCTGGCAGCAACTAATTATCCAGTGGTTCTCAGCCTGGATGGTCGCATCTTGCCACCGTCCAAGTTAAAAACTGTTTATCCTCAGGCATGGATTACGGCATGGAACAGAACTACAGACAGATGAGGGATATGGTTGTTTTTGTTTTTCTACTTATTACCAGAGACAAGGGCTTCAATGGAATGGGCATTAGGTGAGTGTAACTGTGTTTGTTATTTCTAAATAAAAATGAAAAACTGTGTTTTATTTTTATTTCAAAGAAAGAACTTTATATTTTCTGAGTGTATATTTACAATGCAAAAAAAGAATTAGTAATGGAGAGGTGTCTTACAGACATTTCTCCTTTACTAAGTCATGGTCTTGATGTCACCAGACAATACAAAGGCGATATCAACCCCACAGGGCAAGCGGGAAGAGCCAGGCAAAGCACCATAATTGGTGCATCTAATGGATGCGCTTTTTCTGTGTGGCTGCAGGCTGCTGTTTTTAGGCCGGCCCCTTACCAGCCTGAGAATACCAGCCCCCAGCTGTCTGCTTTAGCTTGGCTGGTTATCAAAAAATGGGGTGACCCCTGCAATTTTTTTAATTATTTAAATAATTTAAAAAAAGTGTGGACCCTTCTATTCTTGATAACCAAGCCTGCTAAAGCTGACAGCTGAGTTGCAGCCTGCAGGGGCCAGTTTTGCCTGGCTTGTTATCAAAAATACAGGGCAAGCCACGCCATTTTTTAAAAATAATTATGTATTTATTGTGCAGGAGGTGACTGATGAATACTCCCATCAGCTGCGCTGTTATTAGAGGCAGCAGGCGGCTGATAGGAGTAATAGTCCCATTGGCTGACGCCAATGATCGGAGGTAAACTTTTTACCTCTGATCACAGCTGCGGGCTCACTTTGTCATTTGACAGCATAGGAGCTGGGGCTCTCTGACCAGCGGTAACGAGTTACAGTTTGCGCTGGTCACAGTAATAGCTGCGGAGTCACGCTGAAATCTGACAGTGTCCCTGCAGCACTCTGACCGACAGTAACAATCTTACCACGATCAGAATTGCTAGTGAGATCACAGCCTTAGTAGAAACTCGATCATTTACCAAATTTTGCAGAAAATGCTCGGGAATCCGAACACGAATCTGAATGTGCAATGTTCGTGCCAACTTTTAGATTGGCAAACGTTTTCTGAGCAAGTTTGCTCATCTCTGACCATGACTCACAATGTACATTTGATTACTTGTTGAAGGGTATCTCAATTAAGAGAATTAAGATGGCATTTCACAAACCATTGACTAATGTCAAGTTAAAGTACAATTTTTTTGTCCCATGTAGTAGCACAACAATACTATTATGTGCCACAATTAGGGTTGAGCGAAACGGGTCGTTTATTTTCAAAAGTCGCCGACTTTTGGCAAAGTCGGGTTTCATGAAACCCGATCCGACCCCTGTGCGGGGTCGGCCATGCGGTACGCGACTTTCGCGCCAAAGTCGCGTTTCAATGACGCGAAAAGCGCCATTTCTCAGCCAATGAAGGTAAACGCAGAGTGTGGGCAGCGTGATGACATAGGTCCTGGTCCCCACCATCTTAGAGAAGGGCATTGAAGTGATTGGCTTGCTGTCTGCGGCGTCACAGGGGCTATAAAGGGGCGTTCCCGCCGACCGCCATGTTACTGCTGCTGATCTGAGCTTAGGGAGAGGTTACTGCCGCTTCGTCAAAAGCAGGGATAGCGTTAGGCAGGGTCCATTAACCACCAAACCGCTTGTGCTGTAGCGATTTGCACTGTCCAACACCACCTTCGGTGTGCAGGGACAGTGGAAGCTACATTTTTTTTTTTTTTCCTCAGCGCTGTAGCTCATTGGGCTGCCCTAGAAGGCTCCCTGATAGCTGCATTGCTGTGTGTACGCCGCTGTGCAAACCAACTGCTTTTTTCAAAGCACAGATCCTCTTGTTCCTTCCTTTCTGCACAGCTATCTTGTTTGTTTGTCCACACTTTTTATTTAATTTGTGCATCAGTCCACTCCTTATTGCTGCCTGCCATACCTGGCTGAGATGACTGCAGGGAGATAGTAATTGAAGGACAGTTCCTTTTTTTTTTTTTGTGGGAGATTAAGATTGGCATTTCTGCTAGAGTGCCATCCCTGTCTGTGCCATCTCTCACTCAGTGGGCCATAGAAAGCCTATTTATTTTTTTGCTTGATTTGGGTTCTAAAATCTACCTGAAAAAATCACTACATCAATCAGTGGGAGAAAAATATTGGCCTCAGGGCTTGTGTGCCACTCCTGACTCCTGTGTGTGCCATCTCTCACTCAGTGGGCCATAGAAAGCCTATTTATTTTTTTGCTTGATTTGGGTTCCAAAATCTACCTGAAAAAATCACTACATCAATCAGTGGGAGAAAAATATTGGCCTCAGGGCTTGTGTGCCACTCCTGACTCCTGTGTGCATCATCACTCACTCAGTGGGCCATAGAAAGCCTATTTTTTTTTTTTGCTTTATTTGGGTTCTAAATTCTACCTGAAAAAATCAATAAATCAATCAGTGGGAGATTAATATTGGCCTTTGGGCTTGTGTGCCAGTCCTAAGCGTGCCATCTCTCTCTCTCAGATAGTGGGCCATAGAAAGCCTATTTATTATTTTTTTTATTGGGTTTATAAATTTTCCCTGAAAAAAAAAAAAAAAGTGGGAGATTAATATTGGCCTCTGGGCTTGTGTGCCAGTCCTGAGCGTGCCATCTCTCTCACAAATAGTGGGCCATAGAAAGCCTATTTATTTATTTTTTTTTGGTTTTATAAATTCTCCCTGAAAAAAAAAAGGGAGATTAATATTGGCCTTTGGGCTTGTGTGCCAGTCCTAAGCGTGCCATCTCTCTCTCTGTCAGATAGTGGGCCATAGAAAGCCTATTTATTATTTTTTTAATTGGGTTTATAAATTTTCCCTGAAAAAAAAAAAAAAGTGGGAGATTAACCCCTTACCGGCATCGGACGTACTATACCGTCCGATGCCGGCTCCCCTGCTTTGATGCAGGGCTCCGCGGTGAGCCCGCATCAAAGCCGGGACATGTCAGCTGTTTTGAACAGCTGACATGTGCCCGCAATAGGTGCGGGCAGAATCGCGATCTGCCCGCACCTATTAACTAGTTAAATGCCGCTGTCAAACGCAGACAGCGGCATTTAACTACCGCTTCCGGCCGGGCGGCCGGAAATGACGTCATCGCCGACCCCCGTCACATGATCGGGGGTTGGCGATGCTTGTATATTGTAGCCATAGAGGTCCCAGAGACCTCTATGGTTACTGATGAGCGGTGGCTGTGAGCGCCACCCTGTGGTCGGCGCTCACAGCACACCTCCATTTCTGCTACATAGCAGCGATCAGCAGATCGCTGCTATGTAGCAGAGCCGATCGTGCTGTGCCAGCTTCTAGCCTCCCATGGAGGCTATTGAAGCATGGCAAAAGTTAAGAAAAAAAGTTTAAAAAAATGTGAAAAAAATAAAAAAAACATAAAAGTTTAAATCACCCCCCTTTCGCCGCAATCAAAATAAATCAATAAAAAAAAATATCAAATCTACGCATATTTGGTATCGCCGCGCTCAGAATCGCCCGATCTATCAATTAAAAAAAAGTATTAACCTGATCGCTAAACAGCGTAGCGGGAAAAAAATTCGAAACGCCAGAATTACGTTTTTTTGTCGCCGCGACATAACATTAAAATGCAATAACGGGCGATCAAAAGAACGTATCTGCACCAAAATGCTATCATTAAAAACGTCATCTCGGCACACAAAAAATAAGCCCTCAACCGACTCCAGATCATGAAAAATGGAGACACTACGAGTATCGGAAAATGGCACAATTTTTTTTTTTTTTTAGCAAAGTTTGGAATTTTTTTTCACCACTTAGATAAAAAATAACCTAGTCATGTTAGGTGTCTATGAACTCGTACTGACCTGGAGAATCATAATGGCAGGTCATTTTTAGCATTTAGTGAACCTAGCAAAAAAGCCAAACAAAAAACCAATGTGGGATTGCACTTTTTTTGCAATTTCACCGCACTTGGAATTTTTTTCCCGTTTTCTAGTACACGACATGCTAAAACCAATGAAGTCTTTCAAAAGTACAACTCATCCCGCAAAAAATAAGCCCTCACATGGCAAAATTGACGGAAAAATAAAAAAGTTATGGCTCTGGGAAGGAGGGGAGGGAAAAACGAACACGGAAAAATGAAAAATCCCCCAGTCATGAAGGGGTTAATATTGGCCTCTGGGCTTGTGTGCCAGTCCTGAGCGTGCCATCTCTCTCACAAATAGTGGGCCATAGAAAGCCTATTTATTTTTTTGGTTGATTTGGGTTCTAAATTCTACCTGAAAAAATCAATAAATCAATCAGTGGGAGATAAATATTGGCCTCTGGGCTTGTGTGCCACTCCTGACTCCTGTGTGCGTCATCTCTCACTCAGTGGGCCATAGAAAGCCTATTTTTTGTTTTATTTGTTTTCTAAATTCTCCCTGAAAAAATCATTTTATTTTATTTGGTTTCTAAATTCTTCCTGAAAAAAATCATTTTTTTTTATTATTTTTTTTTTCTAAAGTCTCCCTGAAAAAAAAAAAAAATCAAATCAGTGGGAGATTAATATTGCCCTTTCTGCTTGTGTGCCAGTCTTGACTCCTGGGTGTGCCATCTCTCTCTCCAATTGTGGGCCATAGAAAGCCTATTATATTTTTTGCTTGATTTGGGTTCCAAAATCTACCTGAAAAAATCACTAAATCAATCAGTGGGAGATAAATATTGGCCTCTGGGCTTGTGTGCCACTCCTGACTCCTGTGTGCGTCATCTCTCACTCAGTGGGCCATAGAAAGCCTATTTTTTGTTTTATTTGTTTTCTAAATTCTCCCTGAAAAAATCATTTTATTTTATTTGGTTTCTAAATTCTTCCTGAAAAAATCATTTTTTTTTATTATTTGTTTTTTCTAAAGTCTCCCTGAAAAAAAAAAAAAAAATCAAATCAGTGGGAGATTAATATTGCCCTTTCTGCTTGTGTGCCAGTCTTGACTCCTGGGTGCGCCATCTCTCTCTCTCTCTCTCCAATTGTGGGCCATAGAAAGCCTATTATTTTTTTTGCTTGATTTGGGTTCCAAAATCTACCTGAAAAAATCACTAAATCAATCAGTGGGAGATAAATATTTACATTTGTGCTTCAGTGACAGTCCTGCGTGTGTGGCATCTCTCTCATTTGTTGCCACCATAAACAGAGTGTGTAACATTGTGCCTGATTTTCCTTGCGGTCTCACCCACCTGTAAAGGGGTAGCTAAATCATACTGAAGTTATAGCTCACCATGTAAGTTATGTGACAGCAACAAATACCGTTAGTTTGGTTACGTTTTTAAAACAATGAGGAAGTCTGGTGGAAGAGGTCGTGGCCGGGGGCGTTCATTGTCAGCTGGTAATGAGGGTAGTGGTAGTGGTGGAGCATTAGGTGGTCGTGGGAAAAAAAATATTGCACCTAAGTCTGGAGCTGTGGAGCCAGGTTCGTTGTCTGGCTACACAAGGCCTCGAACGCTCCCTTTTCTGGGAGTAGGAAAACCGCTTTTAAAGCCGGAGCAGCAAGAGCAAGTTTTGGCTTATCTTGCTGACTCAGCCTCTAGCTCTTTTGCCTCCTCTCGTGAAACTGGTAAATGTAAAAGCAGCGTGTCGTAAGTGGATGTTCACGGTCAGGGACAAGTCGCTTCCTTGTCCTCTTCAGCAAAAACAACAACAGAGAAGAATGCAGCAGGCGACACAAAGCGTTACTCCATGGAGCTCTTTACACATACCGTTCCTGGCTTAGAAAGTGAAGCAGTTAACAGTCCATGCCCATTACAAGTTGAATCTGACATGGAGTGCACTGATGCACAGCCACAGCCAGACTACTATGCTGGTCCTTTGACTCAGACCACAACATTGCCCTCGCAGGGTAATGATCAAGAATCAGACCCTGATGAGACTATGTTGCCCCATCACGAACGCTATACCACCGACCGACACGGTGACACAGACGAAGTTGCACACGAGCTACAAGAAGAGGTAATAGATGACCCAGTTCTTGACCCCGATTGGCAGCCATTGGGGGAACAGGGTGCAGGCGGCAGCAGTTCTGAAGCGGAGGAGGAGGGGCCGCAGCAGGCTTCAACATCGCAACAGGTTCCATCTGCCGGGCCCGTATCTTGCCCAAAACGCGTGGCACAGCCAAAACCTGTTGGAGGACAGCGTGGCCATCCGGTTAAAGCTCAGTCTGCAATGCCTGAAAAGGTATCCGATGCTAGAAAGAGTGCAGTCTGGCATTTTTTTAAACAACATCCAATTGATCAGCGCAAAGTCATCTGTCAAAAATGTTCAACTACCTTAAGCAGAGGGCAGAATCTGAAAAGTCTCAATACAAGTTGCATGCATAGACATTTAACCACCATGCATTTGCAAGCTTGGACTAACTACCAAACGTCCCTTAAGGTTGTAGCACCCTCGGCCAATGAAGCTAGTCATCAACGCAACATCCCTTCCCGCAGTGTAGGGCCACCATTTTCCGCACCACCTGCAGTATCTGTGCAGGTTTCTTTGCCAGGCCAAAGCAGTCAGGGTCAGGGAATCACCAGTTTTGTAGTAGGAAACACTGCATCTAGGGCACCGGCGGCAACAATACCATCTCCCACCGTCTCTCAGTCTGCCATGTCCACCGGCACTCCCGCTAGTTCCACGATCTCCAGCTCTCCAGTCCAGCTCACCCTACATGAGACTATGGTTAGAAAAAGGAAGTACTTAGCCTCGCATCTGCGTACACAGGGTTTGAACGCCCACATAGCTAGACTAATCTCGTTAGAGATGATGCCCTAACGGTTAGTTGAAAGCGAAGCTTTCAAAGCCCTGATGGACTACGCTGTACCACGCTACGAGCTACCCAGTCGACACTTTTTTTCCAGAAAAGCCATCCCAGCCCTCCACCAGCATGTTAAAGAGCGCATCGTCCATGCACTCAGGCAATCTGTGAGCACAAAGGTGCACCTGACAACAGATGCATGGACCAGTAGGCACGGCCAGGGACGTTACGTGTCCATCACGGCACACTGGGTGAATGTTGTGGATGCAGGGTCCACAGGGGACAGCAAGTTTGGGACAGTTCTGCCTAGCCCACGGTCTAGGAAACAGTTGGCTGTAGCCGTTCGCACCCCCTCCTCCTCCTCCTCGTCCTCCTGCAGAAGCGAGAGCTCGTCCACAGACCGCAGTCGCACAACTACTCCATCCGCAGCTGCCACTGTTGCACACCAGGTCTCCCATTATGGGGCAGCTACTGGCAAACGTCAGCAGGCTGTATTGGCTATGAAGTGTTTGGGCAACAACAGACACACCGCGGAAGTTCTGTCCGAGTTCTTGCAGAAAGAAACGCAGTCGTGGCTGGGCACTGTAGATCTTGAGGCAGGCAAGGTAGTGAGTGATAACGGAAGGAATTTCATGGCTGCCATCTCCCTTTCCCAACTGAAACACATTCCTTGCCTGGCTCACACCTTAAACCTGGTGGTGCAGTGCTTCCTGAAAAGTTATCCGGGGTAATCCGACCTGCTCCTCAAAGTGCGTGGACTTTGCTCACATATCCGCCGTTCGCCCGTACACTCCAGCCGTATGCAGACCTATCAGCGTTCTTTGAACCTTCCCCAGCATCGCCTAATCATAGACGTTGCAACAAGGTGGAACTCAACACTGCACATGCTTCAGAGACTGTGCGAACAGAGGCGGGCTGTTATGTTTTTGTGGGAGGACACACATACACGGGCAGGCAGTAGGATGGCAGACATGGAGTTGTCAGGTGTGCAGTGGTCGAAGATTCAAGACGTGTCAAGTCCTTCAGTGTTTTGAGGAATGCACACGGCTGGTTAGTGCAGACAACGCCATAATAAGCATGAGCATCCCCCTAATGCGTCTGCTGATGCAAAGTTTGACGCACATAAAGGATCAGGCGTCTGCAGCTGAGGAAGAGGAAAGCCTTGATGACAGTCAGCCATTGTCTGGCCAGGGCAGTGTACAGGACGAGGTAGCGGGCGAAGAGGAGGAGGAGGACGAGGAGGATGATGGGGATGATTATATTTTTAATGAGGAAGCTTTTCCGGGGCCACTGGAAATTGTTGGCGCGGCAATGCCGGGTTCTGGTTTTTTGAGGGACACAAGTGACGTGGATTTGCCTGAAACTGCCCCTCAACCAAGCACAACCGCAGATTTGAGAACTGGAACTTTGGCCCATATGGCGGATTATGCCTTACGTATCCTCAAAAGGGACACACGCATTACTAAAATGATGAACGATGACGATTACTGTTTGGCCTGCCTCCTTGAAACTCGCTATAAAGGCAAATTGCAAAATATAATGCCACATGAGAACTTGGAACTAATATTAGCAACCAAACAATCAACTCTTGTTGACCGTTTGCTTCTGGCATTCCCTGCACACAGCGCCCGTGATCGTTCTCACACGAGCTGCAGGGGCCAGCAGACCAGAGGTGTTAGAGGGGCAGAAATCAGAAGTGGCGTTGGCCAGAGGGGTTTTCTGACCAGGTTGTGGAGTGATTTTGCTATGACCGCAGACAGGACAGGTACTGCAGCATCAATTCAAAGTGACAGGAGACAACATTTGTCCAGTATGGTTACAAACTATTTTTCATCCCTTATCGACGTTCTCTCTCAACCGTCATTCCCATTTGATTACTGGGCATCCAAATTAGACACCTGGCCAGAATTGGCAGAATATGCATTGCAGGAGCTTGCTTGCCCGGCAGCTAGTGTCCTATCAGAAAGAGTATTCAGTGCTGCAGGTACAATACTAACAGAAAAAAGGACTCATCTGGCTACCCAAAATGTAGATGATCTAACCTTCATTAAAATGAACCACAACTGGATTTCGAAATCTTTTGGCCCACCTTGCCCGGCTGACACCTAGCTTTCCTATGAAAAGGTCTTGCCTGTGGACTATTCTGAATGACTTTTCCAATCTCGTAATTTTCTGCACCTGATTGTCCAGCATACGACATGTTTACACCTCACTAAATGGCCAAACTCCCCACACAGGGCCGTGGTATCGCCACTTGGCGCCAGCACCCGTGAGAGTGCAGTTTGTCTGAAGAGGTGGGTGTGCCCTGCTTTTGGTCGACGGCACTGCCACTGGGTCCCTCATAGTACAATAAAGTGTCTCTGGCGGTGGTGGTGCGCACCCAACGTCAGACACACACCGTTGTAATATGAGGGGCCCTGGGCCTGTACCGCCAGCCACAAGACAGTTCCCCCCCCAGCTCAAACAGTGCTGTACCACTTGCAAAATTATCTCTCACAACTCCACCAATGTTTAGTCTATGCGCTGACATCCTTCAATGCCTGGCACTGACAATACCATTGTATTGACATTTTTGTTATGTTAGGCCTTCGAAGCCTGTCTGCGGTCCCTCCTTCCACTAGGCCTCCACTGACCATTGTACTGCTGCCCGTGTACCCACGGAACCAATTTAAAATTGCCTACAGCCATGTGTTATTATGTTAGGCCTTCGATGCCTGTCTGCGGTCACTCCTTCCACTAGGCCTCCACTGACCACACCACTGCTGCCCGTGTACCCCTGGAACCAATTTAAAATTGCCTACAGCCAGCCCAATTTTTTTATTTTAGGCCTTCGATGCCTGTCTGCGGTCCGTTCTTTCTACTACTACTACACTGACCAGGCCACTGCTGCCGGTGTTCCCATGGAACCAATTTAAAATTGCCTACAGCCATGTGTTATTATGTTAGGCCTTCGATGCCTGTCTGCGGTCACTCCTTCCACTAGGCCTCCACTGACCACACCACTGCTGCCCGTGTACCCCTGGAACCAATTTAAAATTGCCTACAGCCATCTGTTATTATGTTAGGCCTTCGATGCCTGTCTGCGGTCCCTCCTTCCACTAGGCCTCCACTGACCACACCACTTCTGCCCATGTACCTCTGGAACCAATTTAAAATTGCCTACAGCCAGCCCAATTTTTTTATTTTAGGCCTTCGATGCCTGTCTGCGGTCCGTTCTTTCTACTACTACTACACTGACCAGGCCACTGCTGCCTGTGTTCCCCTGGAACCAAGTTAAAATTGCCTACAGCCATGTGTTATTATGTTAGGCCTTCGATGCCTGTTTGCGGTCACTCCTTCCACTAGGCCTCGACTGACCACACAACTGCTGCCCGTGTACCCACGGAACCAATTTTAAATTGCCTACAGCCATGTGTTATTATGTTAGGCCTTCGATGCCTGTCTGCGGTCACTCCTTCCACTAGGCCTCCTCTGACCACACCACTGCTGCCCGTGTACCCCTGGAACCAATTTAAAATTGCCTACAGCCAGCCCAATTTTTTTATTTTAGTCCTTCGATGCCTGTCTGCGGTCACTCCTTACAATATGCCTCCACTGACCACACCACTGCTGCCCGTGTACCCCTGGAACCAATTTAAAATTGCCTACAGCCAGCCCAATTTTTTTATTTTAGGCCTTCGATGCCTGTCTGCGGTCACTCCTTCCACTAGGCCTCCACTGACCACACCACTGCTGCCCGTGTATCCCTGGAACCAATTTAAAATTGCCTACAGCCATGTGTTATTATTTTAGGCCTTTGATGCCTGTCTGCGGTCACTCCTTACAATATGCCTCCACTGACCACACCACTGCTGCCCGTGTACCCCTGGAACCAATTTAAAATTGCCTACAGCCAGACCAATTTTTTTATTTTAGGCCTTCGATGCCTGTCTGCGGTCCGTTCTTTCTACTACTACTACTACACTGACCAGGCCACTGCTGCCGGTGTTCCCATGGAACCAATTTAAAATTGCCTACAGCCATGTGTTATTATGTTAGGCCTTCGATGCCTGTCTGCGGTCACTCCTTCCACTAGGCCTCCACTCCACTCCGTGTACCCCTGGAACCAATTTAAAATTGCCTACAGCCATCTGTTATTATGTTAGGCCTTCGATGCCTGTCTGCGGTCCCTCCTTCCACTAGGCCTCCACTGACCACACCACTGCTGCCCATGTACCCCTGGAACCAATTTAAAATTGCCTACAGCCAGCCCAATTTTTTTATTTTAGGCCTTCGATGCCTGTCTGCGGTCCGTTCTTTCTACTACTACTACACTGACCAGGCCACTGCTGCCTGTGTTCCCCTGGAACCAATTTAAAATTGCCTACAGCCATGTGTTATTATGTTAGGCCTTCGATGCCTGTTTGCGGTCACTCCTTCCACTAGGCCTCCACTGACCACACAACTGCTGCCCGTGTACCCACGGAACCAATTTTAAATTGCCTACAGCCATGTGTTATTATGTTAGGCCTTCGATGCCTGTCTGCGGTCACTCCTTCCACTAGGCCTCCACTGACCACACCACTGCTGCCCGTGTACCCCTGGAACCAATTTAAAATTGCCTACAGCCAGCCCAATTTTTTTATTTTAGGCCTTCGTTGCCTGTCTGCGGTCCGTTCTTTCTACTACTACTACACTGACCAGGCCACTGCTGCCCGTGTTCCCCTGGAACCAATTTAAAATTGCCAACAGCCATGTGTTATTATGTTAGGCCTTCGATGCCTGTCTGCAGTCACTCCTTCCACTAGGCCTCCACTGACCACACCACTGCTGCCCGTGTACCCCTGGAACCAATTTAAAATTGCCTACAGCCATCTGTTATTATGTTAGGCCTTCGATGCCTGTCTGCGGTCCTTCCTTCCAATAGTTCTCCACTGACCAGACCAATGCTGGCCGTGTACCCCTGGAACCCAGCTGAAAGTGCATGTAGCCTCCTTTTTTTCTTTGTTTTATATTTAGAAAGCCCAGATGAACTACGCTGTGCAACGGTTCAAGCTACCCAGTCGACATTTCTTTTGCGAGAAAAGCCATCCCAGCCCTCCACCGGCATGAAAAAGTCTGCATTGTCATAGCACTCAGGCAATCAAACAGTAGAAAGGTGCACCTGACAAGAGACGCATGGACCAGTAGGCATGTCCACAAAAAGTTACGTGTCCATTACGGCGCACTGGGTTAATGTGTTGGATGCATGGTCCACAGGGGACAGCCTACAAAGTCTGTCTGCAGTCCCTAATTCCAATTTTCCTCCGCTGACCACACCACTGCTGCCCGTGTACCCCTGGAACCAATTTTACAGTGTCTACAGCCTAATTTTGTTATGTTAGGCCTACTACGCCTGTCTGCGGTCCCTCCTTCCAATACTCGTCCACTGACCACACCACTGCTGCCCGTGGACCCCTGGAACCTATTTTTAATTGCATAGAGCATCCTTTTTTTAATAGTAGGCGTACAAAGTCTGTCTGCGGTCCACTATTGAAATTGTCCTCCACTGCCCAGAGCACTGCTGCTTGTGTACCCCTGTAACTTTTTTAAGCTGCAGTGAGCCACATTTTTGGTTTAAGTCCTACTACCTGTGTCTGTCTGCGCCACTCAATTCAGCTGTGTTCCTTTGAAAAAAGCTGAGCGTCAATAGTCTTGTTTTCAGCCTCTAGGAATTTTAAAACTGCATTGGGGGTACAACTTTGGTAGGGCCTACTAACGGTGTCTGCCTCCCCAAGGTGTGCCCCAGGTTTCCTCGCCATTGCTTCGATCTTAATGCTCTCGTTTAGTAGTTGTTGGAAACTACACTGCATTAGGCCTACAAATTGGGTATGGGGTGTAGAGAGATGGTGTGTTCCACTCCAAGGTGTTCCCCAGGTTTCCTCTCCATTGCTTCGATCTTCATGCTCTCGTTTAGTAGTTGTTGGAAACTACACTGCATTAGGCCTACAAATTGGGTATGGGGTGTAGAGAGATGGTGTGTTCCACTCCAAGGTGTTCCCCAGGTTTCCTCTCCATTGCTTCGATCTTCCGGCTCTCGTTTAGTAGTTGTTGGAAACTACACTGCATTAGGCCTACAAATTGGGTATGGGGTGTAGAGAGATGGTGTGTTCCACTCCAAGGTGTTCCCAAGGTTTCCTCTCCATTGCTTCGATCTTCATGCTCTCGTTTAGTAGTTGTTGGAAACTACACTGCATTAGGCCTACAAATTGGGTATCGGGTGTAGAGAGATGGTGTGTTCCACTCCAAGGTGTTCTCCAGGTTGCCTTTCCTGAGCTTCGATCTTCCGGCTCTCGTTTAGTAGTTGTTGGAAACTACACTGCATTAGGCCTACAAATTGGGTATGGGGTGTAGAGAGATGGTGTGTTCCACTCCAAGGTGTTCCCCAGGTTTCATCGCCATTGCTGCGATCTTAATGCTCTCGTTTAGTAGTTGTTGGAAACTACACTGCATTAGGCCTACAAATTGGGTATGGGGTGTAGAGAGACGGTGTGTTCCACTCCAAGGTGTTCCCCAGGTTTCCTCTCCATTGCTTCGATCTTCTGGCTCTCGTTTAGTAGTTGTTGGAAACTACACTGCATTAGGCCTACAAATTGGGTATGGGGTGTAGAGAGATGGTGTGTTCCACTCCAAGGTGTTCTCCAGGTTGCCTTTCCTGAGCTTCGATCTTCCGGCTCTCGTTTAGTAGTTGTTGGAAACTACACTACAATAGGCCTACAAATTGGGTATGGGGTGTAGAGAGATGGTGTGTTCCACTCCAAGGTGTTCCCCAGGTTTCCTCTCCATTGCTTCGATCTTCATGCTCTCGTTTAGTAGTTGTTGGAAACTACACTGCATTAGGCCTACAAATTGGGTATGGGGTGTAGAGAGATGGTGTGTTCCACTCCATGGTGTTCTCCAGGTTGCCTTTCCTGAGCTTCGATCTTCCGGCTCTCGTTTAGTAGTTGTTGGAAACTACACTGCATTAGGCCTACAAATTGGGTATGGGGTCTAGAGAGATGGTGTGTTCCACTCCAAGGTGTTCCCCAGGTTTCCTCGCCATTGCTGCGATCTTAATGCTCTCGTTTAGTAGTTGTTGGAAACTACACTGCATTAGGCCTACAAATTGGGTATGGGGTGTAGAGAGACGGTGTGATCCACTCCAAGGTGTTCCCCAGGTTTCCTCTCCATTGCTTCGATCTTCTGGCTCTTGTTTAGTAGTTGTTGGAAACTACACTGCATTAGGCCTACAAATTGGGTATGGGGTGTAGAGAGATGGTGTGTTCCACTCCAAGGTGTTCTCCAGGTTGCCTTTCCTGAGCTTCGATCTTCCGGCTCTCGTTTAGTAGTTGTTGGAAACTACACTGCATTAGGCCTACAAATTGGGTATGGGGTGTAGAGAGATGGTGTGTTCCACTCCAAGGTGTTCCCCAGGTTTCCTCTCCATTGCTTCGATCTTCATGCTCTCGTTTAGTAGTTGTTGGAAACTACGCTGCATTAGGCCTACAAATTGGGTATGGGGTGTAGAGAGATGGTGTGTTCCACTCCAAGGTGTTCCCCAGGTTTCCTGTCCATTGCTTCGATCTTCATGCTCTCGTTTAGTAGTTGTTGGAAACTACACTGCATTAGGCCTACAAATTGGGTATGGGGTGTAGAGAGATGGTGTGTTCCACTCCAAGGTGTTCCCCAGGTTTCGTCCACATTGCTTCGGTCTTCCGACTCTCGTTTAGTAGTTGTAGAAAACTACACTGCATTAGGCCTACAAATTGGGTATGGGGTGTAGAGAGACGGTGTGTTACACTCCAAGGTGTTCCACAGGTTTCGTCCACATTGCTTCGATCTTCTGACTCTCGTTTAGTAGTTGTTGAAAACTACACTGTATTAGGCCTACAAATTGGGTATGGGGTGTAGAGAGATGGTGTGTTACACTCCAAGGTGTTCTCCAGGTTGCCTTTCCTGAACTTCTATCTTCAGGCTCTCATTAAATTGTGGTTAAATGGAACAACTGCATTTGGCGTACTAGTTGGTTTGGGGCCTACTATCGGTGTCTGCCACTCCTTGCTGTTCTCCTGGTTTCCTGTCCTGAAATTCCATTTTCAGGCTCTCGTTAAGTAGTTGTTAATGTTAGACTGCATTTGGCCTACTAGTTGGGTTGGGGCCTACTATCGGTGTCTGCCACTCCTTGCTGTTCTCCTCCACTGAACAAAGCTGTGCCGCCTGTTTACTACGGTTGCCAATTTTGAACTGCATTTCGACTACTTACTGATTTGGGCCTACTCTCTGTGTCAGCCTCTCATTCCAGTTGTCCTCCACTGCAATGCCCCCTGGTTAGTCCTGTGTTACCAATTTTGAACTGCATTTAGCCAACTTTATTCTTTGGGCATATATCTGTGTTTCCTCCTCATCCTGCCCATTGCCCAGCCAGTGATAGATGAGTCTGCTGGTACATTGACCCATAACGCAAAATTCCCCGTGCACGCTACACAGCAAGATTGTGACCCTGCTGAATGTCAGGTTCCTCTTCCCGCATACCTTACCACCTTACACGGGGACAAAGAGGAAGGTGCAGATGAAAGTGCAGGTTCCTTCATCAGGTGGGGGGAGGAATACTAGTTGGCGACGTCACTGGCACAGGGCCTCTCATAGTACGCAAAAGTGTTGCTGCCGGTGGGAGGCGCCCCCGCCGTGCAAACACACCGCTGTACTTTGAGGGGCCCTGTGCCAGTGCCAATGCCAACGAGTGGGCCCCCCCTGCTTGCTCAGGATCACAGCACTTGCAAAGTTGAAATACTTACCTCTCCCTGCTCCACTGCCGTGACGTGGTCCAGATTTACTGGGCCCACTAATTACTTGAACCAGCCCTACCCCCCACAACTTTAGCCAAATGACCCCCAATTTAAAATGCCTTCCAATTATTATAAGCTAAATTACGATTGACAAGCTTCTGTAACAAGAATGGATGTTTTTGCCATTAAAATGGGCAGTGTAGGTGTTTTCCTGGCCTCCACTCACTGCCGACTATGCTCCCCCATTGACTTGCATTGGGTTTCGTGTTTCGGGCGATACCCGACTTTTCGCCATAATCGGCCGATTCCACTCGACTCGACTTCTAAGATAGTCGGGTTTCGCGAAACACGACTCGACTCTAAAAAGGTCAAGGTCGCTCAACCCTAGCCACAATATCATAGTTTTGATAAAGTGCACCCTTTACTAGATCTGTTATATGTGCATGTAGCTCTTTTAATGTCAAATCCAGCAATACTTTTTCATGGCTAGTCAGTTCCTTTGTTACTGAGAAATCAATGTTAGAATTAATTTGAAAATATGACTGAAAGACTATGGTAGATCTGAAGACTGTCACTCCAGCTGTATTTCCCACCCAGCGCCACCTGTGACTGCTTGAGTGACATTTTGTATGCAATGTGACTTCAGGCAAAGGAGTTATCAGTCAAGCAAGAGGAGGTGGTGCTGAGAGGGGATTAGAGTTGGAGTGACAGAGGCATCACCTCTACAATAGCTCTACGACCTGATTTGCATATCAATTCAGATGCTGACTTCTCAGTAACTAGAGGAATGGACTGGTCATGTAAATGTAACACGCCAGGTAGCCAGTTGTTACAGTGATGTTGCCTTCCTTTCGGGGAAGGCAATATCATGCTTGGAGGCAAAAGGGACTCTCTTTACCAGGTAAGCACACACATGCAACACATTCTGAATCCTGGCCAGGAGGGGAGCTCAGGACCCGGATTCAGGGGAGCTTCCCTCAAATATGGACATATGTCCTGGTCTGGAGGAGGAGTTAGCAAGTCTGGGAGAGACAGTGGACAGAGACAGTTAGTCTCCAGGAGGCAGAGATAGAGGAAGGACATCTGGAACAGACAGGGAGGCCAGCAGCCACGTAGGAGCTGCAGCCTCTGGTAAGAGGAGAACCTGAAGGGTAGGGTTCAGCAAAATGGATCGGACAAATTCAAAAATCGCTGACTTTCGGCAAAGTCCGGTTTCATGAAACCCGACCCGATCCTAGTGTGGGATCGGCCATGAGGTCGGCGATCTGCACGCAAAAGTCGCGTTTCGTATGACACTTTCAGCGCAATTTTTCAGCCAATGAAGGAGGACGCAGAGTGTGGGCAGCGTGATGACATAGGTCTCGGTCCCCACCATCTTAGAGAAGGGCATGACAGTGATTGCCTTGCTTTCTGCGGTGTCACAGGGGCTATAAAGGGGCGTGCACGCCAGCCGCCATCTTAATTCTGCCGATCTTAGAATAGGGAGAGGTTGCTGCAGCTTCATCAGAAGAAGGGATATAGTTAGGGAGGGAAGATCAACCCCCAAACCGCTTGTGCTGTAGCAATTTCCACTGTCCAACACCACCATTGTTTTGCAGGGACAGTGGAGGCTATATTTTTGTGCATCAGCTCTGTAGCTTATTAGGCTGCCTTATAAGGCTCCCTGATAGCTGCATTGCTGTTTGCACGCTGCTGTGCAAACCAACTGCTTTTTTAAAAGCAAAAATCCTGTTGCTCCTTTCTGCACAGCTATCTTGTTTATTTGTCCACACTTTTGTGTGCAGCAGTCCTTTTTATTGCTGTCATACTTGTCCTGAGATCATTGTAGTGAGATTGAAATTGTACTACAGTCCTTGTATTTTTTTCATATATCTTCCAGCCACTTTCTGCCACTTACATTGTGTTGTTTTATGCACTGGGCCTGAGTTTTGGTTCAGTCTCCCCCCAAAAAAATGAGATTCAAATTCTCACAAAGTGGATATACTGCAGTCCTGTTAGTTTGTGGTATGTCAGCCAGCCACTTTCTGCCACTTAGATTGCATTGTTATATACACTGGGCCTGAGTTTTGGTTCAGTCTCCCCCCCCAAAAAGTGAGATTCAAATTCTCACAAAGTGGATATACTGCAGTCCTGTTGGTTTGTAGCATATCAGCCCGCCACTTTCTGCCACTTACATTGTGTTGTTTATGCACAGGGCCTGAGGTTTGGTTCAGTCTCCCAAAAAAATAAGTGAGATTCAAATTATCACAAAGTGGATATATTTCAGTCCTGTTAGTTTGTAGTATATCTGCAAGCCACTTTCTGCCACTTACATTTTGTTGTTTTATGCACAGGGCCTGAGGTTTGGTTCAGTCTCCCCAAAAAATAAGTGAGATTCAAATTATCACAAAGTGGATATACTTCAGTCCTGTTAGTTTGTGGGATATCAGCCAGCCACTTACATTGTGTTGTCTTATGCACAGGGCCAAAGGTTTGGTTCAGTCTCCCAAAAAAATAAGTGAGATTTAAATTATCACAAAGTGGATATACTTCAGTCCTGTTAGTTTGTATTATATCAGCCAGCCACTTTCTGCCACTTACATCGTGTTGTTTTATGCACAGGGCTGTTATGGCTGGCAATCAGGCAACACAGCGTGCAGTAATCAGCGCACATACAGAGATCTGGCAATAACCAAAAACAATAGGACGAGCTCTGAGACGTGGAATCTCTGTAGACTGCAGTACCTGATCTATCCTCACACAACTATAAGCAGCAGTGGATTGCGCCTAACAACTACCTATGCAACTCGGCACTGCCTGAGGAGCTGACTAGCCTGAAGATAGAAATACAAGCCTGACTTACCTCAGAGAAATACCCCAAAGGAATAGGCAGCCCCCCACATATAATGACTGTTAGCAAGATGAAAAGACAAACGTAGGAATGAAATAGATTCAGCAAAGTGAGGCCCGATATTCTAGACAGAGCGAGGATAGCAAAGAGAACTATGCAGTCTACAAAAAACCCTAAAACGAAAACCACGCAAAGGGGCAAAAAGACCCACCGTGCCGAACTAACAGCACGGCGGTGCACCCCTCTGCTTCTCAGAGCTTCCAGCAAAAGACAATAGCAAGCTGGACAGAAAAAAACAGAAAACAAACTAGAAGCACTTATCTAGCAGAGCAGCAGGCCCAAGGAAAGATGCAGTAGCTCAGATCCAACACTGGAACATTGACAAGGAGCAAGGAAGACAGACTCAGGTGGAGCTAAATAGCAAGGCAGCCAACGAGCTCACCAAAACACCTGAGGGAGGAAGCCCAGAGACTGCAATACCACTTGTGACCACAGAAGTGAACTCAGCCACAGAATTCACAACAGTACCCCCCCCTTGAGGAGGGGTCACCGAACCCTCACCAGAACCCCCAGGCCGACCAGGATGAGCCACATGAAAGGCACGAACAAGATCTGGGGCATGGACATCAGAGGCAAAAACCCAGGAATTATCTTCCTGAGCATAACCCTTCCATTTGACCAGATACTGGAGTTTCCGTCTAGAGACACGAGAATCCAAAATCTTCTCCACAATATACTCCAATTCCCCCTCCACCAAAACAGGGGCAGGAGGCTCCACAGATGGAACCATAGGTGCCACGTATCTCCTCAACAACGACCTATGGAATACATTATGTATGGAAAAGGAGTCTGGGAGGGTCAGACGAAAAGACACCGGATTGAGAATCTCAGAAATCCTATACGGACCAATAAAACGAGGTTTAAATTTAGGAGAGGAAACCTTCATAGGAATATGACGAGAAGATAACCAAACCAAATCCCCAACACGAAGTCGGGGTCCCACACGGCGTCTGCGATTAGCGAAAAGCTGAGCCTTCTCCTGGGACAAGGTCAAATTGTCCACTACCTGAGTCCAGATCTGCTGCAACCTGTCCACCACAGAATCCACACCAGGACAGTCCGAAGACTCAACCTGTCCTGAAGAGAAACGAGGATGGAACCCAGAATTGCAGAAAAATGGAGAGACCAAGGTAGCCGAGCTGGCCCGATTATTAAGGGCGAACTCAGCCAACGGCAAAAATGACACCCAATCATCCTGGTCAGCGGAAACAAAACATCTCAGATATGTTTCCAAGGTCTGATTGGTTCGTTCGGTCTGGCCATTAGTCTGAGGATGGAAGGCCGAGGAGAAAGATAGGTCAATGCCCATCCTACCACAAAAGGCTCGCCAGAACCTCGAGACAAACTGGGAACCTCTGTCAGAAACAATATTCTCAGGAATGCCATGTAAACGAACCACATGCTGGAAGAACAAAGGCACCAAATCAGAGGAGGAAGGCAATTTAACCAAGGGCACCAGATGGACCATTTTAGAAAAGCGATCACAGACCACCCAAATGACCGACATTTTTTGAGAAACGGGAAGGTCAGAAATGAAATCCATCGAAATATGTGTCCAAGGCCTCTTCGGGACCGGCAAGGGCAAAAGCAACCCACTGGCACGTGAACAGCAGGGCTTAGCCCTAGCACAAATTCCACAGGACTGCACAAAAGCACGCACATCCCGTGACAGAGATGGCCACCAGAAGGATCTAGCAACCAACTCCCTGGTACCAAAGATTCCTGGATGACCGGCCAGCACCGAACAATGAAGTTCAGAGATAACTTTACTAGTCCACCTATCAGGGACGAACAGTTTCTCGGCCGGACAACGATCAGGTTTATTAGCCTGAAATTTCTGCAACACTCTCCGCAAATCAGGGGAGATGGCAGACACAATGACTCCTTCCTTGAGGATACTCGCCGGCTCAGATAACCCCGGAGAGTCGGGCACAAAACTCCTAGACAGAGCATCCGCCTTCACATTTTTAGAGCCCGGAAGGTATGAAATCACAAAATCAAAACGAGCAAAAAATAACGACCAACGGGCCTGTCTAGGATTCAAGCGCTTGGCAGACTCGAGATAAGTCAAGTTCTTATGATCAGTCAATACCACCACGCGATGCTTAGCACCCTCAAGCCAATGACGCCACTTCTCGAATGCCCACTTCATGGCCAGCAACTCTCGGTTGCCCACATCATAATTACGCTCAGCAGCAGAAAATTTCCTGGAAAAGAAAGCACATGGTTTGAACACTGAGCAACCAGAACCTCTCTGTGACAAAACCGCCCCTGCACCAATCTCAGAAGCATCAACCTCGACCTGGAACGGAAGAGAAACATCAGGTTGACACAACACAGGGGCACAGCAAAAACGATGCTTCAACTCCTGAAAAGCTTCCACGGCAGCAGAAGACCAATTAACCAAATCAGCACCCTTCTTGGTCAAATCGGTCAATGGTCTGGCAATGCTAGAAAAATTACAGATGAAGCGACGATAAAAATTAGCAAAGCCCAGGAATTTCTGCAGACTTTTTAGAGATGTCGGCTGAGTCCAATCCTGGATGGCCTGAACCTTAACCGGATCCATCTCGATAGTAGAAGGGGAAAAGATGAACCCCAAAAATGAAACTTTCTGCACACCGAAGAGACACTTTGATCCCTTCACGAACAAGGAATTAGCACGCAGTACCTGGAAAACCATTCTGACTTGCTTCACATGAGACTCCCAATCATCTGAGAAGATCAAAATGTCATCCAAGTAAACAATCAAGAATTTATCCAGATACTCACGGAAAATGTCATGCATAAAAGACTGAAAAACAGATGGAGCATTGGCAAGTCCGAACGGCATCACCAGATACTCAAAATGACCCTCGGGCGTATTAAATGCCGTTTTCCATTCATCTCCCTGCCTGATTCTCACCAGATTATACGCACCACGAAGATCAATCTTAGTAAACCAACTAGCCCCCTTAATCCGAGCAAACAAGTCAGAAATCAATGGCAAGGGATACTGAAACTTAACAGTGATCTTATTAAGAAGGCGGTAATCAATACACGGTCTTAGCGAACCATCCTTCTTGGCTACAAAAAAGAACCCTGCTCCCAATGGTGACGACGATGGGCGAATATGTCCCTTCTCCAGGGACTCCTTCACATAACTGCGCATAGCGGTGTGTTCAGGTACGGACAAATTAAATAAACGACCCTTAGGGAATTTACTACCAGGAATCAAATCGATAGCACAATCACAATTCCTATGCGGAGGTAGGGCATCAGACTTGGACTCTTCAAATACATCCTGAAAGTCCGACAAGAACTCTGGGATGTCAGAAGGAATGGATGACGAAATAGACAAAAATGGAACATCACCATGTACTCCCTGACAACCCCAGCTGGTTACCGACATAGAGTTCCAATCCAATACTGGATTATGGGTTTGTAGCCATGGCAACCCCAACACGACCACATCATGCAAATTATGCAGTACCAGAAAGCGAATAACTTCCTGATGTGCAGGAGCCATGCACATGGTCAGCTGGGCCCAGTACTGAGGCTTATTCTTGGCCAAAGGTGTAGCATCAATTCCTCTCAACGGAATAGGACACCGCAAAGGCTCCAAGAAAAATCCACAACGTTTAGCATAATCCAAATCCATCAGATTCAGGGCAGCGCCTGAATCCACAAACGCCATGACAGAATACGATGACAAAGAGCACATTAAGGTAATGGACAAAAGGAATTTGGACTGTACAGTACCAATAACGGCAGAGCTATCGAACCGCCTAGTGCGTTTAGGACAATTAGAAATAGCATGAGTAGAATCACCACAATAGAAACACAGTCTGTTCAGACGTCTGTGTTCTTGCCGTTCTACTTTAGTCATAGTCCTGTCGCACTGCATAGGCTCCGGTTTCCTCTCAGGCAGTACCGCCAGATGGTGCACAGATTTACGCTCGCGCAAGCGACGACCGATCTGAATGGCCAAGGACATAGACTCATTCAAACCAGCAGGCATAGGAAATCCCACCATTACATCCTTAAGAGCTTCAGAGAGACCCTTTCTGAACAAAGCCGCTAGTGCAGATTCATTCCACAGAGTGAGTACTGACCATTTCCTAAATTTCTGACAATATACTTCTACATCATCCTGACCCTGGCATAAAGCCAGCAGATTTTTCTCAGCCTGATCCACTGAATTAGGCTCATCGTAAAGCAATCCGAGCGCCAGGAAAAATGCATCAACATTACTCAATGCAGAATCTCCTGGTGCAAGAGAAAACGCCCAGTCCTGTGGGTCGCCGCGCAAAAAAGAAATAATAATCAAAACCTGTTGAATAGGATTACCAGAAGAATGAGGTTTCAAGGCCAAAAATAGCTTACAATTATTTCTGAAGCTCAGGAACTTAGTTCTGTCACCAAAAAACAAATCAGGAATCGGAATTCTTGGTTCTAGCATCGATTTCTGATCAATAGTATCTTGAATCTTTTGTACATTTACAACGAGATTATCCATTGAGGAGCACAGAGCCTGAATATCCATGTCCACAGCTGTGTCCTGAAGCACTCTAATGTCTAGGGGAAAAAAAAGACTGAAGACAGAGCTAAGAAAAAAAAATGATGTCAGGATTTCTTTTTTCCCTCTATTGGGAATCATTGGTGTGGCTCCTTGTACTGTTATGGCTGGCAATCAGGCAACACAGCGTGCAGTAATCAGCGCACATACAGAGATCTGGCAATAACCAAAAACAATAGGACGAGCTCTGAGACGTGGAATCTCTGTAGACTGCAGTACCTGATCTATCCTCACACAACTATAAGCAGCAGTGGATTGCGCCTAACAACTACCTATGCAACTCGGCACTGCCTGAGGAGCTGACTAGCCTGAAGATAGAAATACAAGCCTGACTTACCTCAGAGAAATACCCCAAAGGAATAGGCAGCCCCCCACATATAATGACTGTTAGCAAGATGAAAAGACAAACGTAGGAATGAAATAGATTCAGCAAAGTGAGGCCCGATATTCTAGACAGAGCGAGGATAGCAAAGAGAACTATGCAGTCTACAAAAAACCCTAAAACGAAAACCACGCAAAGGGGCAAAAAGACCCACCGTGCCGAACTAACAGCACGGCGGTGCACCCCTCTGCTTCTCAGAGCTTCCAGCAAAAGACAATAGCAAGCTGGACAGAAAAAAACAGAAAACAAACTAGAAGCACTTATCTAGCAGAGCAGCAGGCCCAAGGAAAGATGCAGTAGCTCAGATCCAACACTGGAACATTGACAAGGAGCAAGGAAGACAGACTCAGGTGGAGCTAAATAGCAAGGCAGCCAACGAGCTCACCAAAACACCTGAGGGAGGAAGCCCAGAGACTGCAATACCACTTGTGACCACAGAAGTGAACTCAGCCACAGAATTCACAACACAGGGCCTGAGGTTTGGTTCAGTCCCCCCGAAAAAAAAGGGAGATTTAAATTCTCAACAAGTTTATATACACCTTCTACCTTGTTTTACAGTACCATATAACGGTTGTTATTTTGGTTAGATTTTCCAAAAAATGAGGAGGTTTGGTGGAAGAGCCCGTGGGTGGTGGTTGCCAGCTGGTACTGATGGTGGTGGTGGTGCATCTGGTGGTAGTGGCAAAAGCACAATAGCACCTAAGGCTGGAGGTGTTGAGCCAGCGTCATCGTCTGGCTACACAAGGCCTCGAAGGCTCCCTTATCTGGGAGTAGGAAAACAGCTTTTAAAGCCGGAGCAGCAGGAAAAAGTTCTGGCTTTCCTTGCTGACTCAGCCTCTAGCTCTTTCGCCTCCTCTTCAGAAAGTTCCAAATATAAAAGCAGCGAGTGATCAGTGGATGCTCCCGGTCAGGAACAAGATGTTTCATTGTGTCCTTCACCCAAACCAAAAGTGAAGGATGCATCAGGCGACACTACAGGTTACTCCATGGAGCTCTTTACACATACCGTGCCTGGGTTAGAACGGGAAATTGTTAACTGCCCATTCCAAGATGAATCGGACATGGAGTGCACTGATGCACAGCCACAGCTAGATTATTATGCTGTTCCATTGACTCAGATCACTACATTGCCCTAGCAGTGTACTGAGCCAGAATCTGACCCTGCTGAGACTATGGTGCCCCGTCCCGAACACTATAGCACCTTACACGGTGACACAGAGGAAGGTGCACATGACTTTGAAGAGAAGGTGATAGGTGACCCAGTTGTTGACCCAGATTGGCAGCCATTGGGGAAAGAGGGTGTCGCTGCCAGTAGCTCAGAAGCGGAGGAGGATGATCCGCAGCAGCCATCTACATCGCAACAGCTGTCATCTGGCAGGCCCGTATCAGGCCAAAAACGTTTGTCAAAAACAAAAACAGTTTTAGGACAGCGTGGCCATCTGGTGAAAGTAGCACAGTGTGCAATTCCTGAAAAGGTATTCCATAGTAGGAAGAGGGTAGTGTGGCAATTTTTTAACCAAGATCCGAATGATCAGTCAAAAGTTATCTGTAAGAAATGCTTAAAGACCTTTAGCAGAGGGAAGAATCTTCAAAATTTAAATACAACGTGCATGCTTAGACATTTAACCAGCATGCACTTGCAAGCCTGGACTAACTACCAAACATCCCATACCGTTGGTGCACCTGCTCAGAATGAAGGTAGTCAGCAACGATACATTGCTCCCCTCACTGTAAGGCCACCGGTTAGGACACCACCAGCAGCAAATGTGGAGGTATCGTTGCAAGGCCAAAGCAGTCAGGGAATCACAAGGTTATTGGTAGGAAACACTCAATGTAGGTCAACATCAAGAATACTATCACCAACCCTCTCTCAATCCGCCATGTCCACCACCACTACTGCTAGTTCCAAAATATGCAGCTCTCCAGTCCAGCTGACCCTACAAGAGACTCTCGTTAGGAAAAGAAAGTACTCATCCTCTCATCCGCGTACACAGTGTTTGAACACGCACATTGCTATACTACTCTCGTTAGAGATGATGCCCTACCGGTTGGTTGAAAGCAAAGCTTTCAAAGACCTGTTGGCCTACGCAGTGCCACGCTATGACCTACCCAGTCAGAACTTCTTTGCGAGAACAGCCATCCCAGTGCTCCACCAGCATGTCAAAGACCACATTATTCATGCACTGAGGCAATCAGTCAGTGGAAAGGTGCACCTCACAACAGATGCGTGGACCAGTAGGCATGGCCAGGGATGTTACATGTCCATCATGGTGCACTGGGTTAATGTGGTGGATGCAGGGTCCACAGGGGACAGCCATAGTGGGACAGTTCTGCCTAGCCCACGGTCTAGGAAACAGTTGGCTGTAGGCGTTCGCCACCCCTCCTCCTCCTCCTCCAGAAGCAAAAGCTTGCCCACAGAGCGCAGTTGCACGACCACTCCATCCGCAGCTGCCAGTGTGGCACACGAGGTGTCCCATTATCGAACAGCTAGTGGTAAGCGTCAGCAGGCTGTGTTACAAATGAAGTGTTTGGGCGACAACCGACACACCGCAGAAGTACTGGCCGAGTAGTTGCAGCAACAAACTCAGTCATGGCTGGGCAGTGTACATCTTGAGGCAGGCAAGGTAGTCAGTGATAACGGAAGGAATTTTATGGCTGCCATGGCCCTTTCAGAACTTAAACACATACCTTGCCTGGCTCACATCTTGAACCTGGTGGTGCAGTGCTTCCTCAAAAATTATCCAGAGTTACCAGCCCTGCTCCTGAAGGTGCGAAGACTTTGCTCGCACATCCGCCGGTCGCCCGTACACTCCAGCTGTATGCTGAACCATCAGCGATCGCTGAATCTTCCCCAGCATCGCCTAAAAATCGACGTTGCAACAAGGTGGAACTCCACACTGCACATGGTTCAGAGGCTGTGCGAACAGAGGCGTGCTGTAATTAATTTGTGGTAACGCCTGTTTAGTCCTGTTACCAATTTTGAACTGCATTTAGCCTACTTTAATTTTTGGGCCTACTAACTGTCTGCCACTCATTACAGTTGTCCTGCACTGAACAAAGCAATGCCGCCCGTTTAGGCCTGTTAACAATTTTGAACTGCATTTAGCCAACTTTAGTATTTGGTCCTACTAACTGTGTCTGCCACTCATTACAGTTGTCCTCTACTGAACAAAGCAATGCCGTCTGTTTAGTCCTGTTACCAATTTTGAACTGCATTTAGCCTACTTTATTATTTGGGCCTATATCTGTGTTTCCTCCTCATCCTGCCCATTGTCCAGCCACAGCTAGATGAGTCTGCTGGTACATTGACCCAGACCACTACATTCCCCTTGCACTCTACACAGCCATAATCTGACCCTGCTGAAAGTCAGGTTCCCCTTCCCACATACTATACCACCTTACACGGGGACAAAGAGGAAGGTGTAGATGAAAGTGCAGGTTTCTTCATCAGGTGGGGGGGCATACTCGTTGGCGACGTCACTGGCACAGGGCCCCTCATAGTATGCAAAAGTGTCTCTGCCAGTGGGAGGCGCCACCCGCCGTCAAACACACCGCCGTATTATGAGGGGCCTTGTGCCAGTGCCAACGAGTGAGCCCCCCCCGCTTGCTCAGGATCACAGCACTTGCAATGTTGAAATATTTACCTCTCCCTGCTCCACCGCCATGACGTATTCCGTGTTTCCTGGGCCCACAAAAACCTTGAGCCAGCCCTACCCCCCCACAACTTTAGCTAAATGACCCCCAGTTTTCAATGCCTAACTATTATTATAAAGTAAATTAAGATTGAAAAGCTTAAGTAATAAGTATTGATGTTTTTGGCATTACAATGGGCACTGTAGGTGTTTTCCTGGCCTCCACTCACTTCCGACTTTGATTCCCCATTGACTTGCATTGGGTTTCGTGTTTCAGTCGGCCCCCAACTTTTCGCAATAATCAGCCGATTTCACCCGACCCGACTTTTGACAATTTCGGGTTTCGCAAAACCTGACTCGATCCGAAAAAAGTAAAAGTCCCTCAACTCTACTGAAGGGTTTTTGCATGCAGTGGAGGATTGAGGAAAGAGCACGGGAGTGGAACAGGTCTCAGAGGGGAACAGTGGCAGGACACCCTCAGAGCCAGAGTGCAGCAGTCGGGTCCAGGGAGCTCGAGGCCTTAGTGGAACTGTAGGAGACTTGGCAGAACCAGAGGACTAAGAACTTTATGTGATTGGCCCACACCACACCTGAGATGCAGCAGCACCTGAAGAGCCCGGGGTATGATAGAGTCCCTGTAAAATGGCTCAAGCTGCCCATCGTGCTTGTACCTGTCTTGGGACAGGGGGAAAAGAGGACTTTGCTAAAAAGCTTCAAGCAGCAGGGACCTCATAGGACAGCACTAGTTGGAAAGGCTTACTGACCTCACCTGGGGAGGGATTCCCCAATTGCCTCCAAGCCGGCCGGACGCTAGCTACACCTGTACCTGGTACCCTGGACTGAGGCCTGCTACATCTAAAGTAAACCAGGTAAAGACTTTACAACTTGTGTCTTCCACTTATTCCTCGGCATACACCATCATCGCCACACACCTTAGGACCCTTGGGGACCCCGCTTCACCTGTGGGAAGCGTTACCATCATTGCTGCGACAACATCCCTCAGAGGCCCCCTTTAAAGCAGCATCGGTCAGACTTTACCACAATTCCCCTAAAAAGACCTTTCCCCTTTAATTGGATGCCCAGGTCCATGGACAGGGTCGCAGCCACAAGATTGCCTTGTGCAGGCATGTACTACGGAGGACAGAGAATGAACTTCAATCCAATATTGCAGCCAGCATGCAGCCAGCGGGTAAGGAAAGGGTGAATCAAACAACCGAAAACCCCACCCCTATGGCTGAAGATTATTCCCTCCAAATTCAGGTGACAGAGTCCCTTTAAGTTTTAACCTGTTGAAATGCATTTCCAAAAATTGTCTTTAACCTGTAATGCCTGTTTTTCTTTTCTCAGTCTGCGAGTGCTGGAGTTAACAGGGGGGAGTGTAACACCCCAGGTAACTGGTTGTTACAGTAATGTTGCCTTCCTTTTGGGGAGGGCAATATCATGTGTGGAGGCAAAGGGGATTCTCTTTACCAGGTAAGCACACATGCAACACATTCTGAATCCAGGCCAGGAATATACTCACCCTCGGACGCGCCCTGCTTCTTTCCGGCAGCCTTCCTTCCTAAGAATCAGCGCTTGAAGGACCTTCGGTGACGTCGCTGTTATGACCTGGTGGTTAAGAGTAGGGTTGAGCGACCTTGACCTTTTTAGAGTCGAGCCGTGTTTCGCGAAACCCGACTATCTTAGAAGTCGAGTCGAGTGGAATCGGCCGATTATCGCGAAAAGTCGGGTATCGACCGAAACACGAAACCCAATGCAAGTCAATGGGGGAGCATAGTCGGCAGTGAGTGGAGGCCAGGAAAACACCTACACTGCCCATTTTAATGGCAAAAACATCCATTCTTGTTACAGAAGCTTGTCAATCGTAATTTACCTTATAATAATTGGAAGGCATTTGAAATTGGGGGTCATTTGGCTAAAGTTGTGGGGGGTAGGGCTGGTTCAAGTAATTAGTGGGCCCAGGAAATCTGGACCACGTCACGGCAGTGGATCAGGGAGAGGTAAGTATTTCAACTTTGCAAGTGCTGTGATCCTGAGCAAGCAGGGGGGGCCCACTCGTTGGCATTGGCACTGGCACAGGGCCCCTCAAAGTACAGCAGTGTGTTTGCACGGCAGGGGCGCCTCCCACCGGCAGCAACACTTTTGCGTACTATGAGAGGCCCTGTGCCAGTGACGTCGCCAACTAGTATTCCTCCCCCCACCTGATGAAGGAACCTGCACTTTCATCTGCACCTTCCTCTTTGTCCCCGTGTAAGGTGGTATGGTATGCGGGAAGAGGAACCTGACTTTCAGCAGGGTCACAATCTTGTTGTGTAGCGTGCACTGGGAATGTTGCGTTATGGGTCAATGTACCAGCAGACTCATCTATCACTGGCTGGGCAATGGGCAGGATGAGGAGGAAACACAGATATAGGCCCAAAGAATAAAGTTGGCTAAATGCAGTTCAAAATTGGTAACACAGGACTAACCAGGGGGCATTGCAGTGGAGGACAACTGGAATGAGAGGCTGACACAGAGAGTAGGCCCAAATCAGTAAGTAGTCGAAATGCAGTTCAAAATTGGCAACCGTAGTAAACAGGCGGCACAGCTTTGTTCAGTGGAGGAGAACAGCAAGGAGTGGCAGACACCGATAGTAGGCCCCAACCCAACTAGTAGGCCAAATGCAGTCTAACATTAACAACTACTTAACGAGAGCCTGAAAATGGAATTTCAGGACAGGAAACCAGGAGAACAGCAAGGAGCGGCAGACACTGTTAGTAGGCCCCAAACCAACTAGTACGCCAAATGCAGTTGTTCTATTTAACCACTATTTAACAAGAGCCTGAAGATAGAAGCTCAGGAAAGGCAACCTGGAGAACACCTTGGAGTGGAAGACACCATCTTCACACCCCATACCCAATTTGTAGGCCTAATGCAGTGTAGTTTCCAACAACTACTAAACGAGAGCATTAAGATTGAAGCAATGGAGAGGAAACCTGGGGAACACCTTGGAGTGGAACACACCGTCTCTCTACACCCCATACCCAATTTGTAGGCCTAATGCAGTGTAGTTTCCAACAACTACTAAACGAGAGCATTAAGATTGAAGCAATGGAGAGGAAACCTGGGGAACACCTTGGAGTGGAACACAACGTCTCTACACCCCATACCAAATGTGTAGGCCTAATGCAGTGTAGTTTCCAACAACTACTAAACGAGAGCATTAAGATGGAAGCAATGGAGAGGAAACCTGGGGAACACCTTGGAGTGGAACACACCGTCTCTCTACACCCCATACCCAATTTGTAGGCCTAATGCAGTGTAGTTTCCAACAACTACTAAACGAGAGCATTAAGATTGAAGCAATGGAGAGGAAACATGGGGAAAACCTTGGAGTGGAACACACCGTCTCTACACCCCATACCAAATGTGTAGGCCTAATGCAGTGTAGTTTCCAACAACTACTAAACGAGAGCATTAAGATTGAAGCAATGGAGAGGAAACCTGGGGAACACCTTGGAGTTGAACACACCATCTCTACACCCCATAACCAATTTGTAGGCCTTATGCAGTGTAGTTTTCACCAACTACTAAACGAGAGTAGGAAGATCGAAGCAATGTGGACGAAACCTGGGGAACAACTTGGAGTGTAACACACCGTCTCTCTACACCCCATACCCAATTTGTAGGCCTAATGCAGTGTAGTTTCCAACAACTACTAAACGAGAGCATTAAGATTGAAGCAATGGAGAGGAAACCTGGGGAACACCTTGGAGTGGAACACACCGTCTCTACACCCCATACCCAATTTGTAGGCCTAATGCAGTGTAGTTTCCAACAACTACTAAACGAGAGCATTAAGATTGAAGCAATGGAGAGGAAACCTGGGGAACACCTTGGAGTGGAACACACCGTCTCTCTACACCCCATACCCAATTTGTAGGCCTAATGCAGTGTAGTTTCCAACAACTACTAAACGAGAGCATTAAGATTGAAGCAATGGAAAGGAAACCTGGGGAACACCTTGGAGTGGAACACACCGTCTCTACACCGCATACCAAATGTGTAGGCCTAATGCAGTGTAGTTTCCAACAACTACTAAACGAGAGCATTAAGATTGAAGCAATGGAGAGGAAACCTGGGGAGCACCTTGGAGTGGAACACACCGTCTCTCTACACCCCATACCCAATTTGTAGGCCTAATGCAGTGTAGTTTCCAACAACTACTAAACGAGAGCATTAAGATTGAAGCAATGGCGAGGAAACCTGGGGAACACCTTGGAGTGGAACACACCGTCTCTCTACACCCCATACCCAATTTGTAGGCCTAATGCAGTGTAGTTTCCAACTACTAAATGAGAGCATTAAGATTGAAGCAATGGAGAGGAAACCTGGGGAACACCTTGGAGTGGAACACACCGTCTCTACACCCCATACCCAATTTGTAGGCCTAATGCAGTGTAGTTTCCAACAACTACTAAACGAGAGCATTAAGATGGAAGCAATGGAGAGGAAACCTGGGGAACACCTTGGAGTGGAACACACCGTCTCTCTACACCCCATACCCAATTTGTAGGCCTAATGCAGTGTAGTTTCCTACAACTACTAAACGAGAGCATTAAGATTGAAGCAATGGAGAGGAAACCTGGGGAACACCTTGGAGTTGAACACACCATCTCTACACCCCATAACCAATTTGTAGGCCTTATGCAGTGTAGTTTTCACCAACTACTAAACGAGAGTAGGAAGATCGAAGCAATGTGGACGAAACCTGGGGAACACCTCGGAGTGTAACACACCGTCTCTCTACACCCCATACCCAATTTGTAGGCCTAATGCAGTGTAGTTTCCAACAACTACTAAACGAGAGCATTAAGATTGAAGCAATGGCGAGGAAACCTGGGGAACACCTTGGAGTGGAACACACCGTCTCTCTACACCCCATACCCAATTTGAAGGCCTAATGCAGTGTACTTTCCAACAACTACTAAACGAGAGTATTAAGATTGAAGCAATGGAGAGGAAACCTGGGGAACACCTTGGACTGGAACACACCGTCTCTACACCCCGTACCAAATGTGTAGGCCTAATGCAGTGTAGTTTCCAACAACTACTAAACGAGAGCATTAAGATTGAAGCAATGGCGAGGAAACCTGGGGAACACCTTGGAGTGGAACACACCGTCTCTACACCCCATACCAAATGTGTAGGCCTAATGCAGTGTAGTTTCCAACAACTACTAAACGAGAGCATTAAGATGGAAGCAATGGAGAGGAAACCTGGGGAACACCTTGGAGTGGAACACACCGTCTCTCTACACCCCATACCCAATTTGTAGGCCTAATGCAGTGTAGTTTCCAACAACTACTAAACGAGAGCATTAAGATTGAAGCAATGGAGAGGAAACATGGGGAAAACCTTGGAGTGGAACACACCGTCTCTACACCCCATACCAAATGTGTAGGCCTAATGCAGTGTAGTTTCCAACAACTACTAAACGAGAGCATTAAGATTGAAGCAATGGAGAGGAAACCTGGGGAACACCTTGGAGTTGAACACACCATCTCTACACCCCATAACCAATTTGTAGGCCTTATGCAGTGTAGTTTTCACCAACTACTAAACGAGAGTAGGAAGATCGAAGCAATGTGGACGAAACCTGGGGAACACCTTGGAGTGTAACACACCGTCTCTCTACACCCCATACCCAATTTGTAGGCCTAATGCAGTGTAGTTTCCAACAACTACTAAACGAGAGCATTAAGATTGAAGCAATGGCGAGGAAACCTGGGGAACACCTTGGAGTGGAACACACCGTCTCTCTACACCCCATACCCAATTTGTAGGCCTAATGCAGTGTACTTTCCAACAACTACTAAATGAGAGCATTAAGATTGAAGCAATGGAGAGGAATCCTGGGGAACACCTTGGAGTGGAACACACCGTCTCTCTACACCCCATACCCAATTTGTAGGCCTAATGCAGTGTGGTTTCCAACAACTACTAAACGAGAGCATTAAGATTGAAGCAATGGAGAGGAAACCTGGGGAACACCTTGGAGTGGAACACACCGTTTCTACACCCCATACCAAATGTGTAGGCCTAATGCAGTGTAGTTTCCAACAACTACTAAACGAGAGCATTAAGATTGAAGCAATGGAGAGGAAACCTGGGGAACACCTTGGAGTGGAACACATCGTCTCTACACCCCATACCAAATGTGTAGGCCTAATGCAGTGTAGTTTCCAACAACTACTAAACGAGAGCATTAAGATTGAAGCAATGGAGAGGAAACCTGGGGAACACCTTGGAGTTGAACACACCGTCTCTACACCCCATACCCAATTTGTAGGCCTTATGCAGTGTAGTTTTCACCAACTACTAAACGAGAGTAGGAAGATCGAAGCAATGTGGACGAAACCTGGGGAACACCTTGGAGTGTAACACACCGTCTCTCTACACCCCATACCCAATTTGTAGGCCTAATGCAGTGTAGTTTCCAACAACTACTAAACGAGAGCATTAAGGTTGAAGCAATGGCGAGGAAACCTGGGGAACACCTTGGAGTGGAACACACCGTCTCTCTACAGCCCATACCCAATTTGTAGGCCTTATGCAGTGTAGTTTCCAACAACTACTAAACGAGAGTAGTCTGATCGAAGCAATGTGGATGAAACCTGGGGCACACCTTGGGGCGGCAGACACCGTTAGTAGGCCCTACCAAAGTTGTAGCCCCAATGCAGTTTTAAAATTCCTAGAGGCTGAAAACAAGACTATTGACGCTCAGCTTTTTTCAAAGGAACACAGCTGTATTGAGTGGCGCAGACAGACACAGGTAGTAGGCCTTAAACCAAAAATGTGGCTCACTGCAGCTTAAAAAAGGTTACAGTGGTACACAGGCAGCATTGCTCTGGGCACTGGAGGACAATTTCAATAGTGGACCGCAGACAGACTTTGTACGCCTACTATTAAAAAAAGGATGCTCTATGCAATTAAAAATAGGTTCCAGGGGTACACGGGCAGCAGTGGTCTGGTCAGTGGAGGAGTAGTAGAAAGAACGGGCCGCAGACAGGCTTCGAAGACCTAACATAAAAAAATATTGGGCTGTAGGCACTTTAACATTGGTTCCAGGGGTACCCGGGCAGCAGTAGACTGGTCAGTGTAGTAGTAGTTGAAAGAACGGGCCGCAGACAGGCTTCGAAGGCCTACAATAAAAAAATATTGGGCTGTAGGCACTTTAACATTGGTTCCAGGGGTACACGGGCAGCAGTAGACTGGTCAGTGTAGTAGTAGTTGAAAGAACGGGCCGCAGACAGGCTTCGAAGGCCTAACATAAAAAAATATTGGGCTGTAGGCACTTTTAAATAGGTTCCATGGGTACACAGGCAGCAGTGGTCTGGTCAGTGTAGTAGTAGTAGAAAGAATGGGCCACAGACAGGCTTCGAAGGCCTAACATAAAAAAATATTGGGCTGTAGGCACTTTTAAATAGGTTCCAGGGGTACACAGGCAGCAGTGGTCTGGTCAGTGTAGGAGTAGTAGAAAAAACGGGCCGCAGACAGGCTTCGAAGGCCTAACATAACAAAATATTGGGCTGTAGGCACTTTAACATTGGTTCCAGGGGTACAGGGGCAGCAGTAGACTGGTCAGTGTAGTAGTAGTAGAAAGAACGGGCCGCAGACAGGCTTCGAAGGCCTAACATAAAAAAATATTGGGCTGTAGGCACTTTAACATTGGTTCCAGGGGTACACGGGCAGCAGTACACAGGTCAGTGGAGGCCTAGTGGAAGGAGGGACCGCAGACAGGCTTCGAAGGCCTAACATAATAAAATTGGACAGGCTGTAGGCACTTTATAATTGGTTCCAGGGGTACACGGGCAGCAGTAGACAGGTCAGTGTAGCAGTAGTTGAAAGAACGGGCCGCAGACGGGCTTCGAAGGCCTAACATAATTAAATTGGATAGGCTGTAGGCACTTTATAATTGGTTCCAGGAGTACACGGGCAGCAGTAAACAGGTCAGTGGAGGCCTAGTGGAAGGAGGGACCGCAGACAGGCTTCGAAGGCCTAACATAAAAAAATATTGGACTGTAGGCACTTTAACATTGGTTCCAGGGGTACACGGGAAGCAGTAGACTGGTCAGTGTAGTAGTAGTAGAAAGAACGGGCCGCAGACAGGCTTCGAAGGCCTAACATAATAAAATTGGGCTGGCTGTAGGCAATTTAAAATTGGTTCTAGGGGTACACGGGCAGCAGTGGTCTGGTCAGTGGAGGCCTAGTGGAAGGAGGGACCGCAGACAGGCTTCGAAGGCCTAACATAATAAAATTGGACAGGCTGTAGGCACTTTATAATTGGTTCCAGGGGTACACGGGCAGCAGTGGTCTGGTCAGTGGAGGCCTAGTGGAAGGAGGGACCGCAGACAGGCTTCGAAGGCCTAACATAATAAATTGGGCTGGCTGTAGGCAATTAAAAATTGGTTCCAAGGGTACACGGGCAGCAATGGTCTGGTCAGTGGAGGCCTAGTGGAAGGAGGGACCGCAGACAGGCTTCGAAGGCCTAACATAATAAAATTGGACAGGCTGTAGGCACTTTATAATTGGTTCCAGGGGTACACGGGTAGCAGTGGTCTGGTTAGTGGAGGCCTAGTGGAAGGAGCGACCGCAGACAGGCTTCGAAGGCCTAACATAATAAATTGGGCTGGCTGTAGGCAATTTAAAATTGGTTCCAGGGGTACACGAGTAGCAGTACACAGGTCAGTGGAGGCCTAGTGGAAGGAGGGACCGCAGACAGGCTTCGAAGGCCTAACATAATAAATTGAGCTGGCTGTAGGCACTTTTAAATAGGTTCCAGGGGTACACGGGCAGCAGTGGTCTGGTCAGTGGAGGCCGATTGTAATGAGTGTCTGCCAGTTAGTAGTCCAAAACAATAAATAAATGTGAATGTTTCGCATTAAAACAAAACGAAAACACTAAAGGGTGCAATCATTAGGTACAGGGGTGGGATCCTCTGCATAGTTTCAGACCTACTCATTTAGCGCAAAGTATTTACTGTGGTAAATAGAGGACACTGCCCCTGACTATGTTAAGTACGATCATACATGTCAACACAATGGTATTGTCAGTGGCAGGAATGGAAGGATGTCAGAGCATAGACTAAACATTGGTGGAAGTGTGAGAGATAACTGTGGAAGTGGTAGAGCAATTTTTGACCTGGGGGTGGGTGAACTCTCTTGTGGCCGGCGGTACAGGCCCAGGGCCCCTCATGTTACAACAGTGTGTCTGACGTTGGGTGCGCACCACCACCGCCAGAGACACTTTATTGTACTATGAGGGACCCAGTGGCAGTGCTGTCGACCAAAAGCGGGCACACCCACCTCTTCAGACAAACAGCACTCTCACGGGTGCTTGCGCCAAGTCGCGATACCACGGCCCAGTGTGGGGAGTTTGGCCATTTAGGGAGGTGTAAACATGTCGTATGCTGGACAATCAGCTGCAGCAAATTAGACGTTAGAAAAGTAATTCACAGTAGTCCACAGGCAAGAGCTTTTCATAGGAAAGCTAGGTGTCGGCCGGGCAAGGTGGGGCAAAAGAATTTGAAATCCAGTTGTCGTTCATTTTAATGAATGTTAGATCATCAACATTTTGGGTAGCCAGACGAGTCCTTTTTTCGGTTAATATTGAACCTGCAGCACTGAATACTCTTTCTGATAGGACACTAGCTGCCGGGCAAGCAAGCTCCTGCAATGCATATTCTGCCAATTCTGGCCAGGTGTCTAATTTTGATGCCCAGTAATCAAATGGGAATGACGGTTGAGGGAGAACATCGATAAGGGATGAAAAATAGTTTGTAACCATACTGGACAAATGTTGTCTCCTGTCACTTTCAATTGATGCAGCAGTACCTGTCCTGTCAAATATAAATTTCACCGCACTCTCAAAGGGAATATAATGCCAAATTTTTAACAAATTTATTAAATGTGTTCAGGGAGCATAACAGAATATTTCAAAAAAGCGATAAGAGACGTTTCGGCTCCACCAGAGCCTTCATCATACTCGCTGTAGACGATAAAGAAAATAAAGAAAATAATCAAAATAAGAAAGAAACAAAATGTAACACAAAACAATCAATGCATGGTAGATCCTTATATCCATAAGAGTCCCCAGAGGTCCAGGTCATCCTAATTGGAAATAGATCAATGAGCATATGTACAACTATTTACAAATATATACAAATATATGCACACATCGAGGGACTCCCTATACAGTACATTAGGGACTGGTATAATTAAAATAATAACAACATATTGTTACCTTGTTTGGAGAGTTTAGTGCGTATAGGGAGAATAGGGATAGGGATCCCAGTGATGCTGCAGAGAATAGGAGAAGTACATTAGTACGTATGTACTGAAGAGAGGAGCCAGGGAAGAGAGGAGGTTAAGTAGGGGGTAGGGTTGAGCGAAACAGGTCGTTCATTTTCAAAAGTCGCCGACTTTTGGCAAAGTCGGGTTTCATGAAACCCGATCCGACCCCTGTGCGGGGTCGGCCATGCGGTACGCGACTTTCGCGCCAAAGTCGCGTTTCAATGACGCGAAAAGCGCCATTTCTCAGCCAATGAAGGTAGACGCAGAGTGTGGGCAGCGTGATGACATAGGTCCTGGTCCCCACCATCTTAGAGAAGGGCATTGCAGTGATTGGCTTGCTGTCTGCGGCGTCACAGGGGCTATAAAGGGGCGTTCCCGCCGACCGCCATGTTACTGCTGCTGATCTGAGCTTAGGGAGAGGTTGCTGCCGCTTCGTCAGAAGCAGGGATAGCGTTAGGCAGGGTCCATTAACCACCAAACCGCTTGTGCTGTAGCGATTTCCACTGCCCAACACCACCTTCGGTGTGCAGGGACAGTGGAAGCTACATTTTTTTTTTCCCCTCAGCGCTGTAGCTCATTGGGCTGCCCTAGAAGGCTCCCTGATAGCTGCATTGCTGTGTGTACGCCACTGTGCAAACCAACTGCTTTTTTCAAAGCACAAATCCTCTTGTTCCTTCCTTTCTGCACAGCTATCTTTTTTGTTTGTCCACAGTTTTTATTTAATTTGTGCATCAGTCCACTCCTTATTGCTGCCTGCCATACCTGGCTGAGATTACTGCAGGGAGATAGTAATTGTTGGACACTCCCTGTTTTTTTTTTTTTTTTTTTGTGGGAGATTAAGATTGACATTTCTGCTAGAGTGCCATCCCTGTGTGTGCCATCTCTCACTCAGTGGGCCATAGAAAGCCTATTTATTTTTTTGCTTGATTTGGGTTATAAAATCTACCTGAAAAAATCACTACATCAATCAGTGGGAGAAAAATATTGGCCTCAGGGCTTGTGTGCCACTCTTGACTCCTGTGTGTGCCATCTCTCAGTCAGTGGGCCATAGAAAGCCTATTTATTTTTTTGCTTGATTTGGGTTCTAAAATCTACCTGAAAAAATCACTACATCAATCAGTGGGAGATTAATATTGGCCTCTGGGCTTGTGTGCCAGTCCTGAGCGTGCCATCTCTCTCACAAATAGTGGGCCATAGAAAGCCTATTTATTTTTTATTTTTTGGTTTTATAAATTCTCCCTGAAAAAAAAAAGGGAGATTAATATTGGCTTTTGGGCTTGTGTGCCAGTCCTAAGCGTGCCATCTCTCTCTCTCAGATAGTGGGCCATAGAAAGCCTATTTATTATTTTTTTTATTGGGTTTATAAATTTTTCCTGGAACAAAAAAAAAAAAGTGGGAGATTAATATTGGCCTCTGGGCTTGTGTGCCAGTCCTGAGCGTGCCATCTCTCTCACAAATAGTGGGCCATAGAAAGTCTATTTATTTATTTTTTTTTGGTTTCATAAATTCTCCCTGAAAAAAAAAAGGGAGATTAATATTGGCCTTTCGGCTTGTGTGCCAGTCCTAAGCGTGCCATCTCTCTCTCTCTCTCAGATAGTGGGCCATAGAAAGCCTATTTATTATTTTTTTTATTGGGTTTATAAATTTTCCCTGAAAAAAAATAAAAAGTGGAAGATTAATATTGGCCTCTGGGCTTGTGTGCCAGTCCTGAGCGTGCCATCTCTCTCACAAATAGTGGGCCATAGAAAGCCTATTTTTGTTTTTGGTTGATTTGGGTTCTAAATTCTACCTGAAAAAATCAATAAATCAATCAGTGGGAGATAAATATTGGCCTCTGGGCTTGTGTGCCACTCCTGACTCCTGTGTGCGTCATCTCTCACTCAGTGGGCCATAGAAAGCCTATTTTTTGTTTTATTTGTTTTATAAATTCTCCCTGAAAAAATCATTTTTATTTTATTTGGTTTCTAAATTCTTCCTGAAAAAATCATTTTTTTTTTATTATTTTTTTTTCTAAAGTCTCCCTGGAAAAAAAAAAAAAATCAAATCAGTGGGAGATTAATATTGCCTTTTCTGCTTGTGTGCCAGTCTTGACTCCTGGGTGTGCCATCTCTCTCTCTCTCTCTCCAATTGTGGGCCATAGAAAGCCTATTATTTTTTTAGCTTGATTTGGGTTCCAAAATCTACCTGAAAAAATCACTACATCAATCATTGGGAGAACAATATTGGCCTCTGGGCTTGTGTGCCACTCCTGACTCCTGTGTGCGTCATCTCTCACTCCGTGGGCCATAGAAAGCCTATTTTTTCTTTTATCTGTTTTCTAAATTCTCCCTGAAAAAATCATTTTATTTTATTTGGTTTCTAAATTCTTCCTGAAAAAATCATTTTATTCTATTATTTTTTTTTCCTAAAGTCTCCCTGAAAAAAAAAAAAAATCAAATCAGTGGGAGATTAATATTGCCCTTTCTGCTTGTGTGCCAGTCTTGACTCCTGGGTGTGCCATCTCTCTCTCTCTCTCCAATTGTGGGCCATAGAAAGCCTATTATTTTTTTAGCTTGATTTGGGTTCCAAAATCTACCTGAAAAAATCACTACATCAATCAGTGGGAGATAAATATTGGCCTCTGGGCTTGTGTGCCACTCCTGACTCCTGTGTGCGTCATCTCTCACTCAGTGGGCCATAGAAAGCCTTTTTTTGTTTTATTTGTTTTCTAAATTCTCCCAGAAAAAATCATTTTTATTTATTTGGTTTCTAAATTCTTCCTGAAAAAATCATTTTATTCTATTATTTTTTTTTCCTAAAGTCTCACTGAAAAAAAAAAAAAAATCAAATCAGTGGGAGATTAATATTTACATTTGTGCTTCAGTGACAGTCCTGCGTGTGTGGCATCTCTCTCATTTGTTGCCACCAACAACAGAGTGTGTAACATTGTGCCTGATTTTCGTTGTGGTCTCACTCACCTGTAAAGGGGTAGCTAAATCATACTGAAGTTATAGCTCACCGTGTAAGTTGTGTGACAGCAACAAATACCGTTAGTTTGGTTACGTTTTTAAAACAATGAGGAAGTCTGGTGGAAGAGGTCGTGGCCGGGGGCGTTCATTGTCAGCTGGTAATGAGGGTAGTGGTAGTGGTGGAGCATCAGCTGGTCGTGGGAAAAAAAATATTGCACCTAAGTCTGGAGCTGTGGAGCCAGGTTCGTCGTCTGGCTACACAAGGCCTCGAACGCTCCCTTTTCTGGGAGTAGGAAAACCGCTTTTAAAGCCGGAGCAGCAAGAGCAAGTTTTGGCTTATCTTGCTGACTCAGCCTCTAGCTCTTTTGCCTCCTCTCGTGAAACTGGTAAATGTCAAAGCAGCGCGTCGTTAGTGGATGTTCACGGTCAGGGACAAGTCGCTTCCTTGTCCTCTTCAGCAAAAACAACAACAGAGAAGAATGCAGCAGGCGACACAACAGGTTACTCCATGGAGCTCTTTACACATACCGTCCCTGGCTTAGAAAGTGAAGCAGTTAACAGTCCATGCCCATTACAAGTTGAATCTGACATGGAATGCACTGATGCACAGCCACAGCCAGACTACTATGCTGGTCCTTTGACTCAGACCACAACATTGCCCTCGCAGGGTAATGATCAAGAATCAGACCCTGATGAGACTATGTTGCCCCATCACGAACGCTATACCACCGACTGACACGGTGACACAGACGAAATTGCACACGAGCTACAAGAAGAGGTAATAGATGACCCAGTTCTTGACCCCGATTGGCAGCCATTGGGGGAACAGGGTGCAGGCGGCAGCAGTTCTGAAGCGGAGGAGGAGGGGCCGCAGCAGGCATCAACATCGCAACAGGTTCCATCTGCCGGGCCCGTATCTTGCCCAAAATGCGTGGCAAAGCCAAAACCTGTTGGAGGACAGCGTGGCCATCCGGTTAAAGCTCAGTCTGCAATGCCTGAAAAGGTATCCGATGCTAGAAAGAGTGCAGTCTGGCATTTTTTTAAACAACATCCAATTGATCAGCGCAAAGTCATCTGTCAAAAATGTTCAACTACCTTAAGCAGAGGACAGAATCTGAAAAGTCTCAATACAAGTTGCATGCATAGACATTTAACCACCATGCATTTGCAAGCCTGGACTAACTACCAAACGTCCCTTAAGGTTGTAGCACCCTCGGCCAATGAAGCTAGTCAGCAACGCAACATCCCTTCCGGCAGTGTAGGGCCACCATTTTCCGCACCACCTGCAGTATCTGTGCAGGTTTCTTTGCCAGGCCAAAGCAGTCAGGGTCAGGGAATCACCAGTTTCGTAGTAGGAAACACTGCATCTAGGGCACCGGCGGCAACAATACCATCTCCCACCGTCTCTCAGTCTGCCATGTCCACCGGCACACCCGCTAGTTCCACGATCTCCAGCTCTCCAGTCCAGCTCACCCTACATGAGACTATGGTTAGAAAAAGGAAGTACTTAGCCTCGCATCTGCGTACACAGGGTTTGAACGCCCACATAGCTAGACTAATCTCGTTAGAGATGATGCCCTACCGGTTAGTTGAAAGCGAAGCTTTCAAAGCCCTGATGGACTACGCTGTACCACGCTACGAGCTACCCAGTCGACACTTTTTTTCCAGAAAAGCCATCCCAGCCCTCCACCAGCATGTTAAAGAGCGCATCGTCCATGCACTCAGGCAATCTGTGAGCACAAAGGTGCACCTGACAACAGATGCATGGACCAGTAGGCATGGCCAGGGACGTTACGTGTCCATCACGGCACACTGGGTGAATGTTGTGGATGCAGGGTCCACAGGGGACAGCAAGTTTGGGACAGTTCTGCCTAGCCCACGGTCTAGGAAACAGTTGGCTGTAGCCGTTCGCACCCCCTCCTCCTCCTCTTCGTCCTCCTGCAGAAGCGAGAGCTCGTCCACAGACCGCAGTCGCACAACCACTCCATCCGCAGCTGCCACTGTTGCACACCAGGTCTCCCATTATGGGGCAGCTACTGGCAAACGTCAGCAGGCTGTATTGGCTATGAAGTGTTTGGGCGACAACAGACACACCGCGGAAGTTCTGTCCGAGTTCTTGCAGAAAGAAACGCAGTCGTGGCTGGGCACTGTAGATCTTGAGGCAGGCAAGGTAGTGAGTGATAACGGAAGGAATTTCATGGCTGCCATCTCCCTTTCCCAACTGAAACACATTCCTTGCCTGGCTCACACCTTAAACCTGGTGGTGCAGTGCTTCCTGAAAAGTTATCCGGGGTTATCCGACCTGCTCCTCAAAGTGCGTGGACTTTGCTCACATATCCGCCGTTCGCCCGTACACTCCAGCCGTATGCAGACCTATCAGCGTTCTTTGAACCTTCCCCAGCATCGCCTAATCATAGACGTTGCAACAAGGTGGAACTCAACACTGCACATGCTTCAGAGACTGTGCGAACAGAGGCGGGCTGTTATGTTTTTGTGGGAGGATACACATACACGGGCAGGCAGTAGGATGGCAGACATGGAGTTGTCAGGTGTGCAGTGGTCGAAGATTCAAGACATGTGTCAAGTCCTTCAGTGTTTTGAGGAATGCACACGGCTGGTTAGTGCAGACAACGCCATAATAAGCATGAGCATCCCCCTAATGCGTCTGCTGATGCAAAGTTTGACGCACATAAAGGATCAGGCGTCTGCAGCTGAGGAAGAGGAAAGCCTTGATGACAGTCAGCCATTGTCTGGCCAGGGCAGTGTACAGGACGAGTTAGCGGGCGAAGAGGAGGAGGAGGACGAGGAGGATGATGGGAATGATTATATTTTTAATGAGGACGCTTTTCCGGGGCCACTGGAAATTGGTGGCGCGGCAAGGCCGGGTTCTGGTTTTTGGAGGGACACAAGTGACGTGGATTTGCCTGAAACTGCCCCTCAACCAAGCACAACCGCAGATTTGAGAACTGGAACTTTGGCCCACATGGTGGATTATGCCTTACGTATCCTCAAAAGGGACACACGCATAACTAAAATGATGAACGATGACGATTACTGGTTGGCCTGCCTCCTTGATCCTCGCTATAAAGGCAAATTGCAAAATATAATGCCACATGAGAACTTGGAACTAATATTAGCAACCAAACAATCAACTCTTGTTGACCGTTTGCTTCTGGCATTCCCTGCACACAGCGCCCGTGATCGTTCTCACACGAGCTGCAGGGGCCAGCAGACCAGAGGAGTTAGAGGGGCAGAAATCAGAAGTGGCGTTGGCCAGAGGGGTTTTCTGACCAGGTTGTGGAGTGATTTTGCTATGACCGCAGACAGGACAGGTACTGCAGCATCAATTCAAAGTGACAGGAGACAACATTTGTCCAGTATGGTTACAAACTATTTTTCATCCCTTATCGATGTTCTCCCTCAACCGTCATTCCCATTTGTTTACTGGGCATCAAAATTAGACACCTGGCCAGAATTGGCAGAATATGCATTGCAGGAGCTTGCTTGCCCGGCAGCTAGTGTCCTATCAGAAAGAGTATTCAGTGCTGCAGGTTCAATACTAACAGAAAAAAGGACTCGTCTGGCTACCCAAAATGTAGATGATCTAACCTTCATTAAAATGAACCACAACTGGATTTCGAAATCTTTTGCCCCACCTTGCCCGGCTGACACCTAGCTTTCCTATGAAAAGGTCTTGCCTGTGTACTATTCTGAATGCCTTTTCCAATCTCGTAATTTTCTGCACCTGATTGTCCAGCATACGACATGTTTACACCTCACTAAATGGCCAAACTCCCCACACGGGGCCGTGGTATCGACACTTGGCGACAGCACCCGTGAGAGTGCTGTTTGTCTGAAGAGGTGGGTGTGCCCGCTTTTGGTCGACGGCACTGCCACTGGGTCCCTCCTAGTACAATAAAGTGTCTCTGGCGGTGGTGGTGCGCACCCAACGTCAGACACACACCGTTGTAATATGAGGGGCCCTGGGCCTGTACCGCCGGCCACAAGACAGTTCCCCCCCCCCCAGCTCAAACAGTGCTCTACCAATTGCAAAATTATCTCACAGCTCCACCAATGTTTAGTCTATGCGCTGACATCCTTCAATGCCTGCCACTGACAATACCATTGTATTGACATTTTTGTTATGTTAGGCCTTCGAAGCCTATCTGCGGTCAATCCTTCCACTATGCCTCCACTGACCACACCACTGCTGCCCGTGTACCCCTGGAACCAATTTAAAATTGCCTACAGCCATGTGTTATTATTTTAGGCCTTCGATGCCTGTCTGCGGTCACTCCTTACAATATGCCTCCACTGACCACACCACTGCTGCCCATGTACCCCTGGAACCAATTTAAAATTGCCTACAGCCAGCCCAATTTTTTTATTTTAGGCCTTCGATGCCTGTCTGCGGTCCGTTCTTTCTACTACTACTACACTGACCAGGCCACTGCTGCCCGTGTACCCCTGGAACCAATTTAAAATTGCCTACAGCCATGTGTTATTATTTTAGGCCTTCGATGCCTGTCTGCGGTCACTCCTTACAATATGCCTCCACTGACCACACCTCTGCTGCCCGTGTACCCCTGGAACCAATTTAAAATTGCCTACAGCCAGCCCAATTTTTTTATTTTAGGCCTTCGATGCCTGTCTGCGGTCACTCCTTCCACTAGGCCTCCACTGACCACACCACTGCTGCCCGTGTACCCCTGGAACCAATTTAAAATTGCCTACAGCCATGTGTTATTATTTTAGGCCTTCGATGCCTGTCTGCGGTCACTCCTTACAATATGCCTCCACTGACCACACCACTGCTGCCCGTGTACCCCTGGAACCAATTTAAAATTGCCTACAGCCAGACCAATTTTTTTATTTTAGGCCTTCAATGCCTGTCTGCGGTCCGTTCTTTCTACTACTACTACACTGACCAGGCCACTGCTGCCCGTGTACCCCTGGAACCAATTTAAAATTGCCTACAGCCATGTGTTATTATTTTAGGCCTTCGATGCCTGTCTGCGGTCACTCCTTACAATATGCCTCCACTGACCACACCACTGCTGCCCGTGTACCCCTGGAACCAATTTAAAATTGCCTACAGCCAGCCCAATTTTTTTATTTTAGGCCTTCGATGCCTGTCTGCGGTCACTCCTTCCACTAGGCCTCCACTGACCACACCACTGCTGCCCGTGTACCCCTGGAACCAATTTAAAATTGCCTACAGCCATGTGTTATTATTTTAGGCCTTCGATGCCTGTCTGCGGTCACTCCTTACAATATGCCTCCACTGACCACACCACTGCTGCCCGTGTACCCCTGGAACCAATTTAAAATTGCCTACAGCCAGACCAATTTTTTTATTTTAGGCCTTCAATGCCTGTCTGCGGTCCGTTCTTTCTAGTACTACAACACTGACCAGGCCACTGCTGCCCGTGTACCCCTGGAACCAATTTAAAATTGCCTACAGCCATGTGTTATTATTTTAGGCCTTCGATGCCTGTCTGCGGTCACTCCTTACAATATGCCTCCACTGACCACACCACTGCTGCCCGTGTACCCCTGGAACCAATTTAAAATTGCCTACAGCCAGCCCAATTTTTTTATTTTAGGCCTTCGATGCCTGTCTGCGGTCCGTTCTTTCTACTACTACTACACTGACCAGGCCACTGCTGCCCGTGTACCCCTGGAACCAATTTAAAATTGCCTACAGCCATGTGTTATTATTTTAGGCCTTCGATGCCTGTCTGCGGTCACTCCATACAATATGCCTCCACTGACCACACCACTGCTGCCCGTGTACCCCTGGAACCAATTTAAAATTGCCTACAGCCAGCCCAATTTTTTTATTTTAGGCCTTCGATGCCTGTCTGCGGTCCGTTCTTTCTACTACTACTACACTGACCAGGCCACTGCTGCCCGTGTACCCCTGGAACCAATTTAAAATTGCCTACAGCCATGTGTTATTATTTTAGGCCTTCGATGCCTGTCTGCGGTCACTCCTTACAATATGCCTCCACTGACCACACCACTGCTGCCCGTGTACCCCTGGAACCAATTTAAAATTGCCTACAGCCAGCCCAATTTTTTTATTTTAGGCCTTCGATGCCTGTCTGCGGTCACTCCTTCCACTAGGCCTCCACTGACCACACCACTGCTGCCCGTGTATCCCTGGAACCAATTTAAAATTGCCTACAGCCATGTGTTATTATTTTAGGCCTTCGATGCCTGTCTGCGGTCACTCCTTACAATATGCCTCCACTGACCACACCACTGCTGCCCGTGTACCCCTGGAACCAATTTAAAATTGCCTACAGCCAGACCAATTTTTTTATTTTAGGCCTTCGATGCCTGTCTGCGGTCCGTTCTTTCTACTACTACTACTACACTGACCAGGCCACTGCTGCCCGTGTACCCCTGGAACCAATTTAAAATTGCCTACAGCCACGTGTTATTATTTTAGGCCTTCGATGCCTGTCTGCGGTCACTCCTTACAATATGCCTCCACTGACCACACCACTGCTGCCCGTGTACCCCTGGAACCAATTTAAAATTGCCTACAGCCAGCCCAATTTTTTTATTTTAGGCCTTCGATGCCTGTCTGCGGTCCGTTCTTTCTACTACTACTACACTGACCAGGCCACTGCTGCCCGTGTACCCCTGGAACCAATTTAAAATTGCCTACAGCCATGTGTTATTATTTTAGGCCTTCGATGCCTGTCTGCGGTCACTCCTTCCACTAGGCCTCCACTGACCACACCACTGCTGCCCGTGTACCCCTAGAACCTATTTATAATTGCATAGAGCATCCTTTTTTTAATAGTAGGCGTACAAAGTCTGTCTGCGGTTCACTATTGAAATTGTCCTCCACTGCCCAGAGCTCTGCAGCTTGTGTACCCCTGTAACTTTTTTCTGCTGCAGTGAGCCACATTTTTGGTTTGAGTCCTACTACCTGTGTCTGTCTGCGCCACTCAATTCAGCTGTGTTCCTTTGAAAAAAGCTGAGCGTCAATAGTCATGTTTTCAGCCTCTAGGAATTTTAAAACTGCATTGGGTGTACAACTTTGGTAGGGCCTACTAACGGTGTCTGCCTCCCCAAGGTGTTCCCCAGGTTTCCTCTCCATTGCTTCAATCTTCATGCTCTCGTTTAGTAGTTGTTGGAAACTACGCTGCATTAGGCCTACAAATTGGGTATGGGGTGTAGAGAGATGGTGTGTTCCACTCCAAGGTGTTCTCCAGGTTGCCTTTCCTGAGCTTCAATCTTCATGCTCTCGTTTAGTAGTTGTTGGAAACTACGCTGCATTAGGCCTACAAATTGGGTATGGGGTGTAGAGAGATGGTGTGTTCCACTCCAAGGTGTTCTCCAGGTTGCCTTTCCTGAGCTTCAATCTTCATGCTCTCGTTTAGTAGTTGTTGGAAACTACGCTGCATTAGGCCTACAAATTGGGTATGGCGTGTAGAGAGATGGTGTGTTCCACTCCAAGGTGTTCTCCAGGTTGCCTTTCCTGAGCTTCAATCGTCATGCTCTCGTTTAGTAGTTGTTGGAAACTACGCTGCATTAGGCCTACAAATTGGGTATGGGGTGTAGAGAATGGTGTGTTCCACTCCAAGGTGTTCTCCAGGTTGCCTTTCCTGAGCTTCAATCTTCATGCTCTCGTTTAGTAGTTGTTGGAAACTACGCTGCATTAGGCCTACAAATTGGGTATGGGGTGTAGAGAGATGGTGTGTTCCACTCCAAGGTGTTCTCCAGGTTGCCTTTCCTGAGCTTCAATCTTCATGCTCTCGTTTAGTAGTTGTTGGAAACTACGCTGCATTAGGCCTACAAATTGGGTATGGGGTGTAGAGAGATGGTGTGTTCCACTCCAAGGTGTTCTCCAGGTTGCCTTTCCTGAGCTTCAATCTTCATGCTCTCGTTTAGTAGTTGTTGGAAACTACGCTGCATTAGGCCTACAAATTGGGTACGGGGTGTAGAGAGATGGTGTGTTCCACTCCAAGGTGTTCTCCAGGTTGCCTTTCCTGAGCTTCAATCTTCATGCTCTCGTTTAGTAGTTGTTGGAAACTACGCTGCATTAGGCCTACAAATTGGGTATGGGGTGTAGAGAGATGGTGTGTTCCACTCCAAGGTGTTCCCCAGGTTTCATCGCCATTGGTTCGATCTTCATGCTCTCGTTTAGTAGTTGTTGGAAACTACGCTGCATTAGGCCTACAAATTGGGTATGGGGTGTAGAGAGATGGTGTGTTCCACTCCAAGGTGTTCCCCAGGTTTCCTCTCCATTGCTTCGATCTTCGTGCTCTCGTTTAGTAGTTGTTGGAAACTACGCTGCATTAGGCCTACAAATTGGGTATGGGGTGTAGAGAGATGGTGTGTTCCACTCCAAGGTGTTCTCCAGGTTGCCTTTCCTGAGCTTCAATCTTCATGCTCTCGTTTAATAGTTGTTGGAAACTACGCTGCATTAGGCCTACAAATTGGGTATGGGGTGTAGAGAGATGGTGTGTTCCACTCCAAGGTGTTCTCCAGGTTGCCTTTCCTGAGCTTCAATCTTCATGCTCTCATTTAGTAGTTGTTGGAAACTACGCTGCATTAGGCCTACAAATTGGGTATGGGGTGTAGAGAGATGGTGTGTTCCACTCCAAGGTGTTCTCAAGGTTGCCTTTCCTGAGCTTCAATCTTCATGCTCTCGTTTAGTAGTTGTTGGAAACTACGCTGCATTAGGCCTACAAATTGGGTATGGGGTGTAGAGAGATGGTGTGTTCCACTCCAAGGTGTTCTCCAGGTTGCCTTTCCTGAGCTTCAATCTTCATGCTCTCGTTTAGTAGTTGTTGGAAACTACGCTGCATTAGGCCTACAAATTGGGTATGGGGTGTAGAGAAATGGTGTGTTCCACTCCAAGGTGTTCCCCAGGTTTCCTCTCCATTGCTTTGATCTTCATGCTCTCGTTTAGTAGTTGTTGGAAACTACGCTGCATTAGGCCTACAAATTGGGTATGGGGTTGTGGAGACCAGACTGAACCAAAGGATCCATTTTGTCTCCCAGATGAAATCTGCTTCTGCACAGCAAACTTGACATTTCCTTTTATAGAAGTAATCACGCGCGCATTTCTCCTTGATATTGTAGCCTTTCACCCACATACCAGATATTGTAACTTTTCACTAGTATAGATTTGCTTTGTAAGTGATTATGAAATATGAGCGCTTGTGCGCATGTCTGTAAATGCCTAACTTCTTACTATATAAAGAAGGGGCAGCGCCCAGTGAGGCAGGCATGCTCCGGGGCTACCCCTGTTTATGAACACACAACCTTTGTGCTGCGTGTCATTTACTTGGATTCCTCAATCCAGGAAGCCAGGGACGGAAGAGGACTCAACATTTCTTGGCGCCCGAAACAGGGACCCGAGGCGAGAGTATCTGTTCGAGATTCACCTGCGGATACGGACAACGGAGATCTGGGATAATGGACGGCAAATGAATTGAAAAACCTGGCCAGGTAAGAGACATTATTAGTTCTCTTTTATCTGCCCTGTATTATCCGAAAGATCTCTACGAGCCGTGTCACGCTGGGTTAGTCTAGTAGTGAGTAGATACCTATAAAACTCGGGTTACCATATTGTATAGATTTATGAGTCCTGTCCCTGGCAGTGTGTGAACAAGTGTGAAGGTTGTGGCATGTTATGAAAGAAGGATAAAAGTACGTAGAACAATAAGCCGAAATTGTTAGGACAAGTCTTATTAGTGAAGTCAGCCTAACTGGGTCATGTGGTTGCGTCCTTTCGGGGAGACCTCCGCCCATGCTTGACTCTCTTTGAGAAACTTGTTCCTTCATTTTTGGATAAGAGTTTGATAGAATGAGCCCAGGACACGAGTCCATGAGCCTGGGACAAGTATGATAACAGAGACGGAGAGTTTGGTGATCTGTTTGGTGTTGCTGATCCTGTTTGCGTGCATTGTAGGAATCAAGTTTATTCTGCACATTAGAAAGAACGGAGCAGCTCAGCCCTTCAATATCTTAGCTCCCTAGGAAAGAAGACAACGAGACATCACTCTAGTGAGGTGATTGTCCAAACGTCACCTAGGATAAGTGTAGCTATTATTGAAAAGAAAAATGGGAAATAAACAGACAAAATCCGTCTTAGGACAAGTAGAAGCAAAAGATATCATACAGGAAAGATGTGGAAAGACAGTCAGAAGGCAGATCAGAAGGGTAAGAGAAAAATTGGGAATTTCAGAAGCACTTATGTTTAGCACTGAATGGGAAAGACTGAGTAAAGAACGAGGTGGAATTATCAAAGACAATGGGTGGGAAGAAATCATACACTGTATGATAAAGGTCTCAAAAACAGCTAAAGAGGAGAATTGGAAGTATGATCCAGACACTTCCAAATGGAGTATGGGTACGGGAAAATGTTGTGCCACGACTCATTCAGTTCCTCCTCCTTACCTAGATCCGAATGTTCAACCATTTGTACCTTCTGAAGGAGGACAAACCAAACCAAATTTATATCCTGGGTTAAATGGGGTGGAAGGATGGGTGTGCAAAAATTGTGGCCAGCAGAATCCAGACTGGAGAACTGAATGTTCTGCCTGTGGGGCCCCCAGAGGTCATCAATTGTTAGCTCCTGTTAGGATAGTACCGAAACCCTTCAGAGAAACTGGTGTAGATGGAGCAATGGCAACTAGATATCACCAAACCCGACAATACTTCCCTTGGTCCCCCGCTGAAGGAATGTCTCTTCTACATAATGCACCAGATCCTACCCAGTACCCAGTTAGATTCGCACAGTATATACAGCAAATTATGCAGACTCATGCAGGAGTCTGGGCAGATGGAGAGGAATTATGTAGAATGAAAATGACTCCTGGTCTCTTCCAGGAACTGCTAACACATCTACAGGGACACAGGCCACAGGTGGGACAGGAGCTACAAGAGGGACAAGCGGGACAAGGTGCCTTACAAACGATAGAATCAGGAACACAATTTGTAGACCATTTAATAGTTTTCATGAGGCAGAAACAGAGGCAGAGAGGAACAACGGGAGTGGTGGCTCAGAGACCTGGACAATCGGTAGATGAATATTATCTAGGGGTAGAGAATAATTTTAGAGATGAAGGAATAGATCTAACCGCTCCAGGAATGATGAGGTTAATTACAAAAACCTTTATAGATGGATTGTCTCCAAAAGTAAAGGAAAAACTTAAGGCTGCAACTCCTGATTGGAGAACCTTGGAAGACCCACACTTGGCCAGGCAAAAAGCCGTAGGGATAGAGTTGGATTTAAGAGAAAATCATAAGCCTGTCAGAATAGCGCAAGCAAACACAACAGGTGGAAGGGCAAGACATAATTTTCCCTGTCATTACTGCAAGAAACCAGGACATTTCCAGAAAGAATGTAGAAAGAAGCAGGCAGACATAAAATCAGGAAAATTTGTACCAAAGAATAAGCCCTCAGACATCCAACAGACATCCATAGTGGATGGTCCCATACCAGACTCAGATTGACTCAATGTGTTACAAACTTCCCTACCAGCTAGAAGACCTATAATACAGGTGAATGTGGGGGGAAGAGAGATTCCATTTTTAATAGATACAGGTGCAACTTCCTCAATTTTGAATCAAGATTTTCTTCCAAACCCGGAAGATATTTCACAACAAACAACTTTTGCTGAGGGTTATGATGGGGTAATTCAAACACTACCATACACTGTGCCCCTAGAGGTCTCCTTAGGACCTAAATGTTTTGCATCCAGATTTTTGTATGCCAGAGGTGCCCCAACATGTTTGTTGGGAACTGATGTCTTGAAGAAATTAGAAGCTAACATCAATTTTAGGGAAGATGGCACAGTCATGCTGACTATCCCTGATGATGCGGAAACATTAGAACAATATGTCAGAATTCAGGCTTTTGAGGATTATACTGAAGAAAAAGAGTACACCACAGATCTAGACCTCTCAACAGTCCCAGAAACACTGTGGGCACAGGGTGACACTGATGTGGGATTATTGCATATCTCTCCTGTAAAACTATCTGTGCAACCAGGAACTGTTCTCCCACAGCTCAGACAATACCCTGTGAGTGCCCAGCAGGAACTAGCGATTACAAAACAGATAGAGGGATATAGAGAGAAAGGGGTTTTGGTAGAGATACAATCACCTGCTAACACTCCTCTGTATCCAGTCAAGAAGAGAACTCTTGATAAGGGTTCTATGCCCAAATATCGTATGGTACATGATCTAAGAGAAATAAACAAAGTTCTAGATCCAATCACCCCAGTTGTACCCAATCCTCATACGTTACTATCACAGATACCAGCCAGTTCTCAAGTGTTTACTGTAATAGATCTTTCAAATGCATTTTTCTCGGTTCCTTTACACCAAGACAGTTGGCATTTGTTTGCATTTACATTTAAGGGCAAACAGTTGGCGTGGACACGCCTTCCACAGGGAATGATACACTCCCCTACTCTTTATTCAAATGCCCTACAAACAGTCCTTCAGAGGTTTGAACCCGAACCACAGGTAGTAATTTTGCAGTATGTGGATGACCTACTACTTTGCTGCCCAGATCTAGAAACTGCAGAAAGGTCCACTGTGAGTTTACTATGTTTCCTAGAAAAAGAAGGGTGTAAAGTGAATAGACAAAAGCTACAAGTTTGTCAGACCAAAGTGGTCTTTCTAGGTCATTGCATTTCTCAAGGTAAAAAGCATCTTACACCTCACAGAACTGAAGCAATAAGACAGATGAATGAGCCTAGAAATCATAAACAGCTACGAGCATTTTTAGGAATAGTGTCTCATTGTAGACAATGGATTATACATGCCAGTCAACTAATGCAACCACTGTATGACTGTGTAAAAAGTGAACCTTATTTGTTGACAAAAGAAGGTCAGATTTCGTTCCAACAATTAAAAGATGCCCTTGTTTCAGCTCCAGCGTTAGGGCTACCAGACTACACCAAACCATTTCAGCTTATGGCTGCAGAAGTTGATTCCCATGCTACAGGAGTTCTTACCCAGAAGCATGCAGGGAAACAAAGACCAATTGCATATCTTTCAGCAAGGTTAGATCCCGTAGCTAGAGCAGCGCCAACCTGTGTACGTGTAGTTGTTGCTGTCTCACTATTGTTGGACAAAGCATCAGAAATTGTCCTAGAGCATCCACTCACAGTTCAAACTACACATGATGTTTATGGGATATTAAACCAGGTCCAACCAAAACACATCTCCATGGCCAGACATTTGCGGCTTCAGTGTTCTTTGCTGCTACCCTCCACTATCACATTTGCAAGGCTTCAGACTCTCAATTTAGCTACACTGCTACCTCTCGAGTCTGAAGGGGGGAATAAGGACACTGATACACACACAAATTTTTTCCCTACAGACACACATGATTGTACAGAGCTCATTTTACAAGAAACGGTAGGCTTACCCAATGTATCCGAAACACCACTTCAAAATCCAGATTTAGAGCTGTTTATAGATGGTAGTAGGTTTGCAGATGACACAGGTAGCTTCCATACAGGGTATGCAGTTGTGTCAGGATCTGAAACTCTCAAAGCAGAACCGCTTCCACCGAAACAATCTGCACAAGAAGCAGAACTAACAGCATTGATTGAAGCTCTAAAAATAGCTGAGAATCAGACAGCTAATATATACACTGATTCTAGGTATGCACATGGTATTGTGTTTGATTTTGGAGTAATCTGGAGAGCTAGAGGTTACATGACAGCGTCAGGACAACCTGTAAAACATGCTTCTCTGATCAAACAGATCTTAGAGGCTGCACAAGAAACAAAAGAAGTAGCAGTAATCAAGGTAGCTGCACATGTGAGACTCGACACTAGGGAATCTAGGGGAAATGATAGGGCTGATAAAGCAGCCAAAGCAGCAGCAGTCAAACCCTTACAACAGGTCCATACTGTAAACCTCACAGAAAATACTGAAGATAGACTGAGACAAGCACAGGAAGATGCAGGAGAAGAGGAGAGGGACAGGTGGAAAAAGGAAGGGGCAGAAGAACAAGAGGGAATTTGGAAGAAAAATGGACTAATATGTCTACCTAGAGCCTGGTACCCGATAGTAGTTGGTGGATTACATCACCCTACGCATGTGTCTGCAAATGCAATGACACTACTGGCAAAGCAAGTCTGGTTGGCTCCAGGTTTTGGCAACTACGCAAGAGACTATTGTGCTGCATGCGCTATATGCCTGACACATAATCCCGGACAGACAGCAAAGACCCCTATGAAGCACCACGTCCGACCTCTCTACCCGTTTCAACGGTTGCAGATAGACTTTATCCAGCTGCCAAAGAGTAATGGGTATGAGTATGTGTTGGTGTGTGTGGACATGTTCTCGGGGTGGCCAGAGGCCTATCCAGTTCGGAAGGCTTCAGCTAAAAACACTGCTGTAAAGCTAGTTACCGAACTGGTGCCCCGTTATGGTCTCCCTGAAGTGATCGAGTCAGATAGGGGTACTCATTTCACTGGAGAAATATTTCAAAATGTACTAAAAATGTTGGGTGTTGAAAGTCAGTTACACACTCCGTATCATCCTCAAAGTTCTGGTAAGGTAGAACGCATGAATGGAACTTTTAAATTAAAAATACAGAAAGCCATGGCTGAAACAGGAAAGCCTTGGACAGAATGCCTTTCACTGGCCCTTTACTCAATACGCAATACCCCAAGGGGTAAGACTAAACTGTCTCCATATGAAATTTTGTTTGGCAGGACTGCCAATTTAGGATGTTACTTTCCACAGCAACTTGTGTTAAATATTGAATCACTGACTTCCTATGTGCAAAATCTTCAGAAACAATTAACTAAGGTGCATGCACAAGTTTTTGCTTCCCTTCCAGATCCTGATAACACTGAAGGAAGTCACAAGTTGGAACCAGGTGATCAAGTCTATATAAAAAGACACACCAGAAAGGCTCTTGAACCAAGATTTGACGGACCCTTCCAAGTCCTGTTGACAACACCTACATCAGTCAAGCTTGAAGTATACTGCCGCATAAAGAAGAAAATGCACAAGCTTCATGCAAAAATTTATGACAAATAATAAAAGAATATGTCAAAGGGGGGAATTGTGGAGACCAGACTGAACCAAAGGATCCATTTTGTCTCCCAGATGAAATCTGCTTCTGCACAGCAAACTTGACATTTCCTTTTATAGAAGTAATCACGCGCGCATTTCTCCTTGATATTGTAGCCTTTCACCCACATACCAGATATTGTAACTTTTCACTAGTATAGATTTGCTTTGTAAGTGATTATGAAATATGAGCGCTTGTGCGCATGTCTGTAAATGCCTAACTTCTTACTATATAAAGAAGGGGCAGCGCCCAGTGAGGCAGGCGTGCTCCGGGGCTACCCCTGTTTATGAACACACAACCTTTGTGCTGCGTGTCATTTACTTGGATTCCTCAATCCAGGAAGCCAGGGACGGAAGAGGACTCAACAGGGGTGTAGAGAGATGGTGTGTTCCACTCCAAGGTGTTCTCCAGGTTGCCTTTCCTGAGCTTCGATCTTCATGCTCTCGTTTAGTAGTTGTTGGAAACTACGCTGCATTAGGCCTACAAATTGGGTATGGGGTGTAGAGAGATGGTGTGTTCCACTCCAAGGTGTTCCCCAGGTTTCCTCTCCATTGCTTCGATCTTCATGCTCTCGTTTAGTAGTTGTAGAAAACTACACTGCATTAGGCCTACAAATTGGGTATGGGGTGTAGAGAGATGGTGTGTTCCACTCCAAGGTGTTCCCCAGGTTTCGTCCACATTGCTTCGGTCTTCCGACTCTCGTTTAGTAGTTGTAGAAAACTACACCGCATTAGGCCTACAAATTGGGTATGGGGTGTAGAGAGACGGTGTGTTCCACTCCAAGGTGTTCTCCAGGTTGCCTTTCCTGAACTTCTACCTTCAGGCTCTCATTAAATTGTAGTTAAATGGAACAACTGCATTTGGCGTACTAGTTGGTTTGGGGCCTACTATCGGTGTCTGCCACTCCTTGCTGTTCTCCTGGTTTCCTGTCCTGAAATTCCATTTTCAGGCTCTTGTTAAGTAGTTGTTAATGTTAGACTGCATTTGGCCTACTAGTTGGGTTGGGGCCTACTATCGGTGTCTGCCACTCCTTGCTGTTCTCCTCAACTGAACAAAGCTGGGCCGCCTGTTTACTACGGTTGCCAATTTTGAACTGCATGTCGACTACTTACTGATTTGGGCCTACTCTCTGTGTCAGCCTCTCATTCCAGTTGTCCTCCACTGCAATGCCCCCTGGTTAGTCCTGTGTTACCAATTTTGAACTGCATTTAGCCCACTTTATTCTTTGGGCCTATATCTGTGTTTCCTCCTCATCCTGCCCATTGCCCAGCCAGTGATAGATGAGTCTGCTGGTACATTGACCCACAACGCAAAATTCCCCGTGCACGCTACACAGCAAGATTGTGACCCTGCTGAAAGTCAGGTTCCTCTTCCCGCATACCATACCACCTTACACGGGGACAAAGAGGAAGGTGCAGATGAAAGTGCAGGTTCCTTCATCAGGTGGGGGGAGGAATACTAGTTGGCGACGTCACTGGCACAGGGCCTCTCATAGTACGCAAAAGTGTTGCTGCCGGTGGGAGGCGCCACCGCCGTGCCAACACACCGCTGTACTTTGAGGGGCCCTGTGCCAGTGCCAATGCCAACGAGTGGGCCCCCCCTGCTTGCTCAGGATCACAGCACTTGCAAAGTTTAAATACTTACCTCTCCCTGCTCCACTGCCGTGACGTGGTCCAGATTTACTGGGCCCACTAATTACTTGAACCAGCCCTACCCCCCACAACTTTAGCCAAATGACCCCCAATTTCAAATGCCTTCCAATTATTATAAGGTAAATTACGATTGACAAGCTTCTTTAACAAGAATGGATGTTTTTGCCATTAAAATGGGCAGTGCAGGTGTTTTCCTGGCCTCCACTCACTGCCGACTATGCTCCCCCATTGACTTGCATTGGGTTTCGTGTTTCGGGCGATACCCGACTTTTCGCAATAATCGGCCGATTCCACTTGACTCGACTTCTAAGATAGTCGGGTTTCGCGAAACACGGCTCGACTCTAAAAAGGTCAAGGTCGCTCAACCCTAGTAGGGGGTAGATACCTATATTTACGTAATACCCAGGCGTATCTGCGCAATGTAGGGACAACTTTGGATCTGTAATCGCAGACATGTTCAATGTAAGTGAATATATAAAAAGAAGAAAGTGCTGGGTTGGTGGAAGTATAAAGTCGCCATGGTATTTACCTTAATGGAGGACGGAGGTAGCGGCACTCCCGTGCCTAGCTGCAGTGTTAGCTGTCAGTATGGCTGTTGTACAGCATTTTTAAAGCACTGCAGAGCGCGAAACCGGAAGTGGCTGGTCCGAAACCGGAAGTGGCTGGTCCGAAACCGGAAGTGACGTTTCTCTGAGTGTGGGGACTGATTGAGCATGTGCTGGCTGTAGCCATGGAGATAGGAACGCCATACAGGAGCTAGGGGAGGCCGTAGAGGCAACGGTGTGGAGTGAAAGGCATAGGAATGGACTGAACATAAAGCGGAAGTCCCGCCCTGTTAGACTGTGTGTATATGTATATTGGCTATGGCAGAGCAAGCAGGAAATGTTAGTGAGGGCTGTAAGGAGGGCTGTATGGTATACAGTGGGTGATAGAGTGCTGTAGACTGGGCAGAGATTATGAGGATAATCAAAAATAGAGATAGATAGGGGAAAAAATATACACATATTGTAGTGGTCGAGCTTACAGAGGAAAAAAATAAAGAATAAATAAAATGAAATAAAAAGTAAAAATAAAGGTAATAAATGTAAAAAAAAAAAAATTTAAAAAAATAAAATAAAAATAAATAAATAAATAAAATTGAAAATAATGAACTAAAAAGAAAAATACGGACTTAAAAGTTGAACAAAATAAAAATAATGAAAAAATAATGGAATAAAGAGAAAATAATGGAACTGAAATAAAGAGATAAACTCAAATGAGCTGAAAAAATGAACTGAAAAAAATGAACTGAAAAAATTAACTGAAAAAATAATGAACTGAAAAAAATGAAAAAAATGAACTGAAAACATTAAAAAAAAAAAAAAAATTGAAGAACCCAAAGGTCATGGAACAAGAGTAAAAAGAGTAAAAACTCACCTAGGATCGTGGTATGCTAGCGAGTCTGGAAAAAATGGAAAAAATATTAGTAAAGATGTTCATAGGAGCCAGTCCACTTCTCTATTAAGGCCCTTTGGTGTCATTGTATCCAACTTGTGGATCCAATATGTTTCCCGTGATTTGAGTAGCCTAATGTGGTCCCCACCTCTTCTGGGGCGAGGAACATGTTCGATGATTTGAAATTTTAACTGGGCCACTGTGTGTCTGGATTTGATGAAGTGGTCTGGCAGGGGTAGCCAGGTCTTGCCACACCTAATTGTCGATTTGTGGCTAGCGATTCGATCTTTAATCCGTTGTGTGGTTTCCCCCACATATAGGAGGCCACAAGGACACTTCACTAGGTATACCACAAAGTTTGAATTGCAAGTAAAAAAACCTTTGATTGGGTAGGACCGTCCAGTCCTCGGGTGGGTGATGTTTTCTGACCTAATCACATTCGAACAGGCAGCGCAACTGAGGCAGGGGAATGTACCGTTACGGCGGGAAGACAGAAGTTTCTTTCCCTCACGCTCTAATCTTTCATCTACTGAGAGACAAGCCCTCACATCTCTACAGACCAACAATAGCATCATCATAAAGCCAGCCGACAAGGGGGGAGCCATTGTGGTAATGAATCGGACACAATACATGGACGAAATAACCCGCCAACTATCTGACACCAATACATATGGCACTTTACAAAAAGATCCAGTAACTACCATTAACACTAAAATCCATAGCCTGATAAACTCATATCTTGAACAACATACCATTGATAAAAAAAACGCAACATATCTCATTAATCCCCATCCCATCGCACCGGTTTTTTATGTGCTACCCAAAATTCATAAATCTCTCCACAACCCCCCCCCCGGCAGGCCTATTGTAGCTTCAACTGATTCCATATTATCTCCCCTCTCCACTTTCCTTGAGAAAATCCTGACGCCACTCATCAAAAATACTCAATCCTTCCTTTTGGACACCGGACATTTTCTTAGTACCATTAGACAACTAGACACAGTACCCCCTGGCAGTACCCTAGTTACACTAGACGTCAACAGCCTCTACACTTCAATCCAACACAGTAAGGGCATGGAAGCCACTAAGTACCTATTGCAACTATCTAACATGTCCAGTAACGCCATCCAGTTCTGTCTTGACCTTCTACACATAGTACTTTATGAGAACTACTTTCTTTCGGGGGACACATTCTACGTCCAGAGATGTGGCACAGCAATGGGCTCGAACGTTGCGCCCGCGTATGCCAACGCCTTCATGAATTTCTTCGAAATCACGCATATGTACACCAATGACCTCTTTCGGCAACATATTCTAAGCTATCACCGGTACATTGATGATATATTTTTCATTTGGACAGGCACAACTGAACTACTGATGTCTTTTCATTCCCAACTCAGTTCCATCCTCCCTGAGCTCCAATTTACCATCCACCATGACAAAAAATCTGTACCATTCTTAGACACTAGAGTTCTTCTGGATTTTCAGGGACATCTCACTACAGACCTATATTGCAAACCAACGGACTGCAACAGCCTACTCCACTATACCAGCTGCCACCCAAGATCTATGAAAAACAGTCTACCGCGTTCGCAGTTTAACAGGGTGTCACGTATTGTCTCTGATCCAATAATCCGCAAGGACAGATTAAGCACAGTGGCTCAGAAGTTCCAACAAAGACACTACCCCAATCGGTTGCTACAGGAAGAGAAAACACATGCCTTAACACCACAGCCTCCCTCTCCACCAAGACACACAGTTGAGAGAGTTCCATTCGTACATACCTATCACCCGCTCATACCCAAAGTACATTCCATAATTAGAAAACACTGGCCGCTCCTGTCCAAGGCCTATTCTGACATCAAGACCTTTGGGGAACCAGTACTAATGTGTGCAAAAAGACCACCCAATATCAAAGACAAATTAGTGAGAGCCGATATAGGGAGTACACGCCCCAATACCACACAAAAACTTCTGTCTTCCCGCCGTAACGGTACATTCCCCTGCCTCAGTTGCGCTGCCTGTTCGAATGTGATTAGGTCAGAAAACATCACCCACCCGAGGACTGGACGGTCCTACCCAATCAAAGGTTTTTTTACTTGCAATTCAAACTTTGTGGTATACCTAGTGAAGTGTCCTTGTGGCCTCCTATATGTGGGGGAAACCACACAACGGATTAAAGATCGAATCGCTAGCCACAAATCGACAATTAGGTGTGGCAAGACCGGGCTACCCCTGCCAGACCACTTCATCAAATCCAGACACACAGTGGCCCAGTTAAAATTTCAAATCATCGAACATGTTCCTCGCCCCAGAAGAGGTGGGGACCACATTAGGCTACTCAAATCACGGGAAACATATTGGATCCACAAGTTGGATACAATGACACCAAAGGGCCTTAATAGAGAAGTGGACTGGCTCCTATGAACATCTTTACTAATATTTTTTCCATTTTTTCCAGACTCGCTAGCATACCACGATCCTAGGTGAGTTTTTACTCTTTTTACTCTTGTTCCATGACCTTTGGGTTCTTCAATTTTTTTTTTTTTTTAATGTTTTCAGTTCATTTTTTTCAGTTCATTATTTTTTCAGTTAATTTTTTCAGTTCATTTTTTTCAGTTCATTTTTTCAGCTCATTTGAATTTATCTCTTTATTTCAGTTCCATTATTTTCTCTTTATTCCATTTCCATTATTTTTTCATTATTTTTATTTTGTTCAACTTTTAAGTCCGTATTTTTCTTTTTAGTTCATTATTTTCAATTTTATTTATTTATTTATTTTTATTTTATTTTTTTTTAATTTTTTTACATTTATTACCTTTATTTTTACTTTTTATTTCATTTTATTTATTCTTTATTTTTTTCCTCTGTAAGCTCGACCACTACAATATGTGTATATTTTTTCCCCTATCTATCTCTATTTTTGATTATCCTCATAATCTCTGCCCAGTCTACAGCACTCTATCACCCACTGTATACCATACAGCCCTCCTTACAGCCCTCACTAACATTTCCTGCTTGCTCTGCCATAGCCAATATACATATACACACAGTCTAACAGGGCGGGACTTCCGCTCTATGTTCAGTCCATTCCTATGCCTTTCACTCCACACCGTTGCCTCTACGGCCTCCCCTAGCTCCTGTATGGCGTTCCTATCTCCATGGCTACAGCCAGCACATGCTCAGTCAGTCCCCACACTCAGAGAAACGTCACTTCCGGTTTCGGACCAGCCACTTCCGGTTTCGGACCAGCCACTTCCGGTTTCGCGCTCTGCAGTGCTTTAAAAATGCTGTACAACAGCCATACTGACAGCTAACACTGCAGCTAGGCACGGGAGCGCCGCTACCTCCTTCCTCCATTAAGGTAAATACCATGGCGACTTTATACTTCCACCAACCCAGCACTTTCTTCTTTTTATATATTCACTTACATTGAACATGTCTGCCATTACAGATCCAAAGTTGTCCCTACATTGCGCAGATACGCCTGGGTATTACGTAAATATAGGTATCTACCCCCTACTTAACCTCCTCTCTTCCCTGGCTCCTCTCTTCAGTACATACGTACTAATGTACTTCTCCTATTCTCTGCAGCATCACTGGGATCCCTATCCCTATTCTCCCTATACGCACTAAACTCTCCAAACAAGGTAACAATATGTTGTTATTATTTTAATTATACCAGTCCCTAATGTACTGTATAGGGAGTCCCTCGATGTGTGCATATATTTGTATATATTTGTAAATAGTTGTACATATGCTCATTGATCTATTTCCAATTAGGATGACCTGGACCTCTGGGGACTCTTATGGATATAAGGATCTACCATGCATTGATTGTTTTGTGTTACATTTTGTTTCTTTCTTATTTTGATTATTTTCTTTATTTTCTTTATCGTCTACAGCGAGTATGATGAAGGCTCTGGTGGAGCCGAAACGTCTCTTATCGCTTTTTTGAAATATTCTGTTATGCTCCCTGAACACATTTAATAAATTTGTTAAAAATTTGGCATTATATTCCCTTTGAGAGTGCGGTGAAATTTATATTTGGCTATTTACGGGACCATTCGGTCCGTTGCACCTGCACCCCAATTCTCTGACAGAGTGCACGCTATATCTATCACTATAGTACCTGTCCTGTCTGCGGTCATAGCAAAATCACTCCACAACCTGGTCAGAAAACCCCTCTGTCCAACGCCACTTCTGATGTGTGCACCCCTAACACTCCTGGTCTGCTGCCCCCTGGAGCTCGTGTGAGAACGATCATGTGCGCTGTGTGCTGGTAATGCCTGAAGCAAACGGTCAACAAGAGTTGATTGTTTGGTTGCTAATATTAGTTCCAAGTTCTCATGTGGCATAATATTTTGCAATTTGCCTTTATAGCGAGGATCAAGGAGGCAGGCCAACCAGTAATCGTCATCGTTCATCATTTTAGTAATGCGTGTGTCCCTTTTGAGGATACGTAAGGCATAATCCGCCATGTGGGCCAAAGTTCCAGTTGTCAAATCTGCGGTTGTGATTGGTTGAGGGGCAGTTTCAGGCAAATCTACGTCACTTGTGTCCCTCAAAAAACCAGAACCCGGCCTTGCCACGCAACCAATTTCCAGTGCCCCCGGGAAAGCTTCCTCATTAAAAATATACTCATCCCCATCATCCTCCTTGTCCTCCACCTCCTCTTCGCCCGCTACCTCGTCCTGTGCACTGCCCTGACCAGACAATGGCTGACTGTCATCAAGGCCTCCTCTTCCTGTGGTGCAGACGCCTGATCCTTTATGTGCGTCAAACTTTGCATCAGCAGACACATTAGGGGGATGCTCATGCTTATTATGGCGTTGTCTGCACTAACCAGCCGTGTGCATTCCTCAAAACACTGAAGGACTTGACACATGTCTTGTATCTTCGACCACTGCACACCTGACAACTCCATGTCTGCCATCCTACTGCCTGCCCGTGTATGTGTATCCTCCCACAAAAACATAACAGCCCGCCTCTGTTGGCACAGTCTCTGAAGCATGTGCAGTGTTGAGTTCCACCTTGTTGCAACGTCTATGATTAGGCGATGCTGGGGAAGGTTCAAAGACCGCTGATAGGTCTGCATACGGCTGGAGTGTACAGGCGAACGGCGGATATGTGAGCAAAGTCCACGCACTTTGAGGAGCAGGTCGGAGAACCCAGGATAAGTTTTCAATAAGCACTGCACCACCAGGTTTAAGGTGTGAGCCAGGCAAGGAATGTGTTTCAGTTGGGAAAGGGAGATGGCAGCCATGAAATTCCTTCTGTTATCACTCACTACCTTGCCTGCCTCAAGATCTACTGTGCCCAGCCACGACTGCGTTTCTTGCTGCAAGAACTCGGACAGAACTTCCGCGGTGTGTCTGTTGTCGCCCAAACACTTCATAGCCAATACAGCCTGCTGATGCTTGCCAGTAGCTGGCCCATAATGGGACAACTGGTGTGCAACAGTGTCAGCTGCCGATGGAGTGGTTGGCCGACTGCGGTCTGTGGAAGAGCTCTCGCTTCTGCAGGAGGACGAGGAGGAGGAGGAGGGGGTGCGAACGCCTACAGCCAACTGTTTCCTAGACCGTGGGCTAGGCACAACTGTCCCGAAATTGATGTCCCCTGTGGACCCTGCATCCACCACATTCACCCAGTGTGCCGTGATGGACACGTAACGTCCCTGGCCATGCCTACTGGTCCATGCATCTGTAGTCAGGTGCACCTTTGTACTCACAGATTGCCTGAGTGCATGGACGATGCGCTGTTTAACATGCTGGTGCAGGGCTGGGATGGCTTTTCTGGAAAAAAAGTGTCGACTGGGTAGCTCGTAGCGTGGTTCAGCGTACTCCATCAGGGCTTTGAAAGCTTTGCTTTCAACTAACCGGTAGGGCATCATCTCTAACGAGATTAGTCTAGCTATGTGGGCGTTAAAACCCTGTGTACGCGGAAGCGAGGATAAGTACTTCCTTTTTCTAACCAGAGTCTCATGTAGGGTGAGCTGGACTGGAGAGCTGGAGATCGTGGAACTAGCGGGTGTGCCGGTGGACATGGCAGACTGAGAGACGGTTGGAGACGGTATTGTTTCCACCGGTGCCCTAGATGCAATATTTCCTCCTACAAAACTGGTGATTCCCTGACCCTGACTGCTTTTGGCTGGCAAAGAAACCTGCACAGATACTGCCGGTGGTGCGGAAAATGGTGGCCTTACAGTGACGGAAGGGATGTTGCGTTGCTGACTAGCTTCATTGGCCGAGGGTGCTACAACCTTAAGGGACGTTTGGTAGTTAGTCCAGGCTTGAAAATGCATGGTGGTTAAATGTCTATGCATGCAACTTGTATTGAGACTTTTCAGATTCTGACCTCTGCTTAAGCTAGTTGAACATTTTTGACAGATGACTTTGCGCTGATCAATTGGATGTTGTTTAAAAAAATGCCAGACTGCACTCTTCCTAGCATCGGATCCCTTTTCAGGGATTGCAGACTGAGCTTTAACCGGATGGCCACGCTGTCCTCCAACAGGTTTTGGCTTTGCCACGTGTTTTGGGCCAGATACGGGCCCGGCAGATGGAACCTGTTGCGATGTTGATGCCTTCTGCGGCCCCTCCTCCACCTCCGCTTCAGAACTACTGCCGCCTGCACCCTGTTCCCCCAATGGCTGCCAATCGGGGTCAACAACTGGGTCATCTCTTACCTCCTCTTCTAGCTCGTGTGCAACTTCGTCTGTCTCACCGTGTCGGTCGGTGGTATAACGTTCGTGACGGGGCAACATAGTCTCATCAGGGTCTGATTGTGGATCAGTACCCTGAGAGGGCAATGTTGTGGTCTGTGTCAAAGGACCAGCATAGTAGTCTGGCTGTGGCTGTGCATCAGTGCACTCCATGTCAGAATCTACTTGTAATGGGCATGGCCTGTTAAGTGTTTCACTTTCTAAGCCAGGGACGGTATGTGTAAAGAGCTCCATGGAGTAACCCGTTGTGTCGCCTGCTGCATCCTTCTCTCTTGTTGTTGTTTTTGCTGAAGAGGACAAGGAAGCGACTTGTCCCTGACCGTGAACATCCACAAACGACGCGCTGCTTTTACATTTACCAGTTTCAGAAGAGGAGGCAAAAGAGCTAGAGGCTGAGTCTGCAAGGTAAGCCAAAACTTGCTGTTGCTGCTCCGGCTATAAAAGCGGTTTTCCTACTCCCAGGAAAAGAGAGCGTTCGAGGCCTTGTGTAGCCAGACGACGAACCTGGCTCCACAGCTCCAGACTTAGGTGGAATATTTTTTTTCCCACGACCACCTGATGCTCCACTACCACTACCATCATTACCAGCTGACAATGAACGCCCACGGCCACGAACTCTTGCACCAGACTTCCTCATTGTTTTAAAAACTTAACCAAAGTAACTTTATTTGTTGCTGTCAAACAACTTACACGGTGACCTATAACTTCAGTATGATTTCAATATCCCTTTACAGGTTGGTGAGACCACAAGGAAAATCAGGCACAATGTTACACACTCTGTTTTCTGTGGCACCAAATCACAGAGATGCCACACACGCAAGACTGTCACTCAAGCACAAATGTCAATATTAATCTCCCACTGATTTTTTTTTTTTTCAGGGAGACTTTAGAAACAAAATAAAATAAAATGATTTTTTCAGGAAGAATTTAGAAACCAAATAAAATAAAATGATTTTTTCAGGGAGAATTTAGAAACCAAATAAAAAATAAAAAAATGGCTTTCTATGGCCCACTGAGTGAGAGATGGCACACACAGGAGTCAGGAGTGGCACACAAGCCCAGAGGCCAATATTTTTCTCCCACTGATTGATTTATTGATTTTTTCAGGTAGAATTTAGAACCCAAATCAAGCAAAAAAATAAATAGGCTTTCTATGGCCCACTATTTGAGAGAGAGAGAGAGAGAGATGGCACACCCAGGAGTCAAGACTGGCACACAAGCTGAAAGGGCAATATTAATCTCCCACTGTTTTTTTTTTTTTTTCAGGGAGACTTTAGAAACAAAATAAAATAAAATGATTTTTTCAGGAAGAATTTAGAAACCAAATAAAAAATAAAAAAATGGCTTTCTATGGCCCACTGAGTGAGAGATGGCACACACAGGAGTCAGGAGTGGCACACAAGCCCAGAGGCCAATATTTTTCTCCCACTGATTGATTTATTGATTTTTTCAGGTAGAATTTAGAACCCAAATCAACCAAAAAAATTAATGGGCTTTCTATGGCCCACTATTTGAGAGAGAGAGAGAGAGATGGCACACCCAGGAGTCAAGACTGGCACACAAGCAGAAAGGGCAATATTAATCTCCCACTGTTTTTTTTTTTTTTTTTTCAGGGAGACTTTAGAAACAAAATAAAATAAAAAGATTTTTTCAGGAAGAATTTAGAAACCAAATAAAATAAATTGATTTTTTTCAGGGAGAATTTAGAAACCAAATAAAAAAAAATAGGCTTTCTATGGCCCACTGAGTGAGAGATGGCACACACAGGAGTCAGGAGTGGCACACAAGCCCAGAGGCCAATATTTTTCTCCCACTGATTGATTTATTGATTTTTTCAGGTAGAATTTAGAACCCAAATCAACCAAAAAAATAAATAGGCTTTCTATGGCCCACTATTTGAGAGAGAGAGAGAGAGAGAGATGGCACACCCAGGAGTCAAGACTGGCACACAAGCAGAAAGGGCAATATTAATCTCCCACTGTTTTTTTTTTTTTCAGAGAGACTTTAGAAACAAAATAAAATAAAATGATTTTTTCAGGAAGAATTTAGAAACCAAATAAAATAAAATGATTTTTTCAGGGAGAATTTAGAAACCAAATAAAAAAAAAAATAGGCTTTCTATGGCCCACTGAGTGAGAGATGGCACACACAGGAGTCAGGAGTGGCACACAAGCCCAGAGGCCAATATTTATCTCCCACTGATTGATGTAGTGATTTTTTCAGGTAGATTTTAGAACCCAAATCCAGCAAAAAAATAAATAGGCTTTCTATGGCCCACTGAGTGAGAGATGGCACACACAGGAGTCAGGAGTGGCACACAAGCCCAGAGGCCAATATTTATCTCCCACTCATTGATTTAGTGATTTTTTCAGGTAGATTTTAGAACCCAAATCAAGCAAAAAAATAAATAGGCTTTCTATGGCCCACTGTCATGATCCCAATGGCAGGGGATCACAAAAGGACAAGCACACAAAAAACAGAACAAGCTCTAGGGTGATGGAAACTGAGCTGACCGCGATCCTGAACCTAATTCACAACACTAGCATTAGGCGGGGAACGTGCCTACGATGATTCTAGACGTCTCGTGCCAGCCGAAGGACTAGCTTCCCCTATTAGAAGAAACAAAGACCTCTCTTGCCTCCAGAGAAACACCCCACAGAAATAGCAGCCCCCCACATGTAATGACGGTGAAATGAGAGGAAAGCACATACGTAGTAAAGAAAACAGATTCAGCAAAATGAGGCCCGCTAAAACTAGATTGCAGAGGATACAAACGTGAACTGCGCGGTCAGCGAAAAACCCTACAAAAAACCATCCTGAAATTACCTGAACTCATGTGCCAACTCATGGAACATGAGGAGTAATATCAGCCCACTAGAGCAACCAGCAACAAGGAATCACATAACTGCAAGCTGGACTAAAACAAAAATAAAGCAAAACGTGGAACAGGAAAATCAAAAACTTAGCTTGTCCTGAAGATTACTGAAGCGGAAAGCAGAGGTAACAAGACACACTGATTACATTGATCGCCGGCGAGGAAATGACAAGAAAGCCAGGTTAAATAGGAAACTCCCATATCCTGATAGAACAGGTGGACACCAGAGACCGCAGAGAACACAAGTCACCCAGTACCATCTGTAACCACCAGAGGGAGCCCAAAAACAGAATCCACAACAGTACCCCCCCCTTGAGGAGGGGTCACCGAACCCTCACGAGAACCACCAGGGCGACCAGGATGAGCCCTATGAAATGCACGGACCAAATCAGCAGCATGAACATCAGAGGCAACCACCCAAGAATTATCCTCCTGACCATAACCCTTCCACTTGACCAAATACTGAAGTTTCCGTCTGGAAACACGAGAATCCAAGATCTTCTCCACAACATACTCCAATTCTCCCTCCACCAGCACCGGAGCAGGAGGCTCAAGCGAAGGAACAACAGGTACCTCATACTTCCGCAACAACGACCGATGGAACACATTATGAATAGCAAACGATGCCGGGAGATCCAAACGAAACGACACAGGGGTAAGAATTTCCAAGATCCTATAGGGACCGATGAACCGAGGCTTGAACTTAGGAGAAGAGACCTTCATAGGAACAAAACGAGAAGACAACCACACCAAGTCCCCAACACAAAGTCGAGGACCCACGCGGCGACGGCGATTAGCAAACTGCTGAGCCCTCTCCTGGGACAACTTCAAATTGTCCACCACATGACTCCAAATCTGATGCAATCTATCCACCACCATGTCCACTCCAGGACAATCAGAAGGCTCCACCTGACCAGAGGAAAAACGAGGATGAAACCCCGAATTACAAAAGAAAGGAGAAACCAAGGTAGCAGAACTAGCCCGATTATTAAGGGCAAATTCGGCAAGCGGCAAAAAGGTAACCCAGTCATCTTGATCAGCAGAAACAAAACACCTTAAATAAGTTTCCAAGGTCTGATTAGTTCGTTCCGTCTGGCCATTCGTCTGAGGATGGAATGCAGACGAAAAGGACAAATCAATGCCCATCTTAGCACAGAACGTCCGCCAAAATCTAGACACAAACTGGGATCCCCTGTCAGAAACAATGTTCTCCGGAATCCCATGCAAACGAACCACGTTCTGAAAAAACAGAGGGACCAACTCAGAGGAGGAAGGTAACTTAGGCAAGGGTACCAGATGAACCATCTTAGAAAAGCGGTCACACACAACCCAGATGACGGACATTTTTTGAGAGACAGGGAGATCCGAAATAAAGTCCATGGAAATGTTCGTCCAAGGCCTCTTCGGGATAGGCAAAGGTGACAACAATCCACTGGCCCGAGAACAGCAAGGCTTAGCCCGAGCGCAAACTTCACAAGACTGCACAAAAGAACGCACATCCCTCGACAAGGAAGGCCACCAAAAAGACCTGGCCACCAAGTCTCTAGTACCAAATATTCCAGGATGACCTGCCAACGCAGAAGAATGGACCTCGGAGATGACTCTACTGGTCCAATTATCCGGAACAAACAGTCTTTCAGGCGGACAACGATCAGGTTTATCTGCCTGAAACTCCTGCAAAGCACGTCGCAAGTCTGGGAAGACAGCCGACAAAATCACCCCATCCCTAAGGATACCAGTGGGCTCAGAATTTCCAGGGGAATCAGGCACAAAACTCCTAGAAAGAGCATCCGCCTTCACATTCTTTGAACCTGGCAGGTATGAAACCACAAAATTGAAACGGGAGAAAAACAGTGACCAACGAGCCTGTCTAGGATTCAGACGCTTGGCAGACTCAAGGTAAATCAGATTTTTGTGATCAGTCAAGACCACCACACGATGTCTAGCACCCTCAAGTCAATGACGCCACTCCTCAAATGCCCACTTCATGGCCAAAAGCTCCCGATTACCAACATCATAATTCCGCTCAGTGGGCGAAAATTTTCTAGAAAAGAACGCACATGGCTTCATCACCGAGCTTCTCTGTGACAAAACTGCCCCCGCTCCAATCTCAGAAGCATCAACCTCAACCTGAAAAGGAAGCGAAACATCTGGCTGACGCAACACAGGAGCAGAAGAAAACCGGCGCTTAAGTTCCTGAAAGGCCTCCACAGCCGCAGGAGACCAATCAGCAACATCAGCACCCTTCTTAGTCAGATCCGTCAAAGGCTTAACAACACTAGAAAAATTAGTTATGAAACGACGATAAAAATTAGCAAAGCCCAAGAACTTCTGTAGACTCTTAAGAGATGTAGGCTGCGTCCAGTCACAAATAGCTTGAACCTTGACGGGATCCATCTCAATAGTAGAAGGGGAAAAAATATACCCCAAAAAAGAAATCTTCTGGACTCCAAAGAGATACTTTGAACCTTTTACAAACAAAGAATTGGCCTGCAGGACCTGAAACACCTTCCTGACCTGCTGAACATGGGACTCCCAGTCATCAGAAAAAACCAAAACATCATCCAAATACACAATCATAAATTTATCCAGATATTCACGGAAAATATCGTGCATAAAGGACTGGAAGACAGAAGGAGCATTAGAAAGTCCAAAAGGCATCACCAAATACTCAAAATGGCCCTCAGGCATATTAAATGCGGTTTTCCACTCATCACCCTGCTTAATCCGCACAAGATTATACGCACCCCGAAGATCAATCTTAGTGAACCATTTAGCCCCTTAATGCGAGCGAACAAATCAGTCAACAATGGCAAAGGATACTGATATTTGACCGTAATCTTATTCAAAAGACGGTAATCTATACAAGGCCTCAAGGAACCATCTTTTTTGGCCACGAAAAAAAAAACCTGCTCCCAAAGGAGACGAAGATGGACGGATATGTCCCTTTTCCAAGGACTCCTTAACATAATCCCGCATAGCAGTATGCTCTGGCACTGACAGATTGAACAAACGACCTTTAGGAAATTTACTGCCAGGAATCAAATCTATAGCACAATCGCAATCCCTGTGAGGAGGAAGCGAATTGAGCTTAGGCTCCTCAAAAACATCCCGATAATCAGACAAAAATACAGGAACCTCAGAAGGAGTAGATGAAGCGATAGAAATCGGAGGTGCATCATCATGAACCCCCTGACATCCCCAGCTTAACACAGACATCGTTTTCCAGTCCAAGACTGGGTTATGAGTTTGTAACCATGGCAGACCAAGCACTAAGACATCATGTAAATTATACAGTACCAGGAAGCGAATCACCTCCTGATGAACGGGAGTCATACGCATGGTCACGTGTGTCCAGTACTGAAGTTTATTCATAGCCAAAGGTGTAGAGTCAATTCCTTTCAAAGGAATAGGGACTTCCAGAGGCTCCAGACTAAACCCACAGCGGTTGGCAAATGACCAATCCATAAGACTCAGGGCAGCGCCTGAATCCACATAGGCATCGACGGAAATGGCTGATAATGAACAAATCCGAGTCACAGACAGAATGAACTTAGACTGTAAAGTACTAATGGCAACAGACTTATCAACCTTTTTTGTGCGTTTAGAGCATGCTGATATAACATGAGCTGAATCACCACAATAAAAGCACAACCCATTTTTCCACCTATAGTTTTGCCGTTCACTTCTGGACTGAATTCTATCACATTGCATTGTCTCAGGTGCCTGTTCAGAAGACACCGCCAAATGGTGCACAGGTTTGCGCTCCCGTAAACGCCGATCAATCTGAATAGCCATAGTCATAGACTCATTCAGACCTGTAGGCGCAGGGAACCCCACCATAACATCTTTAATGGCCTCAGAAAGGCCATCTCTGAATCTTGCAGCCAGGGCGCACTCATTCCACTGAGTAAGCACCGACCATTTCCGAAATTTCTGACAATATAATTCTGCTTCATCTTGCCCCTGAGAGAGAGCCAATAAAGCTTTTTCAGCCTGAATCTCTAGGTTAGGTTCCTCATAGAGCAAACCCAATGCCAGAAAAAACGCATCCACATTGAGCAACGCAGGATCCCCTGGTGCCAATGCAAATGCCCAATTCTGAGGGTCACCCCGCAGGAAAGATATTACAATCTTGACTTGCTGAGCAGGGTCTCCAGAGGAGCGAGATTTCAAAGAAAGAAACAACTTGCAATTGTTCCTAAAATTCAGAAAACTAGATCTATCTCCAGAAAAAAACATGTACAACAAAATCTTGTATATTTTGAACCTTAGCAGCAAGATTATTCAGGCTGGAAGCCAAACTCTGGACGTCCATGATAAACAGCTGAGGTCAGAACCATTCAAGGATTAAGAGGAGGTAAGACGCAGCAAACTCTGAGGGAAGGGAAAAAAAAAAAAACTTCCTCAGACTACTTTTCCTCCTACTTCAGCCAATATGATTACCACTTTTCTGGCCGGCGATACTGTCATGATCCCAATGGCAGGGGATCACAAAAGGACAAGCACACAAAAAACAGAACAAGCTCTAGGGTGATGGAAACTGAGCTGACCGCGATCCTGAACCTAATTCACAACACTAGCAGTAGCCGGGGAACGTGCCTACGATGATTCTAGACGTCTCGCGCCAGCCGAAGGACTAGCTTCCCCTATTAGAAGAAACAAAGACCTCTCTTGCCTCCAGAGAAACACCCCACAGAAATAGCAGCCCCCCACATGTAATGATGGTGAAATGAGAGGAAAGCACATACGTAGTAATGAAAACAGATTCAGCAAAATGAGGCCCGCTAAAACTAGATAGCAGAGGATACAAAAGTGAACTGTGCGGTCAGCGAAAAACCCTACAAAAAACCATCCTGAAATTACCTGAACTCATGTGCCAACTCATGGAACATGAGGAGTAATATCAGCCCACTAGAGCAACCAGCAACAGGGAATCACATAACTGCAAGCTGGACTAAAACAAAAATAAAGCAAAACGTGGAACAGGAAAATCAAAAACTTAGCTTGTCCTGAAGATTACTGAAGCGGAAAGCAGAGGTAACAAGACACACTGATTACATTGATCGCCGGCGAGGAAATGACAAGAAAGCCAGGTTAAATAGGAAACTCCCATATCCTGATAGAACAGGTGGACACCAGAGACCGCAGAGAACACAAGTCACCCAGTACCATCTGTAACCACCAGAGGGAGCCCAAAAACAGAATCCACAACAGCCCACTGAGTGAGAGATGGCACACACAGGAGTCAGGAGTGGCACACAAGCCCAGAGGCCAATATTTTTCTCCCACTGATTGATGTACTGATTTTTTCAGGTAGATTTTAGAACCCAAATCAAGCAAAAAAATAAATAGGCTTTCTATGGCCCACTGAGTGAGAGATGGCACACACAGGGATGGCACTCTAGCAGAAATGCCAATCTTAATCTCCCACAAAAACAAAAAAAAAAAAAACAGGGACTTTCCTACAATTACTATCTCCCTGCAGTAATCTCAGCCAGGTATGGCAGGCAGCAATAAGGAGTGGACTGATGCACAAATTAAATAAAAAGTGTGGACAAACAAAAAAGATAGCTGTGCAGAAAGGAAGGAACAAGAGGATTTGTGCTTTGAAAAAAGCAGTTGGTTTGCACAGCGGCGTACACACAGCAATGCAGCTATCAGGGAGCCTTCTAGGGCAGCCCAATGAGCTACAGCGCTGAGAAAAAAAAATGTAGCTTCCACTGTCCCTGCACACCGAAGGTGGTGTTGGACAGTGGAAATCGCTACAGCACAAGCGGTTTGGTGGTTAACGGACCCTGCCTAACGCTATCCCTGCTTCTGACGAAGCGGCAGCAACCTCTCCCTAAGCTCAGATCGGCAGCAGTAAGATGGCGGTCGGCGGGAACACCCCTTTATAGCCCCTGTGACGCCGCAGACAGCAAGCCAATCACTGCAATGCCCTTCTCTAAGATGGTGGGGACCAGGACCTATGTCATCACGCTGCCCACACTCTGCGTTCACCTTCATTGACTGAGAAATGGCGCTTTTCGCGTCATTGAAATGCGACTTTGGCGCGAAAGTTGCGTACCGCATGGCCGACCCCGCACAAGGGTCGGATCGGGTTTCATGAAACCCGACTTTGCCAAAAGTCGGCGACTTTTGAAAATGAACGACCCGTTTCGCTCAACCCTAGTTAAGAGGCCACACTGAAATGACCTGGTGGCTGAAACGCAACAAGGAACGAGCTCTGAGAAGGTGGTATCCCTACTGACCGCAGTCCCTAATCCTAACAACACAACTAGAAATAGCCGTGGGATGTCCCTGACACTTCCTAGACACCTCGTCACAGCCTAAGATATAACTACCCCTAAAGAAGGAAATAGAAAGCTATCTTGCCTCAGAGAAACCCCCAAAAGGAAAGATAGCCCCCCACAAATATTGACTGTGAAAGGAGAGGGAAATGACGAACACAGAAATGAAATTAGATTTCAGCAAAGGGAGGCCAAAACTAAACTAGATAGACAGAGAGCAAAGGATACTGTGCGGTCAGTATAAAAAACTACAAAATCCAACGCAGAGTTTACAAAAATGAACTCCACACCGACTCACGGTGAATAAGACATAGTGACAAGCTGGACAAAAGAGACAAAATGCAAAGCAATAGAGTCCAAACAAATGGACAAACAAAACTAGCAAAACTTATCTTTTGCAGACAAGGACTGGCCATATGAGAAATCCAAGGGAAGAATCAAATCCAACCAAGAACATTGACAGCAGGCATGGACTAAAGCCCAGAGCAGGTTTAAATAGCAAACCCAGGCAAGGCGATTAGTGAAGGTAGCTGCTACAGCTACCTAACGGAGCAGCAGTTCCACTCGAAACCACCAGAGGGAGCCCAAGGGCAGAACTCGCAAACACACCATTAGCAACCACAGGAGGGAGCTTTAGAACGGAACTCACAACACGTCGCGGCTTTTACACTTAAATATGGATCCCAGGGCCTGAAGGAGAGTTTCCTCTCCTTCAGACCCTCGGAACCATAGTTTCCCATTGCACTGCATTGGGTTTCGTGTTTTGGCCGACCCCGACCCCGACTTTTCTATAGGATCGGCCGATTTCACTCGACCCGACTTTTGAGAAAGTCGGGTTTCGTGAAACCCTACCTGATCCTATAAAAGTAAAAGTCGCTCAACCCTACTAAGAACTTTATGTGATTGGCCCACACAACACCTGAGACGCAGCAGCACCTGAAGAGCCCAGGGCATGATAGAGTCCCTGTAAAATGGCTCAAGCTGCCTGTTGTGCAGGTACCTGTCTTAGGACAGGGGAAAAGAGGACTTTACTAAACAGCTTCAAGCAGCAGAGACCTCATAGGTCAGCGCTAGTTGGAAAGACTTACGAGCCTCACCTGGGAGAGGGAATCCCCAATTGCCTCCAAGCTGGCCGGACACCTGTACCTGGTACCCTGGACTGAGGCCTGCTACATCTACAGTAAACCAGGTATAGACTTTACAACTTGTGTCCTCCACTTATTCGTCGGCATACACCATCATCGCCACACACCTTAGGACCCCTGGGGACCCCGCTTCACCTGTGGGAGGCGTTACCATCATTGCCCCGAGGGTGGTTTGCACGTTAATGACCTGGGCCAATTTTTACAATTCTGACCACTGTCCTTTTATGAGGTTATAACTCTGGAATGCTTCAACGGATCCTGGTCATTCTGACACTGTTTTCTTGAAACATATTGTACTTCATGATAGTGATAAAATTTCTTTGATATTACCTGCATTTATTTGTGAAAAAAATGGAAATTTGGCGAAAATTTTTAAAATTTAGCAATTTTCCAAATTTGAATTTTTATGCCCTTAAATCACAGAGATATGTCACACAAAATACTTAATAATTAACATTTCCCACATGTCTACTTTACATCAGCACAATTTTGGAAACAATTTTTTTTTGTTAGGGAGTTATAATGGTTAAAAATTGACCAGCAATTTCTCATTTTTGCAACACCATTTTTTTTAGGGACCACATCACATTTGAAGTCATTTTGAGGGGTCTATATGATAGAAAATACCCAAATGTGACACCATTCTAAAAACTGCACCCCTCAAGGTGCTCAAAACCACATTCAAGAAGTTTATTAACCCTTCTGGTGCTTCACAGGAATTTTTGGAATGTTTAAAAAAAATGAACATTTAATTTTGTTTCACAAAAAATTTACTTCAGCTCCAAATTGTTTTATTTTACCAAGGGTAACAGGAGACAGTGGACCACAAAACTTGCTGAACAATTTGTCCTGTGTACCCCGATACCCCTTATGTGGGGGTAAACCACTGTTTGGGCGCATGGCAGAGCTCGGAAAGGAAGGAGCGCCATTTGACTTTTCAATGCAAAATTGGCTGAAATTGAGATGGGATGCCATGTTGCGTTGGGGAGCCCCTGATATGCCTAAACATTGAAACCCCCTACAAGTGACACCATTTTGGAAAGTAGACCCCCTAAGGAACTTATCTAGATAAGTGGTGAGCACTTTGACCCACCAAGTGCTTCACAGAAGTTTATAATGTAGAGCCGTAAAAATAAAATATAATATTTTTTCACAAAAATGAAATTTTTGCCCCCAATTTTTTTATTTTCCCAAGCGTACCAGAAGAAATTTTACCCCAAACGTTGTTGTGAAATTTGTCCTGAGTACGCTGATACCCAATATGTGGGGGTAAACCACTGTTTGGGTGCATGGTGGAGCTCGAAAAGGATGTTTTTAAAAAAATGAACATTTAATTTTGTTTCACAAAAAATTTACTTCAGCTCCAAATTGTTTTATTTTACCAAGGGTAACAGGAGACAGTGGACCACAAAACTTGTTGAACAATTTGTCCTGAGTAGAGTACCCCGATACCCCTTATGTGGGGGTAAACCACTGTTTGGGCGCATGGCAGAGCTCGGAAAGGAAGGAGCGCCATTTGACTTTTCAATGCAAAATTGGCTGGAATTGAGATGGGATGCCATGCTGCATTTGGAGAGCCCCTGATTTTCCCTAAACATTGAAACCCCGCACAAGTGACACCATTTTGGAAAATAGACCCCCCAAGGAACTTGTCTAGATGTGTTGTGAGAGCTTTGAACCCCCAAGTGTTTCACTACAGTTTATGATGCAGAGCCGTGAAAAAAAAAAAAAATGTTGACGCAAAAATTATTTTTAAGCCCCCATTTTTGTATTTTCCCAAGAGTATCAGGAGAAATTGGACCCCAAAAATTGTTGTGCAAATTGTCCTGAGTATGCTGATACCCCATATGTGGGGGGTAACCACCATTTGGGCGCATGGCAGAGCTCGGAAGGGAAGGAGCGCCATTTGGAATGCATATTTAGATGGAAAGGTCTGCAGGCGTCACATTGCATTTGGAACCTATAGAGAAACGGAGTATTACACCCCAAGTAATAAATAATCAAAATACCATAGCTAATAAAACAAATATAAACTTTATTGCACAATGCAAAAACATGTATAAAAAATCCAATGAGAATGACAGGAAGTGGTGATGATACGAAAATCGGAAGCAGCAATACCATATACTCAAAATAACAGCCCTATGTAGCATATGAGAGGCGCTGTGCATGCATTATACCCCATAAAGTACAAAAACCTGTATGGTATGTTTGTACTACCAGTCTCCTTCCAAAGTGAGAGGCATGGCAGTGCCTAATTAAGGCTAAACATCACGGTTAAACCGGTATGTAGAATAACATAGTAAAGTGCAAAAGTGCATATATGACACAAGCCTCCTGAGGAAGCTAGATTAGCGAAATGTGCGTCGGGGCTAATGGATCCAGCCGATACCATACTCACATGGGTAAGCACTATGGGTAACTTTTTTTTATATGCACTTTTGCACTTCACTATTTTATTCTACATACCGGTTTAACTGTGATGTTTAGCCTTAACTAGGCACTGCCATGCCTCTCACTTTGGAAGGAGACTGGTAGTACAAACGTACCATACAGGTTTTTGTACTTTATGGGGTGTAATGCATGCACAGCGCCTCTCATATGCTACATAGGGCTGGTATTATGAGTATACAGTATTGCTGCTTCCGATTTTCGTGTCATCACCACTTCCTGTCATTCTCATTGGATTTTTTATACATGTTTTTGTATTGTGCAATAAAGTTTATATTTGTTTTATTAGCTATGGTATTTTGATTAGTTATTACTTGGGGCGTAATACTCTGTTTCTCTATAGGTTCTAATGATTATGGGAGTTGTCCTTTTTTCCAGTACCAAATTTGGCATCCGCACCCTGTTAGGGTGTTAGTGGGTGTTACAAATAATGTCGGCTGTTGTTCAATTAGTCACATTGCATTTGCAGAGCCCCTGATGTACCTAAACAGTAGAAATCCCCCACAAGTGACCCCATATTGGAACCTAGACCCCCAAGGAACTTATGTAGATGTGTTGTGAGAACTTTGAACCCTCAAGTATTTCACTACAGTTTATAACGCAGAGCCGTGAAAATAAAAAATCATTTTATCCTAGAAAAATGGTTTTATAGCCCCCCAAATGTGTATTTTCCCAATGGTAGCAAGAGAAATTGGACCATAGAAGTTGTTGTGCAATTTGTACTGATTACGCTGATACCCCATATGTGGGGGGAACCACTGTTTGGGCACATGGCAGAGCTCGGAAGGGAAGGAGCGGCATTTGGAATGCAGACTTAGATGGATTGGTCTCCAATTTGTCCTGAGTACGCTGATAACCCATATGTTAAGGTAAACCCCTGTTTGGGCGCAAGGGAGAGCTCGGAAGGGAAGGAGCACTATTTTACTTTTTCAACTCAGAATTGGCTGGAATTGAGATCGAAAGCCATGTCGCTATTGGAGAGCCCTGATGTGCCTAAACAGTGGAAACCCGCAATTCTAACTGAAACCCTAACCCAAACACACCCCTAACCCTAATCCCAACCACACCCCTAACCCCAACTCCAACACACACCTAACCCTAATCCCAAACACACCCCTAACCCCAACTCCAACACACACCTAACTCTTATCCCAACCATAACCCTAACCGCACCCCTAATCCTGACACACCCCTAACCCTAATCCCAACCGTAAATGTAATCCAAACTCTAACCCTAGCCCCAACCCTAACCCTAACCATAACCCTAACCCTATCCCTAGCCCTAACTTTAGCCCTAACCCTAGCCCTAACCCTAACCTTAACCCTAGCCCTAACCCCAAACCTAGCCCTAACCCTAACCCTAACCCTAGCCCTAACCCTAGCCCTAACCCTAGCCCAAACCCTAGCCCTAACCCTAGCCCTTACCCTGGACGAAACCCTAACCCTAGCCCTAACCCTAGCCATAACCCTAATGGGAAAATGGAAATAAATACATTATTTTTATTTTTTTTTCCCTATCTAAGGGGGTGATAAAGGGGGTTTAATTTACTTTTATAGCGGGTTTTTTTAGCGGATTTTTATGACTGGCAGCTGTTACACTCTAAAAGACACTTTTATGGCAAAAAATATTTTTTTGCGTTACCACATTTTGAGAGCTAAAATTTTTCCATATTTTGGTCCACAGAGTCATGTGAGGTCTTTTTTTTTGTGGGACGAGTTGACATTTTTATTGGTAACATTTTCGGGCACGTGACATTTTTTAATCATTTTTTATTCCAATTTTTGTGAGGCAGTATGACCAAAAAAAGCTATTCATTAATTTCTTTTTGGCCGGGCGTTTATACCATTTTGCGTTTGGTAAAATGGATAACGCAGTTTTATTCTTCGGGTCAGTATGATTACAGCGATACCTCATTTATATTTTTTTCATGTTTTGACGCTTTTATACGATAAAAACTATTTTATAAAAAAAAATAATTATTTTTGCATCGCTTTATTCTGAGGACTATAACTTTTTAATTTTTTTCTCTGATGACGCTGTTTAGCAGCTTGTTTTTTGCGGGACAAGATGACGTTTTCAGCGGTACCATGGTTATTTATATCCGTCTTTTTGATCGCGTGCTATTCCACTTTATGTTCGGCGGTATGATAATAAAGCGTTTTTTGCCTCGTTTTTTTTTTACGGTGTTCACTGAAGGAGTTAACTAGTGGGACAGATTTATAGGTCGGGTCGTTACAGACGCGGCAATGCAAAATATGTGTACTTTTATTGTTTTTTTTATTTAGATAAAGAAATGTATTTATGGGGAAAATATATATATTGTCTCTTTATTTAGGTATTTTTTTTTTTTTTACACAACTAAATATTTTTTTGTACTTTATAACATTGCCCCGGGAAGGGGGAGGGGGCATCATGTTATAAGGTCAGATCGCTGATCTGACAGTTTGCAGAGCACTGTGTCAGATCAGCGATCTGATGTGCACTTCTCCTGGCTTACCAGCGCCTGCTCTGAGCAGGCGCTTGGTAAGCCACCTCCCTGCAGGATCCGGATGCAGCCCCGTGGCCATTTTAGATCCAGGGCTTGCAGGGAAAAGAAGGTAGGAGACCCTCGGAGCAACGCGATCAGTTCGCGTTGCACCGAGGGCCTCAGGGAAGCCCGCAGGCAGCCCCCTCCCTGCGCTATGCTTCCCTATGCCCCCGGATCGTTGCAATCATGTTTGATCGCTGTGTGCCGGGGTTAATGTGCCGGTGGCGGTCCGTGACCACTCTTGGCACATAGTGCTGGATGTCAGCTGCGATAGTCAGCTGACACCCTGCCACGATCGACCGCGCTCCCCCGTGAGCGTGGCCGATCGCTATGACGTACTATCCCGTCCCTGGGAATTAAGTCCCAGGTCACTTTGAAAGGATAGTATGTCAAATGGGATTAAGGGGTTAAAGCAGCATCAGTCCCCCTATTGACTGAACACCACAGGTGGCGTCACGACCGACTGTAGCACAATTTGCCTTTCCCCTTTAATTGGACACCCAGAGCCATGGACCAGGTCGCAGCCACCGTGACATCCCCTTTCAGAGCGACCGGACCCGGTACCGAGTACCCCACAGCCCAGGTGGGGCACGCTATAAAGATATTGCTAGACTAGTCTTTGAAAGAGCTACAGGCACATTTAAATAGTTTGAGATATTCAATGCTGCTGGCAGATTCCCTTTAAGGCAGGAGAATTCTGGAACATGATTGAACAGGGAGTAGAAGTTTTAAATCTTTTTATGTAAAAAATAAATCTAGTAATCAAATATTAAAAAGTACAACCTAAATTTTAGTGTCATGGTTTGTTTGGAAGTTTTGGCTGCGACCTCAGGCATTAAGACTTTTCAGCCTCTCTGTGGCTGTGTTAGGCAGGCTTCACACTAGTGCTTGACAGGGCAGCGGACGGCAGCCTTCTTCCCCTGTGAAGCCCCATCCACTGCCGTGCCTCTTCCTTCAGCTCCGCCTACATATGCATGCGTTCTGCATACCCTATCTTTAACATTGGCTATGCAGGCCATGCGGATGTATGCGGATGCCTCCGCATGCGTCGTCTTGATGTTGCGCTGACCTGTGTCAAACGCAACTTGTTAGGATTTTGTTGTGGTCGGCGCAGCTTCAAAACGATACATGCGGAGGCATTGGCATACATCTGCATGACCTGCGTACCCAATGTTAAAGATAGGGTACGCAGAACGCATGCATATGTTGGCGGAGCTGAAGGAAGAGGCGTGGCAGTGGGCGTGGTTTCACAGAGGAAGAAGGCTGCCTTCCCCAGCCTGGCAAATGCTAGTGTGAAGCTAGCCTTAGGGCTTTGGGCTTTATTTGGCCGCAGCTGGGCTCTGGTCTTTGTCAGTTATACTTCTGAACTCGGCTGTGTAGTTTGACCCTCGTGTGCTTGTGCCTGCTCTTGTATGTTATCTTGTTACTGACCTAGTTCTGTCCCCCGTTTTTGCTGTTGTTGATTCTGTACTGCTCATTTGTTCTGCCTGGTTTCTGACTTCTGCTCCAGTCTCACTACTTGTACTGCCTGTCCCTCAGGTACTTTTGCTGCCCTATCCGGTTTCTGACACTTGGCCTGTATTTGATTCCTCTTTTGTACCTCACTTCTGTACCTCGCTGACCTCTCGGTTTTGACCTTTGGCTCTCCTGACCTTATCTTGTTCTTTCAGTACCCGCCGTCCTCTGCTGATTTCTCCGGGAGCGCTGCGGCTTGCTCCGCCTCCAGTTCCACTTCCTGCAGTCACAAGCCGCAGGTCCTGCACGCCAGTGGTTGCGCCCCATCTTAGTAAGTTTTCCGTGCGCTGCATTGCTCCACTCATCCAGCACATAGCGGAACATGTATACTGAGTTAGCCTTACCAGTCACGGTGTTCCTCACATTTAGGTGACGTAGGTTCCTAATGTGCTGCTTGTATGGCTATCAAATGGAAATATGTTGCATATAATAAAAACTGGAGTCTATTGATCTCTGAGATGAAATTCATAATCCACCAATAAAAAATAAAAAAGCTAGGCACCAGCTATAAAACACGTTATGTCAATTTCTATTTCAAACAACTTCACACCTTGTAATAAAAGCAGTCCAAACTCCAGCTTTTTTGCTTACTTCTTGGCCAGTCATTTGTTTCAATGACTCATTATGTCATTAATATGAGCACTTCATTAATAATAGTTTTGAATGGTGCATAAGGTAATGAAGTGTTACATGGTAGTAAGGAAAAAAGCTAAGTATGAGGAAAGTTTGCTCAGTAACACTGTGTAATGCTTAAAAGGGTGTTCTCAAGTTTAAAAGTTATCTCTGTCCTTGCAAAAGGTTATAACTTTCCAATCGCAGGAAAGTTTGCAGTGCCCCCCTACCGATCTCGAGAAAAATGAATGGAGCAGAGATTGATCATACGCACTGCATCATTAGGACCTCCAGCAATCAGAAAGCTATCCTTTTTCTATTGAATCGGGGATAGCTTTCAGCAGGGCTGGACTGGCCATCTGGCAATTCTGGCAAATGCCAGAAGGGCCTGTCTGGTTGTGGGCTGCCTTGTCTGCTATGTTAACGGAATTGGTGTTCTCAAGACACCCATACTGTTAAGAGTTGTGACGGAGCACAAAGTCGCTGACTCCGTCACTTATCCCAGCAGACCAAGGGTATCATTAGAAATATTGGCCTTGTAGTAAATCTTGCTTTCGTCAATCCTGGGTAATATTAGTAGCAGCATGGGCCTGTGTGATTTTAAATGCCAGGGCTGAATTTCAGTCCCAGTCCGTACCTGGCTTTCAGACCTGACATCACTCCTTTAAAGCGTATTTACACTTTCTAATGAACACTAACATGCAGGACTCTGCTTTATAATCATTTTCTACATCAAGTAGCGTTTTCTGCCAGTGACTCAGAGTACGACAGCACGAATGTCATCTGTGTGGGAGTGAGCGCCATAAGAACTCACAGTGTTAGCTCTCAAACTAAAGATGGTAGTCAAGAGTGTTGAGCAGGATGCCACATTGTTTAGTGTAGCCAGCAGCACAGACTGGGGGCGTTTAGTACTGTGGGTTATAGGCAAAATTCGCTACTAGATTGTTTCAGAAAAATAATTTTGTATTCACTACTAGAATCATTTTCTTATGAGAGTGTCACTACGCTTTAATAATTATGCAGCATGTTACCTACTTGTTAACTCGCTGTATGCAACAGTAAGGCCGGCGTCACACTAGAGAGTTTTACTGACGTATGAGAGGCGCAAAAACAACGCATTGCACACAGACCAATGATTCTCTATGGGGCAACTCCTATTTGGCGTATATTACGCATCCGTATTTTACAGGCGTAGAAAATCTCAGCATGCTGCATTTGTCAGCGTATTGCGCAAAAATCCGCCAATGAAAGTCTATGGGTGCGTGAAAAATACGGATAACACACGGACCAACAGTGTGAGTTGCGTAAAATACGCAAGAGTTCAGCAGGTGACAGGAAATGTGCCAAGCCCTCAATCAGGAAGCTTAGACATGCTAATTATACTCCTTAGAAGATTTTAAGGCAGTGTTTATAAAAAGGCATATAAAGATGTAACAAAAAGAGAACATTGAAATATGTACAGGTAATTATAAAGTAAAAGGATTAAATGAGAAAATCAACACTTACATGTTCTCAGTTCATTTCAGGCAAAACCATGCTGGTGGGCGGAGCTCCCCAAATGTCCCAGTGCATCAGAAGGTTTGGATAGAAACAGCTCCTTAAGTAAAACTCTGCTGACTCTAGACTCTCCAGGTGGAGTCACTTAAATAGCAACAGCCTTGTGACATCACTAACAGGGCTGGCTTCCTCAGCACGGTAGTGCCGTGGGCAGCACGGTGGCACAGTGGTTAGCACTGCAGCCTTGCAGCGCTGGGGTCCTGGGTTCTAATCCCACCCAGGACAACATCTGCAAAGAGTTTGTATGTTCTCTCCGTGTTTGCGTGGGTTTCCTCCGGGTACTCCGGTTTCCTCCCACATTCCAAAGACATACTGATAGGTAATCTAGATTGTGAGCCCCATCGGGGACAGTGATGATAATGTTTGCAAAGGCTTTCTAAATGGTAATGGGAAAAATAAGATAAAATAGTTAAGAATCAAATAATAAGTACTGTTAAGAAATTAAAGCAGGCTATACAGTACACATTAGATAGCTGTAGCTTAGTGTTGTTTAGACTCCCAAAACCCTGTCTGAGTTGTATATTATTTCAGTGGGGAAAGGGGAATAAATGGTTGTCAAAATTTACTGCAATAAGCTCTATCTTATGCACCTCGTTCCAAATTATTGTTCAAATTAAATTTAAGTGTCAGAAAGATGTAATGTTAGGGCTAGCGGAACGCACCGAGTAGAAATAGATATTTATTATAAATGGTGCGTTCACAGCCCGGGGTCCACCGTACAGGAAGAACCTGCTGCTAGTGAATGGTGGCACAATATGGCGGTATAGACTAGCTCTGTTACCTCACAGAGCAGCCGCGAGAGGAAAGCACTGCGCCCTGTTAGCCTCACAGGAGCACAAGCTTACTGCCAAGCTGATAGCAGTCTGTGGTTAAGCAACATGCAATCTCCTCACCGGAGAAGCCGGTATTCTAGGGGCTTATTTAAGCCGGGTCCCTGAACACTCTCATACAATCTCCTCACCGGAGGTGCCGGTATTCTAGGGGCTTATTTCAGCCGGGTCCCTGAACACACTTATGCATAACCACACTGGCGCAAAGCACATATGACTTGATACTAGCGCATGGCCCTGCGGCCATGCGAGCCTTAAATAGTTGCAGCATGTTTAGGACCTTTCAAAGAAGGACCAATGGCGTGCTGCAGCACCTGAGCATGTGACCCTAGATCTCCACTGAGAGATCTCGCCCTGGGCATGCTCAGAGTGCAAAGCAGGATTTAGTCCTTGCAGCTACAAGGACCTTAGCTGCAGTATCTGATCATGTGACCCTCGATCTCCACTGAGAGATCTTACTCTGGGCATGCTCAGAATGTGAAAAGCAGGACTTAGCCCCAGAAGCGTCCGCTCGCCGCTGCCCAGCACTGACTTCAATGGCAGAAGCAGGAAACGCAGCAGTAACTCTTAGCACAGAGTCAGACTGAGCGAGACGCTGGGATCGACGTCTCCGCTGAGCAGGCTCCACTGCGGCAGGAGAAGAATGGGAGACCGCAGCGGAGATGGCCCGAGATTCCCCCTGTGCAGAGGCAGGAACTCGACCCCTAACATTACCCCCCCTCCTTGGGCCTCGCTACGTTCGAAGGCAGCAATAAGCTGCGGAGCCCGAATGTGCTCAGCAGGCTCCCAAGACCTATCCTCAGGGCCGTAACCCTTCCAGTCCACCAAATAAAATTTTTTGCCACGTACCACCTTGCACCCCAAAATAGCGTTCACCTCGAAATCGTCCGTAGACGAACCCGATGTCTCGGCAGATGACTCAGAAAACCGGGACATGTATACGGGCTTAAGGAGGGACACATGAAAGGTGTCGGTGATACCAAGGCGTGGAGGAAGGGCCAGACGGTAGACCACAGGATTAACCTGTTCGATGACCTTGAAGGGACCCAAGTAGCGAGGTGCAAACTTAGTGGACTCTACACGCAGCCTGATGTTACGGGCGGAGAACCACACTAAATCGCCAGGAGCAAAGGTCGGGGCAGGGCGCCGATGTGCATCGGCGGAGGACCTCATTCTCTCCTTCGAGGCCCGAATGGCATCCTGAGTGCGGTCCCATATGTCCCGTGCCTCCACTGCCCAGTCTGCCACCCTGGAGTCAGCAGAGGACACGGGCATAGGCACAGGAACCCGCGGATGCTGGCCGTAATTAAGGAGGAAAGGAGTCTGACCGGTGGAGTCGGCTACAGCATTATTAAGGGCGAACTCTGCCCATGGCAATAAAGATGCCCAGTCATCCTGCCTGGCAGAAACAAAATGTCGTAGATATGTGACCAGAGTCTGATTGGCCCTCTCTACCAACCCATTCGTCTCGGGATGATATGCGGAAGAGAGATTTAACTCAATGCTGAGAAGACGACAAAGCTCTCTCCAGAACCGAGACGCAAACTGGGGACCCCGGTCACTGACAATTTTGTCTGGCATGCCGTGTAGGCGGAAGATGTGTCTTATGAACAACGCTGCCAAGGCCCATGCAGAAGGTAACCGTGGGAGCGGCACCAAATGCACCATTTTCGAGAAATGATCGGTAATAACCCAAATGACGGTACAGCCGCGAGACTTGGGCAAACCCACTACAAAGTCCATCCCGACCATCTCCCAGGGCCTGTCTGCCACCGGCAAGGGATAGAGTAACCCAGACGGCCGTTGTCGAGGAGACTTATTTTTGGCGCATGAGACACACGCCAGAACGTAATCTCTGACATCTCGGAGCATATGCGGCCACCAGTACGTCCTCGCCAGCAGCTCAGATGTCCTTTTTGTCCCAAAGTGTCCACCCACCCTGGAGGAATGAGCCCAAGAGAGAACCTCCGGTCGCAAATTTATGGGCACAAAAGTCTTGCCCGGAGGCACAGACTCAAGCGACACCGGAGCCACGGTTCTCAAGCTCTCAGAAGGAACAATAAGCCGAGGCTCTCCTTCCTCCTCCTCAGATGACACAACAGAGCGAGAAAGAGCATCAGCTCGAATGTTCTTCTCCCCAGCGAGATAATGGAGGGTGAAGTGGAATCGGGAGAAGAATAAGGACCATCTGGCCTGGCGAGAATTTAGCCGCTGGGCTGTTTGCAAATATAGCAAATTTTTGTGGTCTGTAAAAACTTGAAAGGGAAAACGAGCCCCCTCCAAGAGATGTCTCCACTCTGAGAAAGCCAATTTCATCGCTAGCAACTCTCTGTCCCCGATGGAATAATTCCTCTCCACTGGTGTGAAGGTCTTGGAGAAGAAGAAGCACGGATGCTTCCGACCTTGAGCATCCTTTTGGAAGAGGACTGCTCCAGCACCAACGGAAGAGGCATCCACCTCCATTATAAATGGCTTATCGACATCGGGACGATGTAGGATGGGAGCGCTAGCAAAATGAGACTTAGTAGAAGAAAAGGCCCTGGAGACCTCTTCAGACCACACTTTGGGATTTGCTCCCTTCTTGGTGAGGGCTACCAAGGGAGCTACCAAAGTTGAGAAATGGGGAATGAACTGGCGGTAATAATTAATGAACCCCATAAAGTGCTGCACCGCTTTAAGTGAATGGGGTTCTTGCCAGTCCATCACAGCCTGCAGTTTGGCAGGATCCATAGCCAATCCCTGGGCAGAGATGATATAGCCCAGGAAAGGTAAAGACTCCTGCTCAAACACACACTTCTCCAACTTTGCGTAAAGAGATTTTGCCCGTAAGAGGTCGAAGACTCTGCCAACATCTCTCCGGTGGGAGTCAATATCTGGAGAGAAGATGAGAATATCATCCAGATAGACTACGACCGAGGTGGAAAGCATATCCCGGAAGATGTCGTTGACAAAGTCTTGGAAAACAGCTGGGGCATTACAGAGCCCGAAGGGCATCACCAGATACTCATAGTGCCCATCTCTGGTGTTAAACGCCGTCTTCCATTCGTCCCCCTCACGGATGCGAATCAGGTTATAAGCTCCCCGCAGGTCTAATTTGGTAAATACCTTAGCTCCCCGTAGCCTATCAAAAAGCTCAGAAATCAGGGGCAGCGGGTACTTATTCTTAACGGTGATGGCGTTAAGACCCCTGTAGTCTATGCAAGGACGCAATTCTCCATTCTTCTTCTGTACGAAGAAGAACCCTGCCCCTGCTGGTGACACTGACTTCCTAATAAACGCTCTTGCCAAATTCTCCTGGATGTATTGGGACATAGCCTCCGTTTCCGGGAGAGAGAGGGGATAGACACGTCCCCGAGGAGGTTCTGCTCCAGGCAAAAGATCTATAGGACAGTCATAGGGACGGTGAGGCGGAAGGGTCTCCGTGGCCTTTTTGGAGAAGACATCTGCATAGGACCAATAGTATTTGGGGAGAGTAGAGAGATCTGCGGGTATCTCAGTGGTGGAAACCTGAACGCACTCTTTCACACATCTGCCCTTACAGGATTCACTCCAACCCCATATCCTCCCAGAGGTCCACTCAATATGTGGGGAGTGGAAACGGAGCCAGGGTATTCTCAGCAGAATCTCATCCATTCCCTCGGGAAGGACAAGAAGGGAAATAATCTCCTGGTGGGATGGGGACATGGCTAACGTGAAAGGGACAGTCTGATGTGTGATCTGTAACGGAAGTGTCGACCCATTCACCACTCTAACGGTTACTGGTTTGGCAAGCATAACCAGAGGTATTGCGTGGCGCAGAGCAAAAGCAGAAGACATAAAATTTCCTTCTGCTCCTGAATCCACACAAAGCTCTACTGTAAGAGTGGATGTGCCTAACAGGATTGTCCCTTTAAAGGACAATTTGGAGGAAAATGCCGCTGTGTCCAGTGAACCTCCTCCAATGGTCACTAGATGCGATCGTTTTCCCGACCGCCGTGGACATTTATTAGCGTAATGTCCCGGTTGCTGGCAATTTTTACACACCACAGGTACTCGAGCGGTCTGAGACCTAGGTCCCGCTCGAGAAACCTCCATGGCCTCATGGGAGTCGGACGCCATAACAGGAGATTCTAGAGGTTTGGCAAAGGTGGGAGCCAGCCGAAACCTCTGCCTACACTGGGTCCGCTCCAACCTCCGCTCGTTAAAACGGAGATCGATGCGGGTAGCTATAGTAATAAGCTCCTCCAGTGTGACGGGAATCTCCCTGGTGGCCAAGGCGTCCTTTACATGATCTGCCAGTCCTTTCCAGAACACCGGAATAAGGACTTTATCCGGCCATTCCAGCTCAGAAGCTAGAGTCCGGAATAGGATGGCGAACTGGCTGACCATGGACGAAGCCTGAGTAATTGCCAACAATTGGAGCGCGTTATCGTGGGTGACACGGGGTCCCAAAAAGACCTGCCTCAGAGCGTCCAGGAAGATAGGAGCACTCTGTACCACACGATCACCACGTTCCCAAAGCGGCGTTGCCCACTCCAACGCCCTGCCCGACAAAAGAGACAAAATGAATCCCACCCTCTCCCGTTCTGTAGGAAAACGTGCAGCCAGCAGCTCGAGATGTATGGAGCACTGGCTCACGAATCCCCGACATAGCTTACTGTCACCAGCAAACTTGTCTGGAAGCGGGAGATGGGATAAGGTCGGAGCAGGGGTGGCAGCGGACAAACTGGCTGCAGCTGCACTTGCAGCCTGAACAGCGACAGCAGTTACGTCCACAGCTGAGGTTGCATGCTCTAGAGCCACCAACCTACCCTCCAACTGCTGGATGTACCGCTGTAGACGCTGACCATCCGCCATTTACTAGCCAGACCCTGGCGCTAGTATTATGTTAGGGCTAGCGGAACGCACCGAGTAGAAATAGATATTTATTATAAATGGTGCGTTCGCAGCCCGGGGTCCACCGTACAGGAAGAACCTGCTGCTAGTGAATGGTGGCACAATATGGCGATATAGACTAGCTCTGTTACCTCACAGAGCAGCCGCGAGAGGAAAGCACTGCGCCCTGTTAGCCTCACAGGAGCACAAGCTTACTGCCAAGCTGATTGCATGTTGCTTAACCACAGACTGCTATCTCCTCACCGGAGAAGCCGGTATTCTAGGGGCTTATTTCAGCCGGGTCCCTGAACACTCTCATACAATCTCCTCACCGGAGGTGCCGGTATTCTAGGGGCTTATTTCAGCCGGGTCCCTGAACACTCTCATACAATCTCCTCACCGGAGGTGCCGGTATTCTAGGGGCTTATTTCAGCCGGGTCCCTGAACACACTTATGCATAACCACACTGGCGCAAAGCACATATGACTTGATACTAGCGCATGGCCGTGCGGCCATGCGAGCCTTAAATAGTTGCAGCATGTTTAGGACCTTTCAAAGAAGGACCAATGGCGTGCTGCAGCACCTGAGCATGTGACCCTAGATCTCCACTGAGAGATCTCGCCCTGGGCATGCTCAGAGTGCAAAGCAGGATTTAGTCCTTGCAGCTACAAGGACCTTAGCTGCAGTATCTGATCATGTGACCCTCGATCTCCACTGAGAGATCTTACTCTGGGCATGCTCAGAATGTGAAAAGCAGGACTTAGCCCCAGAAGCGTCCGCTCGCCGCTGCCCAGCACTGACTTCAATGGCAGAAGCAGGAAATGCAGCAGTAACTCTTAGCACAGAGTCAGACTGAACGAGACGCTGGGATCGACGTCTCCGCTGAGCAGGCTCCACTGCGGCAGGAGAAGAATGGGAGACCGCAGCGGAGATGGCCCGAGATTTCCCCTGTGCAGAGGCAGGAACTCGACCCCTAACATGTAATTTTTTTGTTTTTCAAATTAACTCATAGACGGTATTCTGTCTCAGGGTTTTTTGGATCATTCAAATCAATCCCAAATACCTATGATAATTAGTTTTCCATGTGTGCCCAATGAAAGGAAAACCACTTAAGAAGAATGTTCCGCATTAGTATGCAGACCTCATGTTATAAGCTATATACGAGAAAAAAAAGGATTTTTCTGTTGCCGAAAAGCGTCAAATAGTGCTATACCTTGGAAAAGATCTGAACACATTACATATTTCATGAAAACTTAATCATGATTATTGTTCTGTGAAGAGATTTGGGGCTGACGGGTCCATGCAGATAAAGGCATAATGAGGAAGGTTTCTGACAGACGAATTCATTGGATTAGGAGAGCAGATGCTAACATACCATTATAAAGCAGCAAACAGGTATTTGAAACTGCTAGTGCCTCTGGAGTCCTGTAAACTTTAATGTGTAGAATTCTCCAAGGGCTTGCAATTGTGCATTATTTTACAATTTGGCCACCCTGAAACAGTGCTCACAAGCAGAAACAGTTGTAGTTGGCCCAGACATACATGAAGACTAATTTCAAAACAGTCTTATTTACTGATGAGTGCTGTGCAACCCTGAATGGTACAGATGGATGGAGTAGTGGATGGTTGGTGGATGGCCACCATGTGCTAACAAGGCTACGATGTCAGGAAGTAGTTGACGGAGTCATGTTTTGGGCCAGAACCATGTAGATAGAGACCTTTAAGGTCTCAGAAGTTGTGAAAATTACCTCAGCAAAGAATATAGAGTTCTAACTGACCACTTTCTTACATGGTATAAAAAGAAAAACCTTGCCATCCATACCAAAATCATCTTCATGCATGGCAATGCACCATGTCATGCTGCAAAGAATACTTATGAGCCATTGACTGCTATGGGTATAAAAAGAGAGACAATCATGTGAGACCACTGTTTCCCCGTGACCTCAACCCTATTGAGAGCTTTTAGAGCTTCTTCAAGCCAAAGATCTATGAAGAGAGTAGGCAGTTCACTTCCAAACTGCAACTCTGGGAGGCTATTCTGACATCCTGCAAAGAAATTCAAGCAGAAACTAACCAAAAATTCACAAGTCCAATGGATGCAAGAATTATGAAGATAATATAAAAAAGGTGCTATGTTATTGTAAGGCAGCCAGGGTGGTAGTCGTTGCAATGGGCTGTTCTGTTCTCACACCCTGGCACCCCACAGATGAAATACTAAGGGTATGTTCACACGTTCAGGATTTCCATCCTTTTTTTTTCAGGACTGTTTTTTTAAAAAACTGCAGCTCTTGGCAGAAAACGCAGGTCCTTTTTTGGTCCTTTTTTGTCCTTTTATGATGCGTTTTTTGATGCGTTTTTTGATCCTTTTTTTTTATGCAGTTTTCTAACCCTAACCCTAACCCTACCCCTAACCCTACCCCTAACCCTAACCCTAACCCTAACCCTAACCCTACCCCTACCCCTATTCTAACCTTAGTGAAAAAAAAAAAAAAATTCTTAATTTTTTTATTGTCCCTACCAATGGGGGTGACAAAGTGGGGGTGGGGTGTCATTTACTATTTTTTTTAATTTTGATCACTGAGATAGGTTATATCTCAGTGATCAAAATGCACTTTGGAGCGAATCTGCCGGCCGGCAGATTCGGCGGGCGCACTGCGCATGCGCCCGCCATTTTGCAAGATGGCGGCGCCCAGGGAGAAGACGGCCGGACGGACACCGGGACGCCGGGTAAGTATAAGGGGGGGAGATTAGGGCACGGGGGGGGGCATCGGAGCACTGGGGGGGGGGACATCGGAGCACGGGGGGGGGCATCGGAGCATGGGGGGCGGGATCGGAGCACGGGGGGGCAGCCACACTCCGCCCACGCACTTCCGCCCTCTCCCCCGCACTTCCTGCTGCAGCGGTTCTGCACATCAAATCGCAGTAAAACCCGCAGATATATTTTTGATCTGTGGGTTTTACTGCGGTTTTGACCTCACAATGGAGGTCTATGGGTGCAGAACCGCTGCGGTTCAGGAAAAAGAAGTGACATGCTCCTTCTTTTTTGCCGCAGCTATTCTGCGCGGCTTTTTAAACGAAATTCCGGATCATGTGCACAGCAGTGACTGTTTTCCATAGGGTTACATTGTTATGTACCCTGCATGGAAAACAGCTGCGGAACCGCAGCGGCAAAACCGCTGCGGTTCCACAGTAAAAAACGCACTGTGTGAACATGGCCTAAGTCTTTTCTGTAGCCTGTGTGATGCGTGCAGCAGAGTACTCACTTCAATTGCTGGAGTCCCCTGGGCTTCTGTCACTCCAGCTTCAGATTTCCAGGTTCCATAAAACACTACAGAGTCACAGTTCTTTTCAAACAGTTCAACTTTACTGATAACATGGGAACTTATCACTTTGGCTGCACAATTCACACAGAGCCGAATATTCTGACTTACCCTGCCTTCTGTTCTCCCGATGTAACAGGCCAAATTAACCACCAGCCCAGAATATACCCGGGTTAAAGTGGCCTAGGCCAGATTATACCCGGATATATTCAGGCCTAGGCCAAACTACACCCCGGAGTATAAACTGGCCAAGGCCAGTTTATACCCCCTCTGGGCCAGAATATACCCCAGCTGCTGAGATTAGATTTTTCACACTTTTGAGAACCATTGCATGATATACTTAATAACGGGGCCCCAGTCAGTGCACAGGGGCCCCAGGCAGCACACAGGGGCCCTAGGCAGCACACAGGGGAGTAGAAACAATGCATGGTGCCCCAGACAGCGCAAGGGGCCCCAGACATGGTACAGGGGCCCCAGACTGTTGTGAACAGGTAATTCAGAACCACAATGGACCTTGAAGTTTAGAGCATACAAAGTGACCTGACATTTACCAAAAACATATGACGAGCTCTGAGACGTGGAAACTCTGCTGACCGCAATCCCTAATCCTATCACACCACATTAGAGGTAGCCGTGGATTGCGCCTAACGCTCCCTATGCAACTCGGCACAGCCTGAGAAACTAACTAGCCCTGAAGATAGAAAAATAAGCCTACCTTGCCTCAGAGAAATTCCCCAAAGGAAAAGGCAGCCCCCCACATATAATGACTGTGAGTAAGATGAAATACAAACACAGAGATGAAATAGATTTATCAAAGTGAGGCCCGACTTACTGAATAGACCGAGGATAGGAAGGATAGCTTTGTGGTCAACACAAAAACCTACAAACAACCACGCAGAGGGGCAAAAAGACCCTCCGCACCAACTAATGGTACGGAGGTGCTCCCTCTGCGTCTCAGAGCTTCCAGCAAGCAAGAAAAACCAATATAGCAAGCTGGACAGAAAATATAGCAAACAAAAATAACATAAGCAGAACTTAGCTTATGCAGGATAGACAGGCCACAGGAACAATCCAGGAGGAAGCAAGACCAATACTAGAACATTGACTGGAGGCCAGGATCAAAGTACCAGATGGAGTTAAATAGAGCAGCACCTAACGACTTAACCTCATCACCTGAGGAAGGAAACTCAGAAGCCGCAGTACCACTCTCATCCACCAAAGGAAGCTTATAGACAGAACCAGCCGCAGTACCACTCACGACCACAGGAGGGAGCTTGGCCACAGAATTCACAACACCAGACATCACAGGATTGAGTGATATACTCAAGAACGGAGACCCAGGCAGCACACAGGGGGGCCGAGACAGCACAGGGGGCCCCAGACAGCATAAGGGGCCCCAGATATTCCACAGGGGCCCCAGACATCACACAGGGGCCCCAGACACTGTACAGTAGCCCCAGACATTGCACATTGCACAGGGGCCGCAGACATCACACGGGGCCCCAGACATCACACAGAGGCCCCATACATCACACAGGGGGTCCCAAACAGTGCCCAAGGGGTCCTAGTCAGAGCACAGGGGGCAGAGACAGCACACAGGGGGGCAGAGACAGGGGCCCTGCGCGCTGTCAATGCACCCCTGTGTGCTGCCTCAGGCCCTGTGCACTGCCTGGGTCCCCATGTGCTGCCTGGAGCCCTGTGCACTGTCTGGGGTCCTGTGTGCCATCTATGTCCCCCTATGCACTGCCTTGGGACCCTGTGCACTGCCTGGGGCTCCTGTGTGCTGCCTGGGGCCCTGTGTGCTGCCTGGTGCCCTGTGCACTGCCTGGGGCCCCTGTGTGCTGCCTGGTGCCCTGTGCACTGTCTGGGGCCCCATGCACTCTCTCTGTCCCCCTGTGCACTGCCTGGGGCCCCTGTATGCTGCCTGGGGCCATGTGCACTGTCTAGGGCCCCGTGCGCTGTCTATATCCCCCTATGCACTGCCTGGGGCCTCTGTGCACTGCCTAAGACTCCCGTGTGCTGCCTGAGGCCCTGTGCACTGCCTGGGGCCCTGTGCACTGCCTGGGGCCCCCTGTGCTGCCTTGGACCCTGTTTGCGGTCTCTCCCCCCTATGCTGCCTGGGACCCCATTCTCTGTCTCTGCCCTCCACACATGCTGCCTGGGGCCCCATGTGTTGCCTGCGGCCCCGTTATTGAGTATATCACTCAATGGTTCTCAAAAGCCTGAAAAATCTGATCTACAGCAGCTGGGGTATATTCTGACCCGGAGGGGTACAATCTGGCCTAGGCCTCTTTAACCCCGGGTATATTCTGGGTGGGGGGTTAATCTGGCCTGTTACACCTGCCTTTTATAGAAATAAAAAAATGGCCTGTTCTGAGAATGGCAAAACTACACTATATTAGAACACATTTTGTATATGCAGCGGGAGTATTTTCAAGCGCCCAAGGAGACAGGATTATAATGTGATTACCAGGACAAAATTTAGAATGATCATTTAACGCAGTGTTTTTCAACCTTTTTTGAGCCGCGGCACACTTTTTATACTTAAAAAATCCCGAGGCACACCACCAACCAAAATGGCACAAAATGGTGCGTCCAGGTTTGAGATGAAAGTCTGCAGTCATTCTATGTGACTGCAGGCTTCTGAATTCTCACAGCGCAAGCACTGCACACTTTCAGGATTCTCCCTTGCCGGTGGCCAGAGTGGACGGTCATGACAGCACAAGTATGTGATTTGGATACTTCTGGTCACATTCTAACTAGACGTGTCCGGCCTCAGTCAATTCATTTTCATTGAATGAGGCCACACATGTCTAGTCAGCACGTGACGGCATGTATGTAAATCACCAACATCAGAGAATTATGATAGCAGTGTGCACTGTGAGAATTCAGAAGTCTGCAGTCACATAGTATGACTGCAGACTCATCACAACCTTGGACATCCCCTTTAATGTTCCTAACAAATAAAAATGAGAATTAGTATCACAAAAAAAAACACATTTACATCCAGGTACCTGATAGATGACGTTGTTTGTGGAGTCGCCTCTTTCTTTTCATCTTGACCTTGTCCAGATGCCATGATGACTCTTCTCATCCACCGGCAGAGCTCATTTCTGCAGACTTCCATCTTCTCCTGTCTTCTGCAGCACATCCCGACACAACACCCTTAAAGACAGCAGTGTTATTATAATGCTCCGGAATAAAAATTATCTGCCCTAGGCTGAGCCCCTGAGTAAATAATTGCCCCTCACTTTATTCCCAGCACATAATATGACCCTCACTGTCCCTCTTATGGTACATGCCATCCACACTACCCTCTCTCTCTTTTCCATACTTCACGCTGCCTTCTCATACTGTGTCCCTCCTAGAGCGCCCAGTCTCTCTACTGTGCCCCTTCATTACACTCCTCATACTTGGCATACTGTCTCCTCCTGGCTGTTACACTCACACTACTCAGTATCTATTCTGTGTCCACTCACACTTTCATCCCCCCATACTGTCTGCACACATTTCTAATAGCCTCCTCCTGTACATCCCCCCCCTGCTAACATACCCCTTTGCTCTCTCCATATTTCCTCCTCACACATTCCCCCCTCACACATTCCCCCGACTCCCCATACTGTCCTCACACATCCCATCACCGTTGCTCCCAGTACTGTCAGCACACATTTTTCCCCTCGCTACTGTGTCCACCCCCATCTCCCCACTCACCCCCACAGAATATATCCACTGCCCTTCCGATAGAATAAATCCATCCCCTTCCACAGAATAAATGCACCTTGCCCCACACATGCTAAATAAATTCCAGCCCCCCCCCCCCACGTACATACTGAATAAATCCCCCCCACACACTGAATATATCCCCCCCACACACTGAATAAATCCCCCCCACACACTGAATAAATCCCCCCACTCACTGAATAAATCCCCCCCACACTGAATAAATCCCCCCACACACTGAATAAATCCCCCCCACACACTGAATAAATCCCCCCCACACACTGAATAAATCCCCCCCACACACTGAATAAATCCCCCCACTCACTGAATAAATCCCCCCCACACTGAATAAATCCCCCCCACACACTGAATAAATCCCCCCCACACACTGAATAAATCCCCCCCCACACACTGAATAAATCCCCCCCCACACACTGAATAAATCCCCCCCACACACTGAATAAATCCCCCCCCACACTGAATAAATCCCCCCCCACACTGAATAAATCCCCCCCACACACTGAATAAATTCCCCCCACACACTGAATAAATCCCCCCACACTTAATAAATCCCCCCACACACTTAATAAATCCCCCCACATACTCCCCATAAACCCACCCCACGCTGAATAAATCCCCCCACACTTAATAAATCCCCCCACACACTTAATAAATCCCCCCACATACTCCCCATAAACCCACCCCACGCTGAATCTTCGGTGTCTTCAGCTCCACAGCACAGGAGCACTTACCACCAAGTCTCTTCTTTCTCCTGCGCGCCGGATAGTGACGTCAGCAGCGTGATCACATGACTTGATCACGCTGCTGGCGTCGCGGTCAGAGCCTCAATTGTACTCGCAGCTGGTAGATGTCTGCGAGTACAATTGATCTCCGGGAGCCGGCGCGCTGCAGCTTCTCTGTGCCGGCTGTCAGCTTGACAGTCGGCACAGAGAACAGCTGACTCCCGTTCCCCGCGGCACACCCGACCATGTGTCGCGGCACACTAGTGTGCCGCGGCACACTGGTTGAAAAACACTGATTTAACATGTTTACGCACAGTGGTTATCAATATGGTCAGGGAAAGATTGTAATCAGTCAATGAGCATCCTACTGCAAGGCAGAGATGTGATAAATGTTAAAGGGACTCTGTCAGCTCAAATTGGCGGGATATTAAAATGATTTCTTACCGGTCAGATGGGTGCACAGAGCCCCGGCAAGCCCGCGGAAGTATTTTGCTGTGTTCCGGGACATAGTGCGCGGGTGCATGTGCAGTAATGCTTTTTGGCTTTGCCCACATACTGTGCGTGCGCCACCGAAGACTGCATGGCGCACGCGCCAACTATGGCGCACGCATACTCTTATTCCCGAAAATAATGCGGAAAACAGGGATGGACGGGGTGGAGAAATAAAGAAGATATGCCGCCCATCTGACCGGTAAGAAATCATTTTGATATCCTGCCAATTTGAGCTGACAGAGTCCCTTTAAGTGTCCCTAAATACCTTCTGCAGCCACTCTCTTGTTACGTCTATAATTGATGAATAATGTTCTGCGGTTAGCACCCTAATACGGGTATGGTAACATTGTATTGCTGCTAATTATGGTACAGCTATATGGACATTAGCACTAGAACTACCGGAGGGGTCATTTTGACCCTTTTGCTATTTCTTTTTCGTATAATTTCTAAAATATTAACAAATGAGTTCTGAGTTTTTGTGACTTTTATTTACTCATGGTAGTGTATATTTTAGGACACAAAAATGAATTGAAACTTTTTCAGGGGCCCGGATTTTACAATTCATACCTATAAGTACTGGAGGGGTCAATTTGACCTCATACATAAAAGTAGTGGTAGGCAAGTCTCCTAATAACAAACACATATGAGACTACTCTGATGAAGAATGGTGACATCACTCTTACAGTTTGCCAAGGTAAGCCAAATAAGAATGTCATTTTGCTCACTAGTCTTCACATAGATGTAGCAGTTCGAAACGACAAGAAAAAAAAATGGAAACAGTACAATTTTACAATAAAACAAAGGTTGGAGTGGACACAGTAGACCAGATGGCTCGAAAGTACACCACAAAATCTGGAAGCCGCAGATGGCCTGTTCAGGTATTTTGTAATGTATTTGATTTAGCAACTATAAATGTAACTATACTCTATAAAACAGCAACTGGGAGTAAAATTAGCAGACGGGAGTTCATTCTCCAGCTTCCTGCTATGACCATGTAAAAGGAAAATGCGTGCTGTACTTGATCTTAACACTGTTCCTACTAAGTTAAAATAAATGTTCTTTAATTTGTTGGCAACAAAAAAGTTATTTTTACTCCAGAGTCAGTACTTTTGAATGGGGGTCAAAATGACCCCTAATGGTAGTTATAGGTATTATGAAACCTGCGGTAGTTCTAGTGTTAATACAGCATGTTCTATATTATAATGTATAGTACATTAAGAATAACATTATACCAAGAATTGATCTAAACTTTTATTTTTTGTTACAGTTCATGCATTATTATTGACTTACCTAGGTTGAAAAAAAGACCTAGGTCCATCAAGCTCAACCTTTCTCCACCAGTTATACATTTTTTATCAGTTAGGACTCAGGAAATCATCCAGCCCTATTGTAAAAGCAGATATAGTGTCCACCATTACTATCTCTTGTGGTAAGGCATTCCATAGTCTGATTGCTCTAACTGCAAATAACCTTTTCCTATTTAGCTATTGCAATCGCCATTCTTTCACTTCTACTTAGTGCCCCCTAGTCCTTAGTATGGTCTTTTGAAGGAATAAGTCATGTGCCAGTCCATTGTATTGACCACACATGAATTTATTTTTACATTTAAATGAGATCTTCTCTGAGACGTCTTTTTCTAAGCTGAACAACACCAACTTTTCCAAATTCTCATCATATGAGAGGCCTTCTATCCATTATAATGATCTTGATGCCCGCCTTTGAACTGACTCTAACTTCTGACTATCCTTTTTAAAATGTGGAGCTGATAACTGGATCCTATATTCTAGATGTGGCCTCATCAGTGATTTATAGGGGGAAACAATAAGTTGGGATATTCTACAGCTTCTGACATACCCGTGACACTGCACTCTAGATGGTAAAACAAACCTCTAGAATATATTAATGCCCTGTATAAATGCCCTAGAAAACAGAGCACACAAATTTTCCCCATAGAAATAATAATGTCCTCTGTGTGCCCCTTTCAGAGTTATAATAACCATAGTGCCCCTATAAATATAAGTGCCCACTTAACATTTAATAATGTATCGAGTCTCCCCCTGTACAACTCCCCTCTACATAGTATGATGCTCTCCTTTACATAATATAATACCTCCACACGGTATACTGACCCCTTAGGAGCCCCCAAACTATTTGATGGCTCCAACACTGAATGATGGCCCACGCACTGTACTCCACATACCGTATGATGGTACCTAAATAGCCTCCATGTTGTATAATGCACACCATAGTCATCCATATAGTATAATACAGTCATGGCCAAATGTATTGACACCCCTGCAATTCTGTCAGATAATATTAATTTTCTTCCTGAAAATGATTGCAAACACAAATTATTTGGTATTATTATCTTCATTTAATTTGTCTTAAATGAAAAAACACAAAAGAGAATGAAGCAAAAAGCAAAACATTGATCATTTCACACAAAACTCCAAAAATGGGCCAGACAAAAGTATTGGCACCCTCAGCCTAATACTTGGTTGCATAACCTTTAGCCAAAATAACTGCGACCAACTGCTTCCGGTAACCATCAATGAGTTTCTTACAATGCTCTGCTGGAATTTTAGACCAATCTTCTTTGGCAAACTGCTCCAGGTCCCTGATATTTGAAGGGTGCCTTCTCCAAAACTGCCATTTTTAGATCTCTCCACAGGTGTTCTATGGGATTCAGGTCTGGACTCATTGCTGGCCACCTTAGAAGTCTCCAGTGCTTTCTCTCAAATCATTTTCTAGTGCTTTTTGAAGTGTGTTTTGGGTCATTGTCCTGCTGGAAGACCCATGACCTCTGAGGGAGACCCAGCTTTCTCACACTGGGCCCTACATTATGCTGCAAAATTTGTTGGTAGTCTTCAGACTTCATGCACACGGTCAAGCAGTCCAGTGCCAGAGGCAGCAAAGCAACCCCAAAACATCAGGGAACCTCCATCATGTTTGACTGTAGGGACCGTGTTCTTTTCTTTGAATGCCTCTTTTTTTCTCCTGTAAACTCTATGTTGATGCCTTTGCCCCAAAAGCTCTACTTCTGTCTCATCTGACCTAAGAACATTCTTCCAAAACGATTTAGGCTTTTTCAGGTAAGTTTTGGCAAACTCCAGCCTGGCTTTTTTATGTCTCGGGGTAAGAAGTGGGGTCTTCCTGGGTCTTCTACCATACAGTCCCTTTTCATTCAGATGCCGACGGATAGTATGGGTTGACACTGTTGTACCCTCGGCCTGCAGAGCAGCTTGAACTTGTTTGGATGTTAGTCGAGGTTCTTTATCCAACATCCGCACAATCTTGCGTTGAAATCTCTTGTCAATTTTTGTTTTCCGTCCACATCTAGGGAGGTTAGCCACAGTGCCATGGGTTTAAACTTCTTGATGACACTGCGCATTGTAGACACAGGAACATTCAGGTCTTTGGAAATGGACTTGTAGCCTTGAGATTGCTCATGCTTCCTCACAATTTGGTTTCTCAAGTCCTCAGACAGTTCTTTGGTCTTCTTTCTTTTCTCCATGCTCAATGTGGTACACACAAGGACACAGGACATAGGACGAGTCAACTTTAATCCATGTCAACTGGCTGCAAGTGTGATTTAGTTATTGCCAACACCTGTTAGGTGCCACAGGTAAGTTACAGGTGCTGTTAATTACACAAATTAGAGAAGCATCACGATTTTTCGAACAGTGCCAACAGTTTTGTCCACCCCCTTTTTTATGTTTAGTGTGAAATTATATCCAATTTGGCTTTAGGACAATTCTTTTTGTGTTTTTTCATTTAAGACAAATTAAATGAAGATAATAATACCAAATAATTTGTGTTTGCAATCGTTTTCAGGAAGAAAATGAGTACTATCCAACAGAATTGCAGGGGTGTCAATACTTTTGGCCATGACTGTACATCCCACAGTCCTCCATATAGTATAATGCACCCTATAGGCCTCTATATAGTATAATGCACTCCCCATAGGCCTCCATACATTATAATGCACTCCCCATAGGCTTATATACAGTATAATGCACTCCCCATAGGCCTTCATACAGTATAATACACTCCCCATAGGCCTCTATATAGTATAAGCCTTTATATAGTAAAATACAGTTCCCTAGGTCTCTATAGTGTAATGCACTGCCCATTTGCCTCCATACAGTATAATGCACACTAAATAAAAAGTACAATGCTCACTTCTCATTCCTACACTGCTCCGAGTGCTCACTCATCTCATCACAGCGGGCGCCATGTACTGATGTCATAGTGCCCACTCTCAGTGTCTACGTCAGTGATGTCAGATGCAGAGGAGGAATGATGAGAGGGGGAGCGTGACTCTCCTTCATCATTGCTTTCAGCTGTATCTTCATTTTGTCAATACAGTTGAATTGGTGATGATGGGAGGGGGGCCCTGCCCTGCCCTGCCGCAGAGTGTAACTGTATCGGTGTACTTCTACACCACTACGGTTACAGTGACGTAGATCCAGGTAGAACCTTCAGAGCATGGGCCAAGGGGTGACCACCCCCTCCTCCCGGGAACTACACTACTGGGAATGCTCGTTCCTGATCATTGTGTAATGCACACCGCTCATTGCTTCGCTGCGGATAATCTTGCAATGTGAACCGCTCGTTCCCGATAGAAGTGCAGTTTAAACAGGCTACCAATCACATGACAAATAAGATAAACACTTGTTTGCTGGGTTAAGTTATTTTTCAGTGTGCTTGTTCCCAATAATTATGTAGTGTAAAACGGTCGTTGAACATGATCACAAAGTGTAAACTGCTCATTTTCAATAGTCATGCAGTCTAAACAGACTGCTAATCACCTGACAAATGAGCAAAACAGTTGTTTCTCACGTGAAATGATCTTTCAGTTTTCTCATTCCTGACAAACCATGCATTACAGATTATTGTGCAGTCTAAACCGCTCATTCTTGATAATTATGGAGCGTAAGGCTGCTTTCACACATCAGTTTTTTGCCCTCAGGCACAATCCGTCGAATGTTGAAAAAAATGGATCCGTCGCAGATTGTGAAAAACTGATGCGATGGATCAATTTTTTCGCTGGATCTGACTAGCTGTTCCGGAGAGAGAGAAGAAGAGGAGAGGAGAGCAGAGAGAGAGAGAGAGACCCCAGACTGGAAAACGCATGCTTAGTTGAAAAAAAATGCCGCCGGAAAAACAGTTTTCGACTGATCAGGCAAAAAACGGATGAAATGTGAGGCCATCCGTCGCAATCCGTCACTAATTTTAGGGCCTTGTTTTTTGCTCATGTTTATAGTATTTGTCTACATTTGCCCCTTTTCACATGTAAAGCGCCATGGAATAAATGGCGCTATAAAAATGTACAGTAATAATAATAATACAAGTCTATGAGAAAAAACGGTTCCGGCGGCAACTTTTGCCAGATCTGTTTTTTTCAAAATTCGCCGGATTGTGCCTGACGGCAAAAAACTGATGTGTGAAAGTAGACTTAACAGGCTGCCAATCACCTGATTAATGTCCAAAGCAGGGTGAAATGATTTTTCACTCGTCGTGTGAAAAGATTTTTCACTTTGGCTAAAAACTCATCATTTTCAGCAGCACATCATCCTGTGTAAACAGGATCTGAGCTGCCGAGAACAATGGCAGTTGAAGCTCACTGAACGTCCTATTACTAATCGCTCTGTGCGCATATGAAAGCGGGTTGACCTGTCTATACAGGCTATATTTGTCGGCGCGCAGACATTTAGATGATTGGCAATTGTTTAGCACTGTGCATCGCCAATTGTAAATGCATCGTTATTTTTAGTAAAAACAAAATGCAGAAGCAATAGAAGAACAATAATTTATGTTAGTTTACACGTGTTCTCCCTTCGGTACAGATAAGGTATTTCGCACTAGTGTTTCATATTTGATTTACAGTTCCTACGTGCTTATCTCCTCAGGTGGGATATTACATATTGACAATTAACATAGCACACCCCATTCTATAATTGCTGTTATTCCCTTATCTTATTTAAATACATACACTAGATATGAACTTCTTAACATTCTTACACCTTGCTAATAGAAAAATGCAGATAGTATTGAATATCCTAAGCTTATCTCACAAGTTCTCCAAACAGGTGTGCTGCTTGATAAAACGTGACATAAACAGTTTCTAGATAGATGTGCCAATAAGTAAGATATTAAAAATGCAGCAGCAAACAATGAGATTTAGATAATTTGGACAGAAGTGTTGAAAAACATATGTAGACTTTTTTTAGGGGATTGTCTCATAAAAGTATTCCCCATCCCTGTAAATATAATTGAAGGAGTCCTTGGCATAATACACTGCTTGCATGAGTCAGAACAAATGCCTATAAACCTAGAGGTCTCAAGCATCCTTACATTACATGAATAAATGTTCATTTCAGTGGCTGACATGTAATACTACATTTCCAGGACAGCAGCCATGGAAAGCGTAATAACTGACAGGCTACAGCTACATTGTAAAATTTGGTTGTTTTACAGAAGTACCAACAGCAGAACACATGGAGATTGACTAAGCATCCCAGTGACAATCCCTTTCATGAATAATTTCTGTAATTGTACCTACATCTTGTCATCTGGATATGACTTGTTTTGCAGTTTTAGATGAGTACTTATCAGGGTCTTTAAGTGAAACATTAACAGTAGAAATATTTTGGACTCCCATGTCTTTCTTCAGGCTCTTTTCTGTTACACACCTGTCCCTGGTCTAGGCTCTCCATCTACATTGGATCGTTGATTTTTCTTATGCTCCATGTAAGGCTTTGCAGGTGGTTCCATATGATGAACTGCTTGGGCCTATTTAAGGGCTTCTAAAACACAAACCCGAGTCTTGGTATGGGAACCTGAGACTAGACTTTCAGTTTATTTTTCCTCAGCAGCCTGGCTGAGGGCTGCAGGACATCTCCTGTAGACCAGCGGCTTCTACTGCCTCTGCCTACTTACCTGTGACTTCTAGAGACTCTGGACTTCAGTGGGCTACCAGCCTTTTAGACCTCTTCCTTGTATTCAATAAATAAATAAACAAAACCCACTGGTGTTCAACACTGTAATTGGAACTTAGCTGCATTGTTTGGTTGGCAACTACCACCCGTTGTCAAAAACTAATTGAAGATAAAGAAAATTTCACTGTCACAAGCCCATCTGAAGCAGCCATACTGGGGGCAATTGCAATTACAATTCATTGGCTCTAAGCACTTTTTGGTCTTAATATCTGTTCTTTGTATTCCTCTGTGGTTTTCAGGATGTCTTCCTGGCTTCCATAGTTGCTGACTCTCCATTTACTCTGCAGTGTTATTGAACTACGGTTTCCAGCATTGCACCACCTGCCTGCAGTTTCCTGATGTCCTTCACCTGCCTGCGGTTTCCTGATGTCCTTCACCTGCCTGCGGTTTCCTGATGTCCTTCACCTGCCTGCGGTTTCCTGATGTCCTTCACCTGCCTGCGGTTTCCTGATGTCCTTCACCTGCCTGCGGTTTCCTGATGTCCTTCACCTGCCTGCGGTTTCCTGATGTCCTTCACCTGCCTGCGGTTTCCTGATGTCCTTCACCTGCCTGCGGTTTCCTGATGTCCTTCACCTGCCTGCGGTTTCCTGATGTCCTTCGCCTGCCTGCGGTTTCCTGATGTCCTTCGCCTGCCTGCAGTTTCCTGATGTCCTTCACCTGCCTGCGGTTTCCTGATGTCCTTCACCTGCCTGCGGTTTCCTGCACTGCCCCTGCCTGCATTTGGAAGCACTATTTTTCAGGAAAAGGTAGGATGCAGCAAAAGAGATTTAGTGACAGTAGAACACTTTACAGGGCTAAGAATTTTTTTTTGCTGCCATCTACTGTTTTTACAGACAAAAACCTACGAAAACAGAAAGCTCAAGCCCAAACAAGTTATTACTAATGTCAGAATATACTGTCTGTGCGCACTGTTGAAGTGGCATCTTTTCTGCACAGCATTTTATGATTTGCTCTATAGCACTTTATAAATGACCTGTGGCAATTATTTTCAAAATAAAAAAAAATTCTCTCTTCCTCTTATAAGTTTACACCTCAACTAACATGGGCCATATTGACCAAAAAATTAAAAAGTTATAGGTATGGAAAGAAAGGAAGCAAAAAACAAAAACGCAGAAATGGAAAAACCCGAGGTCTTGAAGGAGTTCTGATTCTGATATTGTTTGGGAGCAGAAATTGCAGGTCCAGAAAAGGACCTCAGGTTTTTGACAATAATGAAAGACCCATATCAAGAGTGCACCTAATTAGACTCCTTAATAAAGTGCATAGTGCTTTTTCTGTTACCTAAAAAGTGCATATCTTTAATGAATATCTGGATAGCGTGTCAGCTTGGCTGTATCTCACAGAACAACTAGTATAGGACAAGTACTATATATGTGATAGGAGTAATTCCATTATGTATTTTGGATGCTTGGACTCTTTTCCATATGAATATTGTTGAATACTTTAGGATTTTTTGGTGTATTACCTTGTGCTGATCTGCTAGCTTGGCTTGAGGCATCCAGAATATACTTGTTCAATATCTTATATTTATAATTTTGAATAAACTTCAGTGATTTTATATATACGCTCCTTGCTCCTTAATTGGTTCTGTGTTGAAGTGTGTCACATTGTACCTGTAACTGCTGCTTTCATTGTTGGTTCCATTGCACTTAGTGCAGTTGCCCTCCTATTAACCATTTTATTTAATAAGCCAGACCAGTCCTTGAAAACAATGTCCATTTCATATTCATCCAAACTGGTGAACATGGGGTAAAAGGTTATGCATTCTGTTTCTCCATCTTCCACACAATACACCGCCTTCATTCTCAGAATTACAGTCTCTACCTTGTACCTGACAACAGGTACCCCAAGAGACATGGGGAGATGTTTTAATTGCCTGAGTTTTCTTAGGGTAGTGTCATACAGGTCCATGTGTATCGCTATGATCTCAGTACTGCTCAATGAGACTAAGCTCCCTCTTTTATTAGTCACAGCAGGTCGCTACCTTTCCCTAAGGTCCCCCTTTTCTGCTGGACCGTACTTTTCCCGGACTTATAAACTTTCCTTCTTGGCAGGAGTCCTTACGTGCCTGTGATGTCCTGCCTCCTTCATAACTTGCTTCTTTCCATGCTGAGATTGGCAGTTCTACATCCCCATCTCCTGTGCTTCTTCTGTCACTTCTTCTGCAGCTCACAGTCTACTCAGCACTCTGCTACTTCAACTCCTAACTACTTCCTATATTCCTATAGCCTTCCCACTGGTTCTCCCTATAGGGCTTCCCTCCTACACTCCCTGGGGATGGCCTTGAGGTTAACCCTCCCGGAATCTGACACACACACCAGCCTAAGGATAAAATCCAATATTTATAAAATATAGGCAGAAATGTAATTACACACAACAATGAACTTTGACAACTTGCCTCAACATCAATTTAAGGTTGACAGGACTTCTGTCAGCCTCTCACAGAGATACCATGTAAAGCACCCGAGAGTTAAAGTTGAGCAATCAGCAGTAATGTACATAGCATAAAATGCTCACCCATAAAGTTATATGTTCACGTGTGTGAGTCCCCAGCCCTGATGCACATTTCGCATGGGCTTCCTCTGGGTGCTGTAATGGAATGTGTGTAAATTATATCTGCATCTTCAGGGCTGGACTGGCCATTTGACATTTTTTGACAAATGCCAGAAGGGCAGGTCCTTCTAGTGGGCCACTCAATCACCTCCACTCTCTCTTCAGCAGAATGGATACCAGGCACCATTAACTTGACATGTGCACACAATCGCGCTGCACAGCCAAAAAGAGCAGCACCAAGGGGAGGCACGTTGTGCTGGGTTATGTCACCCCTTGGTCCTGCTTATTTTAGTTGTGTCACTTGATCGTGTGCTCTAGTCAAGTGTGACATGCAGAAATAGTGCTAACTGCTGTTGCTTCAAAAGCATCCAGCAACTAGAGGGGTTAACACAGTTACAGGAGACATGGAGTGGTTAGCAGAGCCCCAGGGGGATTGTGGGAAACTTGTTTACTGTTCTGGCAGCAGCCAAAGGGATGAGTGGTGTGTTTCTGTGATCTGTCTCACAGAAGTTCAGGCAAGTGAGCCATAGGGACACAGGATTCCATTACCTCCCTGTACTGCTAGTTGAGGAAGTCTAACAGGATCAGGATGATAAGGACTGGAAGAAGTTGTGTTACAGGGATAATCTCCCTCAGCAAACCCCCCTCTCTCCTCCATTGCACTGTGGTAGAAGGAATGCTGTGTACTACTGTGCTATCAAAATAGACTGTTAGTCAATGTGCCTCTAAAAAGCACCTGTACTGTTTATAAAGCCTTTGTTATAGGTTGGTACTACTGTTATTACCTAATTATTGTCCCTTCTTCCTCACTTATATGATATGTATATGTTCTGGTGTTAGAGGTTCTAGTTCGGGGCAACAGACCATGTACAAGATTTGGCTACATTGGTTGTGGCTCCATATTGAATTAGCCGGATTTCCACCATCTATATTACTTCTTATTGCACTTGCATTTTTGTGTGAGCCATCATTTGCCTTCAAAATTGTGTTCTTATTTTCTATTGCCCTGCTACCTCTTTATTTATATTTGAGTAACACCATCGGCGGGACAACTTTTGTTATCTTGTTTTTTTATTTGTACTTCAACCTTGCCTGGCATGACACTTAGGCTTCTTTCACACTTCCGTTGGTATGGGGCCGTCACAAAGCGTCTGCACGACGTATCGACGGAAGTGTTTGCTTTCATATTTCCATCTGCGTTGCTGAGCAGGAAAGATCGTGAGAACGATATTTCCTGCTGGGCATGCGCAGTGTGAAAGACTGGATGCGACATACAGAAAAACGTTCCCTTGAACGTTTTTCCAAGACGACAGTCCGCCAGAACCCGACGCATCCAGTGGACGACACATGCAACGTATGGCCATACGTCGCAATGCGTCGCTAATGCAAGTCTATGGAGAAAAACGCACCCTGAGGGCAACATTGCAGGATGCGTTTTTTCTCCAAAATGACACATTGCGACGTTGCCAAACAACGAAAGTGTGAAAGTTGCCTTAGGTGTCACTATCTCTGTTATTACCATTTTTAGTATGTATTTTAATGATCATTTTTCACTGAACTATTTATTATTAAAGTGATTACATTTAATAAAATTCTGCTCCGTGATTCACTTTTCTTTGCTTTGGGTAATATAGACTTACAGTACATTGAGTAGTGACCTCCAGCTCTCCCGGCAACACCAGAGCAATCCAGCAGGTCACAAACTGCTGGAGACTGATGGAGTTTCTCATAGAACAAATGAAGACGGCGGCTGGTGAATAAAAGACTAGGGACAGGGATCTTAGATTACTGTGACCACTCTGGTGGTAAAATAAAACAAAACACTGGAATGCTGCTTTAATTTTTATTGAACTAAACATTTTAATTTATATCTGTTCTTTGCAGTGTTGTGCTTTTAATATTAGTTTATTACTTTGTAAAACAATATAAAGATTTTAGTGTTTTCTGGAGTGGTGCAGATGCATTTGGAACGCCCACCAGGGCCATGGGGTACTCGGTACCGGGTCCGGTACTTAAAGGGGGATGTCACGGTGGTGGCGACCCGCTCCATGGCCCTGGGCACCCATGTTAAAGGGAATGCCTTTAATGGGATTTGGTGAATAAAGTTTATGTTCGTGACGCCACCTGTGGTTCTTGGTCTTGGGGTGATGTTATGGCAGCTAACATGGTATAACTTCCCACAGGTGAAGTTGGGTCCCCAGGGCTCCCGATGTGTAGCTGGAGATGGTGGGTAGCGTATAAAGAAATGGAGGACACAGGTTTGCAGTCTCTTTACCTGGTTTACTGAAGACTTCAGGCAGCCACAGTCCAGGGTCCTGGATTACAGGTACAGGCAGGGTCCGGCTGGCTTGGAAGCGAGTTCAGAGTCCCCCTTTACCAGGTGGAGTTGAAAGCCTTCCTACTAGCGCTGTGGTGTAGTCCCTTACTGCCTGTGGCTTCTGTCAAGGTTCTCACTATTCTTTCTGTCCACCTTAAAGGTGGGATACTAATCAGTATGACAGGTGGCTCGAGCCTTTTTACAGGGTCTCTATCACGACCCGGGCTCTATGTGCCACTGTGTCTCTTTGGTATTAGGGCGGACAGGTGACGTGAAGTCAAGCTGTCCTGACAGTTTCTGCTGTAAGTCTTGCAGTCCCTCATAACCTCAATCTTCTGGCTACCAGTGTCTGTGCTCTGCAGGGAGGTAGCCCATTCGCAGCTGTCCTCCCCAGTTGTCACTCTCCTGTGCTTCGCTCTCCTCAACTCCCTCTATAAGTTTTCTATGGGATTAAGGTCTGCAGACTGGCTAGGCTTCTCCATGACCATAATGTGCTTCTTTTTGAGACACTCCTTTATTTCCTTGGCTATATGTTTTGGGTCATTGTCTTGCTGGAAGACCCAGTCATGACCCATTTTTAAAGTCCTGGCACAGGGAAGAAGGTTGTCACTCAGGATTTTACGGTACATGGCTCCATCCATTCTCCCATTGATGTGATGAAGTAGTCCTGTGCCCTTAGAAGAGAAACACCATCAAAGCATAATGTTTCCACCTTCATGCTTGACAGTAGGGATGGTGTTCTTTGGGTCATAGGAAGCATTTCTGTTCCTCCAAACATGGTGAGTTCTGTTAATGCAAAAGACCTCAATTTTTTTCTCATCTGACCGCAAAACCATTTCCCAATCACTCACAGAATCATCCAGGTGTTCATTGGCACACTTCAGACAGGCCTGCACATGTACCTTCTTGAGCAGGGGGGCCTTGCGGGCACTGCAGGATTTTAAACCTTTACGGCGTAATGTGTTACCAAAGATTTTCTTGGTGACTGTGGTCCCAGCTGCCCTGAGATCATTAACAAGTTCCACCCGTTTAGTTTTAGGCTGACCTCTCACCTTCCTCGTGATCAAGGATACCCAACGAGGTGAGATTTTGCATGATGCCCCAGATCGATGTCAATTGACAGTCATTTTGTAGTTCTTCCATTTTCTTACTATTGCACCAACAGCTGTCTCCTTCTCACCCTGCATCTTACTTGTACTTTGTAGCCCATTCCAGCTTTTTGCAGCTCTATGATCTTGTCCCTGACATCCTTATATAGCTCTTTGGTCTTGCCCGTGTTGTAGAGGTTAGAGTCTGACTGATTAATTGAGTCTGTGAACAGGAGTCTTTTATAAAGGTGACTATGTAAGACAGCTGTCTTTAATACAAGTAATGAGTTGATTAGGAGCGTCTAACTGGTCTGTAGGAGCCAGAACTCTTAATATTTGGTAGGGGATCAAATACTTATTTCTCACTGCAAACTGCAAATAAATTTATATAATTTATACAATGTGATTTTCTTTATTTTATTTTTGATATTCTATCTCTCAATGTTAAAATTAACCTACCCTTAAAATTATAGACTGTTCATGTCTTTGTCAGTGGGCAAACTTATAAAATCAGCAAGGGATCAAATACTTATTTCCCCCACTGTATATACTGTATACTACAATAGTGTTCAAAACTTTCTATAAACCAATAAAATATTGTTTTCTAAATTATAACTTGAGATTGCACTTGCTTGTAAGCCAGCTGCCATGATGCCGATGCACAGATCCTTTCTAGCTAAAAACTACATCCATAATCCACAGTACATTAAGACCAATAAATATATGCATATCCTCTGGGAGAGTTCAAAGCCTTCCAACACAGTTGGTCAAAAGAAAACCCCATTTACTAGTTTGTTTGGAAGTACCTCCAACAAACAAGAGCATGGCTTGTATTTTGCTTCACAATATTTGCTTTAAAAGACAATATTTATGCTTCTTTTGAAATTACATGAATATAATTTACAATGTTAAGTTTAGATCTAAGGTGAAAATAACATGAAACCATATCCATATAACATAAAGCATAAAATAAAATATACAATATAAAATAATTTGCTTCAGGATAAAAGCTTAGCTCTATATCCACCAAAAAGTTTATCCTCAGTGTGAAAGACAGCTAAACATCCGCCTACAAATCTTTTACACCAAAATAAATATTTTCTATGCTTTGATTTATTGGTAAAAAGTTCAATTTATAGCAGTAATCATCATATACTGCAATAAAGCAAAAAACTTTTTTTTTTACATTAGTTCGGAGGTCTGCCTTCTAACCCCACTGTCAAACACATGGGGGAGGCCACAGCATGCAAGAATCAAAAATATATGGATTTTTATGGTAGCCACTCTCTATTAAAACTTGTATGAAGTTAATTTTGTTAAGTTAATTTTATAATTTCACTTTTATTGCTTTTTTTTATTTTGGGAAAGTTTAACAAACAGGCATTCTCTGCATGTGTTGCGGCTGTCGAACAGCCGGGAGACATGCGGCCACCGCAACTCAAGCATAGTGTTAGAGCACGCCGAAGGCACTCTGTTAGTACTCTAGCATGCTCAGATAACACCTTATCCCAGCATGCTCTCTTATGACTAATCAGCAGCTTTCATTCATGATGACTTATTAGAAAACACCAGTGATTGTCTTACCGCTGTCTCTAGCATCATGTCCTCCCTCTATCTGAAACTAAACCTGTCAAAAACTGAACTCCTCGTGTTTTCTCCCTCTACTAACCTACCTTTGCCTGACATTGCCATCTCCGTGTGCGGTTCCACCATTACTCCAAAGCAACATGCCCGCTGCCTTGGGGTCATCCTTGATTCTGACCTTTCATTCACCCCCCACATCCGATCACTGGCTCGCTCTTCTTACCTGCATCTCAAAAACATTTCTAGAATTCGCCCTTTTCTTACTTTCGACTCTGCAAAAACTCTTACTGTTTCACTTATTCATTCTCGTCTGGACTATTGTAACTCTCTACTAATCGGCCTCCCTCTTACCAAACTCTCCCCGCTCCAATCTGTCCTGAATGCTGCTGCCAGGATCATATTCCTCACCAACCGTTACACCGATGCCTCTACCTTGTGCCAGTCATTACACTGGTTACCCATCCACTCAAGAATCCAGTACAAAACTACTACCCTCATCCACAAAGCACTCCATGGCTCAGCACCACCCTACATCTCCTCTCTGGTCTCAGTCTACCACCCTACCCGTGCCCTCCGCTCCGCTGATGACCTCAGGTTAGCATCCTCAATAATCAGAACCTCCCACTCCCGTCTCCAAGACTTTACACGTGCTGCGCCGATTCTTTGGAATGCACTACCTAGGATAATACGATTAATCCCCAATCCCCACAGTTTTAAGCGTGCCCTAAAAACTCATTTGTTCAGACTGGCCTACCGCCTCAATGCATTAACCTAACGATCCCTGTGTGGCCTATATTAAAAAAAAAAAAAAAAAAAAAAAATTAATTAACTGGTTCATGCAGCTTTACATGAACACCCAAGCCTTACACTATGGCTGGTCCGAATAACTATAGCAATTGTTACCATCCACCTCTCGTGTCTCCCCTTTTCCTCATAGTTTGTAAGCTTACGAGCAGGGCCCTCACTCCTCTTGGTATCTGTTTTGAACTGTATTTCTGTTATGCTGTAATGTCTATTGTATGTACAAGTCCCCTCTATAATTTGTAAAGCGCTGCGGAATATGTTGGCGCTATATAAATAAAAATTATTATTATTATTATATTATTATTATTATTATGACTTGATATGAGTGGTCACCACCTAATACTATAATTTACTTGCCAACTTGTTTGACTAAAAATATTTCCATCAGCAATGCATTTCAGAAGCCAGACATTTAGCAATCACTTGATTGACAAGGCAGCTTTTTTCTCCAAAGAGGCTATTGTATTAAGAAAACCAACATTTCTTAACCCCTTAGTGACAGAGCCAATTTGGTACTTAATGACCGAGCCAATTTTTGCAATTCTGACCACTGTCACTTTATGAGGTTATAACTCTGGAACGCTTCAACGGATCCCGCTGATTCTGAGATTGTTTTTTCGTCACATATTGTACTTCATGTTAGTGGTAACATTTCTTCGATATTACTTGCAATTATTTATGAAAAAAATGGAAATATGGCGAAAAATTTTTAAATTTTGCAATTTTCAAACTTTGTATTTTCATGCCCTTAAATCAGAGAGATATGTCACAAAAAATAGTTAATAAATAACATTTCCCACATGTCTACTTTACATCAGCACAATTTTTGAATCAAATTTTTTTTTTCGTTAGGGAGTTATAAGGGTTAAAAGTTGACCAGCGATTTCTCATTTTTACAACACCTTTTTTTTTTAGGGACCACATCACATTTGAAGTCATTTTGAGGAGTCTATATGATAGAAAATAACAAAGTGTGACACCATTCTAAAAACTACACCCCTCAAGGTTCTCAAAACCACATTCAAGAAGTTTATTAACCCTTTACGTGCTTCACAGGAACTGAAACAATGTGGAAGGAAAAAATGAAAATTTAACTTTTTTTTGCAAACATTTTAATTCAGAACCATTTTTTTTATTTTCACAAGTGTAAAAACCGAAATGTAACCATAAATTTTGTTATGCAATTTCTCCTGAATACGCCAATGCCCCATATGTGGGGGTAAACCACTGTTTGGGCGCACCGCAGAACTTGGAAGTGAAGGAGCGCCGTTTGACTTTTTCAATGCAGAATTGGCTGGAATTGAGATCGGACGCCGTGTCACGTTCAGAGAGGCCCTGATGTGCCTAAACAGTGGAAACTCCCCACAAGTGACACCATTTTGTAAACTAGACCCCTTAAGGAACTTATCTAGATGTGTGGTGAGCACTTTGAACCCCCAAGAGCTTCACAGAAGTTTATAACGTAGAGCCGTGAAAATAAAAAATCGCATTTGTTTACACAAAATTGATATTTTCGCCCACAAATTCTTATTTTCACAAGGGTAACAGGAGAAATTAGACCACAAAAGTTGTAGAGCAATTTCTCCTGAGTACGTCGATACCCAATATGTGGGGGTAAACCACTGTTTGGGCGCACCGCAGAGCTTAGAAGAGAAGGAGTGCCGTTTTACTTTTTCAATGTAGAATTGTCTGGAATTGAGATTGGACGCCATGTCGCGTTTGGAGAGCCCCTGATGTGCCTAAACAGTGGAAACCCCCCACAAGTGACCCCATTTTGGAAACTAGACCCCCCCATGGAACTTATCTAGATGTGTGGTGAGAACTTTGAATGCCCAAGTGCTTCACAGAAGTTTAGAATGCAGAGTCGTGAAAATAAAAAATATTTTTTTTCCACAAAAAAGATATTGTAGCCCCCAAGTTTTTATTTTCACAAGGGTAACAGGAGAAATTGGACCGCAATAGTTGTTTTCCAATTTATCCCGAGTACACTGATGTGCCATATGTGGGGGTAAACCACTGTTTGGGCGCATGGCCGAGCTCGGAAGGGAAGGAGCGCTGTTTTGGAATGCAGACTTTGATAGAATGGTCTGTGGGCGTTATGTTGCGATTGCAGAGCCCCTGATGTACCTAAACAGTAGTAACCCTCCACAAGTGACTCCATTTTGGAAACAAGACCCCCCAAGGAACTTATCTAGATGTGTGGTGAGAACTTTGAATGCCCAAGTGCTTCACAGAAGTTTAGAATGCAGAGTCGTGAAAATAAAAAAATATTTTTTTCCCACAAAAAAGATTTTGTAGCCCCCAAGTTTTTATTTTCACAAGGGTAACAGGAGAAATTGGACCCCAAAAGTTGTTGCCCAATTTATCCCGAGTATGCTGATGCCCCATATGTGGGGGTAAACCACTGTTTGGGCGCAAGGCAGAGTTCGGAAGGGAAGGAGCGCTGGTTTGGAATGCAGACTTAGATAGAATGGTCTGTGGGCGTTATGTTGCGTTTGCAGAGCCCCTGATGTACCTAAACAGTAGTAACCCCCCACAAGTGACCCCATTTTGGAAACTAGACCCCCCAAGGAACTTATCTAGATGTGTGGTGAGAACTTTGAATGCCCAAGTGCTTCACAGAAGTTTAGAATGCAGAGTCGTGAAAATAAAAAAATATTTTTTTTTCCACAAAAAAGATTTTGTAGCCCCCAAGTTTTTACTTTCACAAGGGTAACAGGAGAAATTGGACCCCAAAAGTTGTCCAATTTATCCCGAGTACGCTGATGCCCCATATAAGGGGGTAACCCACTGTTTCGGCGCACGGCAGAGCTCAGAAGGAGGGAGCACCATTTGACTTTTTGAGCGCAAAATTGGCTGTTGTGTTTGGAGACCCCCTGATGTAACTAAACAGTGGAAGCCCCCCAATTCTAGCTCCAACCCTAACCCCATCACACCCCTAACCCTAATCCCAACCCGATCCATAATCCTAATCACTAACCCTAACGATAATCACAACCCTTACCCCAAAACCCTAATGTCAACCCTAACCATAACCCTAATCAAAACCCTAAATCCAACACACCCCTAATCCTAATCTCAGCCCTAACCTCAAACCTAACCCTAATCTCAATACACCCCTAATCACAACCCTAACCTTAACCCTAATCCCAAACCTAACCCTAATCCCAAGCGTAACCCTAATGCCAACCCTAACCCTAATACCAACTCTAATCCAAACCCTAACCCCAAATCTAACCCTAACTTTAGCCCCAACCCTAGCCCTAACTTTAGCCCCAACCCTAACCCTAGCCCTAAGGGTACTTTCACACTTGCGTCGTTTGGCATCCGTCGCAATCCGTCGTTTTGGACAAAAAACGGATCCTCCAAATGTGCCCGCAGGATGCGCTTTTTTGCCCATAGACTTGTATTGCCGACGGATCGTGACGGATGGCCACACGTCGCGTCCGTCGTGCACTGGATCAGTTGTGATTTGGTGGACCGTCGGCACAAAAAACGTTCAATGTAACGTTTTTTTGTACGTCGCGTCCGCCATTTCTGACCACGCATGCGTGGCCGTAATTCCGCCCCCTCCTCCCCAGGACATAGATTGGGCAGCGGATGTGTTGAAAAACTACATCCGCTGCCCACGTTGTGCACAATTTTCACAACGTGCGTCGGTATGTCGGGCCGACGCATTGCGACGGCCCCGTACCGACATAAGTGTGAAAGAACCCTAACCCTGAATTTAGCCCCAACCCTAACCCTAAATTTAGCCCCAACCCTAACCCTAGCCCTAACCCTAACTCTAGCCCTAACCCTTACTCTAGCCCTAACCCTAACCCTAGCCCTAGCCCTAACCCTAACCCTAGCCCTAGACCTAACCCTAACCCTAGCCCTAACCTTAACCCTAGCCCTAACCCTAGCCCTAACCCTAGCCCTAACCCTAGCTCTAACCCTAGCCCTAACCCTACCCTAGCCCTAACCCTAGCTCTAACCCTAACCCTAGCCCTAACCCTAGCCCTAACCCTAGCCCTAACCCTAATCCTAGCCCTAACCCTAACCCTAATTTTAGCCCCAACTGCTCTTCTCCTGTCGGCCGGCAGATGGCGATTGATGGCGGGCGCACTGCGCATGCGCCCGCCATTTTCTTTTCCCCGGCAGCCAGGAGGAGCAGCAGGAGGATCCAGGGACACCGGTAAGTATAATAGGGTCCCCGAATCCCCCTATTTCTCTGTCCTCTGATGTGCGATCACATTAGAGGACAGAGAATTACACTTTGATTTTTTTTTGCGGTCGCCGGTAAACAGTTAATTACCAGCGATCGCAAAACAGGGGTCGGTAAAACCGACCCCGATCATGTTGTTTGGGGTCTCGGCTACCCTCGGCAGCCGAGACCCCAAAGATTCTCCCGGTGCCGGCCGGCGGGCGCACTGCGCATGCGCCCGCCATTTTGAAGATGGCGGCGCCCACCGGGAGCCACGAGGAGCACCGGGGCAGATAGGTGAGTATCGGGGGGCTATCTGGGACCCCTTTTCTCTGTCCTCTGATGTGCGATCACATCAGAGGACAGAGAAATTAAAAAGAGATCGCTTTTTTTTTTTGCGATCGCCGGTAAACGGTTAATTACCGGCGATCACAAATCCGGGGTCGGTAAAAACTCCCCCGAATCATGTTCTCTGGGGTCTCGGCTACTCCCGGAAGCCGAGACCCCGGAGAAAATCCGACTCTGGGGGGCGCTATTTACTTTTTCCACAGCGCCATTAACTAACGGCGCTGTGGTTTAAGTACCCTTAGCGGCCGCCGTTAAAAGGCGTATCGGCGGTCACTAAGGGGTTAAACCAACACTTAACCTAGAAAGGAATGTTGAAGTTAAGTAAGAAATCTTGTTGTCCTCACTGTAGGTCTACAGCATTTTCTGTATAACTCTGAAAATGTCAGTTATGTATAAATAGTGCTGGCCCAGGTAGTATGCTGCCTGAGTATTTAAGTAATTGGCATGTGGGCCAGAACTTTGGTTTATTACATTACTTTTCTATGCTGCTACATCTTTACTGTGCACCATCAGAACCACTCTATTCTGCACATTGCTGTAATCTTCTACTGCAGTCTTCTCTGTTGTTCATCTACAGTGAGGCACCAGACCTATTTAACTCTGCTACAACCACAGCTCATCCAGATCGAGGGCTTCAAGAATACATAATACTGTGCTTATCAATTCAAACAAATTTATGCAAAGAACAGTAACATACAGAGAAGAATTATTTATATATTTCTCAGTTTTTACTTTAATCTAATATATAAAGCTGAATGTGTGTATTTGTGTATGTGTGTGTGTGTGTATGTATGTCCGGGATTGGCATCTGCACCGTCGCAGCTACAGCCACAAAATTTTGCACAGTCACACGTCTGGACCCCGAGAGCGTCATAGGCTATGTTGTGAGGCAAAATTTTAACCCCGCTCGTTCCAATTCACCAAACAATTTTGCCCCTATCTACATAATGGGGAAAAAGTGAAAGGAAAAGTGTTGGAGGCGTCGCAGCTACAGCCACAAAATTTTGCACAGTCACACGTCTGGACCCCGAGAGCGTCATAGGCTATGTTGTGAGGTGAAATTTTAACCCCGCGCATTCCAATTCACCAAACAATTTTGCCCCTATCTACATAATGGGAAAAAATGAAAGGAAAAGTGTAGGAGGCAAATTGACAGCTGCCAGATGTGAACAAGGGGGACTTAAAGAATGAGAGCGATGGCGCCAAAGAGTATATACCGTACAGTTGCTAAGGTGGGGCCCCGACATGGGAAACTCACCACACACGGGAATATGAACACACACACAAAATGCGCCACACACTACCACGTGCTTGAACACATATTACCCTCAGCACACATTTCACCACAAATACACCAACCTCGCCACATAAAAGTCGAAACACAAAAGTCGCCACTCAAAACTCGCCACGCGCAGAACTCGCCACATGCAAAAACTAGGCTCTTGCAAAACTCGCCACAAGTGCAAAACTCACCTCATGGAAAACTCGCCACACGCAAAACTTGCACAAGCGGAAAAATTGCCACATGCACAAAAGTTGCAACACATGCAAAAGTTGCCTCACACAAAACTTGCACATACTCAAAAGGCACCACACATAAAACTCGCCACGCGCAAAACTCGCCATGCGCAAAACTTGCTGCACACAACTTGCTACACTAACCTGTCACATGCAACTCGACACACAAATAGTTGCTACACGCATGTTGCCACAGAAAACTCATCTCACAAAAGTCGCTACATGCATGTCGCCACACGCAACTCAACACACACAACTTGACAAACGAAACTCGCCCTAAAACACACACAAGTCTGGTATTATCCTTCAAAAATAAAAATCTGATTAATAAGCAGACAAACTACAACAAATGCACCATATAGGAAATGTGGCAGCTGTCAGTCATATGACCTGTCTATTATGTGTATGTGTGAGCTAATATATACTGCCAGGGGGAGGGCTTCCTGTTGGCTGGGGATTTATCAGGCTGCCAATTTAGCTTACAAATACTGAGGTAAAAATACTGAGCAAATAACGTGTGAATGAGGTCTAATACAGGAGGAGATGACACACAGGTATATACTATATACAGGGGAGATGACACACAGATATATACTATATACAGGAGAGATGACACACAGGTATATACTATATAGAGGAGGAGATGACATACAGGTACATATATATACAGGAGGAGATGACATACAGGTATATACTATATACAGGAGGAGATGACACACAGGTATATACTATATACAGGAGCAGATGACCTACAGGTATATACTATATACAGGAGGAGATGACATACAGGTATATACCATAGTAACATAGTAACATAGTAACATAGTTAGTAAGGCCGAAAAAAGACATTTGTCCATCCAGTTCAGCCTATATTCCATCATAATAAATCCCCAGATCTACGTCCTTCTACAGAACCTAATTGTATGATACAATATTGTTCTGCTCCAGGAAGACATCCAGGCCTCTCTTGAACCCCTCGACTGAGTTCGCCATCACCACCTCCTCAGGCAAGCAATTCCAGATTCTCACTGCCCTAACAGTAAAGAATCCTCTTCTATGTTGGTGGAAAAACCTTCTCTCCTCCAGACGCAAAGAATGCCCCCTTGTGCCCGTCACCTTCCTTGGTATAAACAGATCCTCAGCGAGATATTTGTATTGTCCCCTTATATACTTATACATGGCTATTAGATCGCCCCTCAGTCGTCTTTTTTCTAGACTAAATAATCCTAATTTCGCTAATCTATCTGGGTATTGTAGTTCTCCCATCCCCTTTATTAATTTTGTTGCCCTCCTTTGTACTCTCTCTAGTTCCATTATATCCTTCCTGAGCACCGGTGCCCAAAACTGGACACAGTACTCCATGTGCGGTCTAACTAGGGATTTGTACAGAGGCAGTATAATGCTCTCATCATGTGTATCCAGACCTCTTTTAATGCACCCCATGATCCTGTTTGCCTTCGCAGCTGCTGCCTGGCACTGGCTGCTCCAGGTAAGTTTATCATTAACTAGGATCCCCAAGTCCTTCTCCCTGTCAGATTTACCCAGTGGTTTCCCATTCAGTGTGTAATGGTGATATTGATTCCTTCTTCCCATGTGTATAACCTTACATTTATCATTGTTAAACCTCATCTGCCACCTTTCAGCCCAAGTTTCCAACTTATCCAGATCCATCTGTAGCAGAATACTATCTTCTCTTGTATTAACTGCTTTACATAGTTTTGTATCATCTGCAAATATCGATATTTTACTGTGTAAACCTTCTACCAGATCATTAATGAATATGTTGAAGAGAACAGGTCCCAATACTGACCCCTGCGGTACCCCACTGGTCACAGCGACCCAGTTAGAGACTATACCATTTATAACCACCCTCTGCTTTCTATCACTAAGCCAGTTACTAACCCATTTACACACATTTTCCCCCAGACCAAGCATTCTCATTTTGTGTACCAACCTCTTGTGCGGCACGGTATCAAACGCTTTGGAAAAATCGAGATATACCACGTCCAATGACTCACCGTGGTCCAGGCTATAGCTTACCTCTTCATAAAAACTGATTAGATTGGTTTGACAGGAGCGATTTCTCATAAACCCATGCTGATATGGAGTTAAACAGTTATTCTCATTGAGATAATCCAGAATAACATCCCTCAGAAATCCTTCAAATATTTTACCAACAATAGAGGTTAGACTTACTGGCCTATAATTTCCAGGTTCACTTTTAGAGCCCTTTTTGAATATTGGCACCACATTTGCTATGCGCCAATCCTGCGGAACAGACCCTGTCGCTATAGAGTCCCTAAAAATAAGAAATAATGGTTTATCTATTACATTACTTAGTTCTCTTAGTACTCGTGGGTGTATGCCATCCGGACCCGGAGATTTATCTATTTTGATCTTATTTAGCCGGTTTCGCACCTCTTCTTGGGTTAGATTGGTGACCCTTAATATAGGGTTTTCATTGTTTCTTGGGATTTCACCTAGCATTTCATTTTCCACCGTGAATACCGTGGAGAAGAAGGTGTTTAATATGTTAGCTTTTTCCTCGTCATCTACAACCATTCTTTCCTCACTATTTTTTAAGGGGCCTACATTTTCAGTTTTTATTCTTTTACTATTGATATAGTTGAAGAACAGTTTGGGATTAGTTTTACTCTCCTTATACCATATATAGAAGGAGATGACATTCAGGTATATACTATATATAGGGGAGATGACACACAGCAGGTATATACTATATACAGGGGAGATGACATACAGGTATATACTATATACAGGAGATGACATACAGATGTATACTATATATAAGGGAGATGACAAAAATGTATATACTGAGGTGATGAGGTGAAAATGAGAGGTGTGAGGTGAAAATGAAAAGGTGTGAGTGCAAAATGAGAGGAGTGAGGAAAAATAGTGGAGTGATCAGAAAATGACAGATGTGAGGTTGAAATGACAAGTGTTAGGGGGGAATGAGAGGAGTGAGGGAGAAAATGAGAGGTGTGAGGGAGAAAATGAGAGATGTGAGGGGGAAAATGAAAGATGTGATTGGGAAAATGAGAGGCGTGATGGGAAAATAAGAGAAGTGAGGTGCTATAACTAACCACAGATATTTACTATGCCCAGGCAACGCCGGGCTCTTCAGCTAGTATGAAATAAAACAGGAAATAAGAAGACAAAATGATGGATTGCCTGAATTATATACAGTGCCTTGCGAAAGTAATCGCCCCCTTGGAACTTTTCAACCTTTTTTCCACATATCATGCTTTAAACATTAAGATATCAAATGCAAATTTTTGGTGAAGAATCACCAACAAGTGGGACACAATTGTGAAGCTGATCAAAATTTATTGGTTATTTTCAATTTTTGTGGAAAATTAAAAACTGAAAAGTGGGGCGTGCAATATTATTCGGCCCCTTTACTTTCAGTGCAGTAAACTCACTCCAGAAGTTCATTGTTGATCTCTGAATGATCCAATGTTATCCTAAATGCCTAATGATGATAAATATAATCCACCTGTGTGTAATCCAGTCTCCGTATAAATGCACCTGCTTTGTGATAGTCTCAGGGTTCTGTTTGAAGCACAGAAAGCATCATGGAGACCAAGGAACACAACAGGCAGGTCTGTGATACTGTTATGGAGAAGTTTAAAACCGGATTTGGATACAAAAGGATTTCCAAAACTTTAAACATCCCAAGGAGCACTGTGCAAGCGATCATCGATCATATTGAAAAGAAAGAAGTATCATACCACTGCAAATCTACCAAGACCTGGCCATCCCTCTAAACTTTCATCTCAAACAAGGAGAAGACTAATCAGATATGCAGCCAAGAGGCTTGTGAACTGCAGAGATCTACAGCTGAGGTGGGTCAGTCTCTCCATAGGACAACAATCAGTCATACACTGCACAAATCTGGCCTTTATGGAAGAGTGGCAAGAAGAAAGCCATTTCTCAAAGATATCCATAAAAAGTATTGTTTAAAGTTTGCAACAAGCCACCTGGGAGACACATCAAACATGTGGAAGAAGGTACTCTGCTCAGATGAAACCAAAATTGAACTTTTTGGCGTAAAGGCAACACAGCTCATTACCCTGAACACACCATCCCCACTGTCAAACATGGTGGTGGCAGCATCATGGTTTGGGACTGCTTTTCTTCAGCAGGGACAGGGTAGATTGTTAAAATCGATGGGAAGATGGATGGAGCCAAATACTGGACCATTCTTGAAGAAAACCTGTTGGAGCCTACAAAAGACCTGATTATTTATAGTTAGACATGTGCACAGCTCAATTTGGATGCCCAGGTAGGTTCCAAAACCTGCAAGCAGTTTATTGTTCTAGTAACAAAAAACGTTTCGGTCACACAATACGACCTTCATCAGTTACTGTAAATATAATATAACAAAAATTCAGCGTAGAAAACGAAAATAGAGTATATACAAAAATCAATTTACAATAGGCAAATATTGTGGCATTGCAATAAGATAATAATGTTATGAATAATATATGAGAAGAGAAAAGCAATCTTGGCACAATACAAGAGGATAGAGGGAGTGGGATCACATACCGTATTATAGATGGTGGCATAGTGAATTTACCAAAATCGGTAAAAGGTGGGATGCTTCTGTAATTTAAAAGTGATATCATATAAATAAGTGGCTAAATAGTGTGGTACTATGTAGACGGACTCCACTAACTTACCCTAAGTCTGGAAGAAGAGGTATGGTGGAAATATAGAGATGCAATCTAGATGAATAGAGATACGGTGGTGGTTAGGTGCATATGCCTCGCATTAGGCAGGTGTGAGAGCCTTCTGGTATTTTACCCGGTGTATGACGCTGCAGGACGCGGTGTCCACCGCTTGTCTAGGTCGAACCGCTCGTATATGAGCACTGAAGAGGCGGCAGGAAGAGAGCGGGCCTCGCCATCCGGGAGTGGGCAGAACCGGGTGCGGCTCACTAATGAGCAAACATAAAGCAAAATCTACAATGGAATGGTTCACAAATAAACGTATCCAGGTGTTAGAATGGCCAAGTCAAAGTCCAGACCTCAATCTAATTGAGAATCTATGGAAGAGCTGAAAACTGCTGTTCACAAACGATCTCCATCAAACCTCACTGAGCTCGAGCTGTTTGCCAAGGAAGAATGGGCAAGAATAATATTGCACGCCCCACTTTTCAGTTTTTGAATTTCCACAAAAATTTAAAATAACCAATAAATTTTGTTCAACTTCACAATTGTGTTCCACTTGTTGTTGATTCTTCACCAAAAATTTACATTTGGTATTTTTATGTTTGAAACATGATATGTGGGAAAAGATTTAAAAGTTCCAAGGGGGCCTAATACTTGCGCAAGGCACTGTATATAAAAAATATATAAGGTAAATAAATATATATATACTGCTTAAAAAAATAAAAGGAACACTAAACTCCCACATCCTAAATATCACTGAATGAAATATTCCAGCTGTAAAATGTTATTCATGACATTGTGGAATGTGCTGAGAATAATAAAACCTAAAAATGATCAACGTAAATCACAACTAATATCCCACGGAGGTCTGGATTTGGAATTATGCTCAAAATCAAAGTGGAAAATGAAGTTACAGGCTGATCCAAGTTCAGTGGAAATGTCTCAAGTAGGGTTGAGCGAAACGGGTCGAACATTTTCAAAAGTCGCCGACTTTTGGCTAAGTCGGGGTTTCATGAAACCCGATCCGACCCCTGTGCGGGGTCGGCCATGCGGTACGCGACTTTCGCGCCAAAGTCGCGTTTCAATGACGCGAAAAGCGCCATTTCTCAGCCAATGAAGGTAAACGCAGAGTGTGGGCAGCGTGATGACATAGGTCCTGGTCCCCACCATCTTAGAGAAGGGCATTGCAGTGATTGGCTTGCTGTCTGCGACGTCACAGGGGCTATAAAGAGGCGTTCCCGCCGACCGCCATCTTACTGCTGCTGATCTGAGCTTAGGGAGAGGTTGCTGCCGCTTTGTCAGAAGCAGGGATAGCGTTAGGCAGGGTCCATTAACCACAAAACCGCTTGTGCTGCAGCGATTTGCACTGTCCAACACCACCCTCGGTGTGCAGGGACAGTGGAAGTTTTTTTTTTTTTTTTTTTCCCCTCAGCGCTGTAGCTCATTGGGCTGCCCTAGAAGGCTCCCTGATAGCTGCATTGCTGTGTGTACGCCGCTGTGCAAACCAACTGCTTTTTTCAAAGCACAAATCCTCTTGTTCCTTCCTTTCTGCACAGCTATCTTTTTTGTTTGTCCACACTTTTTATTTCATTTGTGCATCAGTCCACTCCTTATTGCTGCCTGCCATACCTGGCTGAGATTACTGCAGGCAGGGAGATAGTAGCTGCCTGCCATACCTGGCTGAGATTACTGCAGGCAGGGAGATAGTAATTGTAGGACATTCCCTGTTTTTTTTTTTTTTTTTTTTTTGGTGGGAGATTAAGATTGGCAATTTGGCATTTCTGCTAGAGTGCCATCCCTGTGTGTGCCATCTCTCTCACATAGTGGGCCATAGAAAGCCTTTTCATTTTTCTGTATTTTTTTTTGTGGGGTGTATAAATTCTCCCTGATAAAAATACAGTGGGAGATTAATATTGGCCTTTGGGCTTGTGTGCCAGTCCTGAGTGTGCCATCTCTCTCACAAATAGTGGGCCATAGAAAGCCTATTTATTTTTTTTTTTGGTTTTATAAATTCTCCCAGAAAAAAAGGGAGATTAATATTGGCCTCTGGGCTTCTGTGCCAGTCCTGAGCGTGCCATCTGTGCCAGTCCTCAGCGTCCCATCTCTCTCACAAATAGTGGGCCATAGAAAGCCTATTTTATTTTTTTTTTGGGTTTCAGAAATTCTCCCTGGAAAAAAAAAGGGAGATTAATATTGCCCTTTGGGCTTGTGTGCCAGTACTAAGCGTTCCATCTCTCTCTCTCTCTCAGTCAGTGGGCCATAGAACGCATATTTTTGGTTTTATTTGTTTTCTAAATTCTCCCTGAAAAAATCATTTTATTTTATTTGGTTTCTAAATTCTTCCTGATAAAATCATATTTTTTTTATTATTTTTATTTCTAAAGTCTCCCTGAAAAAAAAAAAAAAAAAACAACCAAAAAAACAGTGGGAGATTAATATTGGCCTTTCTGCTTGTGTGCCAGTCTTGACTCCTGGGTGTGCCATCTCTCTCTCTCTCTCTCTCTCTCTCTCTCTCTCTCCAATTGTGGTCCATAGAAAGCCTATATTTTTTTTCCTTGATTTGGGTTCTAAAATCTACCAGAGAAAATAACTACATCAATCATTGGTAGAAAAATATTGGCCTCTGGGTTTGTGTGCCACTCCTGACTCCTGTGTGCGTCATCTCTCAGTCAGTGGGCCATAGAACGCCTATTTTTGGTTTTATTTGTTTTCTAAATTCTCCCTGAAAAAATCATTTTATTTTATTTGGTTTCTAAATTCTTCCTGATAAAATCATATTTTTTTTATTATTTTTTTTTCTAAAGTCTCCCTGAAAAAAAAAAAAAAAAACAGTGGGAGATTAATATTGGCCTTTCTGCTTGTGTGCCAGTCTTGACTCCTGGGTGCGTCATCTCTCAGTCAGTGGGCCATAGAACGCCTATTTTTGGTTTTATTTGTTTTATAAATTCTCCCTGAAAAAATCATTTTATTTTATTTGGTTTCTAAATTCTTCCTGATAAAATCATATTTTTTTTATTATTTTTTTTTCTAAAGTCTCCCTGAAAAAAAAAAAAAAAAAACAACCAAAAAAAACAGTGGGAGATTAATATTGGCCTTTCTGCTTGTGTGCCAGTCTTGACTCCTGGGTGCGTCATCTCTCAGTCAGTGGGCCATAGAACGCCTATTTTTGGTTTTATTTGTTTTATAAATTCTCCCTGAAAAAATCATTTTATTTTATTTGGTTTCTAAATTCTTCCTGATAAAATCATATTTTTTTTATTATTTTTTTTTCTAAAGTCTCCCTGAAAAAAAAAAAAAAAAAACAACCAAAAAAAACAGTGGGAGATTAATATTGGCCTTTCTGCTTGTGTGCCAGTCTTGACTCCTGGGTGTGCCATCTCTCTCTCTCTCTCTCTCTCTCTCTCTCTCTCTCCAATTGTGGTCCATAGAAAGCCTATATTTTTTTTCCTTGATTTGGGTTCTAAAATCTACCAGAGAAAATAACTACATCAATCATTGGTAGAAAAATATTGGCCTCTGGGTTTGTGTGCCACTCCTGACTCCTGTGTGCGTCATCTCTCAGTCAGTGGGCCATAGAACGCCTATTTTTGTTTTTATTTGTTTTATAAATTCTCCCTGAAAAAATCATTTTATTTTATTTGGTTTCTAAATTCTTCCTGATAAAATCATATTTTTTTTATTATTTTTTTTTCTAAAGTCTCCCTGAAAAAAAAAAACAAAAAAAAAACAGTGGGAGATTAATATTGGCCTTTCTGCTTGTGTGCCAGTCTTGACTCCTGGGTGTGCCATCTCTCTCTCTCTCTCTCTCTCCAATTGTGGTCCATAGAAAGCCTACATTTTTTTTCCTTGATTTGGGTTCCAAAATCTACCAGAGAAAATAACTCCATCAATCATTGGTAGAAAAATATTGGCCTCTGGGCTTGTGTGCCACTCCTGATTCCTGTGTGCGTCATCTCTCACTCAGTGGCCCATAGAAAGCATATAGTTTGTTACATTTGTTTTCTAAATTCTCCCTGCAAAAATCTATTTTTTTTTTTTTGGGGGGTTTCTAAAGTGTTCCTGAAAAAAATAAAAATAAAAAAAAAATAATAGTGTGACATTAATATTAACATTTGTGCTTCAGTGACAGTCCTGCGTGTGGGGCATCTCTCTAATTTGCAGCCACCAAAAAAAGAGTGTGTAACATTGGGCCTGATTTTCGCTGTGGTCTCACCAACCTGTAAAGGGGTAGCTAAATCATACTGAAGTTATAGCTCACCGTGTAAGTTGTGTGACTGCAACAAATAACGTTAGTTTGGTTACGTTTTTAAAACAATGAGGAAGTCTAGTGGAAGAGGTCGTGGCCGGGGGCGTTCATTGTCAGCTGGTAATGAGGGTAGTGGTAGTGGTGGAGCATCAGGTGGTCGTGGGGGAAAAAATATTGCACCTAAGTCTGGAGCTGTGGAGCCAGGTTCGTCGTCCGGCTACACAAGGCCTCGAACGCTCCCTTTTCTGGGATTAGGAAAACCGCTTTTAAAGCCGGAGCAGCAAGAGCAAGTTTTGGCTTATCTTGCTGACTCAGCCTCTAGCTCTTTTGCCTCATCTCGTGAAACTGGTAAAAGTAAAAGCAGCGCGTCGTTAGTGGATGTTCACGGTCAGGGACAAGTCACTTCCTTGTCCTCTTCAGCAAAAACAACAACAGAGAAGAATGCAGCAGGCGACACAACGGGTTACTCCATGGAGCTCTTTACACATACCGTCCCTGGCTTAGAAAGTGAAGCAGTTAACAGTCCATGCCCATTACAAATTGAATCTGACATGGAGTGCACTGACGCACAGCCACAGCCAGACTACTATGCTGGTCCTTTGACTCAGACCACAACATTGCCCTCGCAGGGTGCTGATCAAGAATCAGACCCTGATGAGACTATGTTGCCCCATCACGAACGCTATACCACCGAACGACACGGTGACACAGACGAAGTTGCGCAGGAGGTACAAGAAGAGTTATTAGATGACCCAGTTCTTGACCCCGATTGGCAGCCATTGGGGGAACAGGGTGCAGGCGGCAGCAGTTCTGAAGCAGAGGAGGAGGAGGGGCCGCAGCAGGCATCAACATCGCCACAGGTTCCATCTGCCGGGCCCGTATCTTGCCCAAAACGCGTGGCAAAGCCAAAACCTGGTGGAGGACAGCGTGGCCATCCGGTTAAAGCTCAGTCTGCAATGCCTGAAAAGGTATCCGATGCTAGAAAGAGTGCAGTCTGGCATTTTTTTAAACAACATCCAATTGATCAGCGCAAAGTCATCTGTCAAAAATGTTCTACTTCCTTAAGCAGAGGTCAGAATCTGAAAAGTCTCAATACTAGTTGCATGCATAGACATTTAACCACCATGCATTTGAAAGCTTGGACTAACTACCAAACGTCCCTTAAGGTTGTTGCACCCTCGGCCAATGAAGCTAGTCATCAACGCAACATCCCTTCCGGCAGTGTAGGACCACCATTTAGCGCACCACCTGCTGTATCTGTGCAGGTATCTTTGCCAGGCCAAAGCAGTCAGGGTCAGGGAATCACCAGTTTCGTAGTAGGAAACACTGCATCTAGGGCACCGGCGGCAACAATACCATCTCCCACCGTCTCTCAGTCTGCCATGTCCACCGGCACCCCCGCTAGTTCCACGATCTCCAGCTCTCCAGTCCAGCTCACCCTACATGAGACTATGGTTAGAAAAAGGAAATACTTAGCCTCGCATCCGCGTACACAGGGTTTGAACGCCCACATAGCTAGACTAATCTCGTTAGAGATGATGCCCTACCGGTTAGTTGAAAGCGAAGCTTTCAAAGACCTGATGGACTACGCTGTACCACGCTACGAGCTACCCAGTCGACACTTTTTTTCCAGAAAAGCCATCCCAGCCCTCCACCAGCATGTTAAAGAGCGCATCGTCCATGCACTCAGGCAATCTGTGAGCACAAAGGTGCACCTGACAACAGATGCATGGACCAGTAGGCATGGCCAGGGACGTTACGTGTCCATCACGGCACACTGGGTAAATGTGGTGGATTCAGGGTCCACAGGGGACAGCAAGTTTGGGACAGTTCTGCCTAGCCCACGGTCTAGTAAACAGTTGTCTGTAGCCGTTCGCACCCCCTCCTCCTCCTCCTCCTCGTCCTCCTGCAGAAGCAAGAGCTCGTCCACAGACCGCAGTCGCACAAACACTCCATCCGCACCTGCCACTGTTGCACACCAGGTCTCCCATTATGGGGCAGCTACTGGCATACGTCAGCAGGCTGTATTGGCTATGAAGTGTTTGGGCGACAATAGACACACCGCGGAAGTTCTGTCCGAGTTCTTGCAGCAAGAAACGCAGTCGTGGCTGGGCACTGTAGATCTTGAGGCAGGCAAGGTAGTGAGTGATAACGGAAGGAATTTCATGGCTGCCATCTCCCTTTCCCAACTGAAACACATTCCTTGCCTGGCTCACACCTTAAACCTGGTGGTGCAGTGCTTCCTGAAAAGTTATCCGGGGTTATCCGACCTGCTCCTCAAAGTGCGTGGACTTTGCGCACATATCCGCCGTTCGCCTGTACACTCCAGCCGTATGCAGACCTATCAGCGTTCTTTGAACCTTCCCCAGCATCGCCTAATCATAGACGTTGCAACAAGGTGGAACTCAACACTGCACATGCTTCAGAGACTGTGCGAACAGAGGCGGGCTGTTATGTTTTTGTGGGAGGATACACATACACGGGCAGGCAGTAGGATGGCAGACATGGAGTTGTCAGGTGTGCAGTGGTCGAAGATTCAAGACATGTGTCAAGTCCTTCAGTGTTTTGAGGAATGCACACGGCTGGTTAGTGCAGACAACGCCATAATAAGCATGAGCATCCCCCTAATGCGTCTGCTGATGCAAAGTTTGACGCACATAAAGGATCAGGCGTCTGCACCAGAGGAAGAGGAAAGCCTTGATGACAGTCAGCGATTGTCTGGTCAGGGCAGTGTACATGACGAGGTACCGGGCGAAGAGGAGGTGGAGGATGAGGAGGATGATGGGGATGAGTATATTTTTAATGAGGAAGCTTTCCCGGGGGCACGGGAAATTGGTGGCGTGGCAAGGCCGGGTTCTGGTTTTTTGAGGGACACAAGTGACGTAGATTTGCCTGCAACTGCCCCTCAACCAAGCACAACCGCAGATTTGACAACGGGAACTTTGGCCCACATGGCGGATTATGCCTTGCGTATCCTCAAAAGGGACACACGCATTACAAAAATGATGAACGATGACGATTACTGGTTGGCCTGCCTCCTTGATCCTCGCTATAAAGGCAAATTGCAAAATATTATGCCACATGAGAACTTGGAACTAATATTAGCAACAAAACAATCAACTCTTGTTGACCGTTTGCTTCTGGCATTCCCTGCACACAGCGCCCGTGATCGTTCTCACACGAGCTCCAGGGGCCAGCAGACCAGAGGTGTTAGAGGGGCAGAAATCAGAAGTGGCGTTGGACAGAGGGGTTTTCTGACCAGGTTGTGGAGTGATTTTTCTATGACCGCAGACAGGACAGGTACTGCAGCATCAATTCAAAGTGACAGGAGACAACATTTGTCCAGTATGGTTACAAACTATTTTTCATCCCTTATCGACGTTCTCCCTCAACCGTCATTCCCATTTGATTACTGGGCATCCAAATTAGACACCTGGCCAGAATTGGCAGAATATGCATTGCAGGAGCTTGCTTGCCCGGCAGCTAGTGTCCTATCAGAAAGAGTATTCAGTGCTGCAGGTTCAATACTAACAGAAAAAAGGACTCGTCTGGCTACCCAAAATGTAGATGATCTAACCTTCATTAAAATGAACCACAACTGGATTTCAAAATCTTTTGCCCCACCCTGCCCGGCTGACACCTAGCTTTCCTATGAAAAGGTCTTGCCTGTGGACTATTCTGAATGACTTTTCCAATCTCGTAATTTTCTTCACCTGATTGTCCAGCATACGACATGTTTCCACCTCACGATATGGCCAAACTCCCCACACGGGGCCGTGCTATCGCCACTTTGCGCTTGGACCCTTGAGAGTGCTGTTTGTCTGAAGAGGTGGGTGTGGCCGCTTTTGGTCGACGGCACTGCCACTGGGTCCCTCATAGTACAATAAAGTGTCTCTGGCGGTGGTGGTGCGCACCCAACGTCAGACACACCGTTGTAATATGAGGGGCCCTGTGCCTGTACCGCCGGCCACAAGACAGTTCCCCCCCCCAGCTCAAACAGTGCTCTACCACTAGCAAAATTATCTCTCACAGCTTCACCAATGTGTAGTCTAGCCGCTGACATCCTTCAATGCCTGGCACTGACAATACCATTGTTTTGACATTTTTGTTATGTTAGGCCTTCGAAGCCTGTCTGCGGTCCCTTCTTTCTACAACTACTACACTGACCAGGCCACTGCTGGCCGTGTTACCCTGGAACCAATTTAAAAGTGCCTACAGTCAGCCCAATTTTGTTATGTTAGGCCTTCGAAGACTGTCTGCCGTCACTCCTTCCACTAGACTTCCACTGACCATACACTGCTGCCCATGTACCCCTGGAACCAATTTAAAGTGCCTACAGCCAGCCCAATTTTGTTATGTTAGGCCTTCGAAGCCTGTCTGCGGTCACTCCTTCCACTAGACTTCCACTGACCAGACCACTGCTGCCCGTGTACCCCTGGAACCAATTTAAAAGTGCCTACAGCCAGCCCAAGTTTGTTATGTTAGGCCTTGGAAGCCTGTCTGCGGTCACTCCTTCCACTAGACTTCCACTGACCAGACCACTGCTGCCCGTGTACCCCTGGAACCAATTTAAAAGTGCCTACAGCCAGCCCAAGTTTGTTATGTTAGGCCTTGGAAGCCTGTCTGCGGTCACTCCTTCCACTAGACTTCCACTGACCAGACCACTGCTGCCCGTGTACCCCTGGAACCAATTTAAAAGTGCCTACAGCCAGCCCAAGTTTGTTATGTTAGGCCTTGGAAGCCTGTCTGCGGTCACTCCTTCCACTAGACTTCCACTGACCAGACCACTGCTGCCCGTGTACCCCTGGAACCAATTTAAAAGTGCCTACAGCCAGCCCAAGTTTGTTATGTTAGGCCTTGGAAGCCTGTCTGCGGTCACTCCTTCCACTAGACTTCCACTGACCAGACCACTGCTGCCCGTGTACCCCTGGAACCAATTTAAAAGTGCCTACAGCCAGCCCAAGTTTGTTATGTTAGGCCTTCTAAGCCTGTCTGCGGTCCATTCTTTCAACTACTACTACACTGACCAGGTCACTGCTGCCCGTGTACCCCTGGAACCAATTTAAAATTGCCTACAGCCAGCCCAATTTTTTTATTTTAGGCCTTCGATGCCTGTCTGCGGTCCATTCTTTCAACTACTACTACACTGACCAGGTCACTGCTGTCCGTGTACCCCTGGAACCAATTTAAAATTGCCTACAGCCATGTGTTATTATTTTAGGCCTTCGATGCCTGTCTGCGGTCACTCCTTCCACTAGGCCTCCACTGACCACACCACTGCTGTCCGTGTACCCCTGGAACCAATTTAAAATTGCCTACAGCCAGCCCAATTTTTTTATTTTAGGCCTTCGATGCCTGTCTGCGGTCCATTCTTTCAACTACTACTACACTGACCAGGTCACTGCTGTCCGTGTACCCCTGTAACCAATTTAAAATTGCCTACAGCCATGTGTTATTATTTTAGGCATTCGATGCCTGTCTGCGGTCCATTTTTTCAACTACTACTACACTGACCAGGTCACTGCTGCCCGTGTACCCCTGGAACCAATTTAAAATTGCCTACAGCCATGTGTTATTATTTTAGGCCTTCGATGCCTGTCTGCGGTCACTCCTTCCACTAGGCCTCCACTGACCACACCACTGCTGCCCGTGTACCCCTGGAACCAATTTAAAATTGCCTACAGCCAGCCCAATTTTTTTATTTTAGGCCTTCGATGCCTGTCTGCGGTCCATTCTTTCAACTACTACTACACTGACCAGGTCACTGCTGCCCGTGTACCCCTGGAACCAATTTAAAATTGCCTACAGCCATGTGTTATTATTTTAGGCCTTCGATGCCTGTCTGCGGTCACTCCTTCCACTAGGCCTCCACTGACCACACCACTGCTGTCCGTGTACCCCTGGAACCAATTTAAAATTGCCTACAGCCATGTGTTATTATTTTAGGCCTTCGATGCCTGTCTGCGGTCACTCCTTCCACTAGGCCTCCACTGACCACACCACTGCTGTCCGTGTACCCCTGGAACCAATTTAAAATTGCCTACAGCCAGCCCAATTTTTTTATTTTAGGCCTTCGATGCCTGTCTGCGGTCCATTCTTTCAACTACTACTACACTGACCAGGTCACTGCTGCCCGTGTACCCCTGGAACCAATTTAAAATTGCCTACAGCCATGTGTTATTATTTTAGGCATTCGATGCCTGTCTGCGGTCCATTTTTTCAACTACTACTACACTGACCAGGTCACTGCTGCCCGTGTACCCCTGGAACCAATTTAAAATTGCCTACAGCCATGTGTTATTATTTTAGGCCTTCGATGCCTGTCTGCGGTCACTCCTTCCACTAGGCCTCCACTGACCACACCACTGCTGTCCGTGTACCCCTGGAACCAATTTAAAATTGCCTACAGCCATGTGTTATTATTTTAGGCCTTCGATGCCTGTCTGCGGTCACTCCTTCCACTAGGCCTCCACTGACCACACCACTGCTGCCCGTGTACCCCTGGAACCAATTTAAAATTGCCTACAGCCAGCCCAATTTTTTTATTTTAGGCCTTCGATGCCTGTCTGCGGTCCATTCTTTCAACTACTACTACACTGACCAGGTCACTGCTGTCCGTGTACCCCTGGAACCAATTTAAAATTGCCTACAGCCATGTGTTATTATTTTAGGCCTTCGATGCCTGTCTGCGGTCACTCCTTCCACTAGGCCTCCACTGACCACACCACTGCTGTCCGTGTACCCCTGGAACCAATTTAAAATTGCCTACAGCCATGTGTTATTATTTTAGGCCTTCGATGCCTGTCTGCGGTCACTCCTTCCACTAGGCCTCCACTGACCACACCACTGCTGTCCGTGTACCCCTGGAACCAATTTAAAATTGCCTACAGCCAGCCCAATTTTTTTATTTTAGGCCTTCGATGCCTGTCTGCGGTCCATTCTTTCAACTACTACTACACTGACCAGGTCACTGCTGTCCGTGTACCCCTGGAACCAATTTAAAATTGCCTACAGCCATGTGTTATTATTTTAGGCCTTCGATGCCTGTCTGCGGTCACTCCTTCCACTAGGCCTCCACTGACCACACCACTGCTGTCCGTGTACCCCTGGAACCAATTTAAAATTGCCTACAGCCATGTGTTATTATTTTAGGCCTTCGATGCCTGTCTGCGGTCACTCCTTCCACTAGGCCTCCACTGACCACACCACTGCTGCCCGTGTACCCCTGGAACCAATTTAAAATTGCCTACAGCCAGCCCAATTTTTTTATTTTAGGCCTTCGATGCCTGTCTGCGGTCCATTCTTTCAACTACTACTACACTGACCAGGTCACTGCTGTCCGTGTACCCCTGGAACCAATTTAAAATTGCCTACAGCCATGTGTTATTATTTTAGGCCTTCGATGCCTGTCTGCGGTCACTCCTTCCACTAGGCCTCCACTGACCACACCACTGCTGTCCGTGTACCCCTGGAACCAATTTAAAATTGCCTACAGCCATGTGTTATTATTTTAGGCCTTCGATGCCTGTCTGCGGTCACTCCTTCCACTAGGCCTCCACTGACCACACCACTGCTGTCCGTGTACCCCTGGAACCAATTTAAAATTGCCTACAGCCAGCCCAATTTTTTTATTTTAGGCCTTCGATGCCTGTCTGCGGTCCATTCTTTCAACTACTACTACACTGACCAGGTCACTGCTGTCCGTGTACCCCTGTAACCAATTTAAAATTGCCTACAGCCATGTGTTATTATTTTAGGCATTCGATGCCTGTCTGCGGTCCATTTTTTCAACTACTACTACACTGACCAGGTCACTGCTGCCCGTGTACCCCTGGAACCAATTTAAAATTGCCTACAGCCATGTGTTATTATTTTAGGCCTTCGATGCCTGTCTGCGGTCACTCCTTCCACTAGGCCTCCACTGACCACACCACTGCTGCCCGTGTACCCCTGGAACCAATTTAAAATTGCCTACAGCCAGCCCAATTTTTTTATTTTAGGCCTTCGATGCCTGTCTGCGGTCCATTCTTTCAACTACTACTACACTGACCAGGTCACTGCTGCCCGTGTACCCCTGGAACCAATTTAAAATTGCCTACAGCCATGTGTTATTATTTTAGGCCTTCGATGCCTGTCTTCGGTCACTCCTTCCACTAGGCCTCCACTGACCACACCACTGCTGTCCGTGTACCCCTGGAACCAATTTAAAATTGCCTACAGCCATGTGTTATTATTTTAGGCCTTCGATGCCTGTCTGCGGTCCATTCTTTCAACTACTACTACACTGACCAGGGCACTGCTGGCCGTGTACCCCTGGAACCAACATCAGAAAATATAAAAATAAGTATTTTGCTTATAAAAAAGAAAATACTGGTGAGATATCAAATGCAGACATTTTAACATTAAAAACAAACACACAACTCTAATCTGGTACAGTACTAAAAATGGCCACCAGCTACAATTACTTTCTCCTGCAAGTAGTTAACTGAAAGTTTTTTTAAATTGAAAACACACATATGGCATCCACCGAGTGTTGTCCTGTCGCGTCTTCTTTATATTATTGCCGAGAAGATGCAAAATAATGAAAATAATAAAATCATTAATTACCAAAATAATAGAGAAAGTCAACACCACATTGCAAATAAACATTCATTCCAAATAAAGAAGCAGGGCGCGTCCGAGGGTGAGTATATACCTAATAAGAATATAATCACCCTCGGACGCGCAATGCTTATTTCCAACAGCCTTCCTTCCTAAGAATCAGCCCTTCCGTCGTGTAGAGAGACGTTGTGTTACACTCCAAGGTGTTCCCCAGGTTGCCTTTCCTGAGCTTCGATCTTCCGGCTCTCGTTTAGTAGTTCTTGGAAACTACTCTGCATTAGGCCTTCAAATTGGGTATGGGGTGTAGAGAGATGGTGTGTTCCACTCCAAGGTGTTCCCCAGGTTGCCTTTCCTGAGCTTCGATCTTCCGGCTCTCGTTTAGTAGTTGTTGGAAACTACGCTGCATTAGGCCTTCAAATTGGGTATGGGGTGTAGCGAGAGGGTGTGTTACACTCCAAGGTGTTCCCCAGGTTGCCTTTCCTGAGCTTCGATCTTCCGGCTCTCGTTTAGTAGTTCTTGGAAACTACACTGCATTAGGCCTTCAAATTGGGTATGGGGTGTAGAGAGAGGGTGTGTTACACTCCAAGGTGTTCCCCAGGTTGCCTTTCCTGAGCTTCGATATTCCGGCTCTCGTTTAGTAGTTGTCGGAAACTACGCTGCATTAGGCCTACAAATTGGGTATGGGGCGTAGAGAGAGGGTGTGTTACACTCCAAGGTGTTCCCCAGGTTGCCTTTCCTGAGCTTCGATATTCCGGCTCTCGTTTAGTAGTTGTCGGAAACTACGCTGCATTAGGCCTACAAATTGGGTATGGGGTGTAGAGAGAGGGTGTGTTACACTCCAAGGTGTTCCCCAGGTTGCCTTTCCTGAGCTTCGATCTTCATGCTCTCGTTTAGTAGTTGTCGGAAACTACGCTGCATTAGGCCTACAAATTGGGTATGGGGTGTAGAGAGAGGGTTTGTTACACTCCAAGGTGTTCCCCAGGTTGCCTTTCCTGAGCTTCGATCTTCCGGCTCTCGTTTAGTAGTTGTTGGAAACTACGCTGCATTAGGCCTTCAAATTGGGTATGGGGTGTAGCGAGAGGGTGTGTTACACTCCAAGGTGTTCCCCAGGTTGCCTTTCCTGAGCTTCGATCTTCCGGCTCTCGTTTAGTAGTTCTTGGAAACTACACTGCATTAGGCCTTCAAATTGGGTATGGGGTGTAGAGAGAGGGTGTGTTACACTCTAAGGTGTTCCCCAGGTTTCCTTGCCATTGCTTCGGTCTTCCGACTCTCGTTTAGTAGTTGTAGAAAAGTACACTGCATTAGGCCATACAAAATGGGTATGGGGTGGAGAGAGATGGTGTGTTACACTCCAAGGTGTTCCCCAGGTTGCCTTTCCTGAGCTTCTATCTTCAGGCTCTCATTAAATTGTGGTTAAATGGAACAACTGCATTTGGCGTACTAGTTGGTTTGGGGCCTACTATCGGTGTCTGCCACTCCTTGCTGTTCTCCTCCACTGAACAAAGCTGTGCCGCCTGTTTACTACGGTTGCCAATTTTGAACTGCATTTCGACTACTTACTGATTTGGCCCTACTCTCTGTGTCAGCCTCTCATTCCAGTTGTCCTCCACTGCAATGCCCCCTGGTTATTCCTGTGTTACCAATTTTGAACTGCATTTAGCCCACTTTCTTCTTTGGGCCTATATCTGTGTTTCCACTTCATCGTGCCCATTGCCCAGCCAGTGATAGATGAGTCTGCTGGTACATTGACCCATAACGCAACATTCCCCGTGCACGCTACACAACAACATTGTGACCCTGCTGAAAGTCAGGTTGCTCTTCCCGCATACCATACCACCTTACACGGGGACAAAGAGGAAGGTGCAGATGAAAGTGCAGGTTCCTTCATCAGGTGGGGGGAGGAATACTAGTTGGCGACGTCACTGGCACAGGGCCTCTCATAGTACGCAAAAGTGTTGCTGCCGGTGGGAGGCGCCCCCGCCGTGCAAACACACCGCTGTACTTTGAGGGGCCCTGTGCCAGTGCCAATGCCAACGAGTGGGCCCCCCCTGCTTGCTCAGGTTCACAGCACTTGCAAAGTTGAAATACTTACCTCTCCCTGCTCCACTGCCGTGACGTGGTCCAGATTTCCTGGGCCCACTAATTACTTGAACCAGCCCTACCCCCCACAACTTTAGCCAAATGACCCCCAATTTCAAATGCCTTCCAATTATTATAAGGTAAATTACGCTTGACAAGCTTCATTAAGAAGAATGGATGGTTTTGACATTAAAATGGCCACTCTAGGTGTTTTCCTGGCCCCCACTCACTGCCGACTATGCTGCCCCATTGACTTGCATTGGGTTTCGTGTTTCGGTCGATCCCGACTTTACGTCATAATCGGCCGATTTCACTCGACCCGACTTTGGACATAGTCGGGTTTCGCAAAACCCGGCTCGACTCTAAAAAGGTCAAGGTCGCTCAACTCTAGTCTCAAGACAAGGAAATGATGCTCAGTAGTGTGTGTGGCCTCCACGTGCCTGTATGATCTCCCTACAATGCCTGGGCATGCTCCTAATGAGGCGGTGGATGTTATGCTGAGGGATCTCCTCTCAGACCTGAAAAAAAGCATCAGTCAACTCATGGACAGTCTGTGGTGCAACGTGGCGTTGGTGGATGGAACGAGACATGATGTCCCAGATGTGCTCGATTGGATTCAGGGCTGGTGGACGGGCAGGCCAGTCCTTAGCATCAATGTCTTCATCATGCAGGAACTGCTGACACACTTCAGCCACATGAAGCCTAGCATTGTCATGCATCAGAAGGAACCCAGGGCCAACCGCATCAGCACATGGTCTCACAAGGGGTCTGAGGATCTCATCTCGGTACCTAATGGCATGCAGGCTTCCTCTGGCGAGCACATGGAGGGCTGTGCGGCCCTCCAAAGAAATGCCACCCCACACCATTACTGACTCGCTGCCAAACCGGTCATGCTGAAGGATGTTGCAAGCAGCAGATCGTTCTCTAGACTCTGTCATGTCTGTCACATGTGCTCAGTGTGAACCTGCTTTCATCTGTGACGAGCCAGGGAACCAGTGGCGAATTTTCCAATCCTGGTATTCTGTGGCAAATTCCAAGCGTTCTGCACGGTGTTGGGTTGTGAGAACAACCCCATCTGTGGATGTCAGGTACTCAGACCATCCTCATGGAGTTGGTTTCTAACTGTTTGTGCAGACACATGCACATTTGTGGCCTGCTGAAAGTCATTTTGCAGGGCTCTGGCAGAGCTCCTCCTGTTCCTCCTTGCACAAAGGCTGAGGCAGTGGTCCTGCTGCTGGGTTGTTGCCCTCCTATGGCCCCCTCCACGTCTTCTGGTGTACTGGCCTTTCTCCTGGTAGTGCCTCCAGCCTCTGGACACTACACTGACAGACACAGCAAGCCTTCTTGCCACAGTTCACATTGCTGTGCCATCCTGCATGAGCTGCATTACCTGAGCCACTTGTGTGGGTTGTAGAGTCCGTCTCATGCTAACACGAGTGTGAAAGCACAACGAACATTCAAAAGTGACCAAAACATTAGCCAGAAAGCATTGGCACTGAGATGTGGTCTGTGGTCCCCACCTGCAGAGCCACTCCTTTATTGAGTCTGTCTTGATAATTGCCGATAATTTCCATCTGTTGTCTATTCAATTTGCACAACATCATGTCAAATTGATTGTCAAACAGTGTTGCTTCCTAAGTGGACAGTTTGATTTCACAGAAGTTTGATTTACTTGGAGTTATATTCTGTTGTTTAAGTGTTCCCTTTATTATTTTGAGCACTGTATATACTGTTGTAGATTGTCTCACTCGGCTGCATCTGGAGGTAGACACAGATGCGTCTTTGAATCTTCTGTTGGTTTATTATATGTGTGGCATAAACCAACATGAAGTGAAAATAAACACAGCCCTTCAGGCAAAACAAGAAAACAAAACAAAATGGTATACAGTCTCTGAATCTGCGGGGATCACAACCACATGCTGGTTCAGTTTTTACCTTGTCAGGAAACAGAGCTGGAGATCCTCTCTCCAGCCCTACTGAACACTGGCTGTCTCTGGAGGCCGACTAGTAAAGCTCCTGCCCACAACCTAAGGTGGAGATAAGGTGGACAACCTCCCACCTGCTCTATGGTTGTCCACAAAAATCCAGCCCTTGGAAGAAATGGCTACTTAACCCCTCGCAATACTTAATGTGCTGGAGGAAAAACTTCTGGGTTTTAAATCACTGAAGCCATTAACCTCAGCGAAACAGATCTCTCCTCCATCACCTTTATATATAAATATATATATATATAAATTGAAGGAAATAAATAATTCTTTGATCCCTTGCTGATTTTGTAAGTTTGCACACTGACAAAGACATTAACAGTCTATAATTTTAAGGGTAGGTTAATTTTAACATTGGGAGATAGAATATCAAAAATAAAATCCAGAAAGTCACATTGTATAAATTATATAAATTTATTTACATTTTGCAGTGAGAAATAAGTATTTGATTCTTCTGGCAAACAAGACTTAATACTTGGTGGCAAAGCCCTTCTTGGTAAGCACAGTAGTCAGACTTTTGTGTATTCGATTATGAGGTTTGCCCACTAGGGTTGAGCGACCTTTACTTTTATAGGATCGGGTCGGGTTTCACGAAACCCGACTTTTTCAAAAGTCGGGTCGAGTGAAATCGGCCGATCCTATAAAAAAGTCGGGGTCAGGGTCGGCCGAAACTCGAAACCCAATGCAGTGCATTGGGTTTCCAATGGTTCCCAGGGTCTGAAGGAGCGGAAACTCTCCTTCAGGCCCTGGGATCCATATTTAAGTGTAAAATAAAGAATTAAAATAAAAAATATCGCTATACTTACCCTCTGACGCGCCCTGTTACTAACCAGGAACCTTCCTTCCTTCGAATCAGCGCTTCCAGGACCTTGCGGTGACGTCGCGGTGACGTCGCGGCTTGTAATTGGTCGCGCGGCCGCCCATGTGACCGCTCACGTGACCAATCACAAGCCGCGACGTCACCGCGACGTCACGCAAGATCCTGCAAGCGCTGATTCTTAGGAAGGAAGGCTGCCGGAAAGAAGCAGGGCGCGTCCGAGGGTGAGTATATTTCTATTAGGTATATACTCACCCTCGGACGCGCCCTGCTTCCTTCCGTGTCACGTGGCAACTCGGAGCTTCAACTACCTCCATAAGTTTTCTATGGGATCAGTGCCTGCAGCAAAGCATCACTGCAGCTAAGCTTTGAGAAGCTGCAGTTATTTCAACGGCTGGGAATTAACATCCATCTCCTCTCTTCACACAGGTACAACCTCTGTTTGCTGTCATCTGCTGTTTACCATCCTGCAACATTCCCTTTAATGGTACAACCTCTGTTTGCTGTCATCTGCTGTTTACCATCCTGCAACATTCCCTTTAATGGTATAACCTCTGTTTGCTGTCATCTGCTCCTATTAGGTATATACTCACTCTCGGACGCGCCCTGCTTCTTTCCAGCAGCCTTCCTTCCTAAGAATCAGCGCTTGCAGGACCTTGCGTGACGTCGCGGTGACGTCGCGGCTTGTGATTGGTCGCGCGAGCGGTCACATGGGCAGCCGCGCGACCAATGACAAGCTGCGACGTCACCGCGACGTCACCGCAAGGTCCTGGAAACGCTGATTCGAAGGAAGGAAGGTTCCCGGTTAGTACCAGGGCGCGTCAGAGGGTAAGTATAGCGATATTTTTTATTTTAATTCTTTATTTTACATTAAATATGGATTCCGATACCGATTTCCGATATTGCAAACATATCGGAAATCGGGATCGGAATTCCGATACCACATTCAGAAGATCGCCGACTTCATGGCCGACCCCACACAGGGGTCGGGTCGGGTATCATGAAACCCGACTTTGCCAAAAGTCGGCGACTTCTGAAAGTGGCCGACCCATTTCGCTCAACCCTATTGCCCACATGAATTTGGGTCCACTACTCTTTGCAGATCATCCCTAAATCAGTAAGATTTAGAGGCTGTCACGTGGCAACTCGGAGCTTCAACTACCTCCATAAGTTTTCTATGGGATCAGTGCCTGCAGCAAAGCATCACTGCAGCTAAGCTTTGAGAAGCTGCAGTTATTTCAACGGCTGGGAATTAACATCCATCTCCTCTCTTCACACAGGTACAACCTCTGTTTGCTGTCATCTGCTGTTTACCATCCTGCAACATTCCCTTTAATGGTACAACCTCTGTTTGCTGTCATCTCCTGTTTAGCATCCTGCAACATTCCCTTTAATGGTATATAACAGCGCATGCTGAATCCTTGCTAAATGCATCTGTTGCATTGTTCTCAATAGTCACTGCTGTATATTCATGCTGGGGTCACATGAGATGTTATCTGGTGCAAGGTGTTATAGCATTATACAGCTCTGGCAATAATTATGAGACCACCACATCAAAACCCTGTCATGGGCAGCCCAATCTCCAGACCTGAACCCCATTGAAAACCTCTGGAATGTAATCAAGAGGATGATGGATAGTCACAAGCCATCAAACAAAGAAGAACTGCTTACATTTTTGCGCCAGGAGCAGTGTGATAGACTGGTGGCAAGCATGCCAAGACGCATGAAAGCTGTGATTAAAAATCATGGTTATTCCACAAAATATTGATTTCTGAACTCTTCCTGAGTTAAAACATTAGTATTGCTGTTTCTAAATGATGATGAACTTGTTTTCTTTGCATTATTTGAGGTCCGAAAGCACTGGATTTTCTTGTAATTTTTACCATTTTTCTTTGTCAGAAAAAAAATACAAAATTTGTTGCTTGGAAATTCGGAGACATGTTGTCAGATGTTTATACACTAAAATAACAATTTAGATTTTACTCAAAAATCTACCTATAAAGAGAAAAATCAGGGAAACTGAACCTTTTTGCAGTGATCTCTTAATTTTTGCCAGAGCAGTATAATATAACCGGAGATATGTCCTTCTGTTCGAAGGAACAAAAGATGAGGCAGCAGAAGCAAAGACAAAATGCAGTTGGTAGGTGGCAACCTGCAGGTTACAGCCGAGTAACCTAAAATATAAAGAAAAATTTTTAATGTCAATCATCACCGATATACTGTGTAAAATATATGTATGCAAATTGCCTCTTGAGAGAAAAAGAGGACTTAAACTCTATAGCGCCACCTGTTGGAAGTAGCGATCCTACAAGTCACAATCAACCCTTTAACGAGTCGTGCAATATGACTTAGGATAAAATATATGTAAGCGCTTTCTAGTGGTCTTTGAAATGGCGACCTTTTTTTATGTGATTACATTTATACAGCTGCACTTTAACACTGATATAAAATAATCTATGCAATTGCAGTTAGCTGGCAAAAATAAACTGTGTAACTGTTCCTTATAGATTCGGGTTTCAGAGAAACACACTTGACACTTTTATTGCAAATGTTATTTTAAAATTTACAGTGTGAGTAAGACCTTGTCCTGCTTACTCACTGGCAAGTGGCAGAATACTTACAGTTTAAGCGCTCTATCGATAACATTTACGAGATGAGATAAAGACCTCATAATCATTAATTACTAAAAATATTCCTGTGTTCACTGAGCTAACACCTCGTTATCAGTGTCAAAAGAAAACAGTGGCAGTTTCTGTGTTCTGAAGACAGCGAATACAACTGGGTGTGTGCTGCCGCTTAGACGAAGAACAGATAACATTTTTAAAACATCATCAAGTCACTACATTTAAAGGGCTATTATAGTTTTATAGTAAGTAGAATACACAATCAGATCACCTGTATAGGAAGTCTAAAAATTATCATCTAACAAATCTAACCGCATGCAGCTTCTCCCTGTCTGTTTTCCCTGAATGGCCCTGATAAAAGGTCATCCTGACCGAAACGTTGGCCGGTTTCCCTGTACAGATATTTTTCACTGCACTTATATCTATAAATTTTGTGTGTTTCACCTACGAGTATACCAGTGCCATGGTATTCATGTGATAAACATTCTGGGTTCTACCACGTAGGACGAATAACTACTCTTAACTGTTGAGTGCCCACCATATTACTTCTACTAACAGATTTTTAAGGCATCTTACTAGTATGAACACCAATCTATAGACATTAATGCTCATGGACATGTATTGGACAACTCTCCTTAATTTTTAAAGGAGCAATATTCAAAACCCTGTTGAACTGATAAAGAAACTTATTGTTTAATTATATGACTTTAAATAAAAGCTAAAATGAAATCTGTCACCAGATTTTTGTTAGCCCATCTGATAGCAGGATGATAAGGAGCAGAGACCTCTACTTCTGTGATATATCACTTACTGATCTGCTTGCTGCAGTTTTGATAAACTCACTGAATTGTTTCTGCCTGCAGATCTACCAGTTCTCTTAATGCTGAGCTCTGTATAACCTCAACCACACCACTATCTGTATATAGACAGAAAGCTGCCAATCAGTGGTAGGGGAGGCTTTACAGAGCTCATGAATATAGAGAACTATATAGCACAGATTTACAAGTACTCTACTGATAATCTCCTCCTGATAAAAACATGGATTTTATCAAAATTACAGCAAGCACCACAGCCAGGGACATATCATTGGAAACAGGATCTCTACATTATGCTGTGCTGAAATTAGGTGGCCATTGGCTGCCATTTTTCTGAACTGCTAAGGGCCATCAAAACATTAAAGAAATAGAAAAATATTAATACTTACCTTACTGCTCACCTCTCCAGCTCCCCCGCTCCTAACATCACTTGTCCGTTGCTCTTCTTATCTTATCATAACTGTAAGTACTGAAGTTATAGTTATGTGCATGCGTGCACAATGTCAGAACCTTTCCCAACATCATCAAAGCCGGTACTTCTGGCAAGGGAATTCAGTGCTCACAACAATAATAAGATACTGAGAGGACTAGACAGGTGAAGCAACTGGAGAGATGGGCTTTAAGGTAAGTATAAGGATTTTCTATTCTTTAAATTATTTTCAGAACACCATTGGTTCCATCATGCTGTACATGAGAAGAGATTACATACAAGATACAAATATGATGTACAAAAGCAAATTATATCGTGGTACCGTGTTAGCCAGAAAAATCGATGTGAATACTTTTCTATCCAATGATGGGCAGAAAAGTATTCACAAAGAAACAAATATAAAATATGATTAACAAACTAACAATGACATACTGGTACAGAAAAGAGAGGATTCTGTCATTGCAGGCTGACAGTCTACAGGATAATGGGAAGAGAAAGTAGGTATGGGGTTGCGTCAGTTCCAGTGGTGGTGAGGTGGCAATTTATGAGAGTGGAGTAGAGAATGATGTTTTGGGAGGACCAAAGGTTTAATGTTGGAATGAATTAGGCGATTAGTTCAGAAATATATATGGAGGAGACAGAATATAGAAGGTTTTGTAAGTCAGCGTTAATTTGAATTGGATACGTTGCGAAATTGGCAGCCAATGAAGGGATTTGCAGAAGGAAGAAGCAGAGAAGCAGCATGGAGAGTTAAGTGTGCTGAATGACTGGGGTTGTGGGATAAAGAAGATGAGAGGGTTGTGAAGTAGAACTGCTTAACAGAGGTGAGGGCCGATTTGAATGTGAAAATAGTTTTTTTGAATGTGGTGAAGTCTTCTTGTGAGTGTGTATTCTTCCAGTGCTGCTCTTCAACAATGGGACACTTGCTGAAGATTTTTTGTGAGATTTTTGTGCCATGGTTGTCTATTGATTTGTTGCACTCTGCCTTACATGAGAGGGATGACCGAGTCAATAGCTGATGCAAGAGTGGCATTGTAGAAAACGGTGGCACTGTCTGTGTCATAATGATATGGATGACAGTGGTAGAATAGAGTCAGAGAGTGTGTGATTGTCAAGGTGTGGGAGGTTTCTGCAGGGGTGCACTAGTTGCTGGACATAGGGGGCAGGTCTGGAGGACAGGGATGAAAAAGTGGGTAGATGATGGTCGGATGGGGGAGAGGTGAGGTTGTGAGGTTAGATAGGGAGCAGAGGTAGGTAAAGATAAGATCTAATGTACAGTATTTCCGATTGTGTGTGTGACTGCTGGGGACCATTGGGTAAGACCAAAGGATGAAGTGAGCAACAGGAGTTTGGAGGCTGCCGGAGGGTAGGTGTCAGTGGATATGTTGATGTCACCCATGATGGGAATGTCAGCATAAAAAAGTATAGGAGTCCGGTGGAAAATTTGTCAATAAAGGCAGTGGCTTTGTTCGGAGATCGGTATATGGTGGCCACTTGTAGGTTAGAAGGAGAGAAAATATAAATAGAAAGTACTTCAAAAGAAGGGAAGACAAGGGAGAGTAGATGTAGGATTGGGTTGAAGATACAGTTCTTGGAAAGGAGAAGACCCATTTTTCCACCATTCAATAAATATATAGATCATAGCAGCACAAACGTTGTACAAAGTCTGGAAAAGTTGACAGAAACTCCTAAATATACAGTGCCTTGCGAAAATATTCGGCTCCCTGGAACTTTTCAACCTTTTCCCACATATCATGCTTCAAACATAAGGATACCAAATATAAATTTTTGGTGAAGAATCAACAACATGTGGAACACAATTGTGAAGTTGAATGAAATTTATTGGTTGTTTTAAATTTTTGTGGAAATTCAAAAACTGAAAGATGGGGCGTGCAATATTATTCAGCCCCTTTAACTTAATACTTTGTTGCGCCACCTTTTGCTGCGATTACAGCTGCAAGTCGCTTGGGGTATTTCTCTATCAGTTTTGTACATCGAGAGACTGAAATTCTTACCCATTCTTCCTTGGCAAACAGCTCGAGCTCAGTGAGGTTTGATGGAGATCGTTTGTGAACAGCAGTTTTCAGCTCTTTCCACAGATTCTTGATTGGATTGAGGTCTGGACTTTGACTTGGCCATTCTAACACCTGGATATGTTTATTTGTGAACCATTCCATTGTAGATTTTGCTTTATGTTTGGGATCATTGTCTTGTTGGTAGACAAATCTCTGTGATAGTCTCAGGCCTTTTGCAGACTCCAACAGGTTCTCTTCAAGAATGGTCCTGTATTTGGCTCTATCCATCTTCCCATCAATTTTAACCATCTTCCCTGTCCCTGCTGAAGAAAAGCAGGCCCAAACCATGATGCTGCCACCATCATGTTTGACAGTGGGGATGGTGTGTTCAGGGTAATGAGCTGTGTTGCCTTTACGCCAAATATATCACTTGGCATTATTGCCAAAAAGTTCAAGTTAGGTTTCATCTGACCAGAGCACCTTCTTCCACATGTTTGGTGTGTCTCCCTGTCTTACCACTCTTCCATAAAGGCCAGATTTGTGCAGTGTACGACTGATTGTTGTCCTATGGGCAGACTGTCCCAGCTCAGCTGTAGGGGGAGCGCGGCCGATCGCAGCCGGGTGTCAGCTGACTATTGCAGCTGACATCCGGCACTATGTGCCAGGAGTGGTAACGGACCGCCCCCGGCACATTAACCCCCGGCACACTGTGATCAAACATGATCGCAATGTTCCGGCGGTATAGGGAAGCATCGCGCAGGGAGGGGGCTCCCTGCGTGCTTCCCTGAGACCCTCGGAGCAACGCGATGTGATCGCGTTGCTGCGAGGGTCTCTTACCTCCTCCTCCCTGCAGGTATTTAGGAAAAAATTCCTAAATAATAGTAAAAAAAAATATTGTTCCAATAAATACATTCCTTTATCTAAATAAAAGAAAACAATAAAACTACACATATTTAGTATTGCCGCATCAGTGACGACCCTTCCTATAAAACTATCCCACTGGTTAACCCCTTCAGTGAACACCGTAAAAAAACAACAACAAAAAAAAAAACAACGCTTTATTATCATACCGCCAAACAAAAAGTGGAATAACACGCAATCAAAAAGATGGATATAAATAACCATGGTACCGCTGTCCCTCCAAAAACGAGCTGCCATACAGCATCATCAGCGAAAAAATAAAAAAGTTATAGTCCTAAGAATAAAGCGATGCAAAAATAATTATTTTTTCTATAAAATAGTTTTTATCGTATAAAAGCGCCAAAACACAAAAAATGATATAAATGAGGTATCGCTGTAATCATACTAACCCGAAGAATAAAACTGCTTCATCCATTTTACCAAACGCGGAACGGTATAAACGCTCCCCCCAAAAGAATTTGATGAATAGCTGGGTTTTGGTCATTCTGCCTCATAAAAATTGGAATAAAAGCGATCAAGAAATGCCACGTGCCCGAAAATGTTACCAGTAAAAACGTCAACCCGTCCCGCAAAAAACAAGACCTCACATGACACTGTGGACCAAAATATGGAAAAATTATAGCTCTCAAAATGTGGTAACACAAAAAATACTTTTTGCAATAAAAAGCGTCTTTTAGTGTGTGACGGCTGCCAGTCATAAAAATCCGATAAAAAAAACGCGCTATAAAAGTAAATCAAACCCTCCTTCATCACCCCCTTATTTAGTGAAAAATAAAAAATAAAAAAATGTATTTATTTCCATTTTCCCATTAGGGTTAGGGCTGGGGTTAGGGTTATGGCTAGGGTTAGGGTTAGGGCTAGGGTTAGGGTTAGGGCTAGGGTTAGGGTTAGGGCTAGGGTTAGGTTTGGGGCTCGGGTTAGGGCTACAGTTAGGGATAGGGTTGGGGCTAAAGTTAGGGTTAGGGTTGGGGCTAAAGTTAGGGTTAGGGTTTGGATTACATTTATGGTTGGGAATAGGGTTGGGATTAGGGTTAGGGGTGTGTCAGGGTTAGGGGTGAGGTTAGGGTTACCTTTGAGATTAGGGTTAGGGGTGTGTTTGGATTAGGGTTTCAGTTATAATTGGGGGGTTTCCACTGTTTAGGCACATCAGGGGCTCTCCAAACGCGACATGGCGTCCGATCTCAATTCAAGCCAAATTCTGCGTTGAAAAAGTAAAACAGGGCTCCTTCCCTTCCGAGCTCTCCCGTGCACCCAAACAGGGGTTAATATATGGGGAATCCGCGTACTCAGGACACATTGGGCAACAACTTTTGGGGTCCAATTTCTCCTCTTTCCCTTGGAAAAATACAAAACTGGGGGCTAAAAAATAATTTTTGTGGGAAAAAAAGATTTTTTATTTTCACGGCTCTACGTTATAAACTGTAGTGAAACATTTGGGGGTTCAAAGTTCTCACAACACATCTAGATAAGTTTCTTGGGGGGTCTAGTTTCCAATATGGGGTCACTTGTGGGGGGTTTCTACTGTTTAGTTACATGAGCAGCAAATGCAAATGCAACGTGATGCCTGCAGACCAATCCATCTAAGTCTGCATTCCTAATGGAACTCCTGCCCTTCCGAGCTCTGCCATGTGCCCAAACTGTGGTTCCCCCCTACATATTGGGTATCAGCGTACTCAGGACAAATTGGACAACAACTTTTGGGGTTCAATTTCAACTGTTACCATTGGAAAAATAGAAAACTGGGGGCTAAAATATTATTTTTGCAGAAAAAAAGATTTATTTATTTTCATGGCTCTGCGTTATAAACTGTAGTGAAACATTTGGGGGTTCAAAGTTATCACAACACATCTAGATAAGTTCCTGGAAGGGTCTAGTTTCCAACATGTGATCACTTGTGGGGGGTTTCTACTGTTTAGGTACATTAGGAGCTCTGCAAACGCAACATGATGCCTGCAGACCAATCCATCTACGTCTGCATTCCAAATGGCGCTCCTTCCTTTCTATGCTCTCCCATGCACCCAAACGGTGGTTCCCTCCACATATGGGGTATGAGCGAACTCAGGACAAATTGGAGAACAACTTTTGGGATCCAATTTCTCCTGTTACCCTTGGGAAAATACAAAACTGGGGGCTAAAAAATAATTTTTGTGGGAAAATAAAAATTATTTTCACGGCACTGCGTTACAAACTGTAGTGAAACACTTGGGGGTTCAAAGCTCTCACACATCTAGATGGGTTCCTTAGAGGGTCTACTTTCTAAAATGGTGTCACTTGTGGGGGGTTTCAATGTTTAGGCATATCAGTGGCTCTCCAAACGCAACATGGCGTCCCATCTCAATTCCAGTCAATTTTGCATTGAAAAGTCAAATGGCGCTCCGTCCCTTCCGAGCTCTGCCATGCGCCCAAACAGTGGTTTACCCCCACATATGGGGTATCAGCTTACTCAGGACAAATTGTACAACAGCTTTTGCAGTCCAATTTCTTCTCTTACCCTTGGGAAAATAAAAAATTTGGGGTAAAAATATAATTTTCGTGAAAAAATATGATTTTTTATTTTTATGGCTCTGCATTATAAACTTCCGTGAATCACTTAATGGGTCAAAGTGCTCACCACACACCTAGATAAGTTCCTTAGGGGGTCTACTTTCCAAAATGGTGTCACTTGTGGGGGGTTTCAATGTTTAGGCACATCAGAGGCTCTCCAAACGCAACATGGCGTCCCATCCCAATTCCTGTCAATTTTGCATTATAAAGTCAAACGGTGCTCCTTCCCTTCCGAGCTCTCCCTTGCAGCCAAACAGTGGTTTACCCCCACATATGGGGTATCATCGTACTCAGGATAAATTGTACAACAACTTTTGGGGTCCATTTTCTCCTGTTACCTTTGGTAAAATAAAACAAATTGGAACTGAAGTACATTTTTGGTGAAAAAAAGTTAGATGTTCATTTTTATTTTTGCATATTATATTTCCCAGAGGAGCATTGCACGGCGAATAAGCCTCCTTACCTTGACAAGCCAGAGATGGTATGTTACTTTCCATAAGGAGAAACGATACCCCTTAGGCCCCAGTCCAGAGCCTCTCACCTAGCCAAATTAGTTCTCATGCTTCGCACTGATGAGGGTCAACAGTCCAAAACACCATGTCTCCGAACTGAGATACTGATTTGGCTTTTATCCTAAGTCATATTGCATGACTCGTTTAAAGGGTTGATTGTGACTTGTAGGATCGCTACTTCCAACAGGTGGCGCTATAGAGTTTAAGTCCTCTTTTTCTCAGAAGAGGCCATTTGCATATTATATTTCCCAGAGGAGCATTGCACGGCGAATAAGCCTCCTTACCTTGACAAAGCCAGAGATGGTTTGTCACTCTCCATAAGGAGAAACGATACCCCTTAGACCCCAGTCCAGAGCCTCTCACCTAGCCAAATTAGTTCTCATGCTTTGCACTGACGAGGGCCAACAGCTCGAAACACCGTGTCTGCGAATTGAGATACTGATTTGGCTTTTATCCTAAGTCATATTGCACGACTCGTTTAAAGAGTTGATTGTGGCTTGTAGGATCACTACTTCCAACAGGTGGCGCTATAAAGTTTAAGTCCTCTTTTTCTCAGAAGAGGCAATTTGCATATTATATTTCCCAGAGGAGCATTGCACGGCAAATAAGCCTCCTTACCTTGACAAGCCAGAGATGGTATGTCACTCTCCATAAGGAGAAATGATACCCCTTAGAACCCTGTCCAGAGCCTCTCACCTAGCCAAATTAGTTCTCATGCTTCACACTGACGAGGGCCAACAGCCCAAAACACTGTGTCTGCGAATTGAGATACTGATTTGGCTTTTATCCTAAGTCATATTGCACGACTCGTTTAAAGGGTTGATTGTGACTTGTAGGATCGCTAATTCCAACAGGTGGCGCTATAGAGTTTAAGTCCTCGTTTTCTCAGAAGAGGCAATTTGCATATCATTTTTATTTAAATATTCCAAAAATTCCTGTGAAACACCTGAAGGGTTAATAAACTTCTTGAATGTGGTTTTGAGCACCTTGAGGGGTGCAGTTTTTAGAATGGTGTAACACTTGGTTATTTTCTATCATATAGACACCTAAAAATGATTTCAAATGAGATGTGGTCCCTAAAAAAAAAATGGCATTGTGAAAATGAGAAATTGCTGGTCAACTTTTGACCCTTATAACTCCCAAACAAAAAAAAATGTTGTTTCCAAAATTGTGCTGATGTAAAGTAGACATGTGGGAAATGTTACTTATTAAGTATTTTGTGAAAATATCTCTGTGATTTAATTGCATAAAAATTCAAATTTGGAAAATTGTGAACATTTTCAAAATTTTCACCAAATTTCCATTTTTTCACAAATAAACGCAGGTGATATCAAAGAAATTTTGCCACTATCATGAAGTACTATATGTCACAAAAAAAGATTGTCAGAATCACTGGAATCCGTTGAAGCGTTTCAGAGTTATAACCTCATAAAGGGACAGTGGTCAGAATTGTAAAAATTAGCCCGGTCATTAACGTGCAAACCACCCTTGGAGGTAAAGGGGTTACATTTTTGGAAATCATTTTGTATCCGAATCCCGGCTTTAAACTTCTTCACAACAGTATCAGGGACCTGCCTGTTGTGTTCCTTGGTCTTCATGATGCTCTCTGTGCTTCAAACAGAACCTTGAGACTATCACAGAGCAGGTGCATTTATACAGAGACTTGATTACACACAGGTGGATTATATATATCATCATTATGCATTTAGGATAACATTGGATCTTTCAGAGATCCACAATGAACTTCTCGAGTGAGTTTGCTGCACTGAAAGTAAAGGGGCCGAATAATATTGCACGCCCCACTTTTCAGTTTTTGAATTTCCCCAAAAATTTAAAATAACCAATAAATTTCATTCAACTTCACAATTGTGTTCCACTTGTTGTTGATTCTTCATCAAAAATTTACATTTGGAATCTTTATGTTTGAAGCATGATATGCGGGAAAAGATTGAAAAGTTCCATGGAGCCGAATACTTTCGCAAGGCACTGTATATACAAAATTCGGACAATTGGATTAACCCCTTTCTGTCATTAGACTTTCTATTCCGTCCATGTGGGGTGGGCCCTACTTCCCATGGATGGAATAGTACATCATAGGCGATTGGCCGCGCTCTCGGGGGAAGCACGTTCGATCGCCGCCGGGTGTCAGCTGACTATTACAGCTGACATCCGGCACTATGTGCCAGGAGTGGTCACGGACAGCTCCTGGTACATTAACCCTCGGAACACTGCGATCAAAAATGATCGCAGCGTTCTGGCAGCACAGGGAAGCATTGCGCAGGGAGGGGGCTCCCTGTGTGCTTCCCTGACACCCTCGGAGCATCACGATGTGATCGCGTTGCTCCGAGGGTCTCTTACCTCCTCCTACCTGCAGGCCCGGATCCAAAATGGCCGCGGGGGGCCTTCTGGGTGCTGCAGGGAGGTGGCTTGCAAGCGATCTGTCACTACAATATGATGTCCCCCCTGGGGCAATGTTACAAAGTGAAAAAAAAAAATATTTACACTTGTAAAAAAAAAAAAAAACCTAAATAAAGAAAAAAATATATATATTGTTCCAATAAATACATTTCTTTATCTAAGTAATAAAAACAATAAAAGCGCACATATTTAGTATCGCCGCGTCCATAATGACCAGACCTATAAAACTGTCCCACAAGTTAACCCCTTCAGTGATCACCGTAAAAAAAAGAGGCAAAAAACGCTTTATTATCATACAGCCAAAAAAAGTGGAATAACATGCGATCAAAAACAGAGATATAACAAAATGGTACCGCTAAAAACATCTTCTTGTCCCACAAAAAACGAGCCGCCATACAGCGTCATCAGCGAAAAAATAAAAAATTTATAGTTCTCAGAATAAAGCGATGCAAAAATAATTATTTGGTATATAAAATAGAATTTATCGTATAAAAGTGTCAAAACGCAAAAAAAATATAAATGAGGTATTCCTATAATCGAACTGACCCGAAGAATAAAACTGCTTTATCAATTTTACCAAACGTGGAATGGTATAAACGCCCCCCCCAAATTGAATTCACGAATTGCTGTATTTTGTTCATTCTGCCTCAAAAAAATAGGAATAAAAAGCGATCAAAAAATGTCACATTCCCGAAAATGGTACCAATAAAAAGTACTCGTCCCGCAAAAAACAAGACCTCACATGACTCTGTGGACCAAAATATGGAAAAATTATAGCTCTCAAAATGTGGAGACGCAAAAACTATTTATTGCAATAAAAAGTGTCTTTTAGTGTGTGACAGCTGCCAATCATAAAAATCTGCTAAAAAAACATTATAAAAGTAAATCAAACCCACCTTCATCACCCCCTTAGTTAGGGAAAAATAATAAAATTTAAAACATTTATTTATTTCCATTTTCCCATTAGGGTTAGGGTTAAGGCTAGGGTTTGGGTTAGGGTTGGGGCTAGGGTTAGGGTTAGGGCTACAGTTATTGTTAGGGTGGAGGCTACAGATAAGGTTAGGGTTGGGGCAAAAGTTAGGGTTAGGGTTGGGGCTAAAGTTAGGGTTGGGGCTAAAGTTAGGGTTAGGGTTTGGATTACATTTACAGTTGGGATTAGGGTTTGGATTAGGGATAGGGTGTGTCAGGGTTAGGTGTAGTTAGGGTTATGGTTGGGATTAGTGTTAGGGGTATGATGGAGTTAGGGGTGTGGTTAGGGTTGGGATTAGGGTTCGGGGTGTGTTGGGGTTAGGGATGTGGTAATGGTTATGGTTGGGATTAGGGTTAGGGGTGTGTTTGGGTTAGGGTTTCAGTTAGAATTTGGGGGTTTCTACTGTATAGGCACATCAGGGGCTCTCCAAATGAGACATGGCTTCCGATCTCAATTCCAGCCAATTCTGCGTTGAAAAAGTAAAACAGTGCTCCTTCCCTTCCGAGCTCTCCGAGCTGCGCCAAAACAGGGGTTTACCCAAATATATGGGGTATCAGTGTACTCAGGACAAATTGGGCAACAACTTTTGAGCTCCAATTTCTCTGGCTACCCTTGGGAAAATAAAAATTTGTGGGGCTAAAAAATAATTTTTCTGGGAAAAAAATGTTTTTTTATTTTCATGGCTCTGCGTTATAAACTGTAGTGAAACACTTGGGGGTTCAAAGTTCTCACAACACATCTAGATAAGTTCCTTGGGGGGTCTAGCTTCCAATATGGGGTCACTTGTGGGGGTTTCTACTGTTTAGGTACATCAGGAACTCTGCAAATGCAATGTGACGCCTGCAGACCATTCCATCTAAGTCTGCATTCCAAACGGCACTCCTTCCCTTCCAAGCTCTGCCATGCCCACAAATGGTGGTTCCCCCCACATATGGGGAATCAGAGTACTCAGGACATATTGGACAACAACTTTTGGGGTCCAATTTCTCCTGTTACCCTTTGGAAAATACAAAACTTGGGGCTAACAATAATTTTTGTAGGAAAAAAAACTATTTTCACGGCTCTGCGTTATAAACTGCAGTGAAACACTTTGGGGTTCAAAGTTCTCACAACACATCTAGATAAGTTCCTTGTGGGTCTAGTTTCCAATAGGGGGTCACATGTGGGGGGTTTCTACTGTTTAGGTACATCAGGGGCTCTGCAAGCGCAATGTGATGCCTTCAGACCATTCCATCTAAGTCTTCCTTCCATACGGCGCTCCTTCTCTTCCAAGCTCTGCCATGTGCCCAAACAGCTGTTTTCTCCCACATATGGGGTACCAGCATACTCAGGACAAATTGGACAATAACTTTTGGGGTCCAATTTCTATTGTTGGGAAAATACAAAACTGGGGGCTAAAAAATCATTTTTGTGGAAATTTTTTTTTTTTATTTTCACGGCTCTGCGTTATAAACTGTAGTGAAACACTTGGGGGTTCAAAGTGCTCACGACACATCTAGATTAGTTCCTTAGAGGGTCTACTTTCTAAAATGGTTCACTTTTTGGGGTTTAAATATTTAGGCACATCAGGGGCTCTCCAAACGCGACATGGCGTCCCATCTCAATTCCAGTCAATTTTTCATTGGAAAGTCAAACGGCACTCTTTCCCTTGCGAGCTCTGCCATGCACCCAAACAGTGATTTACCCCCACATATGGGGTATCATCGTACTCAGGGCTAATTGCACAACAACTTTTGGGGTCCAATTTCTTTTGTTACCCTTGGGAAAATAAAACATTGTGGGCAAAAATATCATTTTTGTGAATAAATACGATTTTTTTATTTTTATGGCTCTACTTTATAAACATTTGTGAAACACTTGATGGGTCAAAGTGCTCACCAAACATCTAGATAAGTTCCTTAGGGGGACTACTTTCCAAAATGGTGTCACTTGTGGGAGGTTTCAATGATTAGGCACATCAGGGGCTCTCCGAACACAACATGGCGTCCCATCTCAATTCCAGTCAATTTTGCATTGGAAAGTTAAACGCCACTCCTTCCCTTCCGAGCTCTGCCATGCGCCCAAACAGTGGTTTACCCCCACATATGGGATATCAGCGCACTCAGGACAAATTGCACAACAACTTTTGGGGTCCAATTTCTTCTGTTACCCTTGGGAAAATAAAAAAATGGGGGGCAAAAAGATAATTTTTGTGAAAAAATATGTGTTAGGGTGGGCGGAACACACCCAATATATATATATATATTTATCAGACTGTAGGTGTGTTCGCAACCCGGGGTCCACCGTGCAGGAGAGAAACCTGCTGTTAGTTACTGGTGGTACTATATGGCGGTATAAGCGAACTCTGTTACTTTACAGATTCACTAGCAAAAGAGAACGCCATGTCCTGTTAACCTCACAGGAGATCACAGCTACCTAATAGAGCCAACAGCGGTCATGCAGTCAGAATAACACACAAGCAACTCCTTTCCGGTGGAGCCGGAATTCTAATGGCCATACGCCAGCCCTGAATCCACATACACAAAAAGTCCTCACCGGAGGTGCCGGTATTCTAGGGGCTTATTTCAGCCAAACCCTGACCACATACATCCATGACCACATTGGCGCTGAGCCCATAACATAGGTTTGATACTAGCGCATGGCCGTGCAGTCATGCAAACCTTTTATAGTTTTAGCACTCAAGGACCTTCCTAGAGGTCCAACAGGAGCCGCTTCAGGACCTGCGCATGTGACCCCTGACCTCCAATGGGAGGTCCTCCCGTGGGCATGTCCAGCATGGGAAAAAGTAGGACTTAGTCCCAGAAAGATCTGCTCGCTGCTGATCAGCGCTGGCTACAAAGGCAGAGCCTGGAAGAAGAGTAGTAACCAGTTGCCCAGTATCAGCCTGAGTCAGACACTTGGACTGATGTCTCTGCCAAGCAGGCTCCACTGTGGCTGGAAAGGAATGGGAGACCGCAGTGGAGATGATTTGAGATTTCCCCTGTGCAGAGGTGGGAACTTGACACCTAACAATATGATTTTTCATTTTTACAGCTCTACATTATCAACTTCTGACCCACCAAAATGCTTACCACACATCTAGATAAGTTCCTTAGGGGGTCTACTTTCCAAAATGGTGTCACTTGCGGTGGGTTTCAATGTTTAGGCACATCAGGGGCTCTCCAAACGCGATATGGCGTCCTATCTCAATTCCAGTCAATTTTGCATTGAGAAGTCAAATGGCGCTCCTTCCCTTCTGAGCTCTGCCATGTGCCCAAACATACAGCATACTCAGAACAAATTGTACAACAACTTTTGCGGTCCAATTTCTCCTGTTACTCTTGGTAAAATAAAACAAATTGGAGCTAAAGTAAAATTTATGTGAAAAAGTTAAATGTTCATTTTTTTTTAAACATTCCATAAATTCCTGTGAAACACCTGAAGGGTTAATAAACTTCTTGAATGTGGTATTGAGCACCTTGAGATGTGAGTTTTTAGAATGGTTTCACACTTGGGTATTTTCTATCATATAGACCTCTCAAAGTGACTTCAAATGTGATGTAGTCCCTAAAAAAAACGGTGTTGTAAAAATGAGAAATTGCTGGTCAATTTTTAACCCTTATAACTCCCTAACAAAAAAAAAATTTGGTTCCAAAATTGTGCTGATGTAAAGTAGACATGTGGGAAATGTTACTTATTAAGTATTTTGTGTGACATAAGTCTATGATTTAACCCCTTTCTGACGTTAGACGTACTATCCCGTCGAGGTGCCCTGGGCCTATCTGACCCTCGATGGGATAGTACGTCATATGCGATCGGCAGCGCTCACGGGGGGAGCGCCGCCGATCGTGGCCGGGTGTCAGCTGCCTATCGCAGCTGACATCCGGCACTATGTGCCAGGAGCGGTCACGGACCGCCCCCGGCACATTAACCCCTGGCACACCGCGCTCAAATATGATCGCGATGTGCCGGCGGTATAGGGAAGCATCGCGCAGGGAGGGGGCTCCCTGCGGGCTTCCCTGAGCCCCCCGCAGCAACGCAATGTGATCGCGTTGCTGCGAGGGTCTCCTACCTCCTTCCTCGCTGCAGTCCCCGGATCCAAGATGGCCGCGGCATCCGGGTCCTGCAGGGAGGGAGGTGGCTTCACAGAGCATGCTCAGAGCAGGCACTGTGAAGCCTGCACTGCTCTAAGTCAGATCGGTGATCTGACAGAGTGCTGTGCAAACTGTCAGATCACCGATCTGTGATGTTTCCCCCTGGGACAAAGTAAAAAGGTAAAAAAAAAAAAATTCCAAATGTGTAAAAAAAAAAAAAAAAAATTCCTAAATAATGATAAAAAAAATATTATTATTCCCATAAATACATTTCTTTATCTAAATAATAAAAAAAAACAATAAAAGTACACATATTTAGTATTGCCGCGTCCGTAACGACCCCACCTATAAAACTGGCCCACTAGTTAACCCCTTCAGTAATCACCGTAAGAAAAAAAAAAAAACGAGGCAAAAACAACGCTTTATTTTTTTATTTAAACATTCCAAAAATTCCTGTGAAGCACCAGAAGGGTTAATAAACTTCTTGAATATGGTTTTGAGCACCTTGAGGGGTGCAGTTTTTAGAATGGTGTCACACTTGGGTATTTTCAATCATATAGACCCCTCAAAATGACTTCAAATGAGATGTGGGCCCTAAAAAAAAAATGATGTTGTAAAAATGAGAAATTGCTGGTCAACTTTTAACCCTTATAACTCCCTAACAAAAAAATTTTTGGTTCCAAAATTCTGCTGATGTAAAGTAAACATGTGGGAAATGTTACTTATTAAGTATTTTGTGTGACATATCTCTGTGATTTAATTGCATAAAAATTCAAATTTGGAAAATTGCGAAATTTTCATAATTTTCGCCAAATTTCCGTTTTTTTCACAAACAAACGCAGGTACTATCAAAGAATTTTTACCACTATCATGAAGTACAATATGTCCCGAGAAAACAATGTCAGAATCACTGGGATCCGTTGAAGCGTTCCAGAGTTATAACCTCATAAAGGGACAGTGGTCAGAATTGTAAAAATTGGCCTGGTCATTAACGTGCAAACCACCCTTGGGGGTAAAGGGGTTAAGGTCATAAATATTCAAAGTTGGAAAATTGCAAAATTTTCAAAATTTTCACCAAATTTCAGTTTTTTTCACAAATAAACGCAGGTAATATCAAAGAAATTTTAAAACTATCATGAAGTACAATATGTCATGGGAAAACATTGTCAAAATTAATGGGACCCGTTGAAGCGTTCCAGAGTTATAACCTCATAAAGGGACAGTGGTCAGAATTGTAAAAATTGGCCCGGTCATTAATGTGCAAACCACCTTTGGGGGTAAAGGGATTAAGGACTACTGTCTATAAATTGCAAACTAGCATTTATTAAATAACAATATCACATCATATAGTGAAAGTAGCAGCAGTACATTTAAATATCTTGTGTTACATGTATAAAGAGGATATGTGAATTAGGCCTTAAACTGATGATATAAAGGGAGTCTGTCAGCCCAAACTAACAATATAAACTATACATATAACCTTGTGATGGATACAGCCCCTACAAAACCTGCAACTATAGTGTTCTGCGGAAACTGAAGTTTAATCAAATACAATAATTAGGTTGTTTGTTGCACTCTTGGTGTGGCCAAGAGATGAAGTGCATCATTCTGCCCCCTGGTCTTATATGCCCCAGTCTTTTTCATTGGTGATTGTCAGTGTTGGCTTGCCTGAGTTTTCTGTGCAGAAAGTGTTTTCTCCAGACAATCAAGAGCTCTCCGTCACTAGTTAAGGAGGTGGGGCATACAAATCCCGTGGGATGGTCAATGCACTGAGCTTTTTGGTCCCACCGTGGGTGCAGCGACCATCCTAATTAGCATGTTTTATAAACCTTTAGTCTCTATAGAAGAGAGGCAGTGATTACAACAGTAAAGGTTCAATTTTTATAGCGCTTTATTCTCTACCAGGCTAGGCCAGACTACTACTATATAGTTTGGACTGACAGACTCATTTTAAACAAGAACATACTTAGCATACACTGTAACTTCATACTGTTGTAAACCAACAATGCTATTGATCATTCTCTTACTTTACAATCACCTTGGATTTTTCCAACATCCAGCTAAACATTAGCTTTTACTTCTACTTTCTACGCATTAGCAGAAGTAGCTGTTAGTAGTTCTATTCAGTTTCTATACATTCCATCTAGACTTATTTTCAACTAACTTTAGAACCAATGTGCAATAGATAATAAGAATAAATCTAATAATTGCAAAGTCATAAAAAGAAAATGGAAATAAAAATAATTACTATGCTATTTTGTTAAATCTGTATCTACACATATTGCTGTTTCAGATTTTTCTCACCAGTTGTAAAATGACAACACAGTGCAAAAGCAACCAATGGGTTAATGACAAAAACTTTTATATCTTCATGCAACAATATTTTCTTTAAAAACAAGCTTATTTCGGAGACCACACACACGTATACATGCAGACGAGGTCAATCATGGGTGAACAGCTAATGGCTATATGATGATAGATATATCTGTGTGTGTATGCATATATTCTATAGACCGGTTTTTAAGATCCTGGAATCCTGAAATATACACTATAAATAAGAGTAAAATACATTTATTACTTCTTAATCATGTATTTTCAATAGGGACTAACTCCTCACTGCTAATAGGAACAACAGGTAGCTAATTTACTGTTCAGATGAGCAGATCAATTCACAGATGATTGAGTTCAAGTACAATTTCCTCAAATTTGAGGGTTAATTTTGTGATTGTCAAAAGAAAAGTTTCCCGATATCATTTTTCACACTGCAGAAGTATCAGAGAGTGGGATAATGTTGTTTTGCGTAGCCAAGCGGACTTCACCATAATGTCCAGCAGCTATGACAACACATCCTAGTTTATTAAGTAGATCATCTTACCTTTTACAGCGATTGTTAGTACACCACTGGATCATCAGAGATTTGTGGTTCCCAGTGAAGTACAGTTGTGCACAGGACTGGTAATATGTATGACAGAGTTTCCATCTCCAGATTCACTGGGTTAGCAGATTATTCAGATCATATTGAACGGCAAAGTTTTATTTTTGTGGTCTTTCTCAGGGGACAGGTATCCCTTAAGTTTGGTTGGTTAGATGTATAGCAATTTTACTTGCCAATTGTGACAGAAGTGAACAACCACCTAAAATACTTAGATCTCCTGCCTTTTCTCCATTGGCAGATGTTGGAGAAAATAAGAATCAGGCTGTTGGATTTTAATTATGCAAGCCTTTTGCTCTTGGAGTGATAAATTACTGCTATAGATAGAATTTGGGTAGTGGCTTTGTAGGGTAATAGCAGGAACACAGGATGCAGTGACGAGCAGGAGGCAGAACAAAAGTTAACAGATTTTATATATGTAAATGTCTCAACAGTGAGTACTCCATGCAGGGAGACAGGGGTTGTAAACATACAGGCCCACAATATAGATATATCAACTCAAATATATATATATATATTCAACGCAAAAAGATTTCCTGGATCCGTACATTCCTCAACCAAGAATCTGCAAAAACCCTAGTCCATGCCCTCATCTACCACCTTGACTACTGCAACCTCATGCTCTGTGGTTTCCCATCTAACACTCTTGCACCCCTCCAATCTATTCTAATCTCTGCTGCCTGACTAATCCACCTGTCCCACTGCTATTCCCCAGCCTCTCCCCTCTGTCAACCCCTGCACTGGCTCCCCATTACCCATAGACTCCAGTTCAAAACCCTAACCATGGTATACAAAACCATCCACAACCTGTCTCCTACATACATCTGTGACCTCGTCTCCCTGTACTTACCTGCACGCAACCTCCGATCCTCACAAGATCTTTTTCTATATTCCCCTCTTATCTCCTCTTCCCACAATCGCATACAAGATTTCTCCTGTGCATCCCCCATACTCTGGAACTCTCTACCCCCATCAGACTCTCGCCTACCATGGAAACCTTCAAAAACAACCTGAAAACCTACCTCTTCTGACAAGCCTACAACCTGCAGTAACCAGTGATAGATCAAACCACTGCACAACCAGCTCTATCCTCGCCTACTGTATTCTCACCCATCCCTTGTAGATAGTGAGCCCTTGCAGGCAGGGTCCTCTCTCCTCAAGTACCAGTCGTGACTTGTATTAAGATTATTGCACTTGTTTTTTATTATGAATACCCCTTCTCACATGTAAAGCACTATGAAATAAATGGCGCTATAATAATAATAAATAATAATAATAATAAAGTAATTGCAATGGGTGAAATAACAGGTTAACTTAGCAGTCTCTGGTTCCTGGATGATGGTGGCAGGAAAATCCAACGATGGCGCCGTAGGTGGCATGTGACATGTCTGAGCCGATCCTGGAGAAAAGTGAAACACTGTCTCTGTACGGAGGCGAAGTATCCTGATCTTCTTACTCGTGGTCTTGTGATCCTGGAATGAGGTGCAGAATGGGGAAAGGTCTGCTGCATAGCCATAGAAGCGCAAAGTCCCGGAGTGGAGGCCGCAGTCTCACCCCTGCGAACCGCGCACGATGCTGGATCAGCGTTGCAAAGAGAATCAGCAGATGTCCGAAGCACCAACCGGTAAGTGCTGTTATGGTCAGGGATTAACAGGGAGTTAGTCCCTGGTAATGCACAGTCTCTATGCGTGGGGGAAGGTACGCTGCGAAGCAGGCCTGCAAGTTGGCGTCAGTCAGCAGAGAGGGAGTCAACCTTCTTTTGTAGCACACCCTGGGTCCCCAACAAAAGCCCCGTTTTCGCGCGAGCAGCCTCCTTTATATCACACCGCCCTCAGGTGCAAAGGTCCCCTCTGGTCAGAAAGTGCTTCCCCCGGCAATAATGGTGATAGTCCCGACAGTTCCGGCCTGGACATGCAAGAGAGACTACTGTTCTGGTCCATCTTCCTACAGCCTACTACCCTCTTCTTAGTGAGAATACATACATTGGAATCGTGCATTACAATGTATAAGATGAGTCAGTAGAAATAGTTATTAGCCAAAGAGTTTGCCCATCAACTATCCATTGTGTATAGCCAATCTTTCTTATAGTTGCCTGTCATTCTCGAATATTGACATACCATTGTTCCATGTATTTTTTTTTAAGTAATGCCAATTTTACTTAAATATCATTTCAGATTCCCCAGTAACGTTTCAAAAGGATTCAGGTACTGCTTTAATTTGGTATTTGAAGAACAGACTATTATATTACTGATTCTTATGTTGTATGGTCAACTTTAAGGCAGAGGATGGTTAGACATTATCCTTATGCAGCCATAAATGCACAGGTCTCAGAGTCAAATGTGGCCCAGAAATACTTGAAAAAATACCATTAGGGAACGGGTTGTATTCTTAAATTTAGGATACAATTACACAATGACTTTGGCTGCGTCAGAGAAGAGGTCAGAGAACAGGTGGCAATAGTTTGTTCTGTTTAGTTCAATCAGGAGTGCACAGCATTTTTTGGTCCAAAGGCCACATTGCAATACTGAGCTGATCTCAATGGGCACAATTTAGCTCCAAAAAAATCAGTGTGAACACACACTAACTTAAACTGGTTTTTTTGGAGCAGAAACTTGGCAAATCCTACACATAATCTTTGATCTCTACGTTTTGATACTTTTTATGGTTTAATTTAGCAATGAAACACGTTATGGATTGCTACATGTGTACAAGATCAGAACCACAGTCAGTACATGAGTGCAGCGCCAGACAAGAAACCGGGATAACAAGGGGTAGTGTCTTAGGAGTCGAGTTCCTACCGCTGCACAGGGGGAATCTTGAGCCATGTCTGCTGCGGTCTCCCATTCTACATCAGCCGCAGTGGAACCTGCTCAGCGGAGATGTTGGTCCCAGCGTCTCACTCAGTCTGATACTGTGCAAAGGGTTACTGCTGCCTTTCCAAGCTCTGCTGTTGTAGACTGCACTGGTCAGCGGCGAGCAGGCTTTTCTGGGACTAAGTCCTGCTTTGCACACACTGAGTATGCCCAGGGTAAGACCTCTAATTGGAGGTCAGGGTTCACATGCTCAGGTACTGCAGCAGCTATCATTGGTCTTTTAGGAAGGTCCTGAAGTTGCTCAGGTACTGTAACAACTTCCATTGGTTCCCTAGGAAGGTCCTGAAGCTGCTGCAGCTATAAATTGTTTGCATGGCCTAACGGCCATGCGCTAGTATCACATCATGTCATGAGCTTGTTATTTGTGGTCGCGCCTGTATGTGTGTATTCAGGGACCCGGCTGAAATAAGCCCCTAGAATACCGGCACCTCCGGTGAGGAGTTTGCATGTATGTGCCCAGGGACCCAGCTGAAATAAGCCCATAGAATACCGGCACCTCCGGTGAGGAGTGTTTGTGTGCTTTTCTGGGTGCGTGACCACTGACTGCCATCAGCTCAGCAGTTAGCTGTGTTCCCCTGTGACGCTAACAGGGCACAGCATCTTATTTCTAGCGACTCTGTGGAGTTAACAGAGTTCGCTTATACCGCTATATAGTGTCGCCATTTGCCAGCAGCAGGTTCCTCTCCTGCACGGTGGACCCCGGGTTGCGAACGCACCTATTTATACATATATATATATATACTTGGTGCGTTCCGCCAACCCTACCATAGTGTTTCTCCTTGCTGAGAGTGACATGTCAAGCCTGGCATGCCAAGGTGAGAAGAATTTTAAGCCCTGCAATGCTTCTCTGGGAAATTAAATATGCAAATGATCTCTTTAGAGAGGAAGAGGACTAGAACTCTAGTGCCACCTATTGGAAGCAGCACTCATAAAAGTTAATATCAACCCTTAACGAACCTTGCACATGACTTAGGGTAAAAGCCAAACCAGAGTCTCAATTGCAGACATTGTGTTTCAGGGCACTGCCCCTCGTCAGTGCAAAGTGTGAGATCTGGTTTGGCTAGGTGAAAGGTGTCTGACACAGTGTTTGCAAATTGAGATTCTGGTTTGGCTTTTATCCTAAATCATGTGGAAAGGCTCATTAAAAGGTCGATATTGACTTTTAGGATTGCTACTTCCAACAGCTGGCACTAGAGTTCTAGTCCTCTTACTCTCTAGAGACAATTTGCATATTTAATTTCCCAGAGAAGTATTTCAAGACTTAAAAGAATCCTCACCTTGGCATGCCAGGCTTGAAATGTCACTGTCTGCAAGGAGAAAAGTTACTCCTTGGATCCTGGTCATACACCTCTCACATAACCAAACCAGATCTTTTACTTTGCACTGATGAGGGCCAGTACCCCAAAACACAGTGTCTGCAAATTGAAATGCTGGTTTGGGTTTTATCCTAAGTCATACAGCAAGGCTTGTTAAAGGGTCGATATTGACTCTTAAAGGGAACCTGTCACCCCGTTTTTTCAGTATGAGATAAAAATACCGTTAAATAGGGCCTGAGCTGTGCTTTACAATAGGGTATTTTTTGTCCCCTGATTCCCCACCTATGCTGCCAAAATACCTTACAAAAGTCGCCGTTTTCGCCTGTCAATCAGGCTGGTCTGGTCGAAAGGGCGTGGTCACAGCGCTGTTTCTCCCCCACATCTTGCTTATCTTCCCGTTGGTGGCGTAGTGCTTCTCGCATGCGCAAGTGCCAAATGCACTGCGCAGCTGTAGAAAAAGAGCGCGATCTGCACTATTCAGCGGTTTATCAGTGGGCGCGGCCATCTTCCTAAGGCCGCGCGTGCGCAGATGGAGTGCTCTGCTTCCCTGGGCTTCAGGAAAATGGCCGCGGGATGCCGCGCGTGTGCGCAGATGGAGATCGCGGCTGCCATTTTCCTATATGATGCGAACTCGGCTCACTTAGGATAAAACCCAAACCAGCATTTCTGTACTTCCCTGCCTGTTTTAGTAATTATCCATTTCACCTGTTCATTTTCTTTATAATGATCTGTCTAATCATGCTCTGCATACTGAGGACTAAGAACACAGCTGTGTTCGAAACGCGTTCAGTGCAGTGAGAGTTGCTATGTGATTCCTTTGTTATACCACTTGTCATTGGAGTCCACATTTTAAATTTTTTCATGACAATAAAGCTATTTTGGATTTTATCAGAGACTATTTCTCTTTCCTGGAGCTGGATCTCCCTCGTTTCTTTTAAATTGACGAGTGGACAGAGTTTAGGTTGAGTGAGCAGAATTTGGGTTGGGTTGGGTGGGCGGGGTTATGTCTGCAGAACACCAGAATTTTACGCCCAGTGAGAGTCTATGAGAGAATTTACTGGCTCTCACCGGGGTGCTGTCTCCCATCGTTCACAGCAGGGAGCTGGTTCTTTGTCTCGGTTCACGACCCGTCACTAATAGCTTGCACTAGCGTTGTAGTCCTCTTCCTCTCTGAATACACAATTTGCATAGAAAAGAACCTACTATGAATAAATAAGACAGTACAGCATTTAATAAGACAAAAGCAAAGGGCATTCAAAATCTTGAAAGCCGAGAATATAGAAATAGCATTTCAGGAGTGTAAAGATCTCAGTACCGTATATACTCGAGTATAAGCCGAGATTTTCAGCCCAAATTTTTGGGCTGAAAGTGCCCCCCTCGGCTTATACTCGAGTCACGGTAGCGGTGGGGTCGGCAGGTGAGGGGGTGAGGGCGCTGGGGTATACTTACCTAGTCCCAGCGATCCTCGCGCTGTCCCTGCCTTCCTCCCCGTCTTCGGCGCTGCAGTTTCTTCCTCTCTTCAGCGGTCACGTGGGACCGCTCATTACAGAAATGAATAAGCGGCTCCACCTCCCATAGGGGCGGAGCCGCTTATTCATTTCTCTAATCAGCGGTGCCGGTGACCGCTGATAGAGAAAGAAGCTGCGGCACCGAAGACAGGAGGGGACAGCGCGAGGATCGCCAGGACTAGGTGAGTATAGCATATTCACCTGTCCTCGTTCCAGCCGCCGGGCGCCGATCCATCTTCCCGGCCGGCGCCTCCATCTTCCCGGCGTCTCTGCTCTCTGACTGTTCAGGCAGAGGGCGTGATGACGCATACAGTGTGCGCGGCGCCCTCTGCCTGATCAGTCAGAGCAGAGACGCCGGGAAGATGGAGGCGCCGGAACGAGACGCCGGGAGCTGCAATCAAGGGAGGTGAGTATGTGTTTTTTTTTCTTTATTGCGGCAGCGGCGGCACAAATTTATGTGGAACATCTATGGGGCACAGTGAACGGTGCAGAGCACCGTATATGGCACAGCACAGCTATGGGGCACAGTGAACGGTGCAGAGCACCGTATATGGCACAGCACAGCTATGGGGCACAGTGAACGGTGCAGAGCACCGTATATGGCACAGCCCAGCTATGTATGGGGCACAGTGAACGGTGCAGAGCACCGTATATGGCACAGCACAGCTATGTATGGGGCACAGTGAACGGTGCAGAGCACCGTATATGGCACAGCACAGCTATGGGGCACAGTGAACGGTGCAGAGCACCGTATATGGCACAGCACAGCTATGGGGCACAGTGAACGGTGCAGAGCACCGTATATGGCACAGCACAGCTATGGGGCACAGTGAACGGTGCAGAGCACCGTATATGGCACAGCACAGCTATGGGGCACAGTGAACGGTGCAGAGCACCGTATATGGCACAGCACAGCTATGGGGCACAGTGAACGGTGCAGAGCACCGTATATGGCACAGCACAGCTATGTATGGGGCACAGTGAACGGTGCAGAGCACCGTATATGGCACAGCACAGCTATGTATGGGGCACAGTGAACGGTGCAGAGCACCGTATATGGCACAGCTATGGGGCACAGTGAACGGTGCAGAGCACCGTATATGGCACAGCACAGCTATGGGGCACAGTGAACGGTGCAGAGCACCGTATATGGCACATCTATGGGGCACAATGAACGGTGCAGAGCACCGTATATGGCACAGCTAGGGGGCACAATGAACGGTGCAGAGCACTATATGGTTCACACCTATGGGGAAATATGAACGGTGCAGAGCACTATATGGCACAGCTATGGGGAAATAATGATCTATTTTTATTTTTGAAATTCACCGGTAAATACTGCATTTCCACCCTAGGCTTATACTCGAGTCAATAAGTTTTCCCAGTTTTTTGTGGCAAAATTAGGGGGGTCGGCTTATACTCGGGTCGGCTTATACTCGAGTATATACGGTAAGTAATGTAAAAAAATAAATCAAGCTAGCAAAGTTTGTTACTGAAAAACAAGTCACCGGCGACATTAAAATGCGAAAAAGAAAAAAGCGGAGGGTATCAGCCCCTTAAAAGATGATAATAACAAGGTAATTATACAGGACAAAGAAAATGCTGAGTTATTAAACAAGCACTTTTCAACTTTTCATCTGTGTTCACAAATGAACTGACTATTCCAGGGATCATCCAACAAGGCAAAAATCAAAGTTCACCACCTGATATAACTAGTTTAACACAAGAAGAAGTACGCCTACGTCTAATCAAATTAAACATTGACAAATCCCCCTGCCCAAATGGAATTCATCCATGGATATTGAGGGAGCTGAGCTCAGTAATTGACAGACCAGTATCTCATCTTCTTAAACTCTTGTAACAGGACTGGAGGATGGCTGACGTGGTACCGATATTTAAGAAAAGTAAGAAGGTGAATCCTGGCAACTACTGCGGGTAAGTCTGACATCGGTAGTGTGCAAAGTTTTAGAGGGCATTATAAGGGATGACTTGCAGAGATATTGTGGGTCATCGATGGGATGCTGGCATGACAACCAGAGGTTCCTGCAGGCCTCTATGGTTGTCACCACCAGATTGCTATGAGCACCGCCTGATCATCAGCTGTATGTAGCAGAGCCGATTGGATTATGGCAGCTTCTAGTCACCCATGGAGACTATTGAAGCACACCAAAAGTAAAAAAAAAAGTTTTTAAAAAAATAAAAAAAAAATAAAAAAATATAAAAGTTCAAATCACCCCCCTTTTGCCCCATTCAAAATGAAACAATAAAAAAATCATATTTGGTATCGCTGCATTCAGAATTGACCGATTTATCAATAAAAAAAGAATTAACCCGATCGCTAAAGAGCGTAATGAGAAATAGTCAACACACCAGAATTACGTTTTTTTGGTAGACGCAACTTGGCATTAAAATGCAATAACGGGTGATCAAAAGATCATAACTGCACCAAAATTGTATAATTAAAAATGTCAGATGTTACGGGTTATGAAAAAAGGCACTTTTTTTTTTTTTTAACAAACTTTGGATTTTTTTACCACTTAAATAAAAAAGAACCTAGACATGTTTGGTGTCTATGAACTCGTAATGACCTGGAGAATCATAATGGCAGGTCAGTTTTAGCATTTAGTGAACATGGTAAACAAAAATCCAAAAAACAGTTGTAGAATTGCACTTTTTTTTGCAATTTCACCGCATTTGGAATTTTTTTTTCCTGTTTTTGAGTACACAATATGGTAAAACCAATGATGTATTTCAAAACTACCAGTCGTCCTGCAAAAAAAAGCCCTCACATGGCCATATTGACGGAAAAATAAAATAGTTATGGCTTTGCGAAGAAGGGGAGCGAAAAACAGAAATGCAAAAACGAAAAAGGGCTCCATCATGAAGAGGTTAAAAAAGAGCTGGATGATTTCCTCAGTAGACACAACATTGTGAGTTGTAGTTAAATTAGTGACAAAATGTATAATTGGTGGAGAAAGTTTGAACTTGATGGACCAAGGTCTTTTTTCAACCTTTGTAACTATGTAACCAGAGTCCCTGCATGAGTCCAGCACCAGAACCACTGTCAGTGCATGAGTGCAGTACCAGAACCACCATAAGTGCATGAGTCCAGCGTCAGAACCACAGTCAGCATATCAATGCAGCGAATGAAGCAACATCATTACATGTATACAGCACCAATCTTAGTATAACGATCACTTGTAATGTCAGGTCACACCCATATACTTTTGTATTGCATGATACTACAATTCCCAGTATGTGGTTGACAATAGTAAGGAGATACTGGGAGTTGTTGTTACCAACCATCAGACTGCAGACCATACAGGAATCACAATGCTGATGAGACGTTGGCAGTATCACAAATAAACATTACATCCAGGTACCTTATAGATTACATCACCTCTGATTGGAGTCTCTCCTATGTAGCATAAAAGCCATGATAAGATTTCACGCCCAAAGCTTCTCTCTACACACTTACCTCGTCTTTGTCTTCTGCACTGATTCCCAACAAAGTGACTTTAAAAATAAAAGTATCATTACATTGCTCCATAAATAAAAATATCTCCTATGTTCTGCTCCTGAATAGTTAATTGCCCCTCACTGTTTCCAGCCAAAATATCTGAACCCCACGCTGCCCCTCTCCAAAAAAACCTCCCACACTGCCCTTGTCTAAATACCCCCCACAGTGCCCTTCTTCAAAATACCCCCAGCACTGCACCTTTCCAAGTCCCCCCACTGCCCCTCAGTATGCTATGGTCCCTTTGACACCCCCCTAATTGCCTCATATTGTCCCAATTGCCACATTATGTGCCCTTGTACCTTCTCCTCTCCCAGCCCCAGTCATCTAAAATAACAAGACATTTAATCTCCAAATCTTTCTGGAGCACTTACCAGTGCCTAAAGTTTCTTTGACTGTGTGGCCCTAGCAGCAGTGTGTTGACATCAGCAGCGCGATGACCTCATCATGCTGCTGCATGTCGGAGCATGGTCTGATGACTCTCCACTGCCCCTGTCCCGATGCCGCATTATTCAAATGTATCCACGTCTGAGAGAAGCAAATACATTTGAATAAAGGAAGAAAAAGCTCACACATCCCGTACAACTCAGCAGGCAAGCCTCCCGTATGTTGTGCAGGCCTGGTGTAGCTGCTTTATCATGGTGTCATTCAAGTAAAGAGTGTTGCACTGCGATACCTAGTGTACTGTAAAAAGCAAGTCTAACAAAATACAACTCAACTGAATTTTTTGTTACTTGCTTGTCAAAGTCATGGTGTACTAGCTGTCACAGTAGATATATCAGAGGTGTATCTAAATTTTCTGACTAAACTGAGAGAAGCAGGAAGAAAAGCTGTTGTCACATGAAGCTAAGCATGAAAATCGCATATGAGTGAAGTGGCTGGAACCTACAAGCACAGCTGAATACTGACAGTGAGTATATTACACGCTGCTAGGATTGGCTACAGGGCTTTATTTTATAATAAAAGAGCTTGTCCAGGTTTGACATAAAAGTCTGCGGTCACTCTATGTGACTGTAGGCTTCTGATTTCTTACAGCGTGTAATGGAGGCCAGGGGGGTAGTCGTGCTAACAGTTGCTGTTCTGTCACACCCTGGACTTCCTTTAAGTACCATGTAATTACAAGCAGAGTCCGAATCCAGTGTCAACAAAACAACTTTACTCAGTCCATCCAGTTCAGTCACAGAAACAGCACAAGGTTCCTTGCAGAAAATCAACATTCCGTTCCCTGTACTGTCCCTCACTTCTCCAGGAATATCTCAGGGTCGTGCCATCGCCTTTGGTACTGCAGCTTCTTGACTAGCCAGACTTACTTCAGGAGTTCCCCATCCATTTTGCACTGAACATTTAGGGTAGTTCCCATGAAATTAGCTGTTACCATTTTGATGCTGCCCTGTATTCCTCCTCCGCCGTGTGAATTTAAGTCCATAGGCCCTGGACAACTGGGCTCTTCCCCAGCCCCTACTGCTAACTCCAGGAAGCTCCCCAACTACTCCCAATTGCCTCCTATCTAGCTAAATCCTATTGGTTTACCTTATTCCTATCTTACTCTATTGTGTCCCCCCCCCAAGTGGGCTAAATCCTATACTTTCCCTATATATACTGGACACATTAACATTTGTACATTGCATTACACAGTAAGACAACATTATAAAACATCTCAAATATACATGGCATTCCACAGTATCTCATGTCAGATATGCCAGCCTTGCAGGGACATGTGCAAGGAGTGTGGGGCATGAACTGGCCTCCATACCCCTTTACACAGGTTTGAGATAAATGTCTGCAGTCATTCTATGTGACTGCAGGCTTCTGATTTCTTACAGCGCATGTACTGAACTCTTAGGATTCATCTTTGCAGGGTGGCAAGATTGGACAGTCATGTCAGCACACGTATGCGATTTGTATACTTCTGGCCACATTCCGACTAGACATGTTCGGTCTCACTAAATTCATTAAGTGAGGCTATGCATGTCTTGTCAGCACGTGACCATGTGTATGTAATGTCACGATTAGTGTTGAGCGATACCTTCCGATATCGGAAAGTATCGGTATCGGTTTGGATCGGCCGATATTCAAAAAATATCGGATATCGCCGATACCGATACCCGATCCCAATGCAAGTCAATGGGACCAAAATATCGGAATTAAAATAAACCCTTTCTTTCCTTGTAGGTTCATTCTACATGAAGGAAAACAACTAAGAATAATGCCGGATGTATTTGGGGAGGTGGCGGAGACATTAAAGTCATAGAGGTTTATCCCAATCAAATAGAATAGCATGTTTTTTGTTTTTTTTTAAGACGTTCGGAGTGACAAAGATATTGACTATGTAAATTTTTTTTTTATTTTGTCAGATATTGATGTTTCACTATTCCACGCCCTTCCCCTTCTTTTTTTTCTTTTTTTTTTTCTTTTCCCACACTTTCATCTTCATCATCATCAGCATCTTTGACATCAACTTCTTCACCTTATTCATCTTCTTCTTCATCTTCTACCTATTTTTTTTTTTTTATTACATTCTTCATATTCATTTTATTCAACTATTATTATTCTTCTTATTCTACATATTCTTTTTATTCCACTGTTATTATTCTTCCTATTCTACTTCTTCATCATATTCTCATTTGTGACAGGCATTCCCGTAGTTGTTATCTATAAAAGTTTGAAGATTACACCTTCCGTTCTGCCAGTCACAAAAGTTACATTTGTCCGCGTTCAGTTTGGCCTGCAGCATCAGGCTTTATCCAGGGGCACCACGAGGAGGAACGGACTCACCCCCATACACTGCTTAGTCTTCTTCTGCATATAATTTAGATAATATCTTTTGCTCTGATATTAAGTCTTATGCTTAATGTTCTTCTGCTCTTTGTTCTGCAGCCTCTTGTTCTTCTGCTTCTCGGTCTTCCATGTTGTCGTCTCCAGGGTCGTCGTCTCCAGTGTCGTCATCTCCGCCGTCGTCGTCTCCGCCGTCGTCGTCGTCGTCATCGGGGTGGTCTTCCGTGTCGTCGTCATCGTGGTGGTCTTCCGGGTCGTCGACGTTAGGGTCTTCAACTTGGAAATGTAGCAGAAGGTACAAGAAGGCTGAGAAAATGCCAAGAACCAGCTGATGGAACTGGAACTCGGATGGCTACCCGAAGGTTCAAGAGCCTATGGAACTACCGAGGACCAGCTGACGTTACTGGAACCCGGTTACTAAGCAGGAGGTACCCGTGCTAAAAAGCACTACCAAGGACCGCCTGACGTTGACGGAACTCGGATACCCAGAAGGAGGCACCTAAGCCAAAGGCTCTGCCCGGAACCAGCTGACGTTACTGGAACCAGGATGGGGAGCAGAAGGTACAAGAGCAAAAGACACTGCCGAGAACCAGCTGACGGTACTGGAACCCGGATGGGTAGCCGAAGGTCCAAGAGCCAATGGAACTACCGAGGACCAGCTGACGTTACTGGAACCCGGTTACTAAGCAGGAGGTACCCGTGCCTGAAAGCACTACCAAGGACCACCTGACGTTGGTGGAACTTGGATACCCAGAAGGAGGCACCTAAGCCAAAGGCTCTGCCCGGAACCAGCTGACGGTACTGGAACCAGGATGGGGAGCAGAAGGTACAAGAGCAAAAGACACTGCCGAGAACCAGCTGACGGTGCTGGAACCAGGTGGTGGACCCGAAGGTCCACAGGAGAGGAGAGAACAGCTAGGCCGCGAGGCAGCCGCAGTTACCGAACCCCAACAGTCCTACAGGGGGAGCTGGGCCTACTGGCACTACAGAACCAGCCTTGACTACCAGTTCACGCAGCCCACATAGGAAGCTCCTAAACTGGAGGCACCCTGGAGTTGGCTAACCCGACCGCACCACGACGAGGCAAGCATAGGTGTCTCAGTGAGCTTGACACAACCCGGAAACAGCTGACGGTGCTGAAACCAGGCTTGGCACGAGGGAGTACCTGTGACAAAAACACTGCCGAGAACCAGCTGGCGGTGCTGGAACCCGGATGCGTTGCCCCAGTGTGCAAGAGCCAATGGCACGACCGAGGACCAGCTGACGGTGCTGGAACCCGGTTACTAAGCTGTAGGTGCCCGCGCTTAAAAGCACTACCAAGGACCGCCTGGCGTTGGCGGAACTCGGATACCCAGGAGGAGGCACCTAAGCCAAAGGCTCGGCCCGGAACCAGCTGACGGTGCTGGAACCAGGTGGTGGACCCGAAGGTCCACAGGAGAGGAGAGAACAGCTAGGCCGCGAGGCAGCCGCAGTTACCGAACCCCAACAGTCCTACAGGGGGAGCTGGGCCTACTGGCACTACAGAACCAGCCTTGACTACCAGTTCACGCAGCCCACATAGGAAGCTCCTAAACTGGAGGCACCCTGGAGTTGGCTAACCCGACCGCACCACGACGAGGCAAGCATAGGTGTCTCAGTGAGCTTGACACAACCCGGAAACAGCTGACGGTGCTGAAACCAGGCTTGGCACGAGGGAGTACCTGTGACAAAAACACTGCCGAGAACCAGCTGGCGGTGCTGGAACCCGGATGCGTTGCCCCAGTGTGCAAGAGCCAATGGCACGACCGAGGACCAGCTGACGGTGCTGGAACCCGGTTACTAAGCTGTAGGTGCCCGCGCTTAAAAGCACTACCAAGGACCGCCTGGCGTTGGCGGAACTCGGATACCCAGGAGGAGGCACCTAAGCCAAAGGCTCGGCCCGGAACCAGCTGACGGTGCTGGAACCAGGTGGTGGACCCCAAGGTCCACAGGAGAGGAGAGAACAGCTAGGCCGCGAGGCAGCCGCAGTTACCGAACCCCAACAGTCCTACAGGGGGAGCTGGGCCTACTGGCACTACAGAACCAGCCTTGACTACCAGTTCACGCAGCCCACATAGGAAGCTCCTAAACTGGAGGCACCCTGGAGTTGGCTAACCCGACCGCACCACGACGAGGCAAGCATAGGTGTCTCAGTGAGCTTGACACAACCCGGAAACAGCTGACGGTGCTGAAACCAGGCTTGGCACGAGGGAGTACCTGTGACAAAAACACTGCCGAGAACCAGCTGGCGGTGCTGGAACCCGGATGCGTTGCCCCAGTGTGCAAGAGCCAATGGCACGACCGAGGACCAGCTGACGGTGCTGGAACCCGGTTACTAAGCTGTAGGTGCCCGCGCTTAAAAGCACTACCAAGGACCGCCTGGCGTTGGCGGAACTCGGATACCCAGGAGGAGGCACCTAAGCCAAAGGCTCGGCCCGGAACCAGCTGACGGTGCTGGAACCAGGTGGTGGACCCCAAGGTCCACAGGAGAGGAGAGAACAGCTAGGCCGCGAGGCAGCCGCAGTTACCGAACCCCAACAGTCCTACAGGGGGAGCTGGGCCTACTGGCACTACAGAACCAGCCTTGACTACCAGTTCACGCAGCCCACATAGGAAGCTCCTAAACTGGAGGCACCCTGGAGTTGGCTAACCCGACCGCACCACGACGAGGCAAGCATAGGTGTCTCAGTGAGCTTGACACAACCCGGAAACAGCTGACGGTGCTGAAACCAGGCTTGGCACGAGGGAGTACCTGTGACAAAAACACTGCCGAGAACCAGCTGGCGGTGCTGGAACCCGGATGCGTTGCCCCAGTGTGCAAGAGCCAATGGCACGACCGAGGACCAGCTGACGGTGCTGGAACCCGGTTACTAAGCTGTAGGTGCCCGCGCTTAAAAGCACTACCAAGGACCGCCTGGCGTTGGCGGAACTCGGATACCCAGGAGGAGGCACCTAAGCCAAAGGCTCGGCCCGGAACCAGCTGACGGTGCTGGAACCAGGTGGTGGACCCCAAGGTCCACAGGAGAGGAGAGAACAGCTAGGCCGCGAGGCAGCCGCAGTTACCGAACCCCAACAGTCCTACAGGGGGAGCTGGGCCTACTGGCACTACAGAACCAGCCTTGACTACCAGTTCACGCAGCCCACATAGGAAGCTCCTAAACTGGAGGCACCCTGGAGTTGGCTAACCCGACCGCACCACGACGAGGCAAGCATAGGTGTCTCAGTGAGCTTGACACAACCCGGAAACAGCTGACGGTGCTGAAACCAGGCTTGGCACGAGGGAGTACCTGTGACAAAAACACTGCCGAGAACCAGCTGGCGGTGCTGGAACCCGGATGCGTTGCCCCAGTGTGCAAGAGCCAATGGCACGACCGAGGACCAGCTGACGGTGCTGGAACCCGGTTACTAAGCTGTAGGTGCCCGCGCTTAAAAGCACTACCAAGGACCGCCTGGCGTTGGCGGAACTCGGATACCCAGGAGGAGGCACCTAAGCCAAAGGCTCGGCCCGGAACCAGCTGACGGTGCTGGAACCAGGTGGTGGACCCGAAGGTCCACAGGAGAGGAGAGAACAGCTAGGCCGCGAGGCAGCCGCAGTTACCGAACCCCAACAGTCCTACAGGGGGAGCTGGGCCTACTGGCACTACAGAACCAGCCTTGACTACCAGTTCACGCAGCCCACATAGGAAGCTCCTAAACTGGAGGCACCCTGGAGTTGGCTAACCCGACCGCACCACGACGAGGCAAGCATAGGTGTCTCAGTGAGCTTGACACAACCCGGAAACAGCTGACGGTGCTGAAACCAGGCTTGGCACGAGGGAGTACCTGTGACAAAAACACTGCCGAGAACCAGCTGGCGGTGCTGGAACCCGGATGCGTTGCCCCAGTGTGCAAGAGCCAATGGCACGACCGAGGACCAGCTGACGGTGCTGGAACCCGGTTACTAAGCTGTAGGTGCCCGCGCTTAAAAGCACTACCAAGGACCGCCTGGCGTTGGCGGAACTCGGATACCCAGGAGGAGGCACCTAAGCCAAAGGCTCGGCCCGGAACCAGCTGACGGTGCTGGAACCAGGTGGTGGACCCCAAGGTCCACAGGAGAGGAGAGAACAGCTAGGCCGCGAGGCAGCCGCAGTTACCGAACCCCAACAGTCCTACAGGGGGAGCTGGGCCTACTGGCACTACAGAACCAGCCTTGACTACCAGTTCACGCAGCCCACATAGGAAGCTCCTAAACTGGAGGCACCCTGGAGTTGGCTAACCCGACCGCACCACGACGAGGCAAGCATAGGTGTCTCAGTGAGCTTGACACAACCCGGAAACAGCTGACGGTGCTGAAACCAGGCTTGGCACGAGGGAGTACCTGTGACAAAAACACTGCCGAGAACCAGCTGGCGGTGCTGGAACCCGGATGCGTTGCCCCAGTGTGCAAGAGCCAATGGCACGACCGAGGACCAGCTGACGGTGCTGGAACCCGGTTACTAAGCTGTAGGTGCCCGCGCTTAAAAGCACTACCAAGGACCGCCTGGCGTTGGCGGAACTCGGATACCCAGGAGGAGGCACCTAAGCCAAAGGCTCGGCCCGGAACCAGCTGACGGTGCTGGAACCAGGTGGTGGACCCCAAGGTCCACAGGAGAGGAGAGAACAGCTAGGCCGCGAGGCAGCCGCAGTTACCGAACCCCAACAGTCCTACAGGGGGAGCTGGGCCTACTGGCACTACAGAACCAGCCTTGACTACCAGTTCACGCAGCCCACATAGGAAGCTCCTAAACTGGAGGCACCCTGGAGTTGGCTAACCCGACCGCACCACGACGAGGCAAGCATAGGTGTCTCAGTGAGCTTGACACAACCCGGAAACAGCTGACGGTGCTGAAACCAGGCTTGGCACGAGGGAGTACCTGTGACAAAAACACTGCCGAGAACCAGCTGGCGGTGCTGGAACCCGGATGCGTTGCCCCAGTGTGCAAGAGCCAATGGCACGACCGAGGACCAGCTGACGGTGCTGGAACCCGGTTACTAAGCTGTAGGTGCCCGCGCTTAAAAGCACTACCAAGGACCGCCTGGCGTTGGCGGAACTCGGATACCCAGGAGGAGGCACCTAAGCCAAAGGCTCGGCCCGGAACCAGCTGACGGTGCTGGAACCAGGTGGTGGACCCCAAGGTCCACAGGAGAGGAGAGAACAGCTAGGCCGCGAGGCAGCCGCAGTTACCGAACCCCAACAGTCCTACAGGGGGAGCTGGGCCTACTGGCACTACAGAACCAGCCTTGACTACCAGTTCACGCAGCCCACATAGGAAGCTCCTAAACTGGAGGCACCCTGGAGTTGGCTAACCCGACCGCACCACGACGAGGCAAGCATAGGTGTCTCAGTGAGCTTGACACAACCCGGAAACAGCTGACGGTGCTGAAACCAGGCTTGGCACGAGGGAGTACCTGTGACAAAAACACTGCCGAGAACCAGCTGGCGGTGCTGGAACCCGGATGCGTTGCCCCAGTGTGCAAGAGCCAATGGCACGACCGAGGACCAGCTGACGGTGCTGGAACCCGGTTACTAAGCTGTAGGTGCCCGCGCTTAAAAGCACTACCAAGGACCGCCTGGCGTTGGCGGAACTCGGATACCCAGGAGGAGGCACCTAAGCCAAAGGCTCGGCCCGGAACCAGCTGACGGTGCTGGAACCAGGTGGTGGACCCCAAGGTCCACAGGAGAGGAGAGAACAGCTAGGCCGCGAGGCAGCCGCAGTTACCGAACCCCAACAGTCCTACAGGGGGAGCTGGGCCTACTGGCACTACAGAACCAGCCTTGACTACCAGTTCACGCAGCCCACATAGGAAGCTCCTAAACTGGAGGCACCCTGGAGTTGGCTAACCCGACCGCACCACGACGAGGCAAGCATAGGTGTCTCAGTGAGCTTGACACAACCCGGAAACAGCTGACGGTGCTGAAACCAGGCTTGGCACGAGGGAGTACCTGTGACAAAAACACTGCCGAGAACCAGCTGGCGGTGCTGGAACCCGGATGCGTTGCCCCAGTGTGCAAGAGCCAATGGCACGACCGAGGACCAGCTGACGGTGCTGGAACCCGGTTACTAAGCTGTAGGTGCCCGCGCTTAAAAGCACTACCAAGGACCGCCTGGCGTTGGCGGAACTCGGATACCCAGGAGGAGGCACCTAAGCCAAAGGCTCGGCCCGGAACCAGCTGACGGTGCTGGAACCAGGTGGTGGACCCCAAGGTCCACAGGAGAGGAGAGAACAGCTAGGCCGCGAGGCAGCCGCAGTTACCGAACCCCAACAGTCCTACAGGGGGAGCTGGGCCTACTGGCACTACAGAACCAGCCTTGACTACCAGTTCACGCAGCCCACATAGGAAGCTCCTAAACTGGAGGCACCCTGGAGTTGGCTAACCCGACCGCACCACGACGAGGCAAGCATAGGTGTCTCAGTGAGCTTGACACAACCCGGAAACAGCTGACGGTGCTGAAACCAGGCTTGGCACGAGGGAGTACCTGTGACAAGAACACTGCCGAGAACCAGCTGGCGGTGCTGGAACCCGGATGCGTTGCCTTGCCTATTAAAGATTGTCTTCCTAGAGCCCCAACTAGCGGTGTTGGAGCAAAGGGTAAGCAGGGGGAGATGAGTGTAGGCCGAAGCCTGCACTGGAGGCAGCTTTGTGTCTGCGTTGCGTTTGCAGGACACTTTGCCGGCTACACACTGGGGGAACAGCTGGCGTTGCTGAACCCCACTAACACAATGGCGTGTGTTTTTCTCTGTGCAGCTAGCACTTGCGGGCAAAAACTAGCGATGTTAGAGCCCGTGTTGAAGCAGGAGGAGGAGGAGAGGAGCAGAGTGTAGGCCGAAGCTTAGTTGAACCAATTTCAAAGGAAACCTTTAACCCCCCCCTCAGGTGTTACAAAGTACAAGAGACACACCTTGTGCAGTATTAATGCTGCACAAGTGAAAGGTTGCTCTATTAATTTGTCTACTTGCACACGCTGAATGAAAGACATACACAATTTACCCCATTCTACAGTCAAACTGTAGTGGATGCGTGACTTGGTTTTTTGATGAGACGCAGCACAGGTGTCCAAAATAACGCCTTGGTGCTTGGAGCAGCTTCCTGAGCGTTGTTATTTGCTGTACAGGAGTCTGCGCTCTTGTGTTATCCCTTGGCAATGCCCTGTTAGCGCTGCCCATCTTATGACATCATTTCATGTTGGCCGGTGCGGTTAACGATGGCCATAAATCCCAGACCCACAGTGTCTTTTCATAAAGCCACACTGCGGTGCTGGGATTCGTGGCCTTGAGCAGTAAATATTTTGGCCGCTCACACACGTCCTTACACCTGCTTCAGACTGGGCGGCCTCTGCTGATCCCTTCTCGCATGCCGCGGCCATGAGGCTGCACAGTCTGAAGAAGGCTGAAGGAGATGAGTTAAGACAGGCGAAGATATGCACTGCTCGTGCCCATCAATCACACCCTCGCAGTCAAAATAATTAAGACAACGAGGAGCATTTTATTCAGGCAGGGCGGACGAACAGGCGCAAGTAGCCAACCAATGATGTCAGAAGACGGGAAGCGCTACCAAGGGGGGTGCTGCGTATCATTAGAAAGGAAAGTCACACCTCAGGGACAGTGGAATGGTCTCAAAGAGACACATTTTGTACGTGTTGAGTTCCACGTGGGCAAGGAGAAAACATCAGCCACCTTGTACAAATGCAGCAGTACTGCTGTACAAGGTGGCTGTTATACATAGAAACACCTGGGGGTGGGGGCCAGGCTCCCTTCAATTTCAGTTCATGTGCCTGCGTGGCGTTTGCAGGTCACGTTGCAAGCTGCACAGCAGGGGAACAGCTGGCGGTGCTGAACCCCACTAACACATTGGCTGGTGTTTTTCTCTGTGCAGCTAGCATTTCCGGGCAAAAACTAGCGGTGTTTGAGCCCAGGGTCAGCAGGAGGAGGAGGAGAGGAGCAAAGTGTAGGCCGAAGCCTGCACTGGTGGCAGCTTTTGGTCGGTTGTGCCAGCGTGGCTTGTGCTGGACACGATGCCGGCTACACAGCGGGGGAACAGCTGGCGTTGCTGAACCCCACTAACACATTGGCTGGTGTTTTTCTCTGTGCAGCTAGCATTTCCGGGCAAAAACTAGCGTTGTTAGAGCCCAGGGTCAGCAGGAGGAGGAGAGGAGCAGAGTGTAGGCCGAAGCCTAGTTGAACCAATTTCAAAGGTTACCTTTAACCCCCCCTCAGGTGTTACAAAGAACAAGAGCCACTCCTTCTGCAGCATTAATGCTGCACAAGTAAAAGGTTGCTCTATTAATTTGTCTACTTGCACAAGCTGAATGCAACACGTAGACTATTTAGCCCATTATACTGTTTAACAGTAGTGGAGGCGTGACTTGTCTTTTTAAAGAAAAGCAGCACAGGTGTCGAAAACAACACCTTTTTGCATGGGCGCAGCTTCCTGAGCGTTGTTAGTTGCTGTACAGGAGTCTGCGCTCTTGTGATCCTTTGGCCATGCGCTGTGAGCGCTTCCTGTCTTATGACCTCATTTCATGTTGGCCGTTGCGGTTAGCGATGGACATGAATCCCAGACCCACAGTGTGTTTTTAAAAAATCACACTGCGGTGCTGGGATTCGTGCCCTGGTGCAGTAAATATGTTTGCCGCTCACACATGTCCTTACACCTGCTTCAGACTGGACGGCCTCATCTGATCCCTTATCGCCTGCCGAGGCCATGAGGACACCCAGTCTGAAGAAGGCGGAAGGAGATGAGTGAACACAGGCAAACATATGCACTGCACATGCCCATCAATCACACCCTCGCTGTCCAAAAAAATAAGACACCGAGGGCCGTTGTTTCGAGCAGGGGAGATGCACAGGCGCAGCCAGCTAACCAATGATGTCAAAAGACGGGCAGCGCTAACAAGGGTGGTGCTGCGTGTCATTACAAAGGAAAGTCACACCTCAGGGACATTGTAATGGTCTGTAATGAGACACATTTTGTACGTGTTGAGTTCCACGTGGGCAAGGAGAAAAAGTCAGCCACCTCGTACAAATGCAGCAGTACTGCTGTACAAGGTGGCTGTTATACATAGAAACACCTGTGGGTGGGGGGCAGGCTCCCTTCAATTTCAGTTCATGTGCCTGCGTGGCGTTTGCAGGTCACGTTGCAAGCTACACAGCAGGGGAACAGCTGGCGTTGCTGAACCCCACTGACACATTGACTGGTGTTTTTCTCTGTGCAGATTGCATGTCCGGGCAAAAACTAGCGGTGTTAGAGCCCAGGGTCAGCAGGAGGAGGAGGAGAGGAGCAAAGTGTAGGCCGAAGCCTGCACTGGTGGCAGCTTTTGGTCGGTTGTGCCAGCGTGGCTTGTGCTGGACACGATGCCGGCTACACAGCGGGGGAACAGCTGGCGGTGCTGAACCCCACTAACACATTGGCTGGTGTTTTTCTCTGTGCAGCTAGCATGTCCGGGCAGAAACTGGCGTTGTTTGAGCCCAGGGTCAGCAGGAGGAGTAGAGGAGCAGAGTGTAGGCCGAAGCCTAGTTGAACCAATTTCAAAGGTTACCTTTAACCCCCCCCTCAGGTGTTGCAAGGTACAAGAGCCACACCTTGAACAGCATTAATGATGCACAAGTCAAAGGTTGCTCTATTTAATTTTGCTCCTTGCACACGCTGAATTAAACACGTACACTATTTAGCCCATTATACTGTCAAACAGTTGTGGAGGCGTGACTTGTCTTTTTAACGAGACGCAGCACAGGTGTCAAAATTTGCACCTAGGTACTGGGCGCAGATTCCTGAGCGTTGTTATTTGCTGTACAGGAGTCTGCGCTCTTGTGTTATCCCTTGGCAATACCCTGTTAGTGCAGGCCGTCTCATGACCTCATTTCATGTTGGCCGGTGCGGTTAACGATGGCCATAAATCCCAGACCCACAGTGGCTTTTCCTAAAGTCACACTGCGGTGCTGGGATTCGTGGCCTTGTGCAGTAAATATGATCGCCGCTCACACATGTCCTTACACCTGCTTCAGACTGGGCGGCCTCAGCTGATCCCTTATCGCATGCCGCGGCCATGAGGCCGCACAGTCAGAAGAAGGCGGAAGGAGGGGAGTGAAAACAGGGGAACATATGCACTGCTCGTGCCCATCAATCACACCCTCGCAGTCAAAATATATGAGACAACGGGGGGCGTTGTGTCGGACAGGGGGGACGCACAGGCACAGCCAGCCAACCAATGATGTCAGGAGACGGGCAGCGCTAACAATGGGGGTGCTGCGTGTCATTAAAAAGGAAAGTCACACCTCAGGGACATTGTAATGGTCTGTAATGAGACACATTTTGTACTTGTTGAGTTCCACGTGTGCAAGGAGAAAAAGTCAGCCACCTTGTACAAATGCAGCAGTACTGCTGTACAAGGTGGCTGTTATACATAGAAACACCTGTGGGTGGGGGGCAGGCTCCCTTCAATTTCAGTTCATGTGCCTGCGTGGCGTTTGCAGGTCACGTTGCAAGCTACACAGCAGGGGAACAGCTGGCGTTGCTGAACCCCACTGACACATTGACTGGTGTTTTTCTCTGTGCAGATTGCATGTCCGGGCAAAAACTAGCGGTGTTAGAGCCCAGGGTCAGCAGGAGGAGGAGGAGAGGAGCAAAGTGTAGGCCGCAGCCTGCACTGGTGGCAGCTTTTGTTCTGTTGTGCCAGCGTGGCTTGTGCTGGACACGTTGCCGACTACACAGCAGGGGAACAGCTGGCGGTGCTGAACCCCACTAACACATTGGCTGGTGTTTTTCTCTGTGCAGCTAGCATTTCCGGGCAGAAACTGGCGTTGTTTGAGCCCAGGGTCAGCAGGAGGAGTAGAGGAGCAGAGTGTAGGCCGAAGCCTAGTTGAACCAATTTCAAAGGTTACCTTTAACCCCCCCCTCAGGTGTTGCAAGGTACAAGAGCCACACCTTGAACAGCATTAATGATGCACAAGTCAAAGGTTGCTCTATTTAATTTTGCTCCTTGCACACGCTGAATTAAACACGTACACTATTTAGCCCATTATACTGTCAAACAGTTGTGGAGGCGTGACTTGTCTTTTTAACGAGACGCAGCACAGGTGTCAAAATTTGCACCTAGGTACTGGGCGCAGATTCCTGAGCGTTGTTATTTGCTGTACAGGAGTCTGCGCTCTTGTGTTATCCCTTGGCAATACCCTGTTAGTGCAGGCCGTCTCATGACCTCATTTCATGTTGGCCGGTGCGGTTAACGATGGCCATAAATCCCAGACCCACAGTGGCTTTTCCTAAAGTCACACTGCGGTGCTGGGATTCGTGGCCTTGTGCAGTAAATATGATCGCCGCTCACACATGTCCTTACACCTGCTTCAGACTGGGCGGCCTCAGCTGATCCCTTATCGCATGCCGCGGCCATGAGGCCGCACAGTCAGAAGAAGGCGGAAGGAGGGGAGTGAAAACAGGGGAACATATGCACTGCTCGTGCCCATCAATCACACCCTCGCAGTCAAAATATATGAGACAACGGGGGGCGTTGTGTCGGACAGGGGGGACGCACAGGCACAGCCAGCCAACCAATGATGTCAGGAGACGGGCAGCGCTAACAATGGGGGTGCTGCGTGTCATTAAAAAGGAAAGTCACACCTCAGGGACATTGTAATGGTCTGTAATGAGACACATTTTGTACTTGTTGAGTTCCACGTGTGCAAGGAGAAAAAGTCAGCCACCTTGTACAAATGCAGCAGTACTGCTGTACAAGGTGGCTGTTATACATAGAAACACCTGTGGGTGGGGGGCAGGCTCCCTTCAATTTCAGTTCATGTGCCTGCGTGGCGTTTGCAGGTCACGTTGCAAGCTACACAGCAGGGGAACAGCTGGCGTTGCTGAACCCCACTGACACATTGACTGGTGTTTTTCTCTGTGCAGATTGCATGTCCGGGCAAAAACTAGCGGTGTTAGAGCCCAGGGTCAGCAGGAGGAGGAGGAGAGGAGCAAAGTGTAGGCCGCAGCCTGCACTGGTGGCAGCTTTTGTTCTGTTGTGCCAGCGTGGCTTGTGCTGGACACGTTGCCGACTACACAGCAGGGGAACAGCTGGCGGTGCTGAACCCCACTAACACATTGGCTGGTGTTTTTCTCTGTGCAGCTAGCATTTCCGGGCAGAAACTGGCGTTGTTTGAGCCCAGGGTCAGCAGGAGGAGTAGAGGAGCAGAGTGTAGGCCGAAGCCTAGTTGAACCAATTTCAAAGGTTACCTTTAACCCCCCCCTCAGGTGTTGCAAGGTACAAGAGCCACACCTTGAACAGCATTAATGATGCACAAGTCAAAGGTTGCTCTATTTAATTTTGCTCCTTGCACACGCTGAATTAAACACGTACACTATTTAGCCCATTATACTGTCAAACAGTTGTGGAGGCGTGACTTGTCTTTTTAACGAGACGCAGCACAGGTGTCAAAATTTGCACCTAGGTACTGGGCGCAGATTCCTGAGCGTTGTTATTTGCTGTACAGGAGTCTGCGCTCTTGTGTTATCCCTTGGCAATACCCTGTTAGTGCAGGCCGTCTCATGACCTCATTTCATGTTGGCCGGTGCGGTTAACGATGGCCATAAATCCCAGACCCACAGTGGCTTTTCCTAAAGTCACACTGCGGTGCTGGGATTCGTGGCCTTGTGCAGTAAATATGATCGCCGCTCACACATGTCCTTACACCTGCTTCAGACTGGGCGGCCTCAGCTGATCCCTTATCGCATGCCGCGGCCATGAGGCCGCACAGTCAGAAGAAGGCGGAAGGAGGGGAGTGAAAACAGGGGAACATATGCACTGCTCGTGCCCATCAATCACACCCTCGCAGTCAAAATATATGAGACAACGGGGGGCGTTGTGTCGGGCAGGGGGGACGCACAGGCACAGCCAGCCAACCAATGATGTCAGGAGACGGGCAGCGCTAACAATGGGGGTGCTGCGTGTCATTAAAAAGGAAAGTCACACCTCAGGGACATTGTAATGGTCTGTAATGAGACACATTTTGTACTTGTTGAGTTCCACGTGTGCAAGGAGAAAAAGTCAGCCACCTTGTACAAATGCAGCAGTACTGCTGTACAAGGTGGCTGTTATACATAGAAACACCTGTGGGTGGGGGGCAGGCTCCCTTCAATTTCAGTTCATGTGCCTGCGTGGCGTTTGCAGGTCACGTTGCAAGCTACACAGCAGGGGAACAGCTGGCGTTGCTGAACCCCACTGACACATTGACTGGTGTTTTTCTCTGTGCAGATTGCATGTCCGGGCAAAAACTAGCGGTGTTAGAGCCCAGGGTCAGCAGGAGGAGGAGGAGAGGAGCAAAGTGTAGGCCGCAGCCTGCACTGGTGGCAGCTTTTGTTCTGTTGTGCCAGCGTGGCTTGTGCTGGACACGTTGCCGACTACACAGCAGGGGAACAGCTGGCGGTGCTGAACCCCACTAACACATTGGCTGGTGTTTTTCTCTGTGCAGCTAGCATTTCCGGTCAGAAACTGGCGTTGTTTGAGCCCAGGGTCAGCAGGAGGAGTAGAGGAGCAGAGTGTAGGCCGAAGCCTAGTTGAACCAATTTCAAAGGTTACCTTTAACCCCCCCCTCAGGTGTTGCAAGGTACAAGAGCCACACCTTGAACAGCATTAATGATGCACAAGTCAAAGGTTGCTCTATTTAATTTTGCTCCTTGCACACGCTGAATTAAACACGTACACTATTTAGCCCATTATACTGTCAAACAGTTGTGGAGGCGTGACTTGTCTTTTTAACGAGACGCAGCACAGGTGTCAAAATTTGCACCTAGGTACTGGGCGCAGATTCCTGAGCGTTGTTATTTGCTGTACAGGAGTCTGCGCTCTTGTGTTATCCCTTGGCAATACCCTGTTAGTGCAGGCCGTCTCATGACCTCATTTCATGTTGGCCGGTGCGGTTAACGATGGCCATAAATCCCAGACCCACAGTGGCTTTTCCTAAAGTCACACTGCGGTGCTGGGATTCGTGGCCTTGTGCAGTAAATATGATCGCCGCTCACACATGTCCTTACACCTGCTTCAGACTGGGCGGCCTCAGCTGATCCCTTATCGCATGCCGCGGCCATGAGGCCGCACAGTCAGAAGAAGGCGGAAGGAGGGGAGTGAAAACAGGGGAACATATGCACTGCTCGTGCCCATCAATCACACCCTCGCAGTCAAAATATATGAGACAACGGGGGGCGTTGTGTCGGGCAGGGGGGACGCACAGGCACAGCCAGCCAACCAATGATGTCAGGAGACGGGCAGCGCTAACAATGGGGGTGCTGCGTGTCATTACAAAGGAAAGTCACACCTCAGGGACATTGTAATGGTCTCTAATGAGACACATTTTGTACGTGTTGAGTTCCACGTGGGCAAGGAGAAAAAGTCAGCCACCTCGTACAAATGCAGCAGTACTGCTGTACAAGGTGGCTGATATACATAGAAACACCTGTGGGTGGGGGGCAGGCTCCCTTCAATTTCAGTTCATGTGCCTGCGTGGCGTTTGCAGGTCACGTTGCAAGCTACACAGCAGGGGAACAGCTGGCGTTGCTGAACCCCACTAACACATTGGCTGGTGTTTTTCTCTGTGCAGCTAGCATGTCCGGGCAGAAACTGGCGTTGTTTGAGCCCAGGGTCAGCAGGAGGAGGAGAGGAGCAAAGTGTAGGCCGAAGCCTGCACTGGTGGCAGCTTTTGGTCGGTTGTGCCAGCGTGGCTTGTGCTGGACACGTTGCCGACTACACAGCAGGGGAACAGCTGGCGGTGCTGAACCCCACTAACACATTGGCTGGTGTTTTTCTCTGTGCAGCTAGCATTTCCGGGCAAAAACTAGCGGTGTTTGAGCCCAGGGTCAGCAGGAGGAGTAGAGGAGCAGAGTGTAGGCCGAAGCCTAGTTGAACCAATTTCAAAGGTTACCTTTAACCCCCCCCTCAGGTGTTGCAAGGTACAAGAGCCACACCTTGTGCAGCATTAATGCTGCACAAGTAAAAGGTTGCTCTATTTGTTTTGCTCCTTGCACACGCTGACTAAAACACGTACACTATTTAGCCCATTATACTGTCAAACAGTTGTGGAGGCGTGACTTGTCTTTTTAACGAGACGGAGCACAGGTGTCAAAATTTGCACCTAGGTACTGGGCGCAGATTCCTGAGCGTTCTTATTTGCTGTACAGGAGTCTGCGCTATTGTGATCCCTTGGCCATGCGCTGTGAGCGCTTCCTGTCTTCTGACCTCATTTCATGTCGGCCGTTGCGGTTAGCGATGGACATGAATCCCAGACCCACAGTGTGTTTTTAAAAAATCACACTGCGGTGCTGGGATTCGTGCCCTGGTGCACTAAATATGTTTGCCGCTCACACATGTCCTTACACCTGCTTCAGACTGGGCGGCCTCATCTGATCCCTTATCGCCTGCCGCGGCCATGAGGACACCCAGTCTGAAGAAGGCGGAAGGAGATGAGTGAACACAGGCAAACATATGCACTGCACATGCCCATCAATCACACCCTCGCTGTCCAAAAAAATAAGACACCGAGGGCCGTTGTTTCGAGCAGGGGAGATGCACAGGCGCAGCCAGCTAACCAATGATGTCAAAAGACGGGCAGCGCTAACAAGGGTGGTGCTGCGTGTCATTACAAAGGAAAGTCACACCTCAGGGACATTGTAATGGTCTCTAATGAGACACATTTTGTACGTGTTGAGTTCCACGTGGGCAAGGAGAAACAGTCAGCCACCTCGTACAAATGCAGCAGTACTGCTGTACAAGGTGGCTGATATACATAGAAACACCTGTGGGTGGGGGGCAGGCTCCCTTCAATTTCAGTTCATGTGCCTGCGTGGCGTTTGCAGGTCACGTTGCAAGCTACACAGCAGGGGAACAGCTGGCGTTGCTGAACCCCACTGACACATTGACTGGTGTTTTTCTCTGTGCAGATTGCATGTCCGGGCAAAAACTAGCGGTGTTAGAGCCCAGGGTCAGCAGGAGGAGGAGGAGAGGAGCAAAGTGTAGGCCGAAGCCTGCACTGGTGGCAGCTTTTGGTCGGTTGTGCCAGCGTGGCTTGTGCTGGACACGATGCCGGCTACACAGCGGGGGAACAGCAGGCGGTGCTGAACCCCACTAACACATTGGCTGGTGTTTTTCTCTGTGCAGCTAGCATGTCCGGGCAGAAACTGGCGTTGTTTGAGCCCAGGGTCAGCAGGAGGAGGAGAGGAGCAAAGTGTAGGCCGAAGCCTGCACTGGTGGCAGCTTTTGGTCGGTTGTGCCAGCGTGGCTTGTGCTGGACACGTTGCCGACTACACAGCAGGGGAACAGCTGGCGGTGCTGAACCCCACTAACACATTGGCTGGTGTTTTTCTCTGTGCAGCTAGCATTTCCGGGCAAAAACTAGCGGTGTTTGAGCCCAGGGTCAGCAGGAGGAGTAGAGAAGCAGAGTGTAGGCCGAAGCCTAGTTGAACCAATTTCAAAGGTTACCTTTAACCCCCCCCTCAGGTGTTGCAAGGTACAAGAGCCACACCTTGTGCAGCATTAATGCTGCACAAGTAAAAGGTTGCTCTATTTGTTTTGCTCCTTGCACACGCTGACTAAAACACGTACACTATTTAGCCCATTATACTGTCAAACAGTTGTGGAGGCGTGACTTGTCTTTTTAACGAGACGCAGCACAGGTGTAAAAATTTGCACCTAGGTACTGGGCGCAGATTCCTGAGCGTTGTTATTTGCTGTACAGGAGTCTGCGCTATTGTGATCCCTTGGCCATGCGCTGTGAGCGCTTCCTGTCTTCTGACCTCATTTCATGTCGGCCGTTGCGGTTAGCGATGGACATGAATCCCAGACCCACAGTGTGTTTTCAAAAAATCACACTGCGTGGCTGGGATTCGTGGCCTTGTGCAGTAAATAGGTTGGCCGCTTACACATGTCCTTACACCTGCTCCAGACTGGGCGGCCTCAGCTGATCCCTTATCGCCTACCACGGCCAGGAGGCCGCACAGTCTGAAGAAGGCGGAAGGAGATGAGTTAAGACAGGCGAACATATGCACTGCTCGTGCCCATAAACCACACCCTCGCTGACAAAATAAATATGACAACGAGGGGCGTTGTTTCTAGCAGGGCGGATGCACAGGCGCAGCCAGCTAACCATGATGACAAAAGACGGGAAACGCTACCAAGGGGGGTGCTGCGTATCATTACAAAGGAAAGTCACACCTCAGGGACAGTGGAATGGTCTCAATGAGACACATTTTGTACGTGTTGAGTTCCACGTGGGCAAGGAGAAAAAGTCAGCCACCTTGTACAAATGCAGCAGTACTGCTGTACTAGGTGGCTGTTATACATAGAAACACCTGGGGGGGTGGGGCCAGGTTCCCTTTTAATTTCAGTTCCTGTGCCTGCATGGCGTTTGCAGGTCACGTTGCCGGCTACACAGCAGGGGAACAGCTGGCGTTGCTGAACCCCACTAACACATTGGCTGGTGTTTTTCTCTGTGCAGCTAGCACTTCCGGGCAAAAACTAGCGGTGTTTGAGCCCAGGGTCAGCAGGAGGAGGAGAGGAGCAGAGTGTAGGCCGAAGCCTGCACTGGTGGCAGCTTTTGTTCTGTTGTGCCAGCGTGGCTTGTGCTGGACACGTTGCCGACTACACAGCAGGGGAACAGCTGGCGGTGCTGAACCCCACTGACACATCACCTAGTGTTTTTTTCTGTGTAGACAACACTTCCAGGTGGCAACTGACAGTGTTGAAACCCAAGGAATCAAAGAGGAGCAGAGTGTAGGCCGAAGCCTGCAGTGGAGCAAGTTGAAAGGGAACCTTTAACCCCCCCCCCCAGGCATTTGTTGCTGAAAGAGCCATCTTGTACAGCAGTAATACTGCACATGGAAAATGGTGGCTCCGAAAATTATGCTCCTTGCAAACGCTGAAGTACACACTCATATAATGTGTCCCCTCACACCGTCAAACCATCCCGGAAGTGGGACTTTCCTTTGTAATGTGACACAGCACAGCCGTCATTCCAACCCCCTTGGTGCCGGGCACCACCTCCTCAACGTTGTTTGGTTCTGTCACGGAGCCCGCACTGTAATGTTATCCCTTGGCCATGCACAGTTAGCGGTGCCCGTCTTCTGACATCATGTAGGTGTCAGGCTGGCAGTGCCTGTGCGTCCAAGCTGCCCGAGATCCAACCTTGCAGTGTCATCTAATGTAGTCCCACTGCGGGCCAGGGATCCATGGGCATGCGCAGTGCATATCATCGCCTCTCACTCACCTCCTTCCTGCTTCTTCAGACTGTGCGGCGTCACGGCCGTGGCATGCTATTAGGGATCAGCTGACGCCGCCTAGTCTGAAGAAGCGTGAAGAAGGGGAGTGAGAGGCTAGTATATGCACTGCGCATGGCCATGGATACCAGGCCCACTGTGGGATCACATTAGACGACACTGCGAGGTGTGATTTCGGGCAGCGTGGACGCACAGGCGCAGCCAGGACGACAACAAATGATGTCAGAGGACGGGCAGCGCAAACTGTGCATGGCCAAGGGATAACATAACAGCGCAGGGTCCATGACGGAATCAAACAACGCTAAGGAGGCAGCGCACGGTGCCAAGGGGGTAGCAATGACGGCTGTGCTGTGTCACATTACAAAGGAAAGTCCCACCTCCGGGACGGTTGGACGGTGTGAGGGGACACATTACATGAGTGTGTAGTTCAGCGTTTGCAAGGAGCATAATTTCAAGAGCGACCTTTCCCTTGTGCAGTATTAGTGCTGCACATGGTGGCTCTTTCAGTAACAAACGCCTAGGGGGGGGGGGGGACAGGTCCCCTTACATTTTAGTTGTGCCAGCGTGGCGGTCGCATGACACGTTGCCGGATACACAGCTGGGGATCAGCTGACGTTACTGAACCCCAATAACAGAGGAGCGACTGTTGACTGTGCACACAGCACTTCCAGGCACCAACTGGCGGTGTTAGAGCCCAGGGACAGCAGGAGGAGCAGATTGGAGGTATTGCCGCACACACAGCTGGGGATCAGCTGACGTTACTGAACCCCAATAACAGAGGAGCGACTGTTGACTGTGCACACAGCACTTCCAGGCACCAACTGGCGGTGTTAGAGCCCAGGGACAGCAGGAGGAGCAGAGGAACAGAGTGTAGGCCGAAGCCTGATTGGAGCAAGTTGAAAGGAAACCTTTAACCCCCCCCCCCAAGACGTTTGTAGCTGAAAGAGCCATGTTGTGCAGCACTAAGGATGCAAAAGGAAAAGGTTGCTCTTTTAATTATGCTCCTTGCAAACACCGAAGTAAACACTAAAAATGTGTCCCTTTATACCGTTAAACCGTTCCGGAGGTGCGAATTTCCTTCGTAATGGGACACAGCACAGCTGTCATTCCTATCCCCTTGATGCCGTGCGCTGCCTCCTCAGCGTTGTTTTAAGCTGCCACGGAGCCTGCGCTGTTCTGTTAGCCCTTGGCCATGCCCAATTAGCGCTGCCTGTCTTCTGACATAATTTGGTGTCAGGCTGTCAGTGCCTGTGCGTCCACGCTGCTCCAGATCCCACCTCGCAGTCTCATCTAACGTAATCCCACTGCGGGCCTTGGAACCATGGGCATGCACAGTGCATAACCTCGACTCTCACTCCCCTCCTTCCCTCTTCTTCAGACTGTGCGGTGTCACGGCCGTGGCATGCTAGGGATCAGCTGACGGCGCACAGTCTAAAGAAGGCGGAGGGAAATGAGCGAGAGCCCGAGGGGAAGATATGCACTGCGCATGCCCATGGATCCCAGGCCCGCAGTGTGACTCAATCAGAAGACACTGCGAGGCGGGATCTCGGGCAGCGCGGCCGCACAGGCGCAGCCAGCCTGACACCAAATTATGTCAGAAGACAGGCAGCGCAAATAGGGCATGCCCAAGGGATAACAGAACAGCGCAGGCTCCGTGACAGCTTAAAACAACGCTGAGGAGGCAGCGCATGGCACCAAGGGGGTAGGAATGACGGCTGTGCTGCGTCACATTACGAAGGAAAGTCCCAGCTCCGGGACGGTATAACGGTATCAGTGAACACATTTTATAAGTGTTAAGTTCTGCGTGTGCAAAGAGCTAAAAAAAAAGAGCTACCTTTTCCTTGTGCAGCATTACTGCTGCACAAGATGGCTCTTTCAGTAACAAACGACGGGGGGGGGGGGGGGGACAGGTTCCCTTACATTTAGGTTGTTGTGCCAGCGTGGCGGTCGCAGGACACATTGCCGGCTACACAGCTGGGGATCAGCTGACGTTACTGAAACCCAATAACACTGGGTCGTATGTTTTTACTGTGCAGCCTGCACTTCTGAGCCGCAACTGGCGGTGTTGGAGCCCAGGAATAGCAGTTCAGGTGGTAGAAAGATGAACACAGCAGGAGACCTGGATGACACCCAATTACTTAATCAGGCAGAGGAGTGGCAAATTCCTGCGAGATCCAGGCCTGGTTCATTTTCAGGAAAGTAAGCCGGTCAACGTTATCGGAGGATAGTCGCATGCGACGGTCTGTTAGTACACCACCTGCGGCACTAAAGACACGTTCCGATAAGACACTAGCCGCAGGGCAAGCCAGCACCTCCAATGCATACTGGCTTAGCTCTGGCCATGTATCCAGCTTAGAGACCCAAAACTTGAACGGGGAAGAGCCGTCTGGGAGTACAGTAAGAGGGCAAGCCATGTAGTCTGTCACCATCTGACGGAACCGTTGCCTCCTGCTGACTGGAGCCGCCGGTGATGGTGTAGACATTTGGGGCGGGCACACAAAAGTGTGCCAGAGTTGTGCCATACTGGGCTTGCCTTGGGCAGAGGCACTGCTTCTGCTCCCTCTTTGGGCAGAGCCTCCCCCACTGCCTCGACGCACTGAGCTGCTTTGTAAAGCACTAGCAGCACTCCTCTCAGTTGGACAGGAGAAGATGATGGAATTCACCAGTGTGTCGTGGTACTCCCGCAATTTACGCTCCCGGGTCAACGCAGGGATGAGGTTTTGGACGTTGTCCCGGTAGCGAGGATCGAGGAGGGTGAACACCCAATAATCAGGCATGTTGAGAATGTGGTCGATGCGGCGGTCGTTTCTCAGGCACTGCAGCATGAAATCCACCATGTGCTGCAGAGTGCCAACCGGCCCAGAAACGCTGTCCCCTGCTTGAGACATGATCTCTGCCCGCTCGTCATCACCCCACCCTCGCTGTACACACTGACCACTGGACAATTGTGTCGCTCCCTCCTCTGGACGGAGCTCTTCCTCCTCCATTGACTCCTCCTCATCCTCCTCACAAATTGGCCCCTGCGTACCCCTTTGTGAGGAACCACGTGGCGCTGACTCTCCAGAAGCTGATGGAAAAGGTGACTCCTCATCCTCCACCTCTTCCACCACATCATCCCTTAACCCTTGCAAAGTTTGCTGAAGCAGGCAGATAAGGGGGACAGTCATGCTGACTAGTGCATCATCTGCACTTGCCATCCGCGTGGAATAATCAAAAGGACGCAAAACCTGGCAGACGTCCTTCATAGTGGCCCACTCTGTGGTTGTGAAGTCTGATCGGCGCTGACTGCGACTTCTTTGCGCCTGATGCAGCTGGTACTCCATAACTGCTTGCTGCTGCTCACACAACCGCTCCAACATATGTAACGTGGAATTCCACCGGGTAGGTAGGTCACATATGATGCGGTGTTCCGGAAGGCGGAATCGGCGCTGCAGAGCAGCAATGCGGGATCTGGCCAAGCTGGAACGCCGCAAGTGAGCACACTCTAGGCGGACCTTGTGCAGCAGGGCATCAAGATCCGGATAGTCCCTCAGAAAACTCTGCACAACCAAATTGAGCACATGTGCCAGACATGGGATGTGAGTGAGGTTGCCAAGGGCCAAAGCTGCCACCAGATTTCGGCCATTGTCACACACTACCATGCCTGGCTGGAGATTCGCTGGCAGTAACCACACATCGCTCTCCTGCTTTATGGCATTCCAGAGCTCCTGCGCTGTGTGGCTTCGATGCCCCAATGAAACTAGTTTCAAGACGGCCTGCTGACGTTTGGCCACGGCTGTGCTCATGTCGGTCATAGGTAAACGTTCACGGGTCCATGTGGGGGTGGACTGTGACGGATCCTGCAGAGAGGAATCAGAGGAACTGGTGTAAGAGGAGGAGTCGATGCGTACAGACTGGATTCCTGCAATCCTTGGAGTGGGCAGGACACGTCCTGCGCCACTCGCACGATCTGTACCTGGCTCAACAACATTAACCCAATGGGCAGTGAGGGAAACATATCGCCCCTGTCCATGCTGACTGGTCCACGCATCGGTGGTGAGGTGGACCTTGCTACTGACGGCGTTCAGTAGCGCATGTTTTATGTTTGCCTCAACATGCCTGTGCAGGGCAGGGACAGCCTGCCTGCTGAAGTAAAAGCGGCTGGGCACCTTGTACTGTGGGACTGCCAATGCCATCAAGTCACGGAAGCTGTCAGTCTCCACCAGCCTGAACGAGAGCATTTCCAGGGACAACAGTTTGGCAATGCCTGCATTCAGAGCCTGTGCTCGGGGGTGGTTGGCCGAGAATGCCCGCCTTTTCTCCCATGCCTGTACTACCGATGGCTGTAGAGTAGACTGGGAGTGTGAGGATGACTGGGAAGGTGGTGCTGTGGGTGGAATTACACAAGGTCTCTGGGAGGAAGCCAAACCAGCTGTGCGTGAGCTGGAGGAAGAGGCAACACGAGCTGAAGAGGTGGTAGCTGCCGCTGTTGGTTGGCCTACATCTTCAGTGTGTTTCTGTAACTCCACCGCGTGCCTGGTCCGCACATGTTTCCACATATTTGTGGTATTGAGGTTGCTGACATTTTTCCCTCTTTTTACTTTATGATGACACAGCTTGCATTTGACAAAACAAATGTCATCTGCAACTGTGTCAAAAAAGGACCAGGCACTGCAAGTCTTGGGAGCGCCCTTTTTGGCTTTGGAAAGAGACAGGCTCCTAACGGGTGCCAAAGTGGAGGCTACAGGCTCCGCAGTCTTCCCCCTCCCTCTCCCTCTTTGGCCCGTAAGAGGAAGCTCTTCCTCTGAGCTGCTCCCACCACCTTCCTGTTCCTCACGCCACGATGGGTCAAGGACCTCATCATCTCCACTACCCTCTGCCACCAACTGCTCCTCCTGGGTAGTCTCAGCAGCACAGTACGCACGAGAAAGCGGCACCTGAGTTTCATCATCAGATGCGTACTGCGCTGTGGTCACCGGAGGCACTGGCCCACCTGCCTCTTCAGAGTCAGAGAGATAAAGCTTTTGGGCATCACTGCACACTGCCTCTTCTTCCATTTCTCCAATGCTGCTTGGCTGGCCCCCTGTTTCCAAGCCAAGAGATTCAGAGAACAGAAGTAGAGACGGCTCCTGTCCTGGGCTCTCTGACTGCCTGGCCAATTTGGCAGGTGGTGAAGAGACAGATGGCTGCTCTCCAGTGCTCTGTGCCTGAGAGGATGTGGCACTAACTGAAGTCGATGCCGAGGCGTTAGCTGCCATCCACCCGACAACGGCTTCAATTTGGTCTTCACGCAGCAGCGGTGCACGGCGCTCTCCGACAAAGCTGCGCATGAAGGACTGTTCCCTGCTGAAACTGAGTGACGACGAGTCACCGGCGCCCGCAGCAGGCACAGAATCACCACGTCCTCTCCCTGCTCCTCTCCCTGCTCCGCGCCCACGCCCACGTGCCTTACTCCCTGCCCTCTTCATCTTGGTTGACAGATAAAGATAAGCAGAAAAGTACTAAGGCCTTAGTGTGCTTATTCCTGTAATGCTCCTCCTAACAGGTGTAAGAAACACTAATGTTGTAAATTGTGGACTAAACTTTATTATTTTTCAAATGTGGCCTACACAAGTGTAAGTTGTGTTTGGTGAACTTAACCTTTTTTTTGGTGCAGATCGGGCTACAGAGCTAGTTTAAATCACACGGAGACCGTGCAGACAGCCGTAAACGGCGCTGCAAGGCCAAGAAACCCTCCTCTAGGTTATCCTATATAGTGTTTTTCCACTATTTAGCTGGATACAAGTGGAAAGACACTAATAGGAATTTTTTTTTTCAAATTTTAAACTGGCTGCACTATTTGAAAAAAAGGAAATTTTTTTTCAAGGTATGAGGCAGTAACGCACCCTGAGCTGAATCCAACCGGCTATGGCTGCACACAGACTACAGGGCGAGCTGGGCTCACACGGAGACCGTGCAGACAGCCGTAAACGGCGCTGCAAGGCCAAAAAACCCTCCTCTAGGTTATCCTATATAGTGTTTTTCCACTATTTAGCTGGATACGAGTGGAAAGACACTAATAGGAATTTTTTTTTTCAAATTTTAAACAGGCTGCACTATTTGAAAAAAAGGAAAATTTTTCTCAAGGTATGAGCCAGTAACGAACCCTGAGCTGAATCCAACCGGCTATGGCTGCACACAGACTACAGGGCGAGCTGGGCTCACACGGAGACCGTGCAGACAGCCGTAAACGGCGCTGCAAGGCCAAAAAACCCTCCTCTAGGTTATCCTATATAGTGTTTTTCCACTATTTAGCTGGATACGAGTGGAAAGACACTAATAGGAATTTTTTTTTTCAAATTTTAAACAGGCTGCACTATTTGAAAAAAAGGAAAATTTTTCTCAAGGTATGAGCCAGTAACGAACCCTGAGCTGAATCCAACCGGCTATGGCTGCACACAGACTACAGGGCGAGCTGGGCTCACACGGAGACCGTGCAGACAGCCGTAAACGGCGCTGCAAGGCCAAAAAACCCTCCTCTAGGTTATCCTATATAGTGTTTTTCCACTATTTAGCTGGATACGAGTGGAAAGACACTAATAGGAATTTTTTTTTTCAAATTTTAAACAGGCTGCACTATTTGAAAAAAAGGAAAATTTTTCTCAAGGTATGAGCCAGTAACGAACCCTGAGCTGAATCCAACCGGCTATGGCTGCACACAGACTACAGGGCGAGCTGGGCTCACACGGAGACCGTGCAGACAGCCGTAAACGGCGCTGCAAGGCCCAAAAACCCCCCTCTAGGTTATCCTATGTAGTGTTTTTCCACAATAGAGCTGGAGACTGGTGGAAAAACACTAATAGGAAATTTGAGAAAAAATGTGCAGCAGGCTGCACTAAGAGCAAAAAAGAACAACTGTGTGAGGCAGTGTGAACCCCCCCTGAGCTGAATACAACCGGGTATATGGCTGCACACAGACTACAGAGTGAGCTGCACACACACACACACACAGAGACCTTGCAGAACGCTGTTAAAACAGCGCTGCAAGGCAAGAGCAAGGTGAACAGTGAAGAACACACAGCGTTTTGCTAAATTAGCCTTTGGAAAGGAAAATAAAGCAATTAGCTAGCTCAACTGGCCCTCAGTTAGAACACAGCGTCCTGTCCCTAACTGAAATCACAGCAGAGTGAGCGCAAAATGGCGGCAGCGCTTTTTTATAGTGCAGAGTGACATCATTTCAGCAGCCAATCCAAGCCTTGCCAGTACTTACATGCCCACCATGCTAAACAGGATGTGCCCACACTTTCATTCATTCCTCATTGGCTGCTGCGTTCAATTTGAATTCTGGGAACTTCCGATTCCGGTATCCGATACGCGGGAAGTATCGGAATTCGGTATCGGAATTCCGATACCGCAAATATCGGCCGATACCCGATACTTGCGGTATCGGAATGCTCAACACTAGTCACGATCCATGTTTGGATCTGTGGCAGATCTGGTTTTCCTTAGATTAAAACTTTTTTTCCGTTCTGGTCGTCGGGGGTTAATGTAGTTTTCTCCCCGGTGGCCGCTAGTGTTATTGCATTGCATTGCTGCTGGGTCAGCTGATGTTGGTGTTGACCACTCCCACCATCCTTCATAATGTCACTTGGTGCATCAGCTGACTGTTGGTGATACAGGTCCTTTGGATACTAACCTTGCTGGAAAAGGAGATTGCTGAGTGCTGTTGTTCTTCAGCTGAATTCATATCTGGTGCCTTACTCTGCTGTTCGGTGCATTGCAGCAGAAAAAGATAAGAGTGGTGCTATTGTTTCTTTGTCCCTTTGTTGTGTAGCTTTTCCTGTGTTGTATTAGTGCAGCGGTGGGACCAGTGCTCTCACCTGCCAATTCCATACTTAGGGATAGGTGCAGGGCGAGTGAGGGCTGAGGTATCCAGCTCGGTGACAGGTTGAAAGAACCTGTATAGGGACATCAGGAAGATTAGTGCACATCCATAGGAGAGTTCAGGAGCTGTCCATTTCCCCGTTCCCTATCGCAGGGATGCCACAGCTGCAGAAGTTGTTGGGGTTCAATCAGAACCCAAGATATCTCTCCCCGACAGGTTCTCTGGAGGGAGAGATACATTTTTGTTTTTTAAAGAGGCCTGTAAGCTATACTTCAGGCTTGGCCCTCGTTCATCAGGGAGTGATGAACAACGGGTGGGAATCATCGTTTCCCTTCTTAAGGGTGATCCCCAATCCTGGGCCTTCTCCCTGCCAACTGGTTCTCCATCTCTACGGTCGGTGGACGAGTTTTTCACGGCTCTGGCGCTGGTGTATGGTGATCCTGATGGCGTCACTCTGGTGGATTCCCGACTCCGTAAGATCAAGCATGGGGCCGGCTGGCTGAGGAGTATTGTTCAGAGTTCAGGAGGTGGGCCACAGATACACAGTGGAATGACGGTGCCCTTAGGAGCCATTTTGTGCAGGGTCTGTCCCCAAGGTTGCAAGATACTCTGGTGCAGTATCCCGCCCCTGGGTCATTGGAGGCCGCCATGTCCCTTGCCATCTGGGTAGATAGGTGCTTGAGGGAGAGACATATACCAAACGTGCCCCAAGTAGTCCTTGCTAGGAAGGGTGACACACCTGAGCAGGCGGATGGACCCATACAGGTGGGAGGAGTTGTTTCCCAAACGGAGTTGCCTGCAGTTTGCCATGGTGTGGAGGCATATTTTTACTGTGGGCACACTGGTCATTTTATTGGTCTGCCCAGCTCGCGCCAAAATACCTGTACCACCTAAGAAGCCGCGTCCCCCTGGTCTTATGGAGGGAGGCGACCAGGGAGTGTATATTTCCTCCATTTCTTCTCCTCAGTGTACCCTGTCAGCTGAAGTAGTTGTTGGCGGGGTAACTGAGTGTATACCGGTGCATGTGGACAGTGGAGCAGATGTCAATCTGATGGATGCTCTTTCTGTCCAGACCCATGGCCTGAGGTGTAGGACATTAACTCAACTGCTAAGCGTCCATATCTGGTGCCTTACTCTGCTGTTCGGTGCATTGCAACAGAAAAAGATAAGTGTGGTGCTATTGTTTCTTTGTCCCTTTGTTGTGTAGCTTCCCCTGTGTTGTATTAGTGCAGTGGTGGGACCAGTGCTCTCACCTGCCAATTCCCTACTTAGGGATAGGTGCAGTTGGAGTGAGGGCTGAGGTATCCAGCTCGGCGACAGGTTGAAAGAACCTGTATAGAGATGTCAGGAAGATTAGGGCACATCCTTAGAAGAGTTCAGGAGGTGTCCATTTCTCCATTCCCTATTGCAGGGCCCACCGTTGTTAAAGTGTTCCCGGAGTACCCTTGTGTGTGTTTCGCCATTTTGTGAGCGACCACCCTTTGGGTCCTGTCACGCCAGGACTGTCACTTCGTGACATGTAAATTGTAAGCACGAGAGAATCCTGACAGTGTGCAGTGCGCAATATGAAAATTCAGAAGTCTGCAGTCACATAAAATGATTGCAAACTCATCACAAATTTGGACAAACCCCTGTAATGCTCCTAACATAAATGCAAATATGAGAATTAGTATCACAAAAAAAATTACATCCAGGTACCTTTTAAGATGAACAACTCCAGAGACAACATCTCTTTCTTTTTATCTTCATTTTGTCCAGACGCCATGATGACTCTTCTCACCCACAGATTGTCTCTTCTCTGGTCTTGTGCAGCACATCCACACACGATGCCCTTAAAGATAGCAGTGTCATTATAATGCTCCTGAATTAAAATATCTACCCTACGCTGTGCCCCGGAATAAATATTTTCCCCTCACTATATACTCACTATATTCTCTGCGCAAAATATTACCCACACTGTCTTTCTCATGGCACAAGCCATCCACACTTTTTTCTCCTTTCAATATTGGGGCTCTTCTTCACTCTGTATCCTCCCTATAGGGCCCAGTCTCTATACTATGCCCCGTCACCACACTCCCCCTTCCTGGCTGTGACCTTACATTTCCCCCCATGATACCCCCCACACTATGCCATCTTTAGTCTGTGCCCCCTCACACTCCGCCTCATATTGTCTCCTCACATTCTTCCCCTCAATAATCTCCTAATACCCTTCACCTTCCCTCCTCATGCTGTCTTCTCTCACATCCTTCCAGTTTCCTCACAAATCTCCCCGACTCCCCATACTGTGCCGTTGTTTCAGATGCTGGGGTCTTCTGAAGGCAATTGTCTATGCTGTGAAGATACAAGATATGCAGCATCTGAAACAATGGATACTGGAAGCCTGTGCTAGCATTTCTTCTGCGGTGTTGCTATCAGTGTGTCAAGAGTGGGAGAAGAGGGTTGCATTGACAATCGAACACAATGGGCAGCACTTTGAACACATTTTATAAGTGGTAATAAACATGTAAATAGCTCATGAAAGAATAAAGTTTCATTAAAACCAAGCACACCATTGTTTTTCTTGAGAAATTCTTTATAAGTTTGATTTGTCACATGACACTCTTCTCATTGGAAAAAATAAAGTTGGATCCAATATGGCCGACTTCAAAATTGCCGTGGCCATTGTTACCACCCATCTTGAAAAGTTCCCCCCCACATATACTAATGTGCCACAAACAGGAAGTTGATATCACCAACCATTCGCATTTTATTTAGGTGTGTACATATAAATTGCCCACTCTGTACAATAGGATGTCTCCACAGCTCTGGTTTATGCAATAGGATGGCCCTACAGCTGCTCTACATACAATAGGATGGCCCTACAACTCCTCTAAATGCAATAGGATGGCCCCACAGCTTCTCTACATACAATAGGATGGACCCTCAGCTCCACTATACACAATAGGATGGTCTTACAGCTCCTCTACTGTATATACAAAATGAAGGCCCCACAGCTCCTCTATATAAAAAAAATGTCTTCACAGCTTATACAGTATGTATGCAATAGGATGGCCTCACAGCTCCACTATGCGCAGGATAATGGTTCCACAGCTGCCCTATATTCAATAGAATGGCCTCAATGCTTCTCTATATAAAAAGTATGACCCCACCGCTCCTCTACACATTATATTGTGGACCCACAACTCCTCTAAGTATAATAAAAGAACTATAGGGTGATCATATTGTAACAATATGATATCTCTAGAGCTCCTCCATATGACATTTTGGCCTCATAGGCAGACACAGAGCACTCACCTACTCCCTGCTTCCCGGCAGTGCATGGAGTCAGGCATGCTTCATGGTGTCATTTAGTAGATATGGTCACGCATGGTGTCTTGTGATGCTCTGGTAGAGCAGTAGATGCTACAGTGGCACTGTAAGGCTGCTACCTGCGGACCGCAACAAATTGCCTCACAAGTTACATGTGGCTTTCTTTCAGGACATATTTTTGAAACCTCTGCGAATGATACATGATACGGCAAAGTAGCTGCAAACTATAGCTTGTTCTGCTACCATGATTTACTGTTTACTGGCAGCTACATGGAATTTTATCTTTCTGTGAGAAGGAGCAAAAGAAAACTGCTCTGTACTGAAGTAATGAAGAACCAAAACCTTATCAAGTATGAAGGAAAACACTGACTCATTTACGGTTCTTAGAAAACTAATGGTATGATAGATATGAGTAAAACTTTGGAATTGACTTTAAAAGGTAGCGCAGTGATTTTTCTTTAGCATCTTGGTTTTACTTACTACTATTTCAATGTTCTAAGGGAGATCGGCTCTAGTATTTTACACAGTGAAATTGCTGATTGCTGGGCTTACTGTAAATTTAAATGAATTTTTCTGCTGACATATAAATGCATGAAGTACTTATTATTGTTTATTTTTTTCTTGATATTGTTAACAATGTATCATCGTCATTCCCTCTGTATTAGATCCATACTGTACTTTCACAAATTTTTTTTTTTACCATTTGTAGTTCTGATGAAGGCCTAATTTTGTGGCCCAAACGTCAAGTGTTCAATCAGTGTATGTACCCAAACATCATTAAAATTATTTCGATTTTTTCTCGCATGAATTGGGCCAAATTTATTTTTGCATATTTTGGAATAGTATCCTCTTCGTGCACGCCTTAATATTGGAGTGCCGCACAGCCCTTTTTTCACAAAGTAGATATTGCCTTATCTGGCCAATGGGCCATGCACAACTCTTGACATACCCATTGTGTGTGATGTTGCATTTTTTTCAGTGGGCAATGTGCAATTTGATATATGTAATATGGATATCCTGAGAAAGGAAATGATATTGCTAATTATGCTTGATGTTATATTTTATTAGTGGGCAATGCGCAATTTGGATACATTTAAAAGGGACATCCTGAGAAAGGAATTTGTTATTGCTAAATTGATACAGTCATCCCCTGTTCACGTTTCACCAATTATAACATTTTTATCTGTTGGAATAAACTTATATTGGGATAAAAGCAATATTATTACATTCTTCTTAAAATTGTTCTGATCGCACCTGGAATCAATCTTATTATTTGCATACTAATGATTTAATTATTTCCAGTACATCTTCATCAATGGTACAGGGGTGCCACTATATACAGCTCTGGCACAAATTAAGAGACCACTGCAAAATTTTCAGTTTGTCTGATTTTTCTATTTATAGGTATATTTTTGAGTAAAATGTAGATTGTTCTTTTATTCTGTAGTTCAGAAATCAATATTTTGTGGAATAATCTTGATTTTTAATCACAGCTTTCATGCGCCTTGGAATGCTCTCCTCCAGTCTTTCACACTGCTTTTGGGTGACCTTATGCCACTCCTGAAGCATCCCCAGATCATCACCAATCTTCCACCACATTTCACAGTGGGTGAAAGACACTGTGACTTGTACACCTCTCCAGGTCTCCGTTTAAGGATTAGATGACCGGTGCTGGGCAAAGCTGAAAATTAGACTATGATCTGGGGATGCTTCAGCAAGTCTGGAATTGGGCAGGTTAATCTTTGCGAAGGATGTATGAATCAAGCCACATATAAGGTTATCCTGGAAAAACAGTTGATTTCTTCTGCTCAGGCAATGTTCTCCAACTCTGAGGACTGGTATTTCCAGTAGGACAATGCGCCATGCCACACAGCTAGGTCAATCAATGTGTGGATGAAGGACCACCACATCAAATCCCTGTCATGGCCAGCCCAATCCCCAGACCTGAACCCCATTGAAGACCTCTGGAAAGTAATAAAGAGGAAGATGGATAGTCACAAGCCATCAAACAAAGAAGAATTGCTTACATTTTTGTACCAGGAGTGGCATAAGGTCACCCAAAAGCAGTGTGAAAGACTGGTGGAAAGCATGCCAAGACACATGAGAACTGTGATTAAAAATTATGGTTATTCCACCAAATATTGATTTTTGAACTCTTCTTGAGTTAAAACATTAGTATTGTTGTTTCTAAATGATTATGAACTTGTTTTCTTGGATTATTTGAGGTCTGCAAGCAATGCATTTTTTGTTATTTTTGCCATTTCTCATTTTGAGAAAATAAATGCAAAATGTATTGCTTGGAACTTTGGAGACATGTTGTCAGTAGTTTATAGAATAAAAGAACATTTTACCCAAAAATATACCTGTAAAGAGAAAAAACAGACAAACTGAAAATTTTGCAGTGGTCTTTTAATTTTTGCCAGAGTTATATTTTTATATATTAATATTGTATTTCAGCCACTGAGCCTTTTTGTTAGTTGCACCCGTGTGCTTATATTTGAATAGGATGTTTCGGATTAAAATATGTGTCAGCCACAATATCCCATAGAGGTATCTTTGTTTTATATCAACTTCATTGCTGTTTTAAATTAAGTTTGAATAAAGATGACATATTCTTAAAATTTCTATCTATGGATTTTGTCATTGATTCAGGGGATTCTTTACCCTAAAATAGGTCGATGTATAAAATTAGCTAAATAGAGGTCTGCAGGCCAAATTTGAACATTACAAATTCTGCTGTTTAAAGGGTTGGTTATATGTTTTATGTTCAGGAGTGCATAACTCCACATTCAATTTCTTTTTTGCTAGGAGGGTGAGAGGTGCACCTGCTTACATTGACATTTAAGATCTACATATATATTGTGCCACTGGCCCAAATACTGCACATTCTATTGGAAAGAACTCGTAAGTGCTACAGGTGTTCGGCCACTTCTCTTACCAGTAGACCTAGGTTAGGAGCTGTAAACAAAACAAAATATAATTGTAATTATCAGCATGAGTCAAATTTTAAGAAATAGTAATTTACAAAAGAGCTTGTTTTTATAAGAATTTTTCAAAAATGCCCATCAATTAAAATTGGCCCAAACCTTTAAAAGGTACAGCTTATATCTATACAACTTTGACGCCCCAATACCAACATTATCCTAGCATAGTTCGTTTAGTGAATAGATTTTTGATTAGACAACCCATTGTCACCACACATATCCTCAATAGGTCATGTAGACCCTTACCAATAAGTCAAGTAGACCTCTATCAATCTAACCTTACTGATGTTACCAATTGAAAAGCTGAGCTTTCTAAACCTCTTTTGAGTGCTCTTTTAGGAGCCATTGGCCTGTGAAAAATGGTTAAGTTTGGTTATTATTCTCATTTAAATAAATGAAAATAAACAATTGAGATTTTCATTTAGTTGCATAATAATTTTGCATACTAATAGTTTCTCAATAATTCTGCACATATAAATATTCTCCTAAGAAGGAGAAAACCGCACTTTTACTTTCTTAAATATTCAGGCATCATTGTTGTTAACCTTTTGGATTGACTGACAGCACTGACAGTAGTTGTTTAATGATAAAGTTAATAATCAAAATTATAAATTGGCTAATAATTGTTCACATGTTGCATAATGAGGTCTGTGTGCTTTATGTCATTTTACCATACAAAATAACACAACCATGGGCAGCATAGAATAGCAATCTGGCTACGCAAAATGCTCTAGCATTGCTGAGAAAATGTATTTCGATAAACTGGCCATGAACTGTAATTTGGCATCACTCCTGACTGTCTCTTCCCAGCACTGCAGCAGGTTATTGACATGTCTCTCTCTCTCTATGTACATGTGAGGGATATACCTGTCAATCTCATTTAGGAGCTTCGGGAAGAGCCAAACTTGACTAGTCCCCGGCTATGGTCCTGGCCGGCTCTTTGCAGTATATTTTATAGGTAAAATATACCTGGCTGCAATCATACAGCTGAGCTGCCGTTCATGCTGAGCAAAGTTTGGGCAGCATGAATTGTTTTACAGGATTCCTTTAAACTCACAGAGCATTGCTTAGACTACATACAATTATATGCATTTTCAGCTGGAAGCAGGACTAAATTTGCTGTTTCTAAATTCTAGTGTTTATTGCAACAGTAATTCAATATATTAAATATCTTCATGAATTGAAAAATAAAATGAATGTAAGCATTATAGTAATTTTCACTTATAAAGTGTATGAGTTTTGTTAATTGAAACTCCATTTAATGGACATTGTATGGTTATAGCCATCAGGGTACTTTGGATTCAAATGGTCTGAGCAGTGATACTTGGCTGAAGTTCATTGTTAAATACTGCTCTAGCATGCAGTATAGTTCCAATATGTGGTAGAGGAAATACATTTCATTATAATATTACAATAGCACAAATAATCTTTAGTTATCATTAACATCTTTAACTGAACCTTTGGATTACTAACACCACCTTGTGTAAACCAGAACACAGGTGCACTGCCAATAGTTTGGAGTTAGTTAAGGCTAGTTTAGAAGCAGGTACACCTTACGTCATATAGTGAACTAGCCAAGTGTTATCTGAAATAAGAAACAGGGTGGAAATATATCTTATTTTAATGTAAACATTGCAACAATTTTACATCTATTCAATATTTAATAGTTATTAGAGATGATTGAACAATTTGAATTTAGAATTTGACAGATTTGATCATCTTTGCCAAAACTTTGATTTACAGTGAATAAATTCCCCGTGAATTTGGATACTCTAATTTCCCTGAAAATTGGTGAACACTCTGTGGTATCCTAGTACTGTATTGAATCTTTTTTGAGCATTTTAATGTAAAAACAGGCTTTATAATGTCCACATGGCTGCAACCTGTCTGGCTATGTAAAAATAGATGGTAAACAGTGTAAAAAAAACAGGCTATTTAACAACATACTGCAGTATCAGATTTGTTAAGATACTTAAATTGTAGAAATGGTCCCTTTTTGAGGTGCAAAAATAAACATTTTGGGGACTTTCAAAAGCTTTTTCCTTTGTTACACTGTGTGCAGAATTATTAAGCAAGTTGTATTTTGATCACATGATACTTTTTATACATGTTGTCCTACTCCAAGCTGTTCAGGCTTGAGAGCCAACTGCCAATTAAGTAAATCAGGTGATGTGCATCTCTGTAATGAGGAGGGGTATTGTCTAATGACATCAAAACCCTATATAAGGTGTGCTTCATTATTAGGCAACTTCCTTTCCTTTGGCAAAATGGGTCAGAAGAGAGATTTGACGGGCTCAGAAAAGTCCAAAATTGTGAGATGTCTTGCAGAGGGATGCAGCAGTCTTGCAGTTGCCAAACGTTAGAAGCGTGATTACCGAACAATCAAGCGTTTCATGGCAAATAGCGAACAGGGTCGCAAGAAGCGTGTTGGGCAAAAAAAGGAGCAAAATAACTGCCTATGAATTGAGGAAAATCAAGTGTGAAGCTGCCAGGATGCCATTTGCCACCAGTTTTGCCATATTTCAGAGCTGCAACGTTACTGGAGTAGCAAAAAGCACAAGGTGTGCGATACTCAGGGACATAGCCAAGGTAAGGAAGGGTGAAAAACGACCACCTTTGAACAAGAAACATAAGATAAAACGTCAAGACTGGGCCAAGAAACATCTTAAGACTGACGTTTCAAAGGTTTTATGGACTGATGAAATGAGAGTGACTCTTGATGGGCCAGATGGATGGTCCAGAGGCTGGATCAGTAAAGGGCAGAGAGCTCCACTCCGACTCAGACGCCAGCAAGGTGGAGGTGGGGTACTGGTATGGGCTGGTATCATCAAAGATGAACTTGTGGGACCTCTTCGGGTTGAGGTTAGAGTGACGCTCAGCTCCCAGACCTACTACCGGTTTCTGGAAGACAACTTCGTCAAGCAGTGGTACAGGAAGAAGTTGGTATCGTTCAAGAAAAACATGATTTTCATGCAGGACAATGCTCCATATCATGCCTCCAACTACTCCACTGCGTGGCTGGCCAGCAAAGGTCACAAAGAAGAAAAAATAATGACATGGCCCCCTTGTTCACCTGATCTGAACCCCATAGAGAACCTGTGGTCCCTCATAGAATTTGAGATCTACAGGGAGGGAAAACAGTACACCTCTCGGAACAGTGTCTGAGAGGCTGTGGTGGCTGCTGCACACAATGTGGATCATAAACAGATCAAGCAACTGACAGAATCTATGGATGGAAGGCAGCTGAGTGTCATCATAAAGAAAGGTGGCTATATTGGGCAATAATTTTGGGGGGTTTTGTTTTTGCATGTCAGAAATGTTTTTCTAAATTTTGTGCAGTTATATTGGTTTACCTGGTGAAAATAAACAAGTGAGATGGGAATATATTTGGTTTTTATTACGTTGACTAATAATTCTGCACAGTAATAGTTACCTGCACAAACAGATATAACCTAAGATAGCCAAATCTAAAAAAAAACCACTCCGACTTCCAAAATTATTAAGCTTTGATATTTATGAGTCTTTTGGGTTGAGTGAGAACATAGTTGTTGATCAATAATAAAAATAATCCTCTATAATACAACTTGCCTAATAATTCTGCACACAGTGTAAATGAAGAAGTAAAAGAGTTTTTGCAAGACATCCAAAATTATATGTTCATTTTGGCAGCAAAACAGGTGTAATCAACATATCTTAAAATGTTAGTGCATGCCCTCATCAACTCTCGCCTTGACTACTCTCCAGTTTGTCCTTATCTTTGCTGCACGAATAATCGATCTGTCGCCTTAGTATTTCTCCACTTCTCCACTCTGCAAATATCTTCATTGGCTCTCAATTCCCCAACGCATTCAGTTCAAATTATTAACCCCTTTACCCCCAAGGGTGGTTTGCACGTTAATGACCGGGCCAATTTTTACAATTCTGACCACTGTCCCTTTATGAGGTTATAACTCTGGAACGCTTCAACGGATCCCGGTGATTCTGACATTGTTTTCTCATGACATATTGTACTTCATGACAATGGTAAAAATTCTTTGATAGTACCTGCGTTTATTTGTGAAAAAAACGGAAATTTGACGAAAATTATGAAAATTTCGCAATTTTCCAACTTTGAATTTTTATGCAATTAAATCACAGAGATATGTCACACAAAATACTTAATAAGTAACATTTCCCACATGTCTACTTTACATCAGCACAATTTTGGAACCAACATTTTTTTTTGTTAGGGAGTTATAAGCGTTAAAAGTTGACCAGCAATTTCTCATTTTTACAACACCATTTTCTTTAGGGACCACATCTCATTTGAAGTCACTTTGAGGGGTCTATATGATAGAAAATACCCAAGTGTGACACCATACTAAAAACTACAGCCCTCAAGGTGCTCAAAACCATATTCAAGAAGTTTATTAACCCTTCTGGTGCTTCACAGGAATTTTTTGAATGTTTAAATAAAAATGAACATTTAACTTTTTTTCACAAAAAATGTAATTCAGCTCCAATTTGTTTTATTTTACCAAGGGTAACAGGAGAAAATGGACCCCAAACATTGTTGTACAATTTGTCCTGAGTACGCTGATACCCCACATGTGGGGGTAAACCACTGTTTGGGCGCATGTCAGAGCTCGGAAGCGAAGGAGCGCCATTTGACTTTTCAATGCAAAATTGACTGGAATTGAGATGGGACGCCATATTTTGTTTGGAGAGCCCCTTATGTGCCTAAACATTGAAACCCCCCACAAGTGACACCATTTTGGAAAGTAGACCCCCTAAGGAACTTATCTAGAGGTGTGGTGAGCACTTTGACCCACCAAGTGCTTCACAGAAGTTTATAATGCAGAACCGTAAAAATAAAAAATCATATTTTTTCAAAAAAATTATCTTTTTGCCCCCAATTTTTTTATTTTCCCAAGGGTAAGAGAAGAAATTGGACCCCAAAAGTTGTTGTACAATTTGTCCTGAGTACGCTGATACCCCATATGTGGGGGTAAACCACTGTTTGGGCGGATGGGAGAGCTTGGAAGGGAAGGAGCGCCGTTTGACTTTTCAATGCAAAATTGACAGGAATTGAGATGGGATGCCATGTTGAGTTTGGAGAGCCACTGATGTGCCTAAACATTGAAACCCCCCACAAGTGACACCATTTTGGAAAGTAGACCCCCTAAGGAACTTATTTAGATGTGTGGTGAGTGCTTTGACCCACCAAGGGCTTCACAGAAGTTTATAATGGAGAGCCGTAAAAATAAAACAAAAATTTTTTCCCACAAAAATTATTTTTTAGCCCCCAGTTTTGTATTTTCCCGAGGGTAACAGGAGAAATTGGACCCCAAAATTTGTTGTCCAATTTGTCCTGAGTGAGCCGATACCCCATATGTGGGGGGGAACCACTGTTTGGGCGCATGGGAGGGCTCGGAGGGGAAGGAGCTCCATTTGGAATGCAGACTTAGATGGAATGGTCTGCAGGTGTCACATTGCATTTGCAGAGCCCCTAATGTACCTAAACAGTAGAAACCTCCCACAAGTGACCCCATTTTGGAAACTAGACCCCCTATGGAACTCATCTAGATGTGTTGTGAGAGCTTTGAACCCTCAAGTGTTCCACTACAGTTTGTAACGCAGAGCCGTGAAAATTAAAAAAAAAAACTTTCACCAAAAAATTATTTTTTAGCCCCCAGTTTTGTATTTTCCCGAGGGTAAGAGGAGAAATTCGACCCCAAAAGTTGTTTTCCAATTTGTCCTGAGTACGCTGATACCCCATATGTGGGGGGGGGGAACCACCGTTTGGGCGCATGGGAGGGCTCGGAAAGGAAGAGTGCCATTTGGAATGCAGACTTAGATGGAATGGTCTGCAGGCGTCACATTGCGTTTGCAGAACCCCTAATGTACCTAAACAGTAGAAACCCCCCACAAGTGACCCCATATTGGAAACTAGACCCCCCCAAGGGAACTTATCTAGATGTGTTGTGAGAACTTTGAACCCCCAAGTGTTTCACTACAGTTTATAACGCAGAGCCGTGAAAATAAAAAATCTTTTTTTTTTTCCTACAAAAATAATTTTTTAGCCCCCAGTTTTGTATTTTCCCAAGGGTAACAGGAGAAATTGGACCCCAAAAGTTGTTGTCCTATTTGTCCTGAGTACGCTGATACCCCATATGTTGGGGTAAACCCCTGTTTGGGCACACGGGAGAGCTCAGAAGGGAAGAAGCACTGTTTTACTTTTTCAACGCAGAATTGGCTGGAATTGAGATCGGACACCATGTCGCGTTTGGAGAGCCCCTGATGTGCCTAAACAGTGGAAACCCCCCAATTATAACTGAAACCCTAATCCAAACACACCCCTAACCCTAATCCCAACAGTAACCCTAAACACACCTCTAACCCAGACACACCCCTAACCCTAATCCCAACCCTATTCCCAACTGTAAATGTAATCTAAACCCTAACTGTAACTTTAGCCCCAACCCAAACTGTAGCCCTAACCCTAGCCCTAACCCTAGCCCTAACCCTAGCCCTAACCCTAGCCCTAACCCTAACCCTAACCCTAATCCTAGCCCTAACCCTAGCCCTAACCCTAGCCCTAACCCTAACCCTAACCCTAGCCCTAACCCTAGCCCTAACCCTAGCCCTAACCCTAGCCCTAATGGGAAAATGGAAATAAATACATTTTTTTAATTTTTCCCTAACTAAGGGGGTGATGAAGGGGGGTTTGACTTACTTTTATAGCGGGTTTTTTAGCGGATTTTTATGATTGGCAGCCGTCACACACTGAAAGACGCTTTTTATTGCAAAAAATATTTTTTGCATTACCACATTTTGAGAGCTATAATTTTTCCATATTTTGGTCCACAGAGTCATATGAGGTCTTGTTTTTTGCGGGACGAGTTGACGTTTTTATTGGTAACATTTTCGGGCACGTGACATTTTTTGATCACTTTTTATTCCGATTTTTGTGAGGCAGAATGACCAAAAACCAGTTATTCATGAATTTCTTTTGGGGGAGGCGTTTATACCGTTCCACGTTTGGTAAAATTGATAAAGCAGTTTTATTCTTCGGGTCAGTACGATTACAGCGACACCTCGTTTATATCATTTTTTTATGTTTTGGTGCTTTTATACGATAAAAACTATTTTATAGGAAAAATAATTATTTTTGCATCGCTTTATTCTCAGGATTATAACTTTTTTATTTTTTTGCTGATGATGCTATATTGTGGCTCGTTTATTGCGGGACAAGATGACGTTTTCAGCGGTACCATTGTTATTTATATCTGTCTTTTTGATCGCGTGTTATTCCACTTTTTGTTCGGCGGTATGATAATAAAGCGTTGTTTTTTGCCTCGTTTTTTTTTTTCTTACGGTGTTTACTGAAGGGGTTAACTAGTGGGCCAGTTTTATAGGTCGGGCCGTTACGGACGCGGCAATACTAAATATGTGTACTTTTATTGTTTTTTTTTTTATTTAGATAAAGAAATGTATTTATGGGAATAATATTTTTTTTTTCATTATTTTTTTATTTTTTTTACACATTTGGAATTTTTTTTTTTTACTTTTTTACTTTGTCCCAGGGGGAAACATCACAGATCGATGATCTGACAGTTTGCTCAGCACTCTGTCAGATCACTGATCTAACTTACAGTGCTGCATGCTTCACAGTGCCTGCTCTGAGCAGGCTCTGTGAAGCCACCTCCCTCCCTGCAGGACCCTGATCCGCGGCCATCTTGGATCCGGGTCTGGAGCAGGCAGGGAGGGAGGTAAGACCCTCGTAGCAACGCGATCACATCACGTTGCTGCGGGGGGCTCAGGGAAGCCCGCAGGGAGCCCCCTCCCTGCGCGATGCTTCCCTGCACCGCCGGTACATCGCGATCATGTTTGATCGCGGTGTGCCGGGGGTTAATGTGCCGGGAGCGGTCCGTGACCACTCCTGCCACATAGTGCCGGATGTCAGCTGCGATAGGCAGCTGACACCCGGCCGCGATCGGCCGCGCTCCCCCCGTGAGCGCCGCCGATCGCGCTGGACGTACTATCCCGTCGGTGGTCATAGGGGCCCACCCCACCTCGACGGGATAGTACGTCCGATGTCAGAAAGGGGTTAACATTGACCTACTAAACCGTCCATAATCTGTCTCCTCCGTATGTCTCCGAACTAGTCTCCCATTACCTGCAAACACGTAATCTCTGGTCATCTCAAGACTTCTCCACACTTATACGTTTCTCACTCAATCACCTCTAAGACTTCTCCCGAGCATCCCCCATACTCTGGAATTCTGTGCCCCAACATGTCCGATTATCCACCAGTTTTGGAATTTTCAGATGGAACTTGAAAACGCATCTCTTCTAGAAAGCTTACAGCCTGCAATAACCCTGCTGCCACCTGACCACCACCAGAGCTGCCACAACCCCCTCAACATAGTGTCTCCTTCCCCATTATATGATAGACTGCAAGCCTGCTACGGCAGGGCCGTCTCCTGTCTATACCAGTCTGTCACTGTTAGTTTGTTCACTGTAATTTACATTTGCATTTTGTATGTAACCCTTTCTCATGTATAGCATCATAGAATCAATGGTGCTATGTAAATAAGTAATAATAGTCATAATAATAATATTTGAAAGTAAAGAAGTAATAGCTTCTCAAGTAGTAGTGACAAAATTATATTTTCTATTGATCTGCAAAAAGTTTTTTATTTTAAATTCAAAATGTAAATTGCAAATGCTTTTTATAAAGTATTTCAAAAGGAAGCAAGCAGGAATATTTTAGCTGTTTTTTAAAGAGAAGAGATAAGAGCTTGTTGTGAACAAACCTTATGTGACTGGGATGGCTATGCAGTGGGTTAAGGAGCAGAACAGAATCAGTTGTCACAGACTGAAACTGATGGTGTTTTGGGCATAGTTTAAATTATCCTGCTATGACAAATCATGTAAAATATATACCAGTATGCAATTCACTTCCTTTCAACTGACATGCTAGTCAGATGCAAAGTAGGCCCAAAATGTGATCAGAGATTCACACTACTAGTACTGGGACAGTTGCTGCCTAACATGCTAATGGTGCTATTGATAGTCTTGAACATTGCTGTGATATGGGTAGTTTTTACTTTCACGATACCATAACTGTTTGGTTTATCATATATTTGGACACAAGTAATACATTTAAGTCCTTTAACAAAAATTGTTATCAGCCACACCTAAAACTATGAAATCAACTACACATGAAAGACTGGGTTCGCGCGATGGCCTAAAGTGCTAACCAGCCTTTACTACATGCTAATTGGCTCCTTTTTGCAGCTAAAGGCCCCTTCACATTAAGCGACGCTGCAGCGATACCGACAACGATTCGGATCGCTGCAGCGTCGCTGTTTGGTCGCTGGAGAGCTGTCACACAGACCGCTCTCCAGCGACCAACGATGCCGGTAACCAGGGTAAACATCGGGTAACTAAGCGCAGGGCCGCGCTTAGTAACCCGATGTTTACCCTGGATACCATCCTAAAAGTTAAAAAAAACAAACACTAGATACTTACCTACAGCCGTCTGTCCTCCAGCGCTGCGCTCTGCTTCTCTGCTCTCCTCCTGTACTGGCTGTGAGACGGAAAGCAGAGCGGTGACGTCACCGCTCTGCTTTCCGGCTCACAGCCAGTGCAGGAGGAGAGCAGAGCACAGCGCTGGAGGACAGACAGCGTTAGGTAAGTATCTAGTGTTTGTTTTTTTTTACTTTTAGCATGGTAACCAGGGTAAACATCGGGTTACTAAGCGCGGCCCTGCGCTTAGTTACCCGATGTTTACCCTGGTTACCAGTGAAGACATCGCTGGATCGGTGTCACACACGCCGATCCAGCGATGTCTCCAGGGAGTCCAGCGACGAAATAAAGTTCTGGACTTTGTTCAGCGACCAACGATCTCCCAGCAGGGGCCTGATCGTTGGTCGCTGTCACACAGAACGATTTCATTAACGATATCGTTGCTACGTCACAAATAGCAACGATATCGTTAACAATATCGTTATGTGTGAAGGTACCTTAAAAGCAAACCCGTCAGCAGAATTTTGTTAAGTAAACTATAGACATTGTCAGGTTGGCAGTGCTAAACTGATTAAAATGATACCTGGGGTGAAGTTTTCATGTAATTAGTGTTAGAAGTTTTTTGTTACAGTAATCACATGCCCAGGGTCCTGTGAGAATGTAGGCAGTGTTATCTTCCTGCTCTAAGCCAGGGAAACCAAGGAAAGACCTGCCCACAGGCCCTCCCTGAAGCACAAACAGTATGTCTCTCTCTATCTCTATGATGAGGGCCTTTAAGCAGTCATTGCTAACTTAATGCCTGTAATTTACTTAGCAAAGTCCTGCTGATAGGTTCACTTTAGCACAGAAAGAAAATCTATCTATCTATCTATCTATCTATCTATCTATTTTTCTCTTTTTTATCTATCTATCTATCTATCTATCTATCTATCTATCTATCTATCGATACACGAGTAAGCATTATATTAGGGGAAACAATAGCAATGTCGATACAGTATATTATGACACTATCAGAACACAGCGATGCAACTTAATACGATATCTATTCAACATCCTATTAATGTACACTGTCCTTGCTCCCTTGCAGGTAAATGATGGTTGATAAGTAATGCTTAGCCTTTATGTCTCAGCTTAATAGGCGCCACTCTCAGTACTAGGCCTGTCCTTGTCATGCATAGTCTCTGTAAGCAATAAAGATCATTACTCTGGCCCCATCAATGGTCAGAGGTATTTTAGGCTAGGTCATAAATCCTAGATAAGTGAGTCACTGGGTATACAGTGTGCTCATCGCACTGAAAGTCTCTGTTCCCTGAAGCACGGCCCTGACTCACGCCTTGTACTGTACAGGAACAGTCCTTTGCTACAGCTGGATCATCTCCCGAGTCTGGTTCAGATCTGGTTACTGTCTTCTACAGTTGCTGCTTACAGACTTCTAATCACACTGCTAATGGTCTTCTACTAGCGCTCCTTTCTTTCTTATAATGGTGCTGCTTACTGTCTTCTACTGGCACGGGTCACAGTCTTCCTCACAGCTCAGGCCTTCTCCAGCATACGACCACCCTTCTGTAACGATGATTGCTGTAAACCCATATTGCGGCCACAATACCTGCCTGCTACAGGTTCTGGTGCCAACTGCTGCCTTCAGGGAAAGGCCAGCATACCGTCTATAATACCTGACTGTGCAGTAGGTGTGAATCCTACGTCTGCCGCTTCTCTGGGGTTGCCCTCATTTTCACAAGTGTACTACAAATGTCTTCCTGCAGGCAAAAGACGCTGTCTCCCTAGCACCTCTGCTTCCTGTGCCAAGGCTTCGCCTTGCTTTGGGTGAGGTTCTCATCATCCACTCACCATCCCATTTCTTTCAGGTCTCCGCCCATCCTCTACAGTCATTCTGAGATGGATGGCCCTTCTTGCTCCACTTCACCCTATGGGGGTGTGCATATCTCACCAGGGATCAGCTCTAAAAGGCATGACACAAACTCTGGTAGGTGTAACCTTCAGATGACTGGGTGAATCTTCATGCACTTTCTCTTCACTAAGGCCCATGATAGGTAAAGCCTTCCTCTTGTGCTGCACCACTGTCCTTCAGGAACTGTCCTACTTCCTTCAGGACATTCATTCCAAATGTCATGATGGGTCCACTTCTGATGGGGCCTTTCACTAGTATGATCCCCTTCTTTCCTAATTTGTTCCGACAGACACGCATCTCCATCGTTACCACCCCCGCCACTGAGATAGGTAACGGGTTGGCAGCCATCAGTCTGATTATTGGGCCCTCTCTGGATCGGGTCACGTTGTGAAAGTGTTGACGGAAATATGCTTCTGGCTTAAATAAATAATACAAAAAAATGGTGTGATGTCCCCCCCCATTTTTCACAACCAGCCTTGCTAAAGCAGACAGCTGGGGCTGGTATTCTCTAGCTGGTAAGGGGCCATGAATATTGTTCCCCAGCCTAAAAATAGCATCCCGCAGCGGCCCAGAAAAGGTACATCTATTAGATGTGCAAATTGTGGTGCTTCGCCTGGCTCTTCCCACTTGCCCTGTAGTGGTAGCAAGTGAGGTTAATATTTGTGGGGTTGATGTCACCTTTGTACTGTCAGGTGACATCAAGCCCACGGCTTAGTAATGGAGCAGCCTCTGTAAGGCACATATCCAGTGCTAATCCTACAGTTGTATGGTAAATAAAGACACAGCCAGAATAGAGTACGTTATTACAAATAAAACAAAACACAGTTTTTCTTTTTTGTTTAAAAATATCAAGCACAGCTATTCTCACCAAACGTCTATTCCTCCGAAGCCCTCGTTCTCCTGTAATAAAACTAAAATGCAAAAAACAACAAAATCCCTCACCTCTCAGTCGTTCTGTCCCTCGCCGTAATCCATGTCTGTTTTCAACCTGGACGGTGCCAAAATGCGACCGTCCAGGCTGAGAACCACTGGTGACTGAACTGCTGCGAGTGCAGCCTTAGTGACTGGTGGTGACATCATCAAGGTTACCTCCGGTCACCGAGGCCCCGTTCCCAGCCAGGCTGAACTGCCGTGACCTTGGTTACTTCACCTCTAGCACCGTGAGAGTTTTTCTCATGGTGCTAGCGGGGATATCACCATGATCACGGCAGTTCAGCCTGGCTGGGAACGGAGCCTCAGTGACTGGAGGTAAATTTGATGATGCCATAGCCAGTCACTGAGGCTGTGCTCGCAGCAGTTCAGTCACCAGTGGTTTTCAGCCTGGACAGTCACAATTTGGCACCATCCAGGTTGAACTTTTTTTCCCCCAGACAAGGATTAAGCATGGGACAGGATGACAGAGAGGTGAAGGATTTTGTTGTTTTTTCATGTTAGTTTTTTTTTTACAGGAGAATGGGAGTTTCGGGGGAATAGGCATTTGGTGAGTATAACTGTGTTTGTTATTTTTAAATACAAAAGGAAACTGTGTTTTGTTTTATTTCTAATAAAGAACTTTATTCTGGCTGTGTCTTTATTTACCACACAACTAAGTCGGGGTCTTGATGTCACCTGAGAATACAAAGGTGACATCAACTCCACAAATATTATCCTCACTTGCCACCACAACAGGGCAAGTGGGAAGAGCTGGGCAAAGCAACAGAATTTGCGCATCTCATAGATGTGCCCTTTCTGGGTAGCCGCAGGCTGCTATTTGTTGGCCGGGGGAACAATATCCATGGCCCCTTACCAGCTTGAGAATACCAGCCTCCTGCTGCTTTAGCAAGTCTGGTTGTCAAAAATAGGGGTGGACCCCACACGTTTTTTTTAAATTATCTATTTAATTAATTAAAAAATACAGTGTGGGGACCCCTCTATTCTTGATAACTACATGTAGTTTTTCTGAAGCTGACAGCTTAGGGTTGCAGCCCCCAGCTGTGAGTTTTGCCTGGCTGGTTAACAAAAATACAGGGAAATAATTATTTATTTACAGCGCAGGAGCCGGCTAATCAATACTCTCATCAGCCACTCCTGCTCTTTCAGCAGGTGTAGGATGATGGGAGAAGTTGTCCCATCAGCTGACATCAGTGAACAGAGGTAAACACAGCTGAGCGCTCACGCTGTCTTTTGACAGCATGGGAACTGCAGCCCTCTGACAAGTGTGGATGGTTTCACCGCAGATCATAAGCAGTATTTGCCCCGATGTCATGCACAGGACAGCCGAACCGAACAGTAATACGGACTTCCTGGTGAAGTCCATGTTCAGTGTGCATGCCCAAACAGTAGGTGTTCGATACGGACACCGTACTTTACTGTTCGGGTTCGCCCATCTCTACTGCTGTGCCATTCTAAAATTTCTACTGTGGGTAAATTAATCAGTCAGCTACCTGTGTAACTATCCATACATTTTTATAACATTTGTTGTCTGCCAAGCTGATATTTGTGCCACATGAGTGTGGCTGAATAAAAATCCAGTTTCAGCTGTTGCATGAGGTATCAAGGTTTCCAGCAAGGAAGGATTACACCAGTCCCTCTCTCACCTCGTCTTCATGGAAACTTCAATTCAAAGCCCTAACTGCTGGTCCAGACCCTTATACCTCATGCATGGCCCATGGCTGACTGCTGCTGTGCCATTATCACATTTCTACTGTGGGTAAATTGATGGCACTTTTCTTGTTGTCTACCTCTAATTTTTTTAAATGTTTGGACTACAAGCTGGGTCTCCTTCATGTGTGTTGCCTGAATTTGGCAAGGCTTTCAGAGCAACAGGCTTACACCTGTCAATCATCCACCTGTTACTGATCAATGTTTAAGCTAGAAATGCTGGTCCAAGCCCTGTCCTATGCATCCATTCTGCACAATTATACTATTTGTACTCTGGGTGAATTTATGCCACTTTTCCTGGTGTCTGCCCCTAATTTGAGATGTTTGGGAAGCTTTTTGCCCCCCTTAAGGTGTATTCTATTCATTTTAAATCAATAGGGTTGGGGGACGTTCAACGAACTGTTCAGTGAACATCGGGATATTTGCCAAACTGAACTGAACTTTGAAAGGTTCTCTCATTTCTAATAGTGACATGAAAAATTGAAAAAGAAATCACCAAGATTCCTTAAACCTAACAAAACCTGTGGCTTGCCTCATAAAAAAATAAAAACAAAAGAACCTTATAGGTTTTAGAAATGGCAACACAATTAAAATTGTAGTGTTTTAATTTTTAAAATTTGAAAAACAATAAAAGAAAAACTTATATACACTCGATAACATTGTACTTACCTGAAGCGGAATAAAGTTATCGCGACTGCATAGTGATGATTACACTAAAGGATAATCTGGTGAGGTGAACTTACTAAACCCTATATGCGGGTGAGCAGCATAGACCAGAGATGATGGTGTAGCAGAGTGAGCAATGATAATGAGCCTTGAACATGTGGATCATCAAGGACCAGTACAGTATGGAATGGAATAAAGCAGTCAAGTAAAGTAGGTATTCCCATATGAAGCTAAGCCAGATATGCAGATACACATGAAAAAAGTCACTGTATAGGAAGCTGGTGTCTTCCAAGACGGGTATAGTTAGTCACAGTTAGTGTTGAGCATTCCGATACCGCAAGTATCGGGTATCGGCCGATATTTGCGGTATCGGAATTCCAATACCGAGTTCCAATACTTTCAGTTTATCGGATACCGGAATCTGAAGTTCCCATAATTCAAAGAGCCAGAATTCAGCCAATGAAGAATGATTAGAAGTGTGGGCACATCCTGTTCTGCATGGTAGGCATGTAACTACTGGTATGGCTGTGATTGGCTGCAGAAATGATGTCATGATGCACTATAAAAGTCGCCGCCGCCATTTTGGGTTCACTCTGCTGTGAATTCAGTTAGGGACAGGACGCTGTGTTCTGACTGAGGGCCAGTATTGATATAGCGATTTGCTTCATTGTGCTTTACCCAGGCTAATTTAGCAACTGCTGTGTGAGAACCTTGTTTTTGCCTTGCAGCGCTGTTCACAGCTGTCTGCAAGGTTTCTGTGTGAGTGCAGCTCAGGCTGTTGTCTGTTCTACAGCCACCGCTGGTTGTAGTCAGCTCAGCGTGCGTCACTGCCTCATACTGTTCAATTGTCCTTTTTTGCATTAGTGCTGCCTGCTGTACATTTTTTCAAATTTAGCCTATTAGTGGGTTTCCATCCGTATGCTAGATTGCTAGATTGTGGAAAAACACTATATAGGATTACATAGAGGAGCTTTATTTGGCCTTGCAGCGCCGTTCACAGCTGTCTGCAAGGTCTGTGTGTGAGTGCAGTTCAATCTGTAGTCTGTTCTGCCGCCACAGCCGGTTGTAGTCAGCTCAGGGTGCGTCACTGCCTCATACTGTTCCATTGTCCTTATTTCAATTAGTGCTGCCTGCTGCACATTTTTTCAAATTTAGCCTATTAGAGGGTTTCCATCCATATCCTGCTAGATTGTGGAAAAACACTATATAGGAGTACATAGAGCAGCTTTTTTTGGCCTTGCAGCGCCATTCACGGCTGTCTGCACGGTCTGTGTGTGAGTGCAGCTCACTCTGTAGTCTGTTCTGCGAAAAAAACAAAAAGTTAATAAAGTTCACCAAACACTCTACTTTACAGTTGTGTAGGCTACATTAGCTCATATTAAAGTCTAGTTCACACTTTAGAAAATTAGTGTTTCTTAGACCTGTTAGGAGCTGTTCAGGAAAAAGCACACTAAGCCTTTAGTACTTTTCTGCCTATCGTTATCAGTCTACCAAGATAAAGAAGGCAGGGAGTAAGGCACGTGGTCGTGGGCGTGGAGCAGGGAGAGGACGTGGGGATTCTGTGCCTGCTGCGGGCACCGGTGACTGATCATCCCCCAGTTTCAGCAGGAAACAGTCCTTCATGAGCAGCTTTGTAGGAGATCCCCGTACCCCGCTGCTGCGGGAAGAACAAATTGAAGCGGTTGTCGGATGGATGGCAGCTAACGCATCCACTTCAATTAGTGCCACATCCTCTCAGGCACAGAGCACTGGAGAGCACCCATCTGTCTCTTCACCAAATTGCCCAGGCAGTCAGAGAGCCCAGGACAGGAGCCATCTCTACTTCTGTTCTCTTAATCTCGTGGCTTGGAAAGAGGGGGCCAGCCAAGCAGCATTTGAGAAATGGAAGAAGAGGCAGTATGCAGTGATACCCAACAGCTTTGTCTCTCTGACTCTGAAGAGGCAGGTGGGCCAGTGCCTCCAGTCAGCACACCTCAGTACGCATCTGATGATGAGACTCAGGTGCCACTTTCTGGTGCGTACTGTGCTGCCAAGACTACCCAGGAGAAGCAGTTGGTGGAAGAGGGTAGTGTTAATGATGAGGTCCTTGACCCACCATGGCGTGAGGTACAGGAAGGTGGTGGGAGCAGCTCTGAGGAAGAGAATCCCTGAACGGCCCAAAGAGGGAGAGGGAGGGGGAAGACTGTGTTGCCTGTAGCCTCCACTTCGCCACTTCGTTTTTTCCTACAGCTCCAGGGCACCGCTATGGGGGCGACTTGTGCGCCCTCGTATGCTAATTTGTTCCTGGGGCTGTGGGAGAGGGAAATCGTTTATGATTTGGAGGACTTTGCCGCCGTGATCTCATGGTCTAGATATATTGATGATATTCTGTTTATTTGGCAGGGAACTGAAGCAGGGCTCACATCGTTTCTTAACAAACTAAATAAAAATCCTCTTAATATCAATCTGACATGGAAATTTAGCAAAAAATGTGTGGAGTTTCTAGATGTGCTGATAGAGGTTGGCAGCGATCGGTTTGTCACTACGGATGTATTTCGTAAAAAGACGGCCACTAACGCACTCCTCCATGCGGGGTCATCACATCACCCACAGACTATTAGGTCCGTCCCGGTGGGACAATTTTTACGTATGAAACGTATTTGCTCGGATAATTTTAAATTTGAGCAACAGGCAAAAATCCTCACACAGAACTTGAAACAGAGGGGTTATAATCATCATAACATCAGGGCTGGCTATCGGCGGGCCAAGTTTACACCTAGGAATCAGTTACTTATCAAGAAACAAAAACCAACAACACAAGTAGAACAACCAGTGAGATTGATCACTGATTTCAATTCCAGGTGGACGGATATATTAGATATCTGTAGGAAACATTGGTCAGTATTGACAGCTGACAATGATTTGGCCAAACATCTTCCAGAGGTGCCATCTATTACGTGGAGAAGATCAAAAAACCTGAAAGATATCTTAACCCGTAGTCATTATATACCTCCCAAAAATTCCTTTTTTTCAGAGAGATCAGGCCCCAAATGGGGTTGTTTTAAATGTGGCGATTGTTCGGCCTGCAAATTCATTGAACGTACGTCTATATTCTTCAACAGTGATCAATCACGTACATACAATATCACTCACCATATCACCTGTAGAACTGATATGGTTATATATTTTGCATCTTGCCCATGTAACCAGATATACATTGGCATGACTACACGACAACTAAGAGTGAGGGTGTTAGAACACGTGAGGGATATAAAAAATGTGGATCCTACTCAGGATATTACAATGTTAAAAACCATCCCCAGACATTTTTTAGTCCACCATAAGAGTGACCCGAGGGGATTTAAAGTAAGAGGAATAGACAGAGTTCATTTGGGAATAAGGGGAGGCAATCATCAAAAAGAACTACTAAAAAGGGAGACCAAATGGATTGTTGTACTTAATACCCTTGCACCTCGGGGGTTAAATGAGGTGTTGAGCTTCAAATCCTTTATCTAATGTATGGCGCGAATTTTAATGGTGTATGTTGTTGTTTATATTGTTTTTATTATCGTCTTTATCTATCTAGGTATGTGAGCTGTATACTTACCGTAACGTCCTGGTCGTTAGGCATGGAACAATCTATGATGAGCCTATAGGCGATAATCAAGCCGACTGACACCTGTGTGATGGAGCCACTGATCGCATGAATTGGAAGGACCCTATTGAGAAAAAGAATAATCGGGAATTAAAAAAGCAGATATGAATAGTTATAACAACCGGTTATGTTGGGGCAAATATGGTGCTAAAAACATGTGGGGACGGATTATGGTCTATGTAGAGGTAGTTTATATTGGGTATTTTTTATTCTGTATCCGTTGTCATGTTCTCAACATGGGTGATAATGTATTCTCTGGCTCTATATACAGATGTCCATTTATGTAACTCATTTTATTCTATTCATGTCAAACTTGTACCATGGTTACTATTAGCACCTTATTTGTGAGACACGTTCCTTCTATATGCGTGGAATCATGTTATTTTAACATTGTTATGCAGCGGCACTGTGTACCACTGCAATATGTAGGCCCATATGGACATTGGAGAGGCTAGCGTCATTATAGATAGAAGTAGGGGTACTTACCCCTACCTATGTATATCTTACACTAATAGGCCCACAGGTATAGCCACGACAGGGCATGGGGGTTGGGTGCACAATATTATATACCTAGTGATGTTTCTTATAGTATTGCAGACTAGTGCGCGACCCGCGCATGCGCTGTTGCTGGATGGGGGCAGTGGCGCTCTATACGGGCATCGCGCTGCCCTGGTAACAGGCGCGGTCATGTGACCGGGCTTTTGTTGCCGGGTGACGCGATCCCTGAGCGCCGCGCTCGTCATCAGGCGGCAACATGCCGGGGACGCGCCGCCGCAGCTGCACACAATTAGGGTACTTCGGACTATATATAGGGAAGCCATGCATTGAGCTAGTCACCTCCTGACGAAGCTGCAGGACAGCGAAACGCGCGTCGGGGTCATCTGGGAGCCGCGTATTTACCCTCACTATGGCTGCAGGTATGGACACATCATAGTTATTTATAAGGGAGATGGGATATAGCCTCTGGGGGGGTAGAGCCTCTTTATTGATTACCCGCTATACTCTGGGTGTATATTATACTACTTAGAGGTCTATGCCCATTGCTTACGTATGTGTAGTTATAGTCCGCTGTAGCGCTTTTATTATTGATAGTATTTTCCTCTGACTTGGGACTTATTTAGTGAGGGTATCTATGGGAGTTCTCAGATTGGATGTCTTTGTTGCTACACTAGAGAGTCCATTGATAGCAGAGTGTTCTGGATTTCCATCTCTGTTGTCACTATTTATATATTAGTCTTGACACTTCTATATATGTATATGTATTGTTATTGTTTAATGTATTTTTCTAAACATATAATAAAGAGCTGATATTTATATTTACTAGTGATCGTGTTTACTTCACCATCTCTATTGGTTATAGCTATTGAGTTGTGGAGAGGATCGTTGTGCCTTTATTTAGAGGAATGGTTTTTGGTGGTATGTATAATATTATCTGTGTTTACAGATGCCTCTAGTACCGATTATATGGACTATAAAAAGCGTGACAAAAATTGGATTTCCCAATTGGGATCTTTATTTGGTGAACAGAATGCAACGGAGACAGACAATAGAGATATTAAGGATTTGAAGCTCAACATCAAAGACCTACTCCACAAACGCACTAAAGTGTGGTGGAATAAGGCAGCATTAGAGAACTATTTACAAAGAGACATTATCCCCAGAGGTTTAAGAATTCAGATTCATCCCACTTCAGACATTAGTGATCCAACATTTGCTAACAGATGGGAGGAGTCCCTGAATAAGTGCTCACGTACATTGTTGGAGCTACTTATTGGTGCAGATCGTAAAGCATTGGACAGTATAGAAGGAGAGATTGAGACCCTGAAAAATAAAATTCAGAGTGTATTGCCTGTTGAAGATTGCAATAAATTTGACAAAGAGTTGGATGCGGAGTTGAATAAGTGGGAGAGAGAGATACAGGAGTTTAAGGTCCGAAAATTCCAACGTGACCTTCAAGACTACTCAACAAATAGGATCTATAAGTGGCAGTATAAAAAAGCTCAACGTAAGCCAATATCACGTTCATCATCTGTGACATCGCTTAGATCAGAAGAATCATGTGGCGAGCCTTTTTTAGGCAAACGGGGTGGGTCAAAGGAAGGAGGCAATTTGGAACAGCAAACCCACAAACCCGCTACCCCGCTCCCACAGATTCAAACACGCAACTACAACAAGAGATACAAGAGGATGTAAGAAATCTTAAGGTAATCAATTTATCGGACACACAACTATCGGGGGCACAAGTTAAGGTGTTGGAAAGGGGGCTCTCTTTCTCTCCATCAGCCAAATTTAATTATTTCACAATGGTGAAAGATTTGGAGCTATTTGCTAGAAAACTGTCGTTCAAGAAATTTTTCGCTAATCAGTCTAAAAATCTATTTCCAACAGACATTGAGCAGCAGGCGCTATCAGACTTGGAATCCCTCCTGGACGAACAAGCACAAGAGGGTAACGAGCACTTTCCTGCCTATCTGCATGGCCGTTCACAACATTTCCCCCCTACAGGTATAAGTCCAAATGTTGACATCTTTGTGAAGTTGGTAAAAAATGATATTGCGTTGTTACCTGAGGATGTCTCGAGATTTAATCTATCTGCTGCCGAGAATAGGGCAGTAAATGAACTTAAAAAAATGAAACATCTTGTTATAAAGCCTGCGGACAAGGGGGGTAATGTTGTGTTATGGCCGGTAGATATGTATGAACGTGAGGCCTTTAAAAAGCTCCACACGAAACAGTGCTATGCCAAACTTGACAGTAACCCCCTTAAGAGATTTAAGAATGATCTAGATGTGTTACTCCAAAATGGTTTTGAGCAGGGTATCATCTCCAAAAAAATGTTGGATGGTTTGACTAATGACTCACCCATTATCCCCACATTTTATATGACCCCTAAAATACATAAGGATGCCTGTAACCCACCGGGACGGCCCATAGTCTCTGGGATTGGTGGACTATGTGAGGGAGTGTGTAGGTTTATAGATTTCTATCTACAGAAGTGTGTCGAGACGCTGCCATCCTTCGTTCGGGACACGTCAGATATCTTGAGGAGATTAAATGATGTAGAGCTCGAGCATGATATGTTCCTCGTTACTTGTGATGTGGAGGCGCTTTACACTTCCATACGCCATGACCATGGGATCGCGGCGTCAAAGTCCTTCTTAAATATGACTAATCTTGATTTAGATTTGATTGATTTTATTATTGATTTGTTGACTTTTTCCCTGACACATAACTTTTTTACGTTTAAAGATCGTTTTTTCCTACAGCTCCAGGGCACCGCTATGGGGGCGACTTGTGCGCCCTCGTATGCTAATTTGTTCCTGGGGCTGTGGGAGAGGGAAATCGTTTATGATTTGGAGGACTTTGCCGCCGTGATCTCATGGTCTAGATATATTGATGATATTCTGTTTATTTGGCAGGGAACTGAAGCAGGGCTCACATCGTTTCTTAACAAACTAAATAAAAATCCTCTTAATATCAATCTGACATGGAAATTTAGCAAAAAATGTGTGGAGTTTCTAGATGTGCTGATAGAGGTTGGCAGCGATCGGTTTGTCACTACGGATGTATTTCGTAAAAAGACGGCCACTAACGCACTCCTCCATGCGGGGTCATCACATCACCCACAGACTATTAGGTCCGTCCCGGTGGGACAATTTTTACGTATGAAACGTATTTGCTCGGATAATTTTAAATTTGAGCAACAGGCAAAAATCCTCACACAGAACTTGAAACAGAGGGGTTATAATCATCATAACATCAGGGCTGGCTATCGGCGGGCCAAGTTTACACCTAGGAATCAGTTACTTATCAAGAAACAAAAACCAACAACACAAGTAGAACAACCAGTGAGATTGATCACTGATTTCAATTCCAGGTGGACGGATATATTAGATATCTGTAGGAAACATTGGTCAGTATTGACAGCTGACAATGATTTGGCCAAACATCTTCCAGAGGTGCCATCTATTACGTGGAGAAGATCAAAAAACCTGAAAGATATCTTAACCCGTAGTCATTATATACCTCCCAAAAATTCCTTTTTTTCAGAGAGATCAGGCCCCAAATGGGGTTGTTTTAAATGTGGCGATTGTTCGGCCTGCAAATTCATTGAACGTACGTCTATATTCTTCAACAGTGATCAATCACGTACATACAATATCACTCACCATATCACCTGTAGAACTGATATGGTTATATATTTTGCATCTTGCCCATGTAACCAGATATACATTGGCATGACTACACGACAACTAAGAGTGAGGGTGTTAGAACACGTGAGGGATATAAAAAATGTGGATCCTACTCAGGATATTACAATGTTAAAAACCATCCCCAGACATTTTTTAGTCCACCATAAGAGTGACCCGAGGGGATTTAAAGTAAGAGGAATAGACAGAGTTCATTTGGGAATAAGGGGAGGCAATCATCAAAAAGAACTACTAAAAAGGGAGACCAAATGGATTGTTGTACTTAATACCCTTGCACCTCGGGGGTTAAATGAGGTGTTGAGCTTCAAATCCTTTATCTAATGTATGGCGCGAATTTTAATGGTGTATGTTGTTGTTTATATTGTTTTTATTATCGTCTTTATCTATCTAGGTATGTGAGCTGTATACTTACCGTAACGTCCTGGTCGTTAGGCATGGAACAATCTATGATGAGCCTATAGGCGATAATCAAGCCGACTGACACCTGTGTGATGGAGCCACTGATCGCATGAATTGGAAGGACCCTATTGAGAAAAAGAATAATCGGGAATTAAAAAAGCAGATATGAATAGTTATAACAACCGGTTATGTTGGGGCAAATATGGTGCTAAAAACATGTGGGGACGGATTATGGTCTATGTAGAGGTAGTTTATATTGGGTATTTTTTATTCTGTATCCGTTGTCATGTTCTCAACATGGGTGATAATGTATTCTCTGGCTCTATATACAGATGTCCATTTATGTAACTCATTTTATTCTATTCATGTCAAACTTGTACCATGGTTACTATTAGCACCTTATTTGTGAGACACGTTCCTTCTATATGCGTGGAATCATGTTATTTTAACATTGTTATGCAGCGGCACTGTGTACCACTGCAATATGTAGGCCCATATGGACATTGGAGAGGCTAGCGTCATTATAGATAGAAGTAGGGGTACTTACCCCTACCTATGTATATCTTACACTAATAGGCCCACAGGTATAGCCACGACAGGGCATGGGGGTTGGGTGCACAATATTATATACCTAGTGATGTTTCTTATAGTATTGCAGACTAGTGCGCGACCCGCGCATGCGCTGTTGCTGGATGGGGGCAGTGGCGCTCTATACGGGCATCGCGCTGCCCTGGTAACAGGCGCGGTCATGTGACCGGGCTTTTGTTGCCGGGTGACGCGATCCCTGAGCGCCGCGCTCGTCATCAGGCGGCAACATGCCGGGGACGCGCCGCCGCAGCTGCACACAATTAGGGTACTTCGGACTATATATAGGGAAGCCATGCATTGAGCTAGTCACCTCCTGACGAAGCTGCAGGACAGCGAAACGCGCGTCGGGGTCATCTGGGAGCCGCGTATTTACCCTCACTATGGCTGCAGGTATGGACACATCATAGTTATTTATAAGGGAGATGGGATATAGCCTCTGGGGGGGTAGAGCCTCTTTATTGATTACCCGCTATACTCTGGGTGTATATTATACTACTTAGAGGTCTATGCCCATTGTTTACGTATGTGTAGTTATAGTCCGCTGTAGCGCTTTTATTATTGATAGTATTTTCCTCTGACTTGGGACTTATTTAGTGAGGGTATCTATGGGAGTTCTCAGATTGGATGTCTTTGTTGCTACACTAGAGAGTCCATTGATAGCAGAGTGTTCTGGATTTCCATCTCTGTTGTCACTATTTATATATTAGTCTTGACACTTCTATATATGTATATGTATTGTTATTGTTTAATGTATTTTTCTAAACATATAATAAAGAGCTGATATTTATATTTACTAGTGATCGTGTTTACTTCACCATCTCTATTGGTTATAGCTCAGGGTGCGTCACTGCCTCATACTGTTCCATTGTCCTTATTTCAATTAGTGCTGCCTGCTGCACATTTTTTCAAATTTAGCCTATTAGAGGGTTTCCATCCATATCCTGCTAGATTGTGGAAAAACACTATATAGGAGTACATAGAGCAGCTTTTTTTGGCCTTGCAGCGCCATTCACGGCTGTCTGCACGGTCTGTGTGTGAGTGCAGCTCACTCTGTAGTCTGTTCTGCGAAAAAAACAAAAAGTTAATAAAGTTCACCAAACACTCTACTTTACAGTTGTGTAGGCTACATTAGCTCATATTAAAGTCTAGTTCACACTTTAGAAAATTAGTGTTTCTTAGACCTGTTAGGAGCTGTTCAGGAATAAGCACACTAAGCCTTTAGTACTTTTCTGCCTATCGTTATCAGTCTACCAAGATAAAGAAGGCAGGGAGTAAGGCACGTGGTCGTGGGCGTGGAGCAGGGAGAGGACGTGGGGATTCTGTGCCTGCTGCGGGCACCGGTGACTGATCATCCCCCAGTTTCAGCAGGAAACAGTCCTTCATGAGCAGCTTTGTAGGAGATCCCCGTACCCCGCTGCTGCGGGAAGAACAAATTGAAGCGGTTGTCGGATGGATGGCAGCTAACGCATCCACTTCAATTAGTGCCACATCCTCTCAGGCACAGAGCACTGGAGAGCACCCATCTGTCTCTTCACCAAATTGCCCAGGCAGTCAGAGAGCCCAGGACAGGAGCCATCTCTACTTCTGTTCTCTTAATCTCGTGGCTTGGAAAGAGGGGGCCAGCCAAGCAGCATTTGAGAAATGGAAGAAGAGGCAGTATGCAGTGATACCCAACAGCTTTGTCTCTCTGACTCTGAAGAGGCAGGTGGGCCAGTGCCTCCAGTCAGCACACCTCAGTACGCATCTGATGATGAGACTCAGGTGCCACTTTCTGGTGCGTACTGTGCTGCCAAGACTACCCAGGAGAAGCAGTTGGTGGAAGAGGGTAGTGTTAATGATGAGGTCCTTGACCCACCATGGCGTGAGGTACAGGAAGGTGGTGGGAGCAGCTCTGAGGAAGAGAATCCCTGAACGGCCCAAAGAGGGAGAGGGAGGGGGAAGACTGTGTTGCCTGTAGCCTCCACTTCGCCACCCATTAGGAGCATGCCTCTTCCAAAAGCCAAAACGGGTGCTCCCAAGACTTGCAGTGCGTGGTCCTTTTTTGACACAGTTGCAGATGACATTTGCTTTGTCAAATGCAAGCTGTGTCATCAGAAAGTCAAAAGAGGGAAAAGTGTCAGCAACTTCAATACCACAAATATGTGGAAACATGTGCGGACCAAGCACGTGGTGGAGTTACAAAAACACACTGAAGACCTAGGCCAACCAAATGCGGCACCTACCACCTCTTCAGCTCGTGTTGTAGCTTCTTCCTCCAGCTCACACACAGCTAGTTCGGCTTCCTCACAGGATCGCCAAGGAAGAACCTCTGGCACTGTTGTCCAGAGACCCAGTGTAATTCCACCCACAGCACCATGTTCCCAGTCATCCTCACACTCCCAGCCCAGTCTACAGCCATCAGTAGCACAGGCATAGGAGAAAAGGCGGCCATTCTCAGCAAACCACCCCCGAGCACAGGCTCTGAATGCTGGCATTGCAAAACTACTGTCCCTTGAAATGCTGTCATTCAGGCTGGTGGAGACTGACACCTTCCGTAACTTAATGGCATTGGCAGTCCCACAATACAACGTGCACAGCCACTTTTATTTCAGTAGGCAAGCCGACCCTGCCCTGCAAAAGCATGTGGAGGGAAAAATTAAACATGCACTACTAAACACCGTCAGTAGCAAGGTCCACCTCACCACCAATGCATGAACCAGTCACCATGGACAGGGACAATACCTTTCCCTCACTGCCCATTGGGTCAATGTTGTGGAGCCGGGTACAGATCTTGCGAGTGGCGCTGTACATTTTCTGCCAACTCCAAGGATTGCAGGAATCCAGTCTGTACACATTGACTCTTCCTCATACTCCAGTTCCTCTGAATCATCGCTGCAGGAGCCGTCATGGTCTACCTCCACCTTGACCCGTGAACGCTTACCTGTTACGACCGATATGAGCACAGCCGTGGCCAAACGTCAACAGGCCGTACTGAAATTAATTTCTTTGGGGAATCGAAGCCACACAGCACAGGAGCTCTGGAATGCCATCAAGCAGGAGAGCGACAAGTGGTTTGTGCCAGTGAATCTCCAGCCAGGCATGGTAGTGTGTGACAATGGCCGAAATCTGGTGGCAGCTCTGGCCCTAGACAACCTCACTCACATCCCATGTCTGGCACATGTGCTCAACTTGGTCGTGCAGAGTTTTTTGAGGGACTATCCGGATCTTGATGCACTGCTGCACAAAGTCCGCCTAGAGTGCGCTCGCTTGCGGTGTTCCAGCATGGCAAGATTGCGCCTTGCAGATCTGCAGCACCGATTCCACCTTCCAAAACAACGCATCATATGTGACCTACCCACCAGGTGGAATTCAACGTTATATATTTTGGAGCGGTTGTGTGAGCAGCAGCCAGCAGTAATGGAGTACCAGCTGCATCAGGTGAAAAAAAGTCGCACTGCGCGCCGTTCAGACTTCACAATAACTGAGTGGGCCACTATGAAGGACATCTGCCAGGTTTTGCGTGCCTTCGATGATTCCACGCGGATGGCGAGTGCAGATGATGCACTAGTCAGCATGACTGTCCCCCTTATCTGCCTGCTTGAAAAAACACTGCGAGGGCTAAGGGATGAGGTTGTGTAAGAGGTGGAGGATGAGGAATCCCAAATGCCATCTGCTTCTGGACAGTCTGCGCAACGTGGTTCCTCACAAAGGCCTAGGCAGGGGACAGTTTGTGAGAAGGATGAGGAGGAGTCAATGGAGGAGGAATACATCTGTCCAGAGGAGTGAGTTACACAATGGTCCAGTAGTCAGTATGTAGAGCGAGGGTGGAGTGATGCAGAGCAGGCAGAGATCACGACTCAAGCAGGGGACAGCGTTTCTTGGCCAGTTGGCAGTCTGCAGCACATGATTGATTTCATGCTGCAGTGCCTGAGAAACGACTGCCGCATCGCCCACATTCTCCACACGGCTGATTATTGGGTGTACACCCTCCTAGATCCACGCTACCGGGACAACTTACAAAGCATCATAACACCGTTGAACCGGGGGCTTAAAATGCGGGAGTACATGGACACACTGGTGCATTCCATCATCTTCTCCAGTCCAACTGAGAGCAGTGCTGCTAGTGCTTTACAAAGCAGCTCAGTGCGTCAAGGCAGTGGAAGAAGCTCAGCACAAACAGGGAGCAGAAGCAGTGCCTCAGCACAAGGCAAGACCAGTATGGCCCAACAGTGGCAATCATTTGTGTGCTCGCCACAAATGTCTACACCATCACAGACAGCTCCAGTCAGCAGGAGGCAACGTTTCCGTCAGATGGTGAAAGCCTACATGTCTTGCCATCTCAGTGTACTCCCACACGGCTCTTCCCCCTTCAAGTTTTGGGTCTCTTAGCTGAATACATGGCCAGTCAGTATGCATTGGAGGTGCTAGCTTGCTAGTGCATTATCAGAACGTGTCTTTAGTGCCGCATGTGGTGTGCTAACAGATCATCGTATGCGACTATCCTCTGATAACGTTGACCGGCTTACTTTTCTGAAAATGAACAAGGCCTGGATCTTGCAGGAATTTGCCACTCCTCTTCCAGATTAAATACTTGGTTGGCAACTGTATCCAGGTCTCCTGTTGTGTTCATGTTTCTACCACCTGAACTGTAATCCCTGGGCTCCAACACCGCCAGCTGCTGCTCAGAAGTGCCATTTGCACAGTCAACACATGACCCAGTGTTATTGGGTTTGAAACCATCCCGGAGGTGGGACTTTCCTTCGTAATGAGACGCGGCACAGCCGGCATTCATACCCCCTTGGCAATGGGCGCCGCCCCCACAGCGTTGTTCGAATCTGTCCCGGAGCCTGCACTGTTATGTTAAACCTTAGGCATGCGCAGTTAGCACTGCCCATCTTCTGACAGCATTTGATGTCAGGCTGACTGCTCCTGTGCGGTTGCACTGCCCGAGGTACTGCCCCGCAGTGTCTTCTGATTAATTGATACTGCAGGGCTGGGATTCATGGCCATTCACTGTGCATATCTTTGCCTGTCACTCATCTCCTTCCACCTTCTTCAGACTATGCGCCGTCAGCTGATCCCTAATCACATGCCATGGCCGTGACGCCGCACAGTCTGAAGAAGGTGGAAGGAGATGAGTGAGAGGCGCAGATATGCAATGCGCATTGCCATGAATCACAGCCCCGCAGTGAGAATAAATCAGAAGACACTGCGAGGCGGGATCTCGGGCAGCGCGGCCGCACAGGCGCAGTCAGCCTGACAACAAATGATGTCAGAAGACGGGCAGCGCTAACTGCCCACGCCCAAGGTTTTACATAACAGCGCAGGCTTCGGCACACATTCAAACAACGCTGGGGAGGCAGCGCCCGGCGACAAAGGGGTATGAATGACTGCTGTGCCCCATCTGATTTGGAAGGAAAGTCCCGGGGCTTTCACGGTATGAGGGGATACAGTTAATAAATGTTTACTTCAGCGTGTGCAAGGAGCTTAACTAAAAGAGCCACCTTTTTCCTTGTGCAGGATTACTGCTGCACAAGTTGCTCTTTCAGTTACTAATGCCTGGGGTAATTAAAGGTTACCTTTAAAATTGCTCCAATTAGGCCTCGGCCTACACTCTGCTTCTAGCATTGACCCTGGGCTCCAACAGCGCCTGTTGCTGCCCGGAAGTGCTGTCCGCACAGTCAGCAGTTGCTCCTCTGTTATTGGGATTCAGTAACGCCAGCTGTTCTCCTGCTGTGTGTGCGGCAAATTCTCCAGCTCCCTCCACACTAAGACTACATCAGATATTAAACTAGCTCCAATTAGGCCTCGGCCTACACTCTGCTTCTAGCATTGACCCTGGGCTCCAACACCGCCAGTTGCTGCCCGGAAGTGCTGTCCGCACAGTCAACAGTTGCTCCTCTGTTATTGGGGTTCAGTAACGCCTAGGGTTGAGCGAAACGGGTCGGTAATATTCAGAAGTCGCCGACTTTTGGCAAGGTCGGGTTTCATGAAACCCGACCCGACCCCAGTGTGGGGTCGGCCATGAAGTCGGCGATCTTCTGAATCTGGAATCGGAATTCCGATACCGATTCCCGATATGTTTAAGATATCGGGAATTGGTATCGGAATTCAGATTTAAGTGTAAAATAAAGAATTAAAATAAAAAATATCGCAATACTTACCCTCTGACGCGCCCTGGTACTAACTGGGAACCTTCCTCCTTCGAATCAGCGCTTGCAGGACCTTGCGGTGACGTCGCGGTGACGTCGCGGCTTGTGATTGGTCGCGCGACCGCCCATGTGACCGCTCGCGCGACCAATCAGAAGTAGTGACGTCACCGAAGGTCCTGGAAGCGCTGATTCTTAGGAAGGAAGGCTGTCGGAAAGAAGCAGGGCGCGTCCGAGGGTGAGTATATACCTAATAGGAATATACTCACCCTCGGACGCGCCCTGCTTCTTTCCGGCAGCCTTCCTTCCTAAGAATCAGCGCTTCCAGGACCTTCGGTGACGTTGCGGTGATGTCACGGCTTCTGATTGGTCGCGCGAGCGGTCACATGGGCGGTCGCGCGACCAATCACAAACCGCGACGTCACCGCAAGGTCCTGGAAGCGCTGATTCGAAGGAGGAAGGTTCCCGGTTAGTACCAGGGCGCGTCAGAGGGCAAGTATTGCAATATTTTTTATTTTAATTCTTTATTTTACACTAAAATATGGATCGCAGGGCCTGAAGGAGAGTTTCCTCTCCTTCAGACCCTCGGAACCATGGAAACCCAATGCACTGCATTGGGTTTCGGGTTTCGGCCGACCCCGACTTTTTTATAGGATCGGCCGATTTCACTCGACCCGACTTTTGAAAAAGTTGGGTTTCGTGAAACCCGACCCGATCCTATAAAAGTAAAGGTCGCTCAACCCTAGTAACGCCAGCTGTTCCCCAGCTGTGTGTGCTTGCCGCACACACAGCTGGTTCTCCTGCCAGTTTTTTGCATTGACCCTGGGCTCCAACACCGCCAGTTGCTGCCCGGAAGTGATGTCCGCAATGTCAACAGTTGCTCCTCTGTTATTGAGGTTCAGTAAGGCCAGCTGTTCCCCAGCTGTGTGTGCGGCAAGTTCTCCTGCCAGTTTTTTGCATTGCTCCTGGGCTCCAACATTGCTAGTTGCTGCCCGGAACTGCTGTCTGCACAGAGAAAAACACTCGCTCATGTGTTAGGGGGGTTCAGTAACGCCAGCTGTTCCCCTGCTGTGTGTGCGGCAAGTTCTCCTGCTCCCTCCACATTCACATTACTACAGATTTAAAACTTGCTACAATTAGGCCTCGGCCTACACCCTGATTGACTCTGGGCTCCAACACTGCCAGTTGCTGCCCAGAAGTGCCGTTTGCACAGTCAACACTTGCTGCCGTGTTATTGGAGTTCAGTAACGTCAGCTGCTCCCCTGCTGTGTATCAGGCAATGTGTTCTGCTACCTCCATGCTGATACTACAAAAGAAATTAAAGGGAACCTGTCCCTTCCAGGCGTTTGTGACTGAAAGAGCCACCTTGTGCAGCACTAATGCTGCATTTGGACAAGGTGGCTCTTTTAGTTATTCTCCTTGCACACGCTGAACTAAACACTTAGAAAATGTGTCCCCTCATCCCTTTAAACCATCCCGGAGGTGGGACTTTCCTTCTTAATGAGACGCAGCACAGCCGTCATTCAAACCCCCTTGGCGCCGGGCGCAGCTTCCTGAGCGTTGTTTGTTTCTGTCCCGGAGCCGGCGCTGTTATGTTATCCATTGGCCATGCGCAGTAGGCGCTGCCCGTCTTCTGACATCATTTGATGTCAGGCTGACTGCACCTCTGCGGTCGTGCTGCCCAAGAACCCGCCCCGCAGTGTCTTCTGATTTATGCACACTGCGGGGCTGGGATTCATGGGGATGCGCAGTGCATATCTTCGCCTCTCACTCATCTCCATCTGCCTTCTTCAGACTGTGCGGCGTCACAGCCATGGCATGTGATTAGGGATCAGCTGACTCCACACAGTCTGAAGAAGGCGGAAGGAGATGAGTGAGAGGTGAAGTTATGCACTGCACAAGGCCATGCATCCCAGCCCCGCAGTGTGATTAAAAATCAGAAGACACTGCGGGGCTGGGATACATGGGCATGCGCACTGCATATCTTCGCCTCTCACTCATCTCCTTCCGCCTTCTTTAGACTGTGTGGCATCACGGCCATGGCATGTGATTAGGGATCAGCTGATGCCGCACAGTCTGAAGAAGGCAGAAGGAGATGAGTGAGGGGTGAAGATATGCACTGCGCATGCCCATGAATCCCGGCCCCGCAGTGTCTTCTCATTTATTCACACTGCGGGCCTGTGATTCATGGGCATGCACAGTGCATTTATTCGCCTCTCACTGATCTCCTTCTGCCTTCTTCAGACTATGCGCCGTCAGCTGATCCCTAATCACATGCCATGGCTGTGACGCCGCACAGTCTGAAGAAGGTGGAAGGAGATGAGTGAGAGGTGCAGATATGCACTGCGCATTGCCATGAATCACAGCCCCACAGTGAGAATAAATCAGAAGACACTGCGAGGCGGGATCTCAGGTAGCGCGCCCGCACAGGAGCAGTCAGCCTGACAACAAATGATGTCAGAAGACGGGCAGCGCTAGCTGCCCACGCCCAAGGTTTTACACAACAGCGCAGGCTCCGGGACACATTCAAACAACGCTGGGGAGGCGGCGCCCGGCGACAAAGGGGTATGAATGACGGCTGTGCCCCATCTGATTTGGAAGGAAAGTCCCGCTTCCAGGGCTTTCACGGTATGAGGGGATACAGTTAATAAGTGTTTACTTCAGTGTGTGCAAGGAGCTTAACTAAAAGAGACACCTTTTTCCTTGTGCAGGATTACTGCTGCACAAGTTGCTCTTTCAGTTACTAATGTCTGGGGTAATTAAAGGTTACCTTTAAAATTGCTCCAATTAGGCCTCGGCCTACACTCTGCTTCTAGCATTGACCCTGGGCTCCAACAGCGCCCGTTGCTGCCCGGAAGTGCTGTCGGCACAGTCAGCAGTTGCTCCTCTGTTATTGGGATTCAGTAACGCCAGCTGTTCTCCTGCTGTGTGTGCGGCAAATTCTCCAGCTCCCTCCACACTAAGACTACATCAGATATTAAACTAGCTCCAATTAGGCCTCGGCCTACACTCTGCTTCTAGCATTGACCCTGGGCTCCAACACCGCCAGTTGCTGCCCGGGAGTGCTGTCCGCACAGTCAACAGTTGCTCCTCTGTTATTGGGGTTCAGTAATGCCAGCTGTTCCCCAGCTGTGTGTGTGGCAAGTTTTCCTGCCAGTTTTTTGCATTGACCCTGGGCTCCAACACCGCCAGTTGCTGCCCGGAAGTGATGTCCGCACAGTCAACAGTTGCTCCTCTACTATTGGGGTTCAGTAACGCCAGCTGTTCCCCTGCTGTGTGTGCGGCAAGTTCTCCTGCCAGTTTTTTGCATTGCTCCTGGGCTCCAACATTGCTAGTTGCTGCCCGGAACTGCTGTCTGCACAGAGAAAAACACTCGCTCATGTGTTAGTGAGGTTCAGTAACGCCAGCTGTTCCCCTGCTGTGTGTGCGGCAAGTTCTCCTGCTCCCTCCACATTCACATTACTACAGATTTAAAACTTGCTACAATTAGGCCTCGGCCTACACCCTGATTGACTCTGGGCTCCAACACTGCCAGTTGCTGCCCAGAAGTGCCGTTTGCACAGTCAACACTTGCTGCCGTGTTATTGGAGTTCAGTAACGTCAGCTGCTCCCCTGCTGTGTATCAGGCAATGTGTTCCGCTACCTCCACGCTGATACTACAAAAGAAATTAAAGGGAACCTGTCCCCCCCAGGCGTTTGTGACTGAAAGAGCCACCTTGTGCAGCACTAATGCTGCATTTGGACAAGGTGGCTCTTTTAGTTATTCTCCTTGTACACGCTGAACTAAACACTTAGAAAATGTGTCCCCTCATCCCTTTAAACCATCCCGGAGGTGGGACTTTCCTTCTTAATGAGACGCAGCACAGCCGTCATTCAAACCCCCTTGGCGCCGGGCGCAGCTTCCTGAGCGTTGTTTGTTTCTGTCCCGGAGCCGGCGCTGTTATGTTATCCATTGGCCATGCGCAGTAGGCGCTGCCCGTCTTCTGACATCATTTGATGTCAGGCTGACTGCACCTCTGCGGTCGTGCTGCCCAAGAACCCGCCCCGCAGTGTCTTCTGATTTATGCACACTGCGGGGCTGGGATTCATGGGGATGCGCAGTGCATATCTTCGCCTCTCACTCATCTCCATCTGCCTTCTTCAGACTGTGCGGCGTCCTCGGTAGTTCCATTGGCTCTTGTACCTTCGGCAACACTTCCGGGTTCCAGTACCATCAGCTGGTTCTCGGCAGTGTCTTTGGCATGGGTACTCCCTCCTGCCCAGCCTGGTTCCAGCATGCCAGCTGTTTCTGGGTAGTGTCAAGGTCACTTTGCCTCCAATACGTTGTCCTGTCATGTTGCGGTCGGGTTAGCTGACTCTATGGTGCCTGCAGTTTAGGTGCTTCCTATGTGGTCTGCGGGAACTGGCAATCAAGCCTTTGGCTTAGGTGCCTCCTTCTGGGTATCCGAGTTCCACCAACGTCCGGTGGTCCTTGGTAGTGCCTTCTGGCATGGGTACCTCTTGCTTAGTAACCGGGTTCCAGTAACGTCAGCTGGTCCTCGGTTGTTCCATTGGCTCTTGTACCTTCTGCTATCCATCTGGGTTCCAGTACCGTCAGCTTGTTCTCAGCAGTGTCTTTTGCTCTTGTACCTTCTGCTCCCCATATTGGTTCCAGTACCGTCAACTGGTTCCGGGCAGAGCCTTTGGCTTAGATGCCTCCTTCTGGGTATCCGAATTCCACCAATGTCAGGTGGTCCTTGGTAGTGCTTTCTGGCACGGGTACCTCCTGCTTAGTAACCAGGTTCCAGTACCGTCAGCTGGTCCTCGGTAGTTCCATTTGCTCTTGTACCTTCTGCTCCCCATCTTGGTTCCAGTACCGTCAGCTGGTTCCGGTCAGAGCCTTTGGCTTAGGTGCCTCCTTCTGGGTATCCGAGTTCCGCCAACATCAGGTGGTCCTTGGTAGTGCTTTCTGGCATGGGTACCTCCTGCTTAGTAACCGGGTTCCAGTAACATCAGCTGGTCCTCGGTAGTTCCATTGGCTCTTGGACCTTCGGGTAGCCATCCGGGTTCCAGTACCGTCAGCTGGTTCTTGGCAGTTCCTCAGCCTTCTTGTACCTTCTGCTACATTTCCAAGTTCAAGACCCTAAAGACGACGACCCTGAAGACCAACCCGAAGAAGACGATGACCCCGCAGATGATGACCCTGGAGATGACAACCCCGGAGACGACGACCCCGGAGACGACCCTGGAGATGACGACCCTGAAGACTACCCCAAAGTAGACACATAAAAAAAAAGTCAACCACCAGCACTCGGATGAGGGATGCACGCTCAAGAGTCCAAGGATCCTATCGGACCCAAAATCACAAGCAAAGAAAAAAAAGGGAGCAGCATCCATACCAGGTGAATCGTGTCCAAAACGGTCTTTATTCAGCCATATAAATGATACAACGTTTTGGCCAAAGTTGGCTTGACAAAGGCCAACTTTGGCCGAAACGTTGTATCGTTTATATGGCTGAATAAAGACCGTTTTGGACACGATTCACCTGGTATGGATGCTGCTCCCTTTTTTTCTTTACCCCAAAGTAGACGACAACCCCAGAGGCGATGACCCTGAAGACCGAGAGGCAGAAGAACAAGAAGTTGCAGCACAAAGAGCAGAAGAACATTAAGCATAATACTAAAAATCAGAGCAAAAGATATTATCTAAATTATAAGCAGAAGAAGATTAAGCAGTGTATGGGGGAGAGTCCGTTCCTCCTTGTGGTGCCCCTGGAAAAAGCCTGCTGCTGCAGGCCAAACTGAACGCGGACAAATCCTGTTGTAACTCTTTTGTGACAGGCAGAACGGAAGGTGTAATCTTCAAACTTTTATGGATAACAACTACAGGAATGCCTGTCACAAATAAGAATATGATGAAGAAGAAGAAGATGAAGAAGTAGAATATGAAGAATAATAGTTGAATAAAAAGAATATAAAGAATGTAAAAAAAAAAGAATAATAGGAAGAAGGTGAAGAAGAAGATGAATAAGGTGAAGAAGAACTTGATGAAAAAGATGCTGCTGCTCAGGATGATGAAGAAAGTGTGGGAGAAGTAAAAATGAAGGTGAAGAGCATGGAATTAGTGAATCATAAATATCTGACAAAATATAAAAAATCTTAACATACTCAATATCTTTGTAACTCCGAACGTCTTAAAAAAAATGTAATTCCTGCTATTCCATTTGATTGGGCTAAACCTCTATGCATTTAATGTCTCCTCCACCTCCCCCAATACATCTTACATTATTCTTAGTTGTTTTCCTTCATGTAGAATTAACCTACAAGGAAAGAAAGGGTTTATTTTAATTCCAATATTTTTGTCCCATTGACTTGCATTGGTGTCGGGTATCAGTATCGGCGATATCCGATATTTTTTGAATATCGGCCGATCCAATCCGATACTGATATTTCCGAATATCGGAAGGTATCGCTCAGCACTAGTCACAGTAAGGATACCAGTATTTTCAGAAATGACAGAGGAGTAAATACAGCCTGGTATCTAACAGCAGGACAATGGTTAATAGCAGCGATACATGCAAACTAGAACTTGTAACAAGGAAATGGTTACATTTTTTAATTTTTAAAGCTTCATTGTTGTTATTAATGTATATTATTTTATAGGAAAGTGTTTTTGGTCTTGTTAATTGTATTCACTGCTGATGTATGAAAGTGATATGTATGAAAGTGCCATATGAATTGTATGTGCATTGAATACTAATGACAATACAGATGAAATATTATCTTTGTTTTTTCAGGATGAAAATTGGACAACGATTTTTATATGCTCATGTGAACTTAGGCTGGCTGCAGTCGAACCAATGGGTTGTCCAAGCTTGGGTTCTAGTCTGCAATCATTCTGTGACTGCAGACTCGTGAATTTTCACATTGCACGCAGCATGTGCTGTCAGGAATCTCCGCTGTCAGTGCTAGAACTAGGCGATGATGAGATCATAAATATGCGATTTGCATACTTCTGGACAGATTCTGATTAGACGTGTCTAGCCTTGCTCAATTCACTTATATTGAGCGAGGTCACACATATCTAGATCGAATGTGACTGCTAGTGTTGAGCGATACCTTCCGATATCGGAAAGTATCGGAATCGGATTGGATCGGCCGATATTCAAAAAATATCGGATATCGCCGATACCGATACCCGATCCCAATGCAAGTCAATGGGACCAAAATATCGGAATTAAAATAAACCCTTTCTTTCCTTGTAGGTTCATTCTACATGAAGGAAAACAACTAAGAATAATGCAGGATGTATTTGGGAAGTTGGCGGAGACATTAAAGTCATAGAGGTTTAGCCCAATCAAATAGAATAGCATAATTTATTTTTTTTTTTTAAAGACGTTCGGAGTGACAAAGATATTGACTATGTAAATTTTTTTTTTATTTTGTCAGATATTGATGTTTCACTATTCCACGCCCTTCCCCTTCTTTTTTTTTTACTTTTCCCACACTTTCATCTTCTTCATCATCAGCATCTTTGACATCAACTTCTTCACCTTATTCATCTTCTTCTTCATCATCTACCTATTTTTTTTTTTTTATTACATTCTTCATATTCATTTTATTCAACTATTATTATTCTTCCTATTCTACTTCTTCATCATATTCTCATTTGTGACAGGCATTCCCGTAGTTGTTATCTATAAAAGTTTGAAGATCACACCTTCCGTTCTGCCAGTCACAAAAGTTACATTTGTCCGTGTTCAGTTTGGCCTGCAGCATCAGGCTTTATCCAGGGGCACCACGAGGAGGAACGGACTCACCCCCATACACTGCTTAGTCTTCTTCTGCATATAATTTAGATAATATATTTTGCTCTGATATTAAGTGTTATGCTTAATGTTCTCCTGCTCTTTGTTATGCAGCCTCTTGTTCTTCTGCTTCTCGGTCTTCCATGTCGTCGTCTCCAGGGTCGTCGTCTCCAGGGTCGTCGTCTCCGCCGTCGTCGTCTCCGCCGTTGTCATCTCCGCCGTCATCGTCGTCGTCGTCATCGGGGTGATCTTCAGGGTCGTCATCTCCAGGGTCGTCGTCATCTCAGTGGTTGTCGTCTCTGGTGTCGTCGTCATCTTAGGGGTGGTCTTCCGTGTCGTCGTCTTTAGGGTCTTCAACTTGGAAATGTAGCAGAAGGTACAAGAAGGCTGAGAAAATGCCGAGAACCAGCTGATGGAACTGGAACTCGGCTGGCTACCCAAAGGTCCAAGAGCCAATGGAACTACCGAGGACCAGCTGACGTTACTGGAACCCAGTTACTAAGCAGGAGGTACCCGTGCTAATAAGCACTACCAAGGACCGCCTGACGTTGGCGGAACTCGGATACCCAGAAGGAGGCACCTAAGCCAAAGGCTCTGCCCGGAACCAGCTGACGTTACTGGAACCAGGATGGGGAGCAGAAGGTACAAGAGCAAAAGACACTGTCGAGAACCAGCTGACGGTACTGGAACCCGGATGGGTAGCCGAAGGTTCAAGAGCCAATGGAACTACCGAGGACCAGCTGACGTTACTGGAACCCGGTTACTAAGCAGGAGGTACCCGTGCCTGAAAGCACTATCAAGGACCACCTGACCTTGGTGGAACTCGGATACCCAGAAGGAGGCACCTAAGCCAAAGGCTCTGCCCGGAACCAGCTGACGGTACTGGAACCAGGATGGGGAGCAGAAGGTACAAGAGCAAAAGACACTGCCGAGAACCAGCTGACGGTACTGGAACACGGATGCGTTGGCCAACTGTGCAAGAGCCAATGGCACGACCGAGGACCAGCTGATGGTGCTGGAACCCGGTTACAAAGCTGTAGGTACCCGCGCTTAAAAGCACTACCAAGGACCGCCTGGCGTTGGCGGAACTCGGATACCCAGGAGGAGGCACCTAAGCCAAAGGCTCTGCCCGGAACCAGCTGACGGTGCTGGAACCAGGATGTGGACCTGAAGGTCCACAGGAGAGGAGAGAACAGCTAGGCCGCGAGGCAGCCGCAGTTACTGAACACCAACAGTCCTACAGGGGGAGCTTGGCCTACTGGCACTACAGAACCAGCCTTGACTGCCAATTCACACAGCCCACATAGGAAGCTCCTAAACTGGAGGCACCATGGAGTTGGCTAACCTGACCGCAACATGACGGGGCAACGCATAGGCGTCTCAGTGAGCTTGACACTACCCGGAACCAGCTGACGGTGCTGGAACCAGGCTGAGCACGAGGGAGTACCCGTGACAAAAACACTGCCGAGAACCAGCTGGCGGTGCTGGAACCCGGATGCGTTGCCCAAGTGTGCAAGAGCCAATGGCACCGAGGACCAGCTGACGGTGCTGGAACCCGGTTAGTAAGCTGTAGGTACCCGCGCTTAAAAGCACTACCAAGGACCGCCTGGCGTTGGCGGAACTCGGATACCCAGGAGGAGGCACCTAAGCCAAAAGCTCTGCCCGGAACCAGCTGACGGTGCTGGAACCAGGATGTGGACCTGAAGGTCCACAGGAGAGGAGAGAACAGCTAGGCCGCGAGGCAGCCGCAGTTACCGAACACCAACAGTCCTACAGGGGGAGCTTGGCCTACTGGCACTACAGAACCAGCCTTGACTGCCAATTCACGCAGCCCACATAGGAAGCTCCTAAACTGGAGGCACCATGGAGTTGGCTAACCCGACCGCAACACGACGGGGCAACGCATAGGCGTCTCAGTGAGCTTGACACTACCCGGAACCAGCTGACGGTGCTGGAACCAGGCTGGGCACGAGGGAGTACCCGTGACAAAGACACTGCCGAGAACCAGCTGACGGTGCTGGTACCCGGATGCGTTGCCTATTCAAGATTGTCTTCCTAGAGCCCCAACTAGCAGTGCTGGAGCAAAGGGTAAGCAGGGGGAGCAGAGTGTAGGCCGAAGCCTGCACTGGAGGCAGCTTTGTGTCTGCGTTGCGTTTGCAGGACACGTTGCCGGCTACACAGCGGGGGAACAGCTGGCATTGCCGAACCCCACTAACACATTGGCTGGTGTTTTTCTCTGTGCAGCTAGCACGTCCGGGCAAAAACTGGCGGTGTTAGAGCCCAGGGTCTGAAGGAGGAGCAGAGTGTAGGCCGAAGCCTTAGTGAACCAATTTCAAAGGTAACCTTTAACCCACCCTCAGGTGTTACAATGTAGAAGAGCCACACCTTGTGCAGCAGTAATGCTCCACAAGTGAAAGGTTGCTCTTTAAATTTTGCTCATTGCACACGCAGAATGAAAGACGTACACAATTTTGCCCATTGTACAGTAAAACTGTATTGGAGGCGTGACTTGTCTTTTTAAGGAGACGCAGCATAGGTTTCCAAAATAACGCCTTGGTGCTGGGCGCATCCTCCTGAGCGTTGTTATTTGCTGTACAGGAGTCTGCGCTCTTGTTATCCCTTGGCCATGCCTAGTTAGCGCTGCCCGTCTTATGACCTCATTTCATGTTGGCTGGTGCGGTTAACGATGGCCATGAATCCCAGACCCACAGTGTCTTTTCATAAAGTCACACTGCGGGGCTGGGATTCGTGGCCTTGTGCAGTAAATATGTTCACCGCTCACACATGTCCTTACACCTGCTTCAGACTGGACGGCCTCAGCTGATCCCTTATCGCATGCCGCGGCCATGAGGCCGCACAGTCTGAAGAAGGCGGAAGGAGGGGAGTGAAGACAGGCAAAGATATGCACTGCTCGTGCCCATCAATCACACCCTCGCAGTCAAAATATATCAGACAACGAGGAGCGTTGTGTCAGGCAGGGCGGACGCACAGGCACAGGCAGCCAACCAATGATGTCAGAAGACGTCCAGCGTTACCAATGGGGGTGCTGCGTGTCATTAAAAAGGAAAGTCACACCTCAGGGACAATGTAATGGTCTCTAATGAGACATTTTGTACGTGTTGAGTTCCACGTGGGCAAGGAGAAAAAGTCAACCACCTTGTACAAATGCAGCATTACTGCTGTACAAGGTGGCTGTTATACATAGAAACACCTGTGGGGTTGGGGGGTAGGGTCCCTTTAATTTCAGTTCAGGTGCCTGCGTGGCGTTTGCAGGACACGATGCCGGCTACACAGCAGAGGAACAGCTGGCGTTGCTGAACCCCACTGACACATTGACTGGTGTTTTTCTCTGTGCAGCTAGCACATCCGGGCTCCAACTGGCGGTGTTAGAGCCCAGGGTCAGCAGGAGGAGGAGAGGAGCAGAGTGTAGGCCGAAGCCTGCACTGGTGGCAGCTTTTGTTCTGTTGTGCCAGCGTGGCTTGTGCTGGACACGTTGCCGACTACACAGCAGGGGAACAGCTGGCGGTGCTGAACCCCACTGACACATCAGTGAGTGTTTTTTCTGTGTAGACAACACTTCCAGGTGACAACTGACAGTGTTGAAACCCAGGGAATCAAAGAGGAGCAGAGTGTAGGCCGAAGCCTGCACTGGTGGCAGCTTTTGTTCTGTTGTGCCAGCGTGGCTTGTGCTGGACACGTTGCCGACTACACAGCAGGGGAACAGCTGGCGGTGCTGAACCCCACTGACACAATGGCGGGTGTTTTTCTCTGTGCAGCCAGCACTTCCGGGCCCCAACTGGCGTAGTTAGAGCCCAGGGTCTGCAGGAGGAGCAGAGTGTAGGCCGAAGCCTAGTAGAACCAATTTCAAAGGTAACCTTTAACCCCCCCCTCAGGTGTTGCAAAGTACAAGAGTCACACCTTGTGCAGCACTAATGCTGCACAAGTCAGAGGTTGCTCTATGAATTTTGCTCATTGCACACGCAGAATGAAAGACGTACACAATTTGGCCCATTATACAGTAAGACTGTATTGGAGGCGTGACTTGTGTTTTTAAGGAGACGCAGCACAGGTGCACAAAAATAACGCCTTGGTGCTGGACGCAGCCTCATGAGCGTTGTTATTTGCTGTATAGGAGTCTGCGCTATTGTGATCCCTTGGCCATGCTCTGTGAGCGCTGCCTGTCTTCTCACCTCATTTCATGTCGGCCGGTGCGGTTAGCGATGGCCATGAATCCCAGACCCGCAGTGTCTTTTAATAAAGTCAAACTGCAGAGCTGGGATTCATGGCCTTGCGCAGTAAATATGTTTGCCGCTCACTCATGTCCTTACACCTGCTTCAGACTGGGCGGCCTCCGCTGATCCCTTATCGCATGCCGCGGCCATGAGGCCGCACAGTCTGAAGAAGGCGGAAGGAGATGAGTTAAGACAGGCGAACATATGCACTGCACATGCCCATCAATCACACCCTCGCAGTCAAAATAGATCACACAACGAGGGGCGTTGTGTCGGGCAGGGCGGACGCACAGGCACAGCCGGCCGACCAATGATGTCAGAAAGCGGGCAGCGCTACCAAAGGGGGTGCTGCGGGTGATTAAAAAGAAAAGTCACACCTCAGGGACACTGTAATGGTCGCTAATGAGAGACATTTTTTACGTGTTTGTTGAGTTCGACGTGGGCAAGGAGACAAAGTCAGCCACCTGCTGCTATACATAGAAACACCTGGGGGGGCAGGTTCCCTTTAATTCCAGTTCAGGTGCCTGCATGGCGTTTGCAGGACACGATGCCGGCTACACAGCAGGGGAACAGCTGGCGGTGCTGAACCCCACTGACACATTGGCTGGTGTTTTTCTCTGTGCAGCTAGCACGTCAGGGCAAAGACTGGCGGTGTTAGAGCCCAGGGACAGCAGGAGGAGGAGAGGAGCAGAGTGTAGGCCGAAGCCTGCACTGGAGGCAGCTTTTGGTCTGTTGTGCCAGCGTGGCTTGTGCTGGACACGATGCCGTCTACACAGCAGGGGAACAGCTGGCGGTGCTGAACCCCACTGACACATTGGCTGGTGTTTTTCTCTGTGCAGCTAGCACGTCCGGGCAAAAACTGGCGGTGTTAGAGCCCAGGGACAGCAGGAGGAGGAGAGGAGCAGAGTGTAGGCCGAAGCCTGCACTGGAGGCAGCTTTTGTTCTGTTGTGCCAGCGTGGCTTGTGCTGGACACGTTGCCGACTACACAGCAGGGGAACAGCTGGCGGTGCTGAACCCCACTGACACATCAGCGAGTGTTTTTTCTGTGTAGACAACACTTCCAGGTGACAACTGACAGTGTTGAAACCCAGGGAATCAAAGAGGAGCAGATTGTAGGTCAAAGCCTGCAGTGGAGCAAGTTGAAAGGGAACCTTTAACCCCCCCCCCAACAGGCATTTGTTGCTGAAAGAGCCATCTTGTACAGCAGTAATACTGCACATGGAAAATGGTGGCTCCTAAAATTATGCTCCTTGCAAACGCTGAAGTATACACTCATATAATGTGTCCCCTCACACCGTTAAACCGTCCCGGAGGTGGGACTTTCCTTTGTAATGTGACACAGCACAGCCGTCATTCCAACCCCCTTGGTGCCGTGCGCCACCTCCTCAACGTTGTTTGGTTCTGTCACGAAGCCCGCGCTGTAATGTTATCCCTTGGCCATGCACAGTTAGCGGTGCCCGTCTTCTGACATCATTTAGGTGTCAGGCTGGCAGTGCCTGTGCATCCAAGCTGCCCGAGATCCAACCTCGCAGTGTCATCTAATGTAATCCCACTGCGGGCCTGGGATCCATGGGCATGCGCAGTGCATATCATCGCCTCTCACTCCCCTCCTTCCTGCTTCTTCAGACTGTGCGGCGTCACGGCCGTGGCATGCTATTAGGGATCAGCTGATGCCGCCTAGTCTGAAGAAGCGTGAAGAAGGGGAGTGAGAGGCTAGTATATGCACTGCGCATGACCATGGATACCAGGCCCACTGTGGGATCACATTAGAGGACACTGCGAGGTGGGATTTCGGGCAGCGTGGACGCACAGGCGCAGCCAGGACGACAACAAATGATGTCAAAGGACGGGCAGCGCAAACTGTGCATGGCCAAGGGATAACATAACAGCGCAGGGTCCATGACAGAATCAAACAACGCTAAGGAGGCAGCGCACGGAGCCAAGGGGGTAGGAATGACGGCTGTGCTGCGTCACATTACAAAGGAAAGTCCCACCTCTGGGATGGTTTGACGGTGTGAGGGGACACATTTTTAGTGTTTACTTCTATGTTTGCAAGGAGCATAATTAAAAGAGCAACCTTTTCCTTTTGCATCCTTAGTGCTGCACAAGATGGCTCTTTCAGCTACAAACGTCTTGGGGGGGTTCCCTTTCAACTTGCTCCAATCAGGCTTCGGCCTACACTCTGTTCCTCTGCTCCTCCTGCTGTCCCTGGGCTCGTCCGAGGGTGAGTATATTCCTATTAGGTATATACTCACCCTCGGACGCGCCCTGCTTCTTTCCGACAGCCTTCCTTCCGAAGAATCAGCGCTTGAAGGACCTTCGGTGACGTCACGACTTCTGATTTGTCGCGCGAGCGGTCACATGGGCGGTCGCGCGACCAATCACAAGCCGCGACGTCACCGCGACGTCACCGCAAGGTCTTGGAAGCGCTGATTCGAAGAAGGAAGGTTCCCGGTTAGTACCAGGGCGCGTCAGAGGGTAAGTATTGCGATATTTTTTATTTTAATTCTTTATTTTACACTTAAATCTGAATTCCGATACCAATTCCCGATATCTTAAACATATCGGGAATCGGTATCGGAATTCCGATTCCAGATTCAGAAGATCGCCGACTTCATGGCCGACCCCACACTGGGGTCGGGTCGGGTTTCATGAAACCCGACCTTGCCAAAAGTCGGCGACTTCTGAATATTACCGACCCGTTTCGCTCAACCCTAGTAACAGGTAAACGTTCACGGGTCCATGTGGAGGTGGACTGTGACGGCTCCTGCAGCGATGATTCTGAGGAACTTGTGTATGAGGAGTGTTGTGAATTCTGTGGCTGAATTCACTCCTGTGGTCACAAGTGGTACTGCAGCTTCTGAGCTTCCTCCCTCAGGTGTTCTGGTGAGCTCGTTGGCTGCTTTGTTATTTAACTCCACCTGATTCTGTCTTCCTTGCTCCTTGTCAATGTTCCAGTGTTGGATCTGAGCTTCTGGATCTTTCCTGTGGCCTGCTGCTCTGCTTAGATAAGTGCTTCTTTGCTTTTGTTGCTACTTTTTCTGTCCAGCTTGTCATTTCGTTTTGCTGGAAGCTCTGAGACGCAAAGGGTGTACCGCCGTGCCGTTAGTTCGGCACGGTGGGTCTTTTTGCCCCCTTTGCGTGGTTTTTTGCTTTAGGGTTTTTTGTAGACTGCAAAGTTCTCTTTGCTATCCTCGCTCTATCTAGAATATCGGGCCTCACTTTGCTGAATCTATTTCATCCCTACGTTTGTCTTTTCATCTTGCTAACAGTCATTATATGTGGGGGGCTGCCTTTTCCTTTGGGGTATTTCTCTGAGGCAAGTCAGGCTTGTTTTTCTATCTTCAGGCTAGTCAGCTCCTCAGGCTGTGCCGAGTTGCATAGGTAGTGTCAGGCGCAATCCACAGCTGCCTTTAGTTGTGTTTAGGATAGGTTCAGGTATTGCGGTCTACAGAGATTCCACGTCTCAGAGCTCGTTCTATTGTTTTTGGGTTATTGTCAGATCACTGTATGTGCTCTGATTGCTGGCACACTGTGTCACTGGATTGCCAACATTACAGAGGAGGAGTCAATGCGTACAGACTGGATTCCTGCAATCCTTGGAGTGGGCAGGACACGTCCTGCGCCACTCGCACGATCTGTACCTGGCTCAACAACATTAACCCAATGGGCAGTGAGGGAAATGTATCGCCCCTGTCCATGTTGACTGGTCCACGCATCGGTGGTGAGGTGGACCTTGCTACTGATGGCGTTCAGTAGCGCGTGTTTTATGTGTCCCTCCACATGCTTGTGCAGGGCAGGGACGGCTTGCCTGCTGAAGTAAAAGTGGCTGAGCACCTTGTACTGTGGGACTGCCAATGCCATCAAGTCACGGAAGCTGTCAGTCTCCACCAGCCTGAATGAGAGCATTTCCAGTGACAGAAGTTTGGCAATGCCTGCATTCAGAGCCTGTGCTCGGGGGTGGTTGGCCGAGAATGCCCGCCTTTTCTCCCATGCCTGTACTACCGATGGCTGTAGAGTAGACTGGGAGTGTGAGGATGACTGGGAATGTGGTGCTATGGGTGGAATTACACTAGGTCTCTGGACAACAGTCCCAGAGGTTCTTCCATGGCGATCCTGGGAGGAAGCCAAACCAGCTGTGCGTGAGCTGGAGGAAGAGGCAACACGAGCTGAAGAGGTGGTAGCTGCCGCTGTTGGTTGGCCTAGGTCTTCAGTGTGTTTTTGTAACTCCACCGCGTGCCTGGTCCGCACATGTTTCCACATATTTGTGGTATTGAGGTTGCTGACACTTTTACCTCTTTTGACTTTCTGATGACACAGCTTGCATTTGACAAAACAAATGTCATCTGCAACTGTGTCAAAAAAGGACCAGGCACTGCAAGTCTTGGGAGCGCCCTTTTTGGCTTTTGAAAGAGACAGGCTCCTAACGGGTGCCAAAGTGGAGGCTACAGGCTCCGCAGTCTTCCCCCTCCCTCTCCCTCTTTGGCCCGTTAGGGGAATCTCTTCCTCAGAGCTGCTCCCACCACCTTCCTGTTCCTCACGCCACGATGGGTCAAGGACCTCATCATCTCCACTACCCTCTGCCACCAACTGCTCCTCCTGGGTAGTCTCGGCAGCACAGTACGCACCAGAAAGCGGCACCTGAGTTTCATCATCAGATGCGTACTGCGCTGTGGTCACCGCAGGCACTGGCCCACCCGCCTCTTCAGAGTCAGAGAGACAAAGCTGTTGGGCATCACTGCACACTGCCTCTTCTTCCATTTCTCCAATGCTGCTTGGCTGGCCCCCTGTTTCCAAGCCAAGAGATTCAGAGAACAGAAGTAGAGACGGCTCCTGTCCTGGGCTGTCTGACTGCCTGGCCAATTTGGCAGGTGGTGAAGAGACAGATGGCTGCTCTCCAGTGGTCTGTGCCTGAGAGGATGTGGCACTAATTGAAGTCGATGCCGATGCGTTAGCTGCCATCCATCCGACAACGGCTTCAATTTGATCTTCACGCAGCAGCGGTGCACGGCGCTCTCCGACAAAGTTGCGCATGAAGGACTGTTCCCTGCTGAAACTGAGTGATGATGAGTCACCGGTGCCCGCAGCAGGCACAGAATCACCACGTCCTCTCCCTGCTCCTCTCCCTGCTCCGCGCCCACGCCCACGTGCCTTACTCCCTGCCCTCTTTATCTTGGTTGACAGATAAAGATAAGCAGAAAAGTACTAAGGCCTTAGTGTGCTTATTCCTGAAATGCTCCTCCTAACAGGTGTAAGAAACACTAATGTTGTAAAGTGTGGACTAGACTTTATTATTGATAAAATGTGGCCTACACAAGTGTTAAGTGGTGTTTGGTGAACTTTAACTCACACGGGGACCGTGCAGACAGCCGTAAACGGCGCTGCAAGGCCCAAAAACACTCCTCTAAGTTATCCTATGTAGTGTTTTTCCACTATTTAGCTGGAGACGGGTGGAAAGACACTAATAGGAAATTTTAAAAAAAAATTTCAACAGGCTGCACTATTTCAAAAAAAGGACAAGTTATTTAACGGTATGAGGCAGTAACGCACCCTGAGCTGAATACAACTGGCTGTGGCTGCACACAAACTACAGGGCGAGCTGCGCTCACACAGAGACCGTGCAGACAGCCGTAAACGGCGCTGCAAGGCCCAAAAACCCTCCTCTAGGTTATCCTATATAGTGTTTTTCCACTATTTAGCTGGAGACGGGTGGAAAGACACTAATAGGAAAATTTTGTAAAAATTTTCAGCAAGCTGCACTATTTGAAAAAAAGGAAAAGTTTTTTCACGGTATGAGGCAGTGACGCACCCTGAGCTGAATACAACTGGCTGTGGCTGCACACAGACTACAGGGCGAGCTGCGCTCACACGGAGACCGTGCAGACAGCCGTAAACGGCGCTGCAAGGCCCCAAAACCCCCCTCTAGGTTATCCTATGTAGTGTTTTTCCACAATTTAGCTGGAGACAGGTGGAAAAACACTAATAGGAAATTTTAAAAAAAATGTGCAGCAGGCTGCACTATGAGCAAAAAAGGACAATGGATAGAACTGTATGAGGCAGTGTGAACCCCCCCTGAGCTGAATACAACCGGGTATATGGCTGCACACAGACTACAGAGTGAGCTGCACACACATACACACACAGAGACCTTGCAGGACGCTGTTAAAACAGCGCTGCAAGGCAAGAGCAAGGTGAACAGTGAACAACACACAGCGTTTGCTAAATTAGCCTTGGAAAAGCAAAATAAAGCAATTAGCTATCTCAACTGGCCCTCAGTTAGAACACAGCGTCCTGTCCCTAACTGAAATCACAGCAGAGTGAGCGCAAAATGGCGGCAGCGTTTTTTATAGTGCAGAGTGACATCATTTCAGCAGCCAATCACAGCCTTGCCAGTACTTACATCCCCACCATGCTAAACAGGATGTGCCCACACTTCCATTCATTCCTCATTGGCTGCTGCGTGCAGTTTGAATTCTGGGAACTTCCGATTCCGGTATCCGATACGCGGGAAGTATCTGAATTCGGTATCAGAATTCCGATACCGCAAATATCGGCCGATACCCGATACTTGCGGTATCGGAATGCTCAACACTAGTGACTGCATGTATGCAAAACGCATACTTGCGCCTGCTCACTCCCAGTGTCAGCAATGGAGAGTCCTGGCAGCATTGTATCATGCACGCTGTGAGAATTCACTAGTCTACAATCACATAGAGTGATTGCAAACTTGAACCCTGAACCTGGACCACCTCTATAATAAGGACTCTGTGACTAGTACATTTTCTTGTTTTCATTACCTGAGCTTTTTTTTAAAAAAAATGTATAGTAACCTTGTTACAGAGATGTTTGCAGTGTTCCTTGCTATTCATGATGCTCAGATTTTCCAGGAAACTGACTCATCATCCTTGGACAAGCTAGATACAATTACTCAAAATGCCTACAATGTTGAGTTATGTTATGTTACCTTGGTATTTGCAGAATTAGATTTGCAAGTTGTTTCTGGTATATATTCATATTTTGGTAATTCCATCTGTTTATCTATATTTAATTATATTTAATAATTTCATTCTCTTTTCTTTTGCAAACCCATTACACAGTTTTTAATTGTAGGAGCCTCAAAGTTCCATTGTTGAGCACTAAGCAGTGACTAGGGGAATAAAATTTCAAAATTCAGCACAATATCCCATAGCTTCATGGGCAGACTTATCTACTATATAATTGTCTAAGGGTCACTTCCATCTTTCTGTCTGTCCTTATGTCTGTCTGTCTGTCACGGATATTCATTGGTCGCGGCCTCTGTCTGTCATGGAAATCCAAGTCGCTGGTTGGTCATGGCAAAACGCCCACGACTATTGCCACGACCAATCAGCGACGGGCACAGTCCGCCGGCAAAATGGCCGCTCCTGCCTCCCGGCAGTCAGTGCCCGCTCCATACTCCCCTCCAGTCAGCCCTCACATAGGGTTAATGCCAGCATTAATGGACCACTGTGTAATGCACTCCATTAACGTAGCTATTATCCCTGTGTGACCAACTTTTTACTATTGATGCTGCGCATGCAGCATCAATAGTAAAAACATCTAATGTTACAAATAATAATAAAAAAAAATGTTATTCTCACCCTCCGATGTCGCGCCCTGTCCTCGGCAGTGCAAGTGGCAGGTTCCGGTGCCAAGGATGCTATGCGAGAAGGACCTTCCATGACATCACGGTCATGTGAACGCGACGTCATCACAGGTCCTGCGCTCATACCAACCCTGGGACCGGAAGCTGCCACGTGCACCACACACAGGCGCTAGGACTACAAGGGGCCTTCTGAAGGTGAGTATATGTTTATTTTTTATTTTAATTCATTTCAAAAACCTGAAATATGAAAAATGAGAGCTTTTAGCGCATAAAAATGGCCAATTTTATGTGTACCTGGTAGCCCCTTTACGGCATCTCTCTTATACCAGGTCCTAAAACTTGCCTTACCTCGCTGAGAATAAACGTCTCCATCTGAATGGGTACATGTGAAAACTTCTTCCTAGACTAAAATTCTCTCTCTCTGTGGAGGGGTATTGGACCTGCTGTAATTAAAACACCTGAAGCTAGGAGGCGGAGTGCACGATCAGAAGGCTACAGAATACATTTCAAAATCCTGACGGGCACATCCAAACATAGACTAAGTGTGAACAGGTGCTGAACCTAGAGTCGCCAACTCGTATATAGTTAAGTAAATAAGGCAGCAAACTGCAGCGCTAAAACATGTAAACTTGAAAACACGAAATTTGAACTGCATTACTGCACTAGAAATATGAAAAATGAGAGCTTTTAGCGCATAAAAATGGCCAATTTTATGTGTACCTGGTAGCCCAATTACGGCATCTCTCTTATACCAGGTCCTAAAACTTGCCTTACCTCGCTGAGAATAAACGTCTCCATCTGAATGGGTACATGTGAAAACCTCTTCCTAGACTAAAATTCTCTCTCTCTGTGGAGGGGTATTGGACCTGCTGTAATTAAAACACCTGAAGCTAGGAGGCGGAGTGCACGATCAGAAGGCTAAAGAATACATTTCAAAAACCTGACGGGCACATCCAAACACAGACTAAGTGTGAACAGGTGCTGAACCTAAAGTCGCCAACTCGTATATAGTTAAGTAAATAAGGCAGCAAACTGCAGCGCTAAAACATGTAAACTTGAAAACACTAAATTTGAACTGCATTACTGCACTAGAAATATGAAAAATGAGAGCTTTTAGAGCATAAAAATGGCCAATTTTATGTGTACCTGGTAGCCCCTTTACGGCATCTCTCTTATACCAGGTCCTAAAACTTGCCTTACCTTGCTGAGAATAAACGTCTCCATCTGAATGGGTACATGTGAAAACCTCTTCCTAGACTAAAATTCTCTCTCTCTGTGGAGGGGTATTGGACCTGCTGTAATTAAAACACCTGAAGCTAGGAGGCGGAGTGCACGATCAGAAGGCTAAAAAATACATTTCAAAAACCTGACCGGCACATCCAAACATAGACTAAGTGTGAACAGGTGCTGAACCTAGAGTCGCCAACTCGTATATAGTTAAGTAAATAAGGCAGCACACTGCAGCGCTAAAACATGTAAACTTGAAAACACGAAATTTGAACTGCATTACTGCACTAGAAATATGAAAAATGAGAGCTTTTAGTGCATAAAAATGGCCAATTTTATGTGTACCTGGTAGCCCCTTTACGGCATCTCTCTAATACCAGGTCCTAAAACTTGCCTTACCTCGCTGAGAATAAACGTTTCCATCTGAATGGGTACATGTGAAAACCTCTTCCTAGACTAAAATTCTCTCTCTCTGTGGAGGGGTATTGGACCTGCTGTAATTAAAACACCTGAAGCTAGGAGGCAGAGTGCACGATCAGAAGGCTAAAAAATACATTTCAAAAACCTGACCGGCACATCCAAACATAGACTAAGTGTGAACAGGTGCTGAACCTAGAGTCGCCAACTCGTATATAGTTAAGTAAATAAGGCAGCACACTGCAGCGCTAAAACATGTAAACTTGAAAACACGAAATTTGAACTGCATTACTGCACTAGAAATATGAAAAATGAGAGCTTTTAGCGCATAAAAATGGCCAATTTTATGTGTACCTGGTAGCCCCTTTACGGCATCTCTCTTATACCAGGTCCTAAAACTTGCCTTACCTCGCTGAGAATAAACGTCTCCATCTGAATGGGTACATGTGAAAACCTCTTCCTAGACTAAATTTCTCTCTCTCTGTGGAGGGGTATTGGACCTGCTGTAATTAAAACACCTGAAGCTAGGAGGCGGAGTGCACGATCAGAAGGCTAAAGAATACATTTCAAAAACCTGACGGGCACATCCAAACATAGACTAAGTGTGAACAGGTGCTGAACCTAGAGTCGCCAACTCGTATATAGTTAAGTAAATAAGACAGCAAACTGCAGCGCTAAAACATGTAAACTTGAAAACACGAAATTTGAACTGCATTACTGCACTAGAAATATGAAAAATGAGAGCTTTTAGCGCATAAAAATGGCCAATTTTATGTGTACCTGGTAGCCCCTTTACGGCATCTCTCTTATACCAGGTCCTAAAACTTGCCTTACCTCGCTGAGAATAAACGTCTCCATCTGAATGGGTACATGTGAAAACCTCTTCCTAGACTAAAATTCTCTCTCTCTCTGTGGAGGGGTATTGGACCTGCTGTAATTAAAACACCTGAAGCTAGGAGGCGGAGTGCACGATCAGAAGGCTAAAGAATACATTTCAAAAACCTGACCGGCACATCCAAACATAGACTAAGTGTGAACACGATCAGTGTTGTCACCGTCCACATCTATTTAACCCTTTAGATGCTGCTGTCAATAATGACTATATCATATAAATGGTTAACAGCGTATGGGGCTCCCACTTTAACCCCATCTGCACCCTAAGATCATAATTGTGTGGTCCTGATGTTTGCCATGGCATTTCAAGAGCAAATAGTGGCCTTAGAGTCTGCCGCTTACACTGACCTGTTAAAAAGTCAACGACATTTAGGTGGTGAAAATTAACTTTTTCATTCCTATCATGCCACTTTGTATTAATTCCTGAAAAGCACCTGAAGGGTTAATAAACTACCTGGCAGCAGCTTTCAATATGTCAGGAAGTGTTGTTTTTAAAATGGTATCACTTTTGGGGGTTTTGCAATATATAAGACCCCTAAAGTTACTTCAAACCTGGATAGGTCCCTAAAGAAATAATTTTGTAAATTTCCTTGAAAAAAATGAAAAATTACTGCTACACTTTTAAACCTCCTAAAATGTTAACAAAATCAAATTACATTTTACAAATAGTGCTGATGTAAATCAGACATATTATTTATTAGATGTTTTTGCTATGGTATGACTATCTGAATTAAAGGTATAATCATTCAAAGTTTGAAAATTGCAAATTTTTTACATTTTTGTCAAATTTCTGATATTTTTTAGAAATAAATACAAAATACAGTGGGGCAAAAAAGTATTTAGTCAGTCAGCAATAGTGCAAGTTCCACCACTTAAAAAGATGAGAGGCGTCTGTAATTTACATCATAGGTAGACCTCAACTATGGGAGACAAACTGAGAAAAAAAAATCCAGAAAATCACATTGTCTGTTTTTTTAACATTTTATTTGCATATTATGGTGGAAAATAAGTATTTGGTCAGAAACAAAATTTCATCTCAATACTTTGTAATATATCCTTTGTTGGCAATGACAGAGGTCAAACGTTTTCTGTAAGTCTTCACAAGGTTGCCACACACTGTTGTTGGTATGTTGGCCCATTCCTCCATGCAGATCTCCTCTAGAGCAGTGATGTTTTTGGCTTTTCGCTTGGTAACACGGACTTTCAACTCCCTCCAAAGGTTTTCTATAGGGTTGAGATCTGGAGACTGGCTAGGCCACTCCAGGACCTTGAAATGCTTCTTACGAAGCCACTCCTTCGTTGCCCTGGCAGTGTGCTTTGGATCATTGTCATGCTGAAAGACCCAGCCACGTTTCATCTTCAATGCCCTTGCTGATGGAAGGAGGTTTGCACTCAAAATCTCACGACACATGGCCCCATTCATTATTTCATGTACCCGGATCAGTCATCCTGGCCCCTTTGCAGAGAAACAGCCAAAAAGCATGATGTTTCCACCACCATGCTTTACAGTAGGTATGGTGTTTGATGGATGCAACTCAGTATTCTTTTTCCTCCAAACACGACAAGTTGTGTTTCTACCAAACAGTTCCAGTTTGGTTTCCTCAGACCATAGGACATTCTCCCAAAACTCCTCTGGATCATCCAAATGCTCTCTAGCAAACTTCAGACGGGCCCGGACATGTACTGGCTTAAGCAGTGGGACACGTCTGGCACTGCAGGATCTGAGTCCATGGTGGCGTAGTGTGTTACTTATGGTAGGCCTTGTTACATTGGTCCCAGCTCTCTGCAGTTCATTCACTAGGTCCCCCCGCGTGGTTCTGAGATTTTTGCTCACCGTTCTTGTGATCATTCTGACCCCACGGGGTGGGATTTTGCGTGGAGCCCCAGATCGAGGGAGATTATCAGTGGCCTTGTATGTCTTCCATTTTCTAATTATTGCTCCCACTGTTGATTTCTTCACTCCAAGCTGGTTGGCTATTGCAGATTCAGTCTTCCCAGCCTGGTGCAGGGCTACAATTTTCTTTCTGGTGTCCTTTGACAGCTCTTTGGTCTTCACCATAGTGGAGTTTGGAGTCAGACTGTTTGAGGGTGTGCACAGGTGTCTTTTTATACTGATAACAAGTTTAAACAGGTGCCATTACTACAGGTAATGAGTGGAGGAAAGAGGAGACTCTTAAAGAAGAAGTTACAGGTCTGTGAGAGCCAGAAATCTTGATTGTTTGTTTCTGACCAAATACTTATTTTCCACCATAATATGCAAATAAAATGTTAAAAAAACAGACAATGTGATTTTCTGGATTTTTTTTTCTCAGTTTGTCTCCCATAGTTGAGGTCTACCTATGATGTAAATTACAGACGCCTCTCATCTTTTTAAGTGGTGGAACTTGCACTATTGCTGACTGACTAAATACTTTTTTGCCCCACTGTATATCAACTTAATTTACCATTATCATAAAGTATAATGTGTCACGAAAAAACAATCTCAAAATCACTGAAATTTGTTGAAGCATTCCAGAGTTATTACCACATAAAGTGACTCTGGTCAGATTTTTAAAATATGGCTCTGTCACTAAGAGGTTAAAATGGACAGAATACTACTCAGACATCACAGGGTGAGGGTAAAACAGTGTGGCAATAATGTATTGAACTAAAGACAGACAATAACATATAAAACAGTCCCAGCAAATACACAAGATGGTGCAAATGTCAGAGTCTCATCTTCCGCTGGCATGCCGAGATTAGAGCATTTGCGACTTTGGGGCTTCCAGGGTCGAATACCCCCACCAGTGGCATCCTGCTTTTGGCAGGCACCCACAGAAAGGAGGTAATGACAAGCTTAGGAAGCTGACAGTCCAGTAAGGTACATGGCCAGGTGACCTGATTGTTCTCCAAACGTCTCCATGGGGTTAGGTGACATATCTGCATTCCTCCAGCTGGGACCATGGCCCCTTAAGCTGACTACCTGCAGAGTGTCTGAAATCTGTATCCCTCCGATTGGAGTCATAGTGTCCTGGCTGCTGTTCTGTAGAGTGTCTCAGTAGAAGTATAAAAGTCCTTTTTTATACCTACATCTGTCTTTCAGGCCATCTGTCATGATCCCAATGGCAGGGGATCACAAAAGGACAAGCACAAAAACAAAACAAGCTCTAGGGTGATGGAACCTGAGCTGACCGCGATCCTGAACCTAAACACACAACTAGCAGTAGCCGGGGAACGTACCTACGATGATTCCTAGACGTCTCGCGCCAGCCGAAGGATTAACTTCCCCTATAAGAAGAAACACAGACCTCACTTGCCTCCAGAGAAACACCCCACAGAAATAGCAGCCCCCCACATGTAATAACGGTGAAATGAGAGGAAAGCACATACGTAGTTATGAAAATAGAATCAGCAAAAATGAGGCCCGCTAAAGCTAGATAGCAGAGGATACAAAAGTGAACTGCGCGGTCAGCGAAAAACCCTTCAAAAAACCATCCTGAAATTACTTGAACTCATGTGCCAACTCATGGAACATGAGGAGTAATTTCAGCCCACTAGAGCAACCAGCAGCAAGGAAACACATCTCTGCAAGCTGGACTAAGACAAAAATTAAGCAAAACGTGGAACAGGAAAATCAAAACTTAGCTTGTCCTGAAGATAACAGACGCAGGGAGCAGAGGTAAAAAGACACGCTGATTACATTGATAGCCGGCGAGGAAATGACAAAAAAGCCAGGTTAAATAGGAAACTCCCATAACCTGATGGAACAGGTGGACACCAGAGACCGCAGAGAACACAAGTCACCCAGTACCATCAGTAACCACCAGAGGGAGCCCAAAAACAGAACTCACAACAGTACCCCCCCTTGAGGAGGGGTCACCGAACCCTCACGAGAACCACCAGGGCGACCAGGATGAGCCCTATGAAAAGCACGGACCAAATCGGCAGCATGAACATCAGAGGCAATCACCCAAGAATTATCCTCCTGACCATAACCCTTCCACTTGACCAAATACTGGAGTTTCCGTCTGGAAACACGAGAATCCAAGATCTTCTCCACAACATACTCCAATTCACCCTCCACCAGCACCGGAGCAGGAGGCTCAAGCGAAGGAACGACAGGTACCTCATACTTCCGCAACAACGACCGATGGAACACATTATGAATAGCAAACTATGCCGGGAGATCCAAACGAAACGACACAGGGTTAAGAATTTCCAAGATCCTATAGGGACCGATGAACCGAGGCTTGAACTTAGGAGAAGAGACCTTCATAGGAACAAAACGAGAAGACAACCACACCAAGTCCCCAACAAGAAGTCGAGGACCCACGCGGCGACGGCGATTAGCAAACTGCTGAGCCCTCTCCTGGGACAACTTCAAATTGTCCACCACATGACTCCAAATCTGATGCAACCTATCCACCACCATGTCCACTCCAGGACAGTCAGAAGGCTCCACCTGACCAGAGGAAAAACGAGGATGAAACCCCGAATTACAAAAGAAAGGAGACACCAAGGTAGCAGAACTAGCCCGATTATTAAGGGCAAACTCGGCAAGCGGCAAAAAGGAAACCCAGTCATCTTGATCAACAGAAACAAAACACCTTAAATAAGTTTCTAGAGTCTGATTAGTTCGTTCCGTCTGGCCATTCGTCTGAGGATGGAATGCAGACGAAAAGGACAAATCAATGCCCATCTTAGCACAGAACGTCCGCCAAAATCTAGACACAAACTGGGATCCCCTGTCAGAAACGATGTTCTCCGGAATGCCATGCAAACGGACCACGTTTTAAAAAAACAGAGGGACCAACTCAGAGGAGGAAGGTAACTTAGGCAAGGGTACCAGATGAACCATCTTAGAAAAGCGGTCACACACAACCCATATGACGGACATTTTTTGAGAGACAGGGAGATCCGAAATAAAGTCCATGGAAATGTACGTCCAAGGCCTCTTCGGGATAGGCAAAGGTAACAACAATCCACTGGCCCGAGAACAGCAAGGCTTAGCCCGAGCGCAAACTCCACAAGACTGCACGAAAGAACGCACATCCCTCGACAAGGAAGGCCACCAAAAAGACCTGGCCACCAAGTCTCTAGTACCAAATATTCCAGGATGACCTGCCAACACAGAAGAATGGACCTCGGAGATGACTCTACTGGTCCAATTATCCGGAACAAACAGTCTTTCCGGCGGACAACGATCAGGTTTATCCGCCTGAAACTCCTGCAAAGCACGTCGCAAGTCTGGGGAGACAGCCGACAAAATCACCCCATCCCTAAGGATACCAGTGGGCTCAGAATTTCCAGGGGAGTCAGGCACAAAACTCCTAGAAAGAGCATCCGCCTTCACATTCTTTGAACCTGGCAGGTATGAAACCACAAAATTGAAACGGGAGAAAAACAGTGACCAACGAGCCTGTCTAGGATTCAGACGCTTGGCAGACTCAAGGTACATCAGATTTTTGTGATCAGTCAAGACCACCACACGATGTCTAGCACCCTCAAGCCAATGACGCCACTCCTCAAATGCCCACTTCATGGCCAAAAGCTCCCGATTACCAACATCATAATTCCGTTCAGCGGGCGAAAATTTTCTAGAAAAGAACGCACATGGCTTCATCACTGAGCCATCGGAGCTTCTCTGTGACAAAACCGCCCCCGCTCCGATCTCGGAAGCATCGACCTCAACCTGAAAAGGAAGCGACGTATCTGGCTGACGCAACACAGGAGCAGAAGAAAACCGGCGCTTAAGTTCCTGAAAGGCCTCCACAGCCGCAGGAGACCAATCAGTAACATCAGCACCCTTTTTAGTCAAATCCGTCAAAGGCTTAACAACACTAGAAAAATTAGTTATGAAGCGACGATAAAAATTAGCAAAGCCCAAGAACTTCTGTAGACTCTTAAGAGATGTAGGCTGCGTCCAGTCACAAATAGCCTGAACCTTGACGGGATCCATCTCAATAGTAGAAGGGGAAAAAATATACCCCAAAAAAGAAATCTTCTGGACTCCAAAGAGACATTTAGAACCCTTTACAAACAAAGAATTGGCCCGCAGGACCTGAAACACCTTCCTGACCTGCTGAACATGAGACTCCCAGTCATCAGAAAAAAACAAAACATCATCCAAATACACGATAATAAATTTATCCAGATATTCACGGAAAATATCGTGCATAAAAGACTGGAAGACAGAAGGAGCATTAGGAAGTCCAAAAGGCATCACCAAATACTCGAAATGGCCCTCAGGCGTATTAAATGCGGTTTTCCACTCATCACCCTGCCTTATCCGCACAAGATTATACGCACCCCGAAGATCAATCTTAGTGAACCATTTAGCCCCCTTAATGCGAGCGAACAAATCAGTCAACAATGGCAAAGGATACTGATATTTGACTGTAATCTTATTCAAAAGACGATAATCTATGCAAGGCCTCAAGGAACCATCTTTTTTGGCCACAAAAAAAAAACCTGCTCCCAAAGGGGACGAAGATGGACGGATATGTCCCTTTTCCAAGGACTCCTTAACATAATTCCGCATAGCAGTATGCTCTGGCACTGACAGATTGAACAAACGACCTTTAGGGAATTTACTGCCGGGAATCAAATCTATAGCACAATCGCAATCCCTGTGAGGAGGAAGCGAACTGAGCTTAGGCTCCTCAAAAACCTCCCGATAATCAGACAAAACTACCGGAACCTCAGAAGGAGTAGATGAAGCGATAGAAATCGGAGATGCATCATCATGAACCCCCTGACATCCCCAGCTTAACACAGACATTGTTTTCCAGTCCAGGACTGGGTTATGAGTTTGTAACCATGGCAGACCAAGCACTAAGACATCATGTAAATTATACAGTACCAGGAAGCGAATCACCTCCTGATGAACGGGAGTCATACGCATGGTCACTTGTGTCCAGTACTGAGGTTTATTCATAGCCAAAGGTGTAGAGTCAATTCCCTTCAAAGGAATAGGGACTTCCAGAGGCTCAAGACTAAACCCACATCGCTTGACAAATGACCAATCCATAAGACTCAGGGCAGCGCCTGAATCTACATAGGCATCGACGGAAATGGATGATAATGAACAAATTAGCGTCACAGACAGAATGAACTTAGACTGTAAAGTACCAATGGCAACAGACTTATCAACCTTTTTTGTGCGTTTAGAGCATGCTGATATAACATGAGCTGAATCACCACAATAAAAACACAATCCATTTTTCCGCCTATAATTTTGCCGTTCACTTCTGGACTGAATTCTATCACATTGCATTATCTCAGGTGCCTGTTCAGAAGACACCGCCAAATGGTGCACAGGTTTGCGCTCCCGTAAACGCCGATCAATCTGAATAGCCATAGTCATGGACTCATTCAGACCTGTAGGCGCCGGGAACCCCACCATAACATCTTTAATGGCCTCAGAAAGGCCATCTCTGAATTTTGCAGCCAAAGCGCACTCATTCCACTGAGTAAGCACCGACCACTTCCGAAATTTCTGACAATATATTTCTGCTTCATCTTGCCCCTGAGAGAGAGCCAATAAAGCTTTTTCAGCCTGAATCTCTAGGTTAGGTTCCTCATAGAGCAAACCCAATGCCAGAAAAAACGCATCCACATTGAGCAACGCAGGATCCCCTGGTGCCAATGCAAATGCCCAACTCTGAGGGTCACCCCGCAGGAAAGATATAACAATCTTGACCTGCTGAGCAGGGTCTCCAGAGGAGCGAGATTTCAAGGAAAGAAACAACTTGCAATTGTTCCTAAAATTCAGAAAACTAGATCTATCTCCAGAAAAAAACTCTGGGACAGGAATTCTAGGTTCAGACATAGGCGTATGTACAACAAAATCTTGTATATTTTGAACCTTAGCAGCAAGATTATTCAGGCTGGAAGCCAAACTCTGGACGTCCATGATAAACAGGTGAGGTCAGAGCCATTCAAGGATTAAGAGGAGGAAAGAAGCAGTCAAGCTGCAATTAAGGCTAGGCAGCAAACACTGAGGAGGAGAAAAAAAAAAAAAAAAAAAAAAACTTCCTCAGACTACTTTTCCTCCTACTTCAGCCAAAACGATGACCAATTTTTTCTGGCCGGCTATACTGTCATGATCCCAATGGCAGGGGATCACAAAAGGACAAGCACAAAAACAAAACAAGCTCTAGGGTGATGGAACCTGAGCTGACCGCGATCCTGAACCTAAACACACAACTAGCAGTAGCCGGGGAACGTACCTACGATGATTCCTAGACGTCTCGCGCCAGCCGAAGGATTAACTTCCCCTATAAGAAGAAACACAGACCTCACTTGCCTCCAGAGAAACACCCCACAGAAATAGCAGCCCCCCACATGTAATAACGGTGAAATGAGAGGAAAGCACATACGTAGTTATGAAAATAGAATCAGCAAAAATGAGGCCCGCTAAAGCTAGATAGCAGAGGATACAAAAGTGAACTGCGCGGTCAGCGAAAAACCCTTCAAAAAACCATCCTGAAATTACTTGAACTCATGTGCCAACTCATGGAACATGAGGAGTAATTTCAGCCCACTAGAGCAACCAGCAGCAAGGAAACACATCTCTGCAAGCTGGACTAAGACAAAAATTAAGCAAAACGTGGAACAGGAAAATCAAAACTTAGCTTGTCCTGAAGATAACAGAAGTAGGGAGCAGAGGTAAAAAGACACGCTGATTACATTGATAGCCGGCGAGGAAATGACAAAAAAGCCAGGTTAAATAGGAAACTCCCATAACCTGATGGAACAGGTGGACACCAGAGACCGCAGAGAACACAAGTCACCCAGTACCATCAGTAACCACCAGAGGGAGCCCAAAAACAGAACTCACAACAGCCATCATCCACAGATCAGGGGGAAGGTGGGATGATTAATCGTTTATTAATCGAGTATTTAATCAATCTGCATAGTTTGTTAATCACTGTTCTCAGATCAACAAGCTACATGGACTCTCTGTAGAAAGGGTAATCAGCATATTAGCAAATATCGATTGTTCAATGACCCTGCATCCCTGTCCTCCAAGACACTTTAGGATCTGATATAAGAGGTATACAACAGCCATTCAACATTTCATAAATATAAATTCAATCTACAACAAGAGTCAATGTTCAGACTCAAATAAGGATTAGTCTGTGTCTCCTGACCTACTGAAAAATATGTCTGGCCCAATTAAGAATAAATGCTGTGCCCTCACATAAGGCAAGTAAACAGTATTCATCAAAAGTTTCATACAGAAGCAGCTCAGTGCTTGAAATTCCATGGGGCTGGTGGAGGATGCTGTGCATAGGAGATCAACGTGTAGAAAGGGAGAAAGGTACCTAAATCTTTAGGGAAGGCAGATTACACATGTGTTAGTGTGTGCACAAGTAGAAAGCAGGAACAGAGATGTACCAGTAAAAGAGATCCAGGCAGAGAGCAAAATCATGAGTCCACAGAACTCACATTCTATCATGGGGTTACCGCAACAGAGATGAGCCAGAAGACCGCAGCTTCTCATTGAAGCACTTCACCTTCTTTTTAAATGGTGTTAATTTCTTTTGGCAGAACAGGGGTTGATCGGCCAAGTTGGGAGCTTTGGGAGTCTGAGCTCTCAGATGAGATCGGTTAGCCACTCCTATTCCTTATATAATCTGGGTCCTGATTGAAACACAACTTCAGAGCTAATGTATGCTGCATAGCTTGGAGGAGAGGTGTTTTGGTGGTAATATGAGAAGAAGTTTGGAAGCATTATCTGTGACTGTTGCATGGGTTTGTAAGTGTGATAATTCCCTTCCCTCTTCATACTTTGGTTTTTTTTTTGTCCTCCACTCCCTGGTGCATTCCTCTGTTATATGTGAGTGAATATTTGTATGCCTGGTATTTTCAGTTGCCCTTGTTCGTGTTGCCTTGTTCATGTTGGTGTACTGTGGTGCACGGCAGCTCCCCTATTCCCTGGGTGGGGGAAAGGAACAAACAGAGGGCTAATTCAGGAGATAAGGCAAGTGTGGAAGCCTGGGTATCTTCACCTTCAAAAGTGTCCCTGGGAATAGGGTGAGCTAGAGTGCCCCCTAGTGTTAGGGACAGGGAAGGAGTGCCTGGTCTAGGGTCACCCGACAGCTGAGTTGTGACATTAGCTCTGACCGTAACCATTTTTTTTCATCCATTATGTATCCTATTACTGCTCTGACAGGGCAACTGCAGCAGCTCAGTCTGGAGGTGATAGATCTATGCACTGCTGTTTTACATCACCCTAATACATGTGGTGTAGGAATCATGTCTCCCAGGCAAACTGTAGTGGAGCCCAAGAGTGCTTTGCCTGACAGGTTCTCTGGGGGGCTTGACAAGTTTGTGGTTTTCAGAGAGGCTTGTAAACTGTATTTTAGGTTATGTCTAGTGATGAGCAAATATACTCGTTACTCAAGATTTCTCAAGTACGCTCGGGTGTCCTCCAAGTATTTTTTAGTGCTCGGAGATTTAGTTTTCATCGCTGCAGCTGAATGATTTACATCTGTTAGCCAGCATAAGTACATGTGGGGGTTGCCTGGTTGCTAGGGAATCCCCACATGTAATCAAGCTGGCTAAGAGATGTAAATCATTCAGCTGAGTTGAGGAAAACTAAATCTCCGAGCACTAAAAAATACTCAGAGGTCCTGTTTCCTCAGATACAGAGGAGCAACGTGTGGGGATAATAATTTCGCTCCTTCAGGGGGTCTCCCAAGCCTGGGCATTTTCTCTCCAACCTGACTCCCAGTCACTTCAGACGGTGGAGGAATTTTTTGGTGCTGGGCCCTATCTACAACTATTCCGACCGTGTCTCCTTGGCTGAGTCCACACTGCGCCAACTGCAGCAAGGAGATCGGCCAGCAGAGGATTATTGCTCTGAGTTTTGGAGGTGGGCCATGAACACTAAGTGTAATAACCCCACACTCCTTAGCCAGTTCTGTGAGGAGCTTACAGTAAGGGTGCAGGATGCCTTACCCCTGTATGAGACTCCAGCCTCCCTTGAAATGGCCATATCGTTGGCAATCCGGATTGATTGCCATCTTCACCAGAGACATAGGGAGTCACCCCTGGGAGGTTGGGGGTCAAGGGAGATCAGGACTGAGTCATCTGAGGAACCCATGCAGGTGGGTGTGGCAACTCACTCTGGAAAACTTTTTGTTGATGAGTGTGTTTTTACTGTGGTAAAAAGGACCATTTCATGGGCACGTGTCCTTCCCGACCTCATAGTATACAGACACTGGAAAACTAAGAGGCCCGGCTTACTTAGCAACAGGGTATACTCATCACCTCCATGGGTAGAACACAATATTTTTCTACTAGCTGAAATTCACATGGGTGAAAATAAGGTAGATGCATATGCATTTCTGGACAGTGGGGCAGGGTTTAACTTGATCAACGATAGATTCTTCCAGGTTCGAGGCCTCAATCCATATACTCTGTCCAGACCCATACCCATAATCGACGTCAACTCTGCCTCCTTGAGACAGAGGTATTTTTCTAAAGTCGTCTGAGGTTTACATCTTCAAGCAGGAGTTATGCACTCTAAGGTAATAGACTGTTATGTGCTAGAGGGTCTGCCCTCACCTGTGGTTATTGGATTTCTTTGGCTCACTCTACACAATCCAGTGGTAGATTGGCAGACTCAAGAAGTGGAGTGAGCATTGTCAAGGACACTGCTTGGGTACCAGCTTGCTAGTGTGGAAACCCAGTCTGTGCCGAAATACCTGACTTTGAGGATGTGTTCTCAGAACAGGGGTGCCAAGAATTTCCTCCCCATCATCCTTTTGACTGCACCGCTATTCTTGTTCCTGAGGCCAAGCTGCCTTGCCCAGAGAAGCAAGCCATGAAGGACTATATCGTTGAAAGTTTGGCAAAGGGTCATATCAGACCATCCTCATTAACCATTGCCACGGAGTTCTTTTTTCTAAAGAAAAAGATGGGGGTTATGCCCATGCTTAGATTTCTGCAAACTCAATATGATCACGGTCCGGCATCCTTATCCACTCCCTCTCATCCCAAACCTCTTTAATCAGATTGTAGGAGCAAAGTTGTTTTCAGCTGGAGTCAATTTTGTGGAGTCTTGCTTTGTTCAGACCCACGGTCTGATTGGTAGGATGCTGGTGATACCTAATTACATTCATGCAATTGATTCTGTCCCTCTCATCCAGAGGAGTTTGACCCAAGTTGCAGACAATATTAATCTGCATATAGGGACTCTTCATGAAGAGTCCCTGTCATCCTGCATCTTGGAGAGTATGCCAACCTCCATCGTCTTAGGCCTTCCCTGGTTGAAGAGACACAATCCAGTCATAGATTGGTGGTCCGGGAAAGTAATGAGTTGGGACCAGTCTTGTAAAGACTGTTGCCTGGGAGCTAAGGTCTCTGCCGTCCTTCTTGAATCTACTCCTTCTTCTCCGCTGGAGGCAGATAAAGTGCTACCAGGGAATAGGGGCAGGATTCCACCCTCACCACAGGTAAACCCAGAGTCTCGGGGTCTTCTCAGGAGGAGAGAACAGTGGAGGCTGGTGGTTCCTCCTGAATGTAGTGACGGTATGAGTTTGGTGACACGGGGGATGCTTCTGTTGTCTGTTCCTCAAGGAAATTACTGTCTGTTGGCAAACGTACAAGTGGAAATAAACGTTCCAGACCCATCTGTGAATGATTACGCGTGGGCGTCCACTAAAAACATCAAGTGGATGTACGCATCTGGGACCTGGCATTCTAAGGTGATCAGGCTCTATCAGATATCGGTCGTTCTCAGCCTTAGGAAATTCCAGTTGGAGTTACCCCCTGTAATATAAGTACAGAATGTATTCCACAAGTTGTCACTCTGGAGATTTGTTGCGTCTCAGGAGTTTACGTTATTTCTGTCACCATTGTGTTGTTTGCTGTAAACCTGAGGATCAGGGGACTGCAGAGGTGAATCCTAATTGGTTAAGGCATCTTCACCATATGTCATTTGTGGTGAAGTCCGGTGTTAAGGGTCCAGAGGTCCCTCGTTGAAAGGGGGGAACTGTCACAAATCATTTTTGGCTTTGTAGCAGCTCTGGTTCTGCTATAATTTAATCGTGGCTTTTTTCTTTTTGGGGCCAGCAAAGGATAATGTCAGTTTCCTTGTTGGCAGTGGTTTTGTTGCTGGTCAGCTGATGTGGATGGTGACTAGGGTTGAGCAAAACGGATCGGACAAATTCAAAAATCGCCGACTTTCGGCAAAGTCGGGTTTCATGAAACCCGACCCAATCCTAGTGTGGGATCGGCCATGAGGTTGCCGATCTACGCGCAAAAGTCACGTTTCATATGACGCTTTCAGCGCCATTTTTCAGCCAATGAAGGAGGACGCAGAGTGTGGGCAGCGAGATGACATAGGTCTCGGTCCCCACCATCTTAGGGAAGGGCATGACAGTGATTGGCTTGCTTTCTGTGGCGTCACAGGGGCTATAAATGGGCGTGCACGCCGGCCGTCATCTTACTTCTGCCGATCTTAGCATAGGGAGAAAAAAGATTGGAGCGCACTTACCCAGGTAAAATAGTCACCACTTTATTAGGACTTAATACAAAAAGCAGGGAAGAGAGTGGATAAAAATCGGACGACGGCCGTTTCGTGCAAAATGGCACTTCAACGGGTCCTACAGCTGAATGAATGCAGGGAGGATTTTGTAGACAGAACAAGCCCCAAAACTCCTCCCTTCATACAGCACATGGGTGGGAGTAACCACCACTGATAGAAACATGACCAAAGGTGCAATAAAAACAACAAATATAATTAAAATCAAACTCTGAGAAATACACTTGAAACAACACTAAGCAGAACCTATAGTATAATTAACTATCTACAAGAACACAGACATGTCTAACTTTTCGTTCATACCGAGCGGTCCAGCTGCGTCTGCACGAAGGATCCATCTAGTCTCCCTGCGTAGCAGGAGGCGGTGCAGATCTCCTCCCCCCTCTGGCAGAGTAACCTGTTCTAATCCAGCGAACCGCAGCACCTGCACATTGCCTGCGTGGTGAGTCTTGACATGGTCTATTAATCTAGGAGCCCCCTTGCCGGTCCTCACAGAGTTAAAATGCTCTCTAACCCGTATAAACATTGGCCGAATAGTCTTGCCAATGTAAAAGAAGCCACAAGGGCAGAAAATGACATAGACTACATACGTAGTTCTACAAGATATAAAATCGCGCACTGCATGCTCTATATGCCCCAATTGGCTGTCTCGTAATAGACCAAAAGGTAACTTCAAGTGCGGGCGTTGCAATTTCTGTATTTATCATCATGTCGGTAGTACGATTACAGTGGGGCATATACAGCATGCAGTGCGCGATTTTATATCTTGTAGAACTACGTATGTAGTCTATGTCATTTTCTGCCCTTGCGGCTTCTTTTACATTGGCAAGACTATTCGGCCAATGTTTATACGGGTTAGAGAGCATTTTAACTCTGTGAGGATCGGCAAGGGGGCTCCTAGATTAATAGACCATGTCAAGACTCACCACGCAGGCAATGTGCAGCTGCTGCGGTTCGCTGGATTAGAACAGGTTACTCTGCCAGAGGGGGGAGGAGATCTGCACCGCCTCCTGCTACGCAGGGAGGCTAGATGGATCCTTCGTGCAGACACAGCTGGACCGCTCGGTATGAACGAAAAGTTAGACATGTCTGTGTTCTTGTAGATAGTTAATTATACTATAGGTTCTGCTTAGTGTTGTTTCAAGTGTATTTCTCAGAGTTTGATTTTAATTATATTTGTTGTTTTTATTGCACCTTTGTTCATGTTTCTATCAGTGGTGGTTACTCCCACCCATGTGCTGTATGAAGGGAGGAGTTTTGGGGCTTGTTTTGTCTACAAAATCCTCCCTGCATTCATTCAGCTGTAGGACCCGTTGAAGTGCCATTTTGCATGAAACGGCCGTCGTCCGATTTTTATCCACTCCCTTCCCTGCTTTTTGTATTAATTCCTAATAAAGTGCTGACTATTTTACCTGGGTAAGTGCGCTCCAATCTTTTTTCTCGTTTTTCCTTTATGAACTCTGTATGCTTTTGTTGGATGCAGCACCCAGTTGGTAATGAAAAGGAAATCATCAGCCATATACGCCCTTTGCATGTGGTTTTTGCTGTTGTGCACATTGGGGTCAGATTATCGGTGCAGTGCGGAAGTAGAATTTTCTTTTACCCTGTGATTAGCATAGGGAGAGGTTGCTGCAGCTTCATCAGAAGAAGGGATATAGTTAGGTAGGGAAGATTAACCCCCAAACTGCTTGTGCTGTAGCGATTTCCACTGTCCAACACCACCATTTTTTTTGCAGGGACAGTGGAGACTATATTTTTGTTCATCAGCTCTGTAGCTTATTAGGCTGCCTTATAAGGCTCCCTGATAGCTGCATTGCTGTTTACACGCTGCTGTGCAAACCAACTGCTTTTTTAAAAGCAAAAATCCTGTTGCTCCTTTCTGCACAGTTATCTTGTTTATTTGTCCACACTTTTGTGTGCAGCAGTCCTTTTTATTGCTGCCATACTATTCCTGAGATCATTGTTGGGAGATTGAAATTGTACCACAGTCCTTGTATTTTTTCATATATCTTCCAGCCACTTTCTGCCACTTACATTGTGTTGTTTTATACACTGGGCCTGAGTTTTGGTTCAGTCTCCCCCCAAAAAAGTGAGATTCAAATTCTCACAAAGTGGATATACTTCAGTCCTGTTAGTTTGTCGTATGTCAGCCAGCCACTTTCTGCCACTTAGATTGTGTTGTTATATACACTGGGCCTGAGTTTTGGTTCAGTTTCTCAAAAAAAAAGGGAGATTCAAATTCTCACAAAGTGGATATACTTCAGTCCTGTTAGTTTGTCGTATATCAGCCAGCCACTTTCTGCTACTTACATTGTGTTGTTTTATGCACATGGCCTGAGGTTTGGTTCAGTCTCCCCCCAAAATAGTGAGATTCAAATTCTCACAAAGTGGATATACTTCAGTCCTGTTAGTTTGTCGTATATCAGCCAGCCGCTTTCTGCCACTTACATTATGTTGTTTTATGCACAGGGCCTGAGTTTTGGTTCAGTCTCCCCCCCAAAAAAGGGAGATTTAAATTCTCAACAACTTTATATACACCTTCTACCTTGTTTTACAGTACCATATAACGGTTGTTATTTTTGTTAGATTTTCCAAAAAATGAGGAAGTCTGGTGGAAGAGCCCGTGGGCGGTGGTTGCCAGCTGGTATTGATGGTGGTGGAGGTGGTGGTGCATCTAGTGGTAGTGGTAAAAGCACAATAGCACCTAAGGCTGGAGGTGTTGAGCCAGCGTCATCGTATGGCTACACAAGGCCTCGAAGGCTCCCTTATCTGGGAGTAGGAAAACAGCTTTTAAAGCCAGAGCAGCAGGAAAAAGTTTTGGCTTTCCTTGCTGACTCAACCTCAAGCTCTTTCGCCTCCTCTTCAGAAAGTTGCAAATATAAAAGCAGCGAGTCGTCAGTGGATGCTCCCAGTCAGGAACAAGACGTTTCCTTGTGTCCTTCACACAAACCAAAAGTGAAGGATGCGTCAGTCGACACTACAGGTTACTCCATGGAGCTCTTTACACATACCGTGCCTGGGTTAGAAAGGGAAATTGTTAACTGCCCATTAAAAGATGAATCGGACATGGAGTGCACTGATGCACAGCCACAGCTAGATTATTATGCTGTTCCATTGACTCAGATCACTACATTGCCCTTGCAGTGTACTGAGCCAGAATCTTACCCTGATGAGACTATGGTGCCCCATCCCGAATGCTATAGCACCTTACACGGTGACACAGAGGAAGGTGCACATGACATTGAAGAGGAGGTGATAGATGACCCAGTTGTTGACCCAGATTGGCAGCCATTGGGGGAAGAGGGTGCCGTTTCCAGTAGCTCAGAAGCGGAGGAGGATGATCCGCAGCAGCCATCTACATCGCAACAGCTGTCATGTGGCAGGCCCGTATCAGGCCAAAAACATTTATCAAAAACAAAAACAGTTTTAGGACAGCGTGGCCATCCGGTGAAAGTAGCACAGCGTGCAATGCCTGAAAAGTTATTCCATAGTAGGAAGAGTGTAGTGTGGCAATTTTTTAACCAAGATCCGAATGATCAGTCAAAAGTTATCTGTAAAAAATGCTCAAAGACCTTTAGTAGAGGGAAGAATCTTCAAAATTTAAATACAACGTGCATGCTTAGACATTTAACCAGCATGCACTTGCAAGCCTTGGACTAACTACAAAACGTCCCGTACCGTTGGTGCACCTGCTCAGAATGAAGGTAGTCAGCAACGCTACATTGCTTCCCTCACTGTAAGCCCACTGGTTAGGACACCACCAGCAGCAAATGTGGAGGTATCATCGCAAGGCCAAAGCAGTCAGGGAATCACAAGGTTATTGGTAGGAAACATTGTATGTAGGCCAACATCAAGAATACCATCACCAACCCTCTATCAATCCGCCATGTCCACCACCACCACTGCTAGTTCCACCATATGCAGCTCTCCAGTCCAGCTGACCCTACAAGAGACTCTTGTTAGGAAAAGTAAGTACTCATCCTCTCATCCGCGTACACAGGGTTTGAACGCCCACATTGCTATACTAATCTTGTTAGAGATGATGCCCTACTGGTTGGCTGAAAGCGAAGCTTTCAAAGACCTGATGGCCTACGCAGTACCATGCTATGACCTACCCAGTCGGCACTTCTTTGCGAGAAAAGCCATCCCAGCCCTCCACCAGCATGTCAAAGACCACATTGTCCATGCACTGAGGCAATCAGTCAGTGGAAAGGTGCACCTCACAACAGATGCATGGACCAGTAGGCATGGCCTGGGACGTTACGTGTCCATTACGGTGCACTAGGTTAATGTGGTGGATGCAGGGTCCACAGGGGACAGCCATAGTGGGACAGTTCTGCCTAGCCCATGGTCTAGGAAACAGTTGGCTGTAGGCGTTCGCCACCCCTCCTCTTCCTCCTCCAGAAGCAAAAGCTCATCCACAGAGCACAGTCACATGACCACTCCATCCGAAGGCTGCCAGTGTTGCACATGAGGTGTCCCATTATCGAACAGCTAGTGGTAAGCGTCAGCAGGCTGTGTTACAAATGAAGTGTTTGGGCAACAACAGATACACTGCGGAAGTACTGGCCGAGTACTTGCAGCAACAAACTCAGTCATGGCTGGGCAGTGTACATCTTGAGGCAGGCAAGGTAGTCAGTGATAACGGAAGGAATTTTATGGCTGCCATAGCCCTTTCAGAACTTAAACACATACCTTGCCTGGCTCACACCTTGAACCTGGTGGTGCAGTGCTTCCTCAAAAATTATCTGGAGTTACCAGCCCTGCTCCTGAAGGTGCGAAGTCTTTGCTCGCACATCCACCAGTCGCCCGTACACTCCAGCCGTATGCTGAATCATCAGCGATCACTGAATCTTCCCCAGCACTGCCTAATAATCGACGTTGCAACAAGGTGGAACTCCACACTGCACATGGTTCAGAGGCTGTGCGAACAGAGGCGTGCTGTAATTAATTTGTGGGAGCATACACATACATGGGCAGGCACTTGGATGGCAGAGATGGAGTTGTCTGGTGTGCAGTGGTCGAAGCTACAAGACCTCTGTCAAGTCCTTCAGTGTTTTGAGGAATGCACATGGCTGGTAAGTGCAGACAACGCCATCATAAGCATGAGCATCCCACTAATGCGTCTGCTGATGCAAAGTTTGACGCACATTAAGGAGCTGGCATCTGCAGCCGTGGAGGAGGGAAGCCTTGATGACAGTCAGCCATTGTCTGCTCAGGGAACTCTCCTGGACGAGGTGGCGAACGAAGAGGAGGAGGAGGAGGATGATGGGGATGAATATTTATGGGAGGAGGATGCTTCTCAAGGGGTAATAGAAACTGGTGGCGTTGCAAGGTCAGGTACAGGGTTTTTGCAGGACACAAGTGATGTTGATTTGCAAGAAAGTGCTCCTCAACCCAGCACAAGCAGTGAATTGACACCTGGAACATTGGCCCACATGATTGAGTATGCCTTGCGTATCTTTAAAAGGGACCCCCGCATTATCAAAATGATGACCGATGACGATTACTGGTTGGCCTGCCTCCTGGATCCATGATATAAAGGAAAATTACAAAATATCATGCCACATGAGAACTTTGAGCAAGTATTGGCTACCAAACAAGCAACTCTCCTAGACCGTTTGGTTCAGGCATTCCCAGCACACAGCGGCGGTGATGGCTCTCACACGAGCCGTAGGGGGCAACATGGCAGAGGTGTTAAAGGTGCACAAATCCGAAGTGGCGTTGGACAGAGGTGTTTTATGACCAGGTTGTGGAGTGATTTCGCAATGACCGCTGACACGACAGGTACTGCTGCATCGATTCCATGTGACAGGAGACAGCATTTGTCCAGTATGGTTACAAACTACTTTTTCTCCCTTATCGATGTTCTCCCTCACAAGTCATTCCCCTTTGATTACTGGGCATCTAAAATAGACACCTGGCCTGAATTGGCAGAATATGCATTACAGGAGCTCGCTTGCCCTGCTGCTAGTGTGCTATCAGAAAGAGTCTTCAGTGCTGCTGGTTCAATACTGACTGAAAAAAGGACACGTCTGGCTATCCAGAATGTTGATGATCTAACCTTCATTAAAATGAACCAATCATGGATTTCAAATTATTTTGCCCCACCTTCCCCTGCTGAAATGTAGCTTACCTGAAAAATGTCTTGCTTTTTTCCTCCTCTTACTGACTTTTCCAATTCCTCCATTTGCAGCTGCTGAATGTCCACCATAGGACATTTTTATACCTCCCTAAATGGGCTGACTCCCCCCACAGGGCCGTAGTCACCACCTGGCGCAAGCACCCGTGTGAGTGCCACTTGCCTGGACAGGTGGGCCCACTCTTGGGCGACTGCACTGGCACAGGGTCCCTCATAGTACAATGAGGTGTCTCTGATGGTGGTGGTGCACAACCAACGTCAGACACACTGTCGTAATATGAGGGGCCCTATGCCAGTACCGCCACCCATGAGAGAGTGTCCCCCCCCAGCTCGAACAGTGCTCTATCACTTGCAATACTTACCTCTCCCTGCTCCACCACTGTGTAGTCTGTGCTGTTAAATCCTTCAATGGCACTGCCAATACAAATTTGTTGAAATGATAGATGATAGTTAAAATATACAGGGGCCATGGCCTCCATTTAGAACAGTTAATACTTTGCACCTACTACCACTGTCTGCTACTCAGCAGAGGAGCCCACCCCTGAACCTAGCTATGCCACCTGTTTATTTATGAACAATTTTTTGGCAGACATTTAGCCCACTTTATTATTTGGGCCTACTAACTTAGTCTGCTACTCATTACAATTTTCCGACACTGAGCAAAGCAATGTCGCCTGTTTATTTATGAACAATTTTTTGGCAGACATTTAGCCCACTTTATTATTTGTGCCTACTAACTGTGTCTGCCACTCATTACAGTTTTCCTCCACTGAACAAAGCAATGCCGCCTGTTTAGTCTTGTTACCAATTTTGAACTGCATTTAGCCTACTTTATTATTTGGGCCTACTAACTGTGTCTGCCACTCATTACAGTTTTCCTCCACTGAACAAAGCAATGCTGCCTGTTTAGTCCTGTTACCAATTTTGAACTGCATTTAGCCTACTTTATTATTTGGGCCTATATCTGTGTTTCCTCCTCATCCTGCCTATTGCCCAGCCACTGCTAGATGAGTCTGCTCGTACATTGACCCAGACCACTACATTCCCCTTGCACTCTACACAGCCAGAATCTGACCCTGCTGAAAGTCAGGTTCCCCTTCCCGCATACTATATACCACCTTACACGGGGACAAAGAGGAAGGTGCAGATGAAAGTGCAGGTTCCTTCATCAGGTGGGGGGGCATACTTGGTGATGTCACTGGCACATGGCCCCTCATAGTACGCAAAAGTGTCTCTGCCAGTGGGAGGCGCCACCCGCCATCAAACACACCGCCATACTATGAGGGGCCCTGTGCCAGTGCCAACAAGTGGGCCCCCCCTGCTTGCTCAGGATCACAGCACTTGCAAAGTTGAAATACTTACCTCTCCCTGCTCCACCGCCGTGACGTATTCTGCGTTTCCTGGGCCCACGAAAATCTTGAGCCAGCCCTACCCCCCACAACTTTAGCCAAATGACCTCCAGTTTTCAATGCCTAACTATTATTATAGAACCAAAAACACATGGGCTACTTGCATAGTGAACAAGTCTGTAGAAACCTGTTCACACCACCAAAGAACTTGAAGACACAAAAATGCACAGAGAGGTCAAAAATACTCTGTATGTAAAAAAGTCACAGTAAATAAGCAAGTGCTAGTCAAAAAATGAAAAAAAATACAGGGTATTTAGTTAATAGAGCAATTCTATCTAATGTATATAATCCCTATCTGATGTATTTAAAAACCTGATCATCTGTATAATACCTGAATAAGCAGGGTTCAGAGAGAAAAAATATACATGTGGACATGCAGGATGGAACAGCTACAATGCAAATGACCCACAGAGGAGTGGTGGACTCCCCAGTCTTGCAGAAACAAGAGAACAATTATAGAACCAAGGACTGCTCTATTATGGGTATACCTTGGCGATTGGTGGAGCAGCTTAACATACATTGTTTTGCAAAAAAACGTATTAACTAAATACCCTGTATTTTTTTTCATTTTTTGACTAGCACTTGCTTATTTACTGTGACTTTTTTACAAACAGAGTATTTTTGACCTCTCTGTGCGTTTTTGTGTCTTCTAACTATTATTATAAAGTAAATTAAGATTGACAAGTTTAAGTAATAAGAATTGATTCTTTGTCATTAAAATTGGCACTGTAGGTGTTTTTCTGCCCTCCACTCACTGCCGACTTTGATTCCCCATTGACTTGCATTGGGTTTCGTGTTTCAGTCGGCCCCCGACTTTTCGCAGTAATCGGCCGATTTTACCCGACCCGACTTTTGACGAAACCCGACTCGATCCGAAAAAAGTAAAAGTCGCTCAACTCTAGTGGTGACCACTCCCTCCATCATTTAAATTGTCACATGACGCATCAGCTGACTGTTGGTAATAGAGCTATTCTACGAAGTCCAGCCTAGGAGCTCTCTGGTGCCAACGTTTTATCTGCTACTTCCGTCGAATTCGGTTTTCTTATTCCATGTCCTCTGCTGTGTGGAGTTTGGCAGCAGAGGCTGGAGATAAGTTTATTGATCCCTTTCCTTCTCTGTCTCGTGCTTGTCATTACTCCCTGTGTCATACCATCTGCAGTGGTGAGGCCAGCATCCTTGCTGGCCAATGCACTAACCAGGGTATAGTGAGGTGACAACTAGGAACTAGGCATGTGATGCCCATGGGGAAAGGACTCATACAGGGTGTTATGGGAGCTTAGGGATAGTCACAGGTTGTGGATAGGAGGCGCTCCATCCCTACCTCCCTACTGTTAGGGCCTTCCTCTCCCTTTTTCCATCTGGTTGTTGGTGTTTGTTGTGAAGTCCGTTTACCTGTGTTAGACATGACATGTGGTTCATATTTGTGGGGTTGATGTCACCTTTGTATTATCAGGTTACATCAAGCCTACGGCTTAGTAATGGAGATGTGTCTATAAGACACCTATCCATTAGTAATCCTACAGTTGTATTGCAAACAAACACAGCAAAAATAAAGTATTTTATTTGAAACAAAACAAAACACACTTTTGCATTTTTATTTAAAAATAACAGACACAGTTATACTTACCTAACGCCCATTCTACCAAAGCCCTCATCTTCTGTAATAAAACAAAAATAAAAAAGAACACTTTTTCTCACCTGTCAGTTGTTCTGTCCCACACCATATTCCATGTCTGAGGGACAAACAGTTTTCAACCTGGACGGTGACAAAACAAGACCACCCAGGCTGAGAACCAATGGGAATGAGCTGCTGCGAGTGCAGCATTAGTGACTAGCGGTTAAGTCATTGAGGTTACTGTAGGTCACTGAGGCTGTGTTCCTAGCCGGGACAATGAACTGTGGTGACCTCAGTGAGATCACCGCTAGCACAGTTAGAAAAAGTCTCACGGTGCAGAGGTGAGTTCACCTCAGTTTATCGGGAGAATTTCACTGCGGTGAATTTGAACTACAGTGAACTTGCTTCTGCACCGTGAGACTTTATCTCACTGTGCTAGCGGTGCTCACCAAGGCCACCACAGTTCATTGGTCTGGGAACCGTGGATATCTGACCGATGGTGATGATTTTACTGTCGGTCAGAAGCAGTGTTTGCATCGCCATCATGCACATGACAGAGCAACAAACACCTGGTGTTCAGGGGGGCCAATCCCGAACAATAACACGGACGTCCTGGTGAAGTCTGTGTTCAGTGTCCATGCCTGAACAGTAGGTGTTCGGTATAGATACTGAACTTTACTGTACAGGTTTACCCATCTCTACTCTTGTTATCAGATTCTCCTATCTGATCCTACTTATGTCTTTAATGGTAGAATGGAAAAATTGCTCACCACAGCCTTGCAACTTGGAATTCTAACAAAGAAGGAGTTTGACTTCCTCACCGCTCTTTACCCAATGCTACCCATGTTTTACATGTTGCCTAAGGTGCATAAATCTAAGCAATGTCCCTCAGCCAGGCCTATTGTGTTGGGCACTGGCAGCCTATTTGAGCATCCGTGTATTTATTTTGACTATTTTTTTACAGCCTTTTGTCCACGTTTACGAGAGAAATTCATCTGAATTGATCCAGAAATTGGAAAGCATTTTGGTGCCTACACATACTATCCTTGTGACTTTGGATGTTGAGTCCTTATACATGATTATTGATTACGGCAAAGGTATTGATGCTGTTTCCTATTTTTTGAACATGCAGACATCCAGAGACAAGTCATGACTTCTTCCTACTTGATCTATTGAGGTTTGTCCTTGATAGGAGTTACTTTACCTTTGACCGTATTTCTTACAGGCTGGTGTCCAGCATAGATATGGGGGAAAGGTGCGCCCCATCATATGCAAATCTATTTATGGATTGGTAGGAGGAGACCCACATATACAACTTACCAATGTTTCATATCCATGTGCAGAGATGGTTTTGTTACATCGACAACATCTTTTTTTGGACTGGTACGTTGGATGAGTGTAAATTATTCATTGGTCAACTGAATGCTAAACCCTTGCAACATCAGACTTACCTCCCAAGTCTCCTCTTCTGCAGTGGACTTTCTTGATCTGAAGATCTCTCTGATTTGCTTAACCACCACTGTATTCTGGAAGACCACATGTCATGGTTCCACCCCTCAGGGTGTCTGAGATGCAGTTACCGACAGCTCGGCTGTCGAATCTGGTATAGGAGTGTGCTTAAGCTGACAGTACTTTCATTGACAGCTTGGCCATCCAACCTGGTATAGGGGTGTGCTTAAGCTGTCAGTGTGTTGTTTGACATCTCTATTATCCAATCTGAGATGGTGAGACGTTGGCTGTCTATAGGTGTTCACTATTGCAGGTAATTGCCATGCTTTTTAACTGAGCTGTGTCTCCCAGAACTCTGACAGATGTACAATCAGCCTGTGAGATTTGTGCTTCCCTTTGTCTTGAGTTTTGTATGCTTGATCTGTTGCCTGACCTTGGACTTTGATCTGAACAACCGCTTGTTTACCGCCTTCAGCTCTGATCTGTTATCCTCCCAGTACTCTGACCTCGGAACGTTACCTGACTATTCTTTTGTCTCTTCCTTCTGTTTATGACGTACCCTCCTGGCTTCTGACCTTGGACTCCTTGACGACTCTAACTCTGGGCTTGACTGTGAGAAGTGACTAGCATCACGCTACGGCTACCAATAACTTGTAACACAATACAAGTTTTCATCCTGTACATCTGAGGAAAGGCATACCCAAGGGCCAGTTCTTGCAGTTGAAGAGGATCTGCTGCTCTACCACAGATTTTTGGACCTGAGCGTAATATCTCACTGATAGACTTTTGGCCAGGGGATACCTGCATAGGGTTGCTTTGCAGTTATGCCAACACTCACATCACAGTGATAGGTGCAAGATCTTGGAGCCTTGCAAGCGACAACCATTATATACCATAAGTTTGATAAAACCAATTAAAAATCAACAGAGTGACAACTATGACATCCTTAAAAAAAAGTTGGGGCATCCTTTTCAAGTTATACTGCATTTGCATGGTACTGCTCCTATTTACTATTCTAGCTTGAGAATTTTTCCTGACACCATTTGAGTATTCTATCTATCTATCTTGGAGTGTGCGCTGTTTAGTGTGCACGGGTGCCAATTATGGTAATGTTGCGGGTAAAAACACTAATACTGACTGCGCTAGTACATAGCTGTCTGTCTCCACCTGTTTCTCAACGCAGCTTGAACAGTGACATTCGGCCTGCGCCATGGCCAGGTGCGCATGCACGTTGTTGTTTTGCAATCATGGCAATGCTGACACAATTATTGCTATTGATTGCTTGCAGCTGGAACAGTGACTTCTGGACTGTGCTATGGCTAGGCGCGGAAGCTGTTGTGAATTCTGTGGCAGAGTTCACTCCTGTGGTCACAAGTGGTACTTCGGCTGATTCTCTCTGGAATCTTCCGTTTGTGGAGGAAAGTGGTACTGCAGCTTCTGAGTTTCCTCCCTCAGGTGATCTGGTGAGCTCGTTAGCTTCTTCTCTACTTAACTCCACCTGATGCTTTGATCCATGCTTCCTGTCAATGTTCCAGTGTGGGACTTGTTTTTTCCCTGGATCTTTCCTGTGGCCTGCTGCTCTGCAAAGCTAAGTTTTGCTTATGTTATTTTGTTGCTATTTTTCAGTCCAGCTTGCTTTATTGGTTTTTCTCGCCTGCTGGAAGCTCTGAGACGCAGAGGGACCACCTCCGTACCGTTAGTCGGTGCGGAGGGTCTTTTTGTCCCCTCTGCGTGGTTATTTATAGGTTTTTGTGCTGTCCGCAAAGTTATCTTCCCTATCCTCGTTCTGTTCAGCTAGTCGGGCCTCACTTTGCTAAATCTGTTTCATCTCTATGTTTGTGTTTTCATCTTACTCACAGTCATTATATGTGGGGGGCTGCCTTTTCCTTTGGGGAATTTCTCTGAGGCAAGGTAGGCTTATTTTTCTATCTTCAGGACTAGCTAGTTTCTCAGGCTGTGACGAGGCGCCTAGGTTCTGGTCAGGAGCGCTCCACGGCTACCTTTAGTGTGGTTTGATAGGATTAGGGATTGCGGTCTGCAGAGTTCCCACGTCTCAGAGCTCGTTCTATTATTTTGGGTTATTGTTAGATCACTGTATGTGCTCTGACCTCCATGTCCATTGTGATTCTGAACTGCCTTTCATAACAGTACAGGAAGCCAAAAGTGCTAATGATTCTCAATAGAGGGAAAAAAGAAGTTCTGAGACCATTTTTGTTTCTTTGCACTGTGTTTTGTCTTTTTTTTCCCCTAGACATTTGGGTGGTTCAGGACACAGGTGTAGCAATGGACATTAAAGGTCTGTCTTCATGTGTAGATCAGCTCACGGCAAGAGTTCAAAATATTCAAGATTTTGTGGTTCAGAATTCTTTGCTAGAACCAAGAATTCCTATTCCAGATTTGTTTTTTGGAGATAGAACTAAATTTCTGAGTTTCAAAAATAATTGTAAACTATTTCTGGCTTTGAAACCTCGCTCTTCTGGTGACCCAATTCAACAGGTTAGGATCGTCATTTCTTTTTTGCGCGGCGACCCTCAGGACTGGGCGTTTTCTCTTGCGTCAGGAGATCCTGCATTGAGTAATATCGATGCGTTTTTCCTGGCGCTTGGGTTGCTGTACGATGAGCCTAATTCAGTGGATCAGGCAGAAAAAAATTTGCTGGCTCTTTGTCAGGCTCAGGATGAGATAGAGGTATATTGTCAGAAATTTAGAAAGTGGTCAGTGCTCACTCAATGGAATGAATCTGCGCTGGCAGCAATATTCAGAAAGGGTCTCTCTGAAGCCCTTAAGGATGTCATGGTGGGATTTCCTATGCCTGCTGGTTTGAATGAGTCTATGTCTTTGGCCATTCAGATCGGTCGAAGCTTGCGTGAGCGTAAATCTGTGCACCATTTGGCGGTATTACCTGAGCTTAAACCTGAGCCTATGCAGTGTGATAGGACCTTGACCAGAGTTGAACGGCAAGAACATAGACGTCTGAATGGTCTGTGTTTCTACTGTGGTGATTCCACTCATGCTATCTCTGATTGTCCTAAGCGCACTAAGCGGTTCGCTAGGTCTGCCACCATTGGTACTGTACAGTCAAAATTTCTTCTGTCCGTTACCTTGATCTGCTCTTTGTCATCGTATTTGTCATGGCATTTGTGGATTCAGGCGCTGCCCTGAATTTGATGGACTTGGAATATGCTAAGCGTTGTGGGTTTTTCTTGGAGCCCTTGCAGTGTTCTATTCCATTGAGAGGAATTGATGCTACGCCTTTGGCCAAGAATAAGCCTCAATACTGGACCCAGCTGACCATGTGCATGGCTCCTGCACATCAGGAGGTTATTCGCTTTCTGGTGTTGCATAATCTGCATGATGTAGTCGTGTTGTGGTTGCCATGGCTACAAGCCCATAATCCAGTATTAGATTGGAAATCCATGTCGGTGTCCAGCTGGGGTTGTCAGGGGGTACATGGTGATGTTCCATTTCTGTCAATTTCGTCATCCACCCCTTCTGAGGTCCCAGAGTTCTTGTCTGATTACCGGGATGTATTTGATGAGCCCAAGTCCAATACCCTACCTCCGCATAGGGATTGTGATTGTGCTATCAATTTGATTCCTGGTAGTAAATTCCCAAAAGGTCGATTGTTTAATTTGTCCGTGCCTGAGCACACCGCTATGCGCAGTTATGTGAAGGAATCCCTGGAGAAGGGGCATATTTGCCCGTCATCGTCGCCATTAGGAGCAGGGTTCTTTTTTGTAGCCAAGAAGGATGGTTCGCTGAGACCTTGTATAGATTACCGCCTTCTTAATAAGATCACGGTTAAATTTCAGTACCCCTTGCCAATGTTATCTGATCTGTTTGCTCGGATTAAGGGGGCTAGTTGGTTCACAAAGATAGATCTTCGTGGTGCGTATAATCTGGTGCGAATTAAGCAAGGCAATGAATGGAAAACTGCATTTAATACGCCCGAGGGTCATTTTGAGTATGTCGTGATGCCGTTCGGACTTGCCAATGCTCCACCAGTGTTTCAGTCCTTTATGCATGACATCTTCCGAGAGTACCTGGATAAATTCCTGATTGTGTACTTGGATGACATTTTGATCTTCTCGGATGATTGGGAGTCTCATGTGAAGCAGGTCAGAACGGTTTTTCAGGTCCTGCGTGCTAATTCTTTGTTTGTGAAGGGATCAAAGTGTCTCTTTGGTGTGCAGAAGGTTTCATTTTTGGGGTTCATCTTTTCCCCTTCTACTATCGAGATGGATCCTGTTAAGGTCCAAGCCATCCATGATTGGACTCAGCCGACATCTCTGAAAAGTCTGCAAAAGTTCCTGGGCTTTGCTAATTTTTATCGTCGCTTCATCTGCAATTTTTCTAGTATTGCTAAACCATTGACCGATTTGACCAAGAAGGGTGCTGATGTTGTCTAATTGGTCTTCTGCTGCTGTAGAAGCTTTTCAAGAGTTGAAGCGTCGTTTTTCTTCTGCCCCTGTGTTGTGTCAACCAGATGTTTCTCTTCCGTTCCAGGTCGAGGTTGATGCTTCTGAGATTGGAGCAGGGGCTGTTTTGTCACCGAGAGGTTCTGGTTGCTCAGTGATGAAACCATGCGCTTTCTTTTCCAGGAAGTTTTCGCCTGCTGAGCGAAATTATGATGTGGGCAACCGAGAGTTGCTGGCCATGAAGTGGGCATTCGAGGAGTGGCGTCATTGGCTTGAAGGAGCTAAGCATCGCGTGGTGGTATTGACTGATCATAAGAACTTGACTTATCTCGAGTCTGCCAAGCGCTTGAATCCTAGACAAGCTCGTTGGTCGTTGTTTTTTTGCCCGTTTTGACTTTGTGATTTCGTACCTTCCGGGCTCTAAAAATGTGAAGGCGGATGCTCTGTCTAGGAGTTTTGTACCCGACTCTCCGGGTTTATCTGAGCCGGCGGGTATCCTCAAGGAAGGAGTAATTGTGTCTGCCATCTCCCCTGATTTGCGGCGGGTGCTGCAAAAATTTCAGGCTAATAAACCTGATCGTTGCCCAGCGGAGAAACTGTTTGTCCCTGATAGGTGGACGAATAGAGTTATCTCTGAACTTCATTGTTCGGTGTTGGCTGGTCATCCTGGAATCTTTGGTACCAGAGAGTTAGTGGCTAGATCCTTTTGGTGGCCCTCTCTGTCGCGGGATGTGCGTACTTTTGTGCAGTCCTGTGGGATTTGTGCTCGGGCTAAGCCCTGCTGTTCTCGTGCCAGTGGGTTGCTTTTGCCCTTGCCGGTCCCGAAGAGGCCTTGGACACATATCTCTATGGATTTTATTTCTGACCTTCCCGTTTCTCAAAAGATGTCAGTCATTTGGGTGGTCTGTGATCGCTTTTCTAAGATGGTCCATCTGGTACCCTTGTCTAAATTGCCTTCCTCCTCTGATTTGGTGCCTTTGTTCTTCCAGCATGTGGTTCGTTTGCATGGCATTCCAGAGAATATTGTTTCTGACAGAGGTTCCCAGTTTGTTTCGAGGTTTTGGCGAGCCTTTTGTGGTAGGATGGGCATTGACTTGTCTTTTTCCTCGGCTTTCCATCCTCAGACTAATGGCCAGACCGAGCGAACCAATCAGACCTTGGAAACATATCTGAGGTGCTTTGTTTCTGCTGATCAGGATGACTGGGTGTCCTTTTTGCCTTTGGCTGAGTTCGCCCTTAATAATCGGGCCAGCTCGGCTACCTTGGTTTCACCGTTTTTCTGCAATTCTGGGTTCCATCCTCGTTTCTCTTCTGGACAGGTTGAGTCTTCGGACTGTCCTGGTGTGGATACTGTGGTGGACAGGTTGCAGCAGATTTGGACTCAGGTAGTGGACAATTTGACCTTGTCCCAGGAGAAGGCTCAACTTTTCGCTAATCGCAGACGCCGTGTGGGTCCCCGACTTCGTGTTGGGGATCTGGTTTGGTTATCTTCTCGTCATATTCCTATGAAGGTTTCCTCTCCTAAGTTTAAACCTCGTTTTATTGGTCCGTATAGGATTTCTGAGGTTCTTAATCCTGTGTCGTTTCGTCTGACCCTTCCAGATTCTTTTTCCATACATAACGTATTCCATAGGTCATTGTTGCGGAGATACGTGGCACCTATGGTTCCATCTGTTGAGCCTCCTGCCCCGGTTTTGGTAGAGGGGGAATTGGAGTATATTGTGGAGAAGATTTTGGATTCTCGTGTTTCAAGACGGAAACTCCAGTATCTGGTTAAATGGAAGGGTTATGCTCAGGAAGATAATTCCTGGGTTTTTGCCTCTGATGTCCATGCTCCCGATCTTGTTCGTGCCTTTCATGTGGCTCATCCTGGTCGGCCTGGGGGCTCTGGTGAGGGTTCGGTGACCCCTCCTCAAAGGGGGGGTACTGTTGTGAATTCTGTGGAAGAGTTACTACACAAATGTTCGCACACCACCTGATACGTATCAAAAGAGAACAACTTTAATGGGTAACACAACAATAAAAACAGTTAAAACCAATACAACAAAACTCCCCCCGTCAGGTCCAAAATGCTCACAAATGAATATATAAATATGCTGCATAAAACATATGACTATAGAACCGGCTGTGTTCACAATAAGGCACCATGTAATGTCACCTGGGATAGCATCATAAAGAACCGGGCATCCAGAGGGTCAATGCCCCAATGCCCCGCACGGTGAACTCAGAGGGGGGAGGGAGAAGGAGGACGACGAACCCCAACCCCGTAAATGAAACCCCCTAGAGAGTCCAAACTACTGGAACGTAGGGTATATAAACGCTAAAGACATCTAATAATGCTGTGAGATGTAAACAGGGATCATAATGCCTGGGCACATACTCTGAGCAGACCCCTAGGCTACCATGCTAGGTGCCTCACTAGCCATATAGTCACCTTCGGTAAGAACACACAGCCGCAAGTGGAGCAGGACCGACACGGGGGAGGACCCAACGCGTGTCGCGGTTACTCGGACCGCTTCGTCAGGGGCACTTCCCCCTGACGAAGCGGTCCGAGTAACCGCGACACGCGTTGGGTCCTCCCCCGTGTCGGTCCTGCTCCACTTGCGGCTGTGTGTTCTTACCGAAGGTGACTATATGGCTAGTGAGGCACCTAGCATGGTAGCCTAGGGGTCTGCTCAGAGTATGTGCCCAGGCATTATGATCCCTGTTTACATCTCACAGCATTATTAGATGTCTTTAGCGTTTATATACCCTAATTTCCAGTAGTTTGGACTCTCTAGGGGGTTTCATTTACGGGGTTGGGGTTCGTCGTCCTCCTTCTCCCTCCCCCCTCTGAGTTCACCGTGCGGGGCATTGGGGCATTGACCCTCTGGATGCCCGGTTCTTTATGATGCTATCCCAGGTGACATTACATGGTGCCTTATTGTGAACACAGCCGGTTCTATAGTCATATGTTTTATGCAGCATATTTATATATTCATTTGTGAGCATTTTGGACCTGACGGGGGGAGTTTTGTTGTATTGGTTTTAACTGTTTTTATTGTTGTGTTACCCATTAAAGTTGTTCTCTTTTGATACGTATCAGGTGGTGTGCGAACATTTGTGTAGTGGCTTCTTTTCTTTTTGTTTCTAGTAGTACTTTCCAGCCACTGGTTCTGCACCCCCACCCCCATGTTACATTTACATATATTCAGGAGTGCGCCAGCTGTTGTGCTATGTTATGTTCTGTGGAAGAGTTCACTCCTGTGGTCACAAGTGGTACTTCGGCTGATTCTCTCTGGGATCTTCCGTTTGTGGAGGAAAGTGGTACTGCAGCTTCTGAGTTTCCTCCCTCAGGTGATCTGGTGAGCTCGTTAGCTTCTTCTCTACTTAACTCCACCTGATACTTTGATCCATGCTTCCTGTCAATGTTCCAGTGTGGGACTTGTTTTTTCCCTGGATCTTTCCTGTGGCCTGCTGCTCTGCAAAGCTAAGTTTTGCTTATGTTATTTTGTTGCTATTTTTCAGTCCAGCTTGCTTTATTGGTTTTTCTCGCCTGCTGGAAGCTCTGAGACGCAGAGGGACCACCTCCGTACCGTTAGTCGGTGCGGAGGGTCTTTTTGTCCCCTCTGCGTGGTTATTTATAGGTTTCTGTGCTGACCGCAAAGTTATCTTCCCTATCCTCGTTCTGTTCAGCTAGTCGGGCCTCACTTTGCTAAATCTGTTTCATCTCTATGTTTGTGTTTTCATCTTACTCACAGTCATTATATGTGGGGGGCTGCCTTTTCCTTTGGGGAATTTCTCTGAGGCAAGGTAGGCTTATTTTTCTATCTTCAGGACTAGCTAGTTTCTCAGGCTGTGACGAGGCGCCTAGGTTCTGGTCAGGAGCGCTCCACGGCTACCTTTAGTGTGGTTTGATAGGATTAGGGATTGCGGTCTGCAGAGTTCCCACGTCTCAGAGCTCGTTCTATTATTTTGGGTTATTGTTAGATCACTGTATGTGCTCTGACCTCCATGTCCATTGTGATTCTGAACTGCCTTTCATAACAGTACAGGAAGCCAAAAGTGCTAATGATTCTCAATAGAGGGAAAAAAGAAGTTCTGAGACCATTTTTGTTTCTTTGCACTGTGTTTTGTCTTTTTTTTCCCCTAGACATTTGGGTGGTTCAGGACACAGGTGTAGCAATGGACATTAAAGGTCTGTCTTCATGTGTAGATCAGCTCACGGCAAGAGTTCAAAATATTCAAGATTTTGTGGTTCAGAATTCTTTGCTAGAACCAAGAATTCCTATTCCAGATTTGTTTTTTGGAGATAGAACTAAATTTCTGAGTTTCAAAAATAATTGTAAACTATTTCTGGCTTTGAAACCTCGCTCTTCTGGTGACCCAATTCAACAGGTTAGGATCGTCATTTCTTTTTTGCGCGGCGACCCTCAGGACTGGGCGTTTTCTCTTGCGTCAGGAGATCCTGCATTGAGTAATATCGATGCGTTTTTCCTGGCGCTTGGGTTGCTGTACGATGAGCCTAATTCAGTGGATCAGGCAGAAAAAAATTTGCTGGCTCTTTGTCAGGCTCAGGATGAGATAGAGGTATATTGTCAGAAATTTAGAAAGTGGTCAGTGCTCACTCAATGGAATGAATCTGCGCTGGCAGCAATATTCAGAAAGGGTCTCTCTGAAGCCCTTAAGGATGTCATGGTGGGATTTCCTATGCCTGCTGGTTTGAATGAGTCTATGTCTTTGGCCATTCAGATCGGTCGAAGCTTGCGTGAGCGTAAATCTGTGCACCATTTGGCGGTATTACCTGAGCTTAAACCTGAGCCTATGCAGTGTGATAGGACCTTGACCAGAGTTGAACGGCAAGAACATAGACGTCTGAATGGTCTGTGTTTCTACTGTGGTGATTCCACTCATGCTATCTCTGATTGTCCTAAGCGCACTAAGCGGTTCGCTAGGTCTGCCACCATTGGTACTGTACAGTCAAAATTTCTTCTGTCCGTTACCTTGATCTGCTCTTTGTCATCGTATTTGTCATGGCATTTGTGGATTCAGGCGCTGCCCTGAATTTGATGGACTTGGAATATGCTAAGCGTTGTGGGTTTTTCTTGGAGCCCTTGCAGTGTTCTATTCCATTGAGAGGAATTGATGCTACACCTTTGGCCAAGAATAAGCCTCAATACTGGACCCAGCTGACCATGTGCATGGCTCCTGCACATCAGGAGGTTATTCGCTTTCTGGTGTTGCATAATCTGCATGATGTAGTCGTGTTGTGGTTGCCATGGCTACAAGCCCATAATCCAGTATTAGATTGGAAATCCATGTCGGTGTCCAGCTGGGGTTGTCAGGGGGTACATGGTGATGTTCCATTTCTGTCAATTTCGTCATCCACCCCTTCTGAGGTCCCAGAGTTCTTGTCTGATTACCGGGATGTATTTGATGAGCCCAAGTCCAATACCCTACCTCCGCATAGGGATTGTGATTGTGCTATCAATTTGATTCCTGGTAGTAAATTCCCAAAAGGTCGATTGTTTAATTTGTCCGTGCCTGAGCACACCGCTATGCGCAGTTATGTGAAGGAATCCCTGGAGAAGGGGCATATTTGCCCGTCATCGTCGCCATTAGGAGCAGGGTTCTTTTTTGTAGCCAAGAAGGATGGTTCGCTGAGACCTTGTATAGATTACCGCCTTCTTAATAAGATCACGGTTAAATTTCAGTACCCCTTGCCAATGTTATCTGATCTGTTTGCTCGGATTAAGGGGGCTAGTTGGTTCACAAAGATAGATCTTCGTGGTGCGTATAATCTGGTGCGAATTAAGCAAGGCAATGAATGGAAAACTGCATTTAATACGCCCGAGGGTCATTTTGAGTATGTCGTGATGCCGTTCGGACTTGCCAATGCTCCACCAGTGTTTCAGTCCTTTATGCATGACATCTTCCGAGAGTACCTGGATAAATTCCTGATTGTGTACTTGGATGACATTTTGATCTTCTCGGATGATTGGGAGTCTCATGTGAAGCAGGTCAGAACGGTTTTTCAGGTCCTGCGTGCTAATTCTTTGTTTGTGAAGGGATCAAAGTGTCTCTTTGGTGTGCAGAAGGTTTCATTTTTGGGGTTCATCTTTTCCCCTTCTACTATCGAGATGGATCCTGTTAAGGTCCAAGCCATCCATGATTGGACTCAGCCGACATCTCTGAAAAGTCTGCAAAAGTTCCTGGGCTTTGCTAATTTTTATCGTCGCTTCATCTGCAATTTTTCTAGTATTGCTAAACCATTGACCGATTTGACCAAGAAGGGTGCTGATGTTGTCTAATTGGTCTTCTGCTGCTGTAGAAGCTTTTCAAGAGTTGAAGCGTCGTTTTTCTTCTGCCCCTGTGTTGTGTCAACCAGATGTTTCTCTTCCGTTCCAGGTCGAGGTTGATGCTTCTGAGATTGGAGCAGGGGCTGTTTTGTCACCGAGAGGTTCTGGTTGCTCAGTGATGAAACCATGCGCTTTCTTTTCCAGGAAGTTTTCGCCTGCTGAGCGAAATTATGATGTGGGCAACCGAGAGTTGCTGGCCATGAAGTGGGCATTCGAGGAGTGGCGTCATTGGCTTGAAGGAGCTAAGCATCGCGTGGTGGTATTGACTGATCATAAGAACTTGACTTATCTCGAGTCTGCCAAGCGCTTGAATCCTAGACAAGCTCGTTGGTCGTTGTTTTTTTGCCCGTTTTGACTTTGTGATTTCGTACCTTCCGGGCTCTAAAAATGTGAAGGCGGATGCTCTGTCTAGGAGTTTTGTACCCGACTCTCCGGGTTTATCTGAGCCGGCGGGTATCCTCAAGGAAGGAGTAATTGTGTCTGCCATCTCCCCTGATTTGCGGCGGGTGCTGCAAAAATTTCAGGCTAATAAACCTGATCGTTGCCCAGCGGAGAAACTGTTTGTCCCTGATAGGTGGACGAATAGAGTTATCTCTGAACTTCATTGTTCGGTGTTGGCTGGTCATCCTGGAATCTTTGGTACCAGAGAGTTAGTGGCTAGATCCTTTTGGTGGCCCTCTCTGTCGCGGGATGTGCGTACTTTTGTGCAGTCCTGTGGGATTTGTGCTCGGGCTAAGCCCTGCTGTTCTCGTGCCAGTGGGTTGCTTTTGCCCTTGCCGGTCCCGAAGAGGCCTTGGACACATATCTCTATGGATTTTATTTCTGACCTTCCCGTTTCTCAAAAGATGTCAGTCATTTGGGTGGTCTGTGATCGCTTTTCTAAGATGGTCCATCTGGTACCCTTGTCTAAATTGCCTTCCTCCTCTGATTTGGTGCCTTTGTTCTTCCAGCATGTGGTTCGTTTGCATGGCATTCCAGAGAATATTGTTTCTGACAGAGGTTCCCAGTTTGTTTCGAGGTTTTGGCGAGCCTTTTGTGGTAGGATGGGCATTGACTTGTCTTTTTCCTCGGCTTTCCATCCTCAGACTAATGGCCAGACCGAGCGAACCAATCAGACCTTGGAAACATATCTGAGGTGCTTTGTTTCTGCTGATCAGGATGACTGGGTGTCCTTTTTGCCTTTGGCTGAGTTCGCCCTTAATAATCGGGCCAGCTCGGCTACCTTGGTTTCACCGTTTTTCTGCAATTCTGGGTTCCATCCTCGTTTCTCTTCTGGACAGGTTGAGTCTTCGGACTGTCCTGGTGTGGATACTGTGGTGGACAGGTTGCAGCAGATTTGGACTCAGGTAGTGGACAATTTGACCTTGTCCCAGGAGAAGGCTCAACTTTTCGCTAATCGCAGACGCCGTGTGGGTCCCCGACTTCGTGTTGGGGATCTGGTTTGGTTATCTTCTCGTCATATTCCTATGAAGGTTTCCTCTCCTAAGTTTAAACCTCGTTTTATTGGTCCGTATAGGATTTCTGAGGTTCTTAATCCTGTGTCGTTTCGTCTGACCCTTCCAGATTCTTTTTCCATACATAACGTATTCCATAGGTCATTGTTGCGGAGATACGTGGCACCTATGGTTCCATCTGTTGAGCCTCCTGCCCCGGTTTTGGTAGAGGGGGAATTGGAGTATATTGTGGAGAAGATTTTGGATTCTCGTGTTTCAAGACGGAAACTCCAGTATCTGGTTAAATGGAAGGGTTATGCTCAGGAAGATAATTCCTGGGTTTTTGCCTCTGATGTCCATGCTCCCGATCTTGTTCGTGCCTTTCATGTGGCTCATCCTGGTCGGCCTGGGGGCTCTGGTGAGGGTTCGGTGACCCCTCCTCAAAGGGGGGGTACTGTTGTGAATTCTGTGGAAGAGTTACTACACAAATGTTCGCACACCACCTGATACGTATCAAAAGAGAACAACTTTAATGGGTAACACAACAATAAAAACAGTTAAAACCAATACAACAAAACTCCCCCCGTCAGGTCCAAAATGCTCACAAATGAATATATAAATATGCTGCATAAAACATATGACTATAGAACCGGCTGTGTTCACAATAAGGCACCATGTAATGTCACCTGGGATAGCATCATAAAGAACCGGGCATCCAGAGGGTCAATGCCCCAATGCCCCGCACGGTGAACTCAGAGGGGGGAGGGAGAAGGAGGACGACGAACCCCAACCCCGTAAATGAAACCCCCTAGAGAGTCCAAACTACTGGAACGTAGGGTATATAAACGCTAAAGACATCTAATAATGCTGTGAGATGTAAACAGGGATCATAATGCCTGGGCACATACTCTGAGCAGACCCCTAGGCTACCATGCTAGGTGCCTCACTAGCCATATAGTCACCTTCGGTAAGAACACACAGCCGCAAGTGGAGCAGGACCGACACGGGGGAGGACCCAACGCGTGTCGCGGTTACTCGGACCGCTTCGTCAGGGGCACTTGAAAACATAGCAGAAGGTACAAGAAGGCTGAGAAAATGCCGAGAACCAGCTGATGGAACTGGAACTCGGCTGGCTACCCGAAGGTCCAAGAGCCAATGGAACTACTGAGGACCAGCTGATGTTACTGGAACCCAGTTACTAAGCAGGAGGTACCCGTGCTAAAAAGCACTACCAAGGACCGCCTGACGTTGGCGGAACTTGGATACCCAGAAGGAGGCACCTAAGCCAAAGGCTCTGCCCGGAACCAGCTGACGTTACTGGAACCAGGATGGGGAGCAGAAGGTACAAGAGCAAAAGACACTGCCGAGAACCAACTGACGGTACTGGAACCCGGATGGGTAGCCTAAGGTCCAAGAGCCAATGGAACTACCGAGGTCCAGCTGACGATACTGGAACCCGGTTACTAAGCAGGAGGTACCCGTGCCTGAAAGCACTACCAAGGACCACCTGATGTTGGTGGAACTCGGATACCCAGAAGGAGGCACCTAAGCCAAAGGCTCTGCCCGGAACCAGTTGACGGTACTGGAACCAGGATGGGGAGCAGAAGGTACAAGAGCAAAAGACACAGCCAAGAACCAGCTGACGGTGCTGGAACCAGGTGGTGGACCCGAAGGTCCACAGGAGAGAACAGCTAGGCCGCGAGGCAGCCGCAGTTACCGAACCCCAACAGTCCTACAGGGGGAGCTTGGCCTACTGGCACTACAGAACCAGCCTTGACTGCCAATTCACGCAGCCCACATAGGAAGCTCCTAAATTGGAGGCACCCTGGAGTTGGCTAACCCGAACGCAACACGACGGGGCAATGCATAGGTGAGTTTGACAGTACCCGGAAACAGCTGACGGTGCTGGAACCAGGCTGGGCACGAGGGAGTACCCGTGACAAAAACACTGCCGGGAACCAGCTGGCGGTGCGGGAACCCAGATGCGTTGCCCCAGTGTGCAAGAGCCAATGGCACGACCGAGGACCAGCTGACGGTGCTGGAACCCGGTTACTAAGCTGTAGGTGCCCGCGCTTAAAAGCACTAACAAGGACCGCCTGACGTTGGCGGAACTCGGATACCCAGGAGGAGGCACCTAAGCCAAAGGCTCGGCCCGGAACCAGCTGACGGTGCTGGAACCAGGTGGTGGACCCCAAGGCCCACAGGAGAGGAGAGAACAGCTAGGCCGCGAGGCAGCCGCAATTACCGAACCCCAACAGTCCTACAGGGGGAGCTGGGCCTACTGGCACTACAGAACCAGCCTTGACTACCAGTTCACGCAGCCCACATAGGAAGCTCCTAAACTGGAGGCACCCTGGAGTTGGCTAACCCGACCGCACCACGACGGGGCAAGCATAGGCGTCTCAGTGAGCTTGACACTACCCGGAAACAGCTGATGGTGCTGGAACCAGGTTTGGCATGAGGGAGTACCTGTGACAAAAACACTGCCGAGAACCAGCTGGCGGTGCTGGAACCCAGATGCGTTGCCCCAGTGTGCAAGAGCCAATGGCACGACCGAGGACCAGCTGACGGTGCTGGAACCCGGTTACTAAGCTGTAGGTGCCCGCGCTTAAAAGCACTACCAAGGACCGCCTGGCGATGGCGGAACTCGGATACCCAGGAGGAGGCACCTAAGCCAAAGGCTCGGCCCGGAACCAGCTGACGGTGCTGGAACCAGGTGGTGGACCCCAAGGCCCACAGGAGAGGAGAGAACAGCTAGGCCGCGAGGCAGCCGAAGTTACCGAACCCCAACAGTCCTACAGGGGGAGCTGGGCCTACTGGCACTACAGAACCAGCCTTGACTACCAGTTCACGCAGCCCACATAGGAAGCTTCTAAACTGGAGGCACCCTGGAGTTGGCTAACCCGACCGCACCACAACGGGGCAAGCATAGGCATCTCAGTGAGCTTGACACTACCCGGAAACAGCTGACGGTGCTGGAACCAGGTTTGGCACGAGGGAGTACCTGTGACAAAAACACTGCCGAGAACCAGCTGGCGGTGCTGGAACCCAGATGCGTTGCCCCAGTGTGCAAGAGCCAATGGCATGACCGAGGACCAGCTGACGGTGCTGGAACCCGGTTACTAAGCTGTAGGTGCCCACGCTTAAAAGCACTACCAAGGACCGCCTGGCGATGGCGGAACTCGGATACCCAGGAGGAGGCACCTAAGCCATAGGCTCGGCCCGGAACCAGCTGACGGTGCTGGAACCAGGTGGTGGACCCCAAGGCCCACAGGAGAGGAGAGAAAAGCTAGGCCGCGAGGCAGCCGCAGTTACCGAACCCCAACAGTCCTACAGGGGGAGCTGGGCCTACTGGCACTACAGAACCAGCCTTGACTACCAGTTCACGCAGCCCACATAGGAAGCTCCTAAACTGGAGGCACCCTGGAGTTGGCTAACCCGACCGCACCACGACGGGGCAAGCATAGGCGTCTCAGTGAGCTTGACACTACCCGGAAACAGCTTACGGTGCTGGAACCAGGTTTGGCACGAGGGAGTACCTGTGACAAAAACACTGCCGAGAACCAGCTGGCGGTGCTGGAACCCAGATGCGTTGCCCCAGTGTGCAAGAGCCAATGGCACGACCGAGGACCAGCTGACGGTGCTGGAACCCGGTTACTAAGCTGTAGGTGCCCGCGCTTAAAAGCACTACCAAGGACCGCCTGGCGATGGCGGAACTCGGATACCCAGGAGGAGGCACCTAAGCCAAAGGCTCGGCCCGGAACCAGCTGACGGTGCTGGAACCAGGTGGTGGACCCCAAGGCCCACAGGAGAGGAGAGAACAGCTAGGCCGCGAGGCAGCCGCAGTTACCGAACCCCAACAGTCCAACAGGGGGAGCTGGGCCTACTGGCACTACAGAACCAGCCTTGACTACCAGTTCATGCAGCCCACATAGGAAGCTCCTAAACTGGAGGCACCCTGGAGTTGGCTAACCCGACCGCACCACGAGGGGGCAAGCATAGGCGTCTCAGTGAGCTTGACACTACCCGGAAACAGCTGACGGTGCTGGAACCAGGTTTGGCACGAGGGAGTACCTGTGACAAAAACACTGCCGAGAACCAGCTGGCGGTGCTGGAACCCAGATGCGTTGCCCCAGTGTGCAAGAGCCAATGGCACGACCGAGGACCAGCTGACGGTGCTGGAACCCGGTTACTAAGCTGTAGGTGCCCGCGCTTAAAAGCACTACCAAGGACCGCCTGGCGATGGCGGAACTCGGATACCCAGGAGGAGGCACCTAAGCCAAAGGCTCGGCCCGGAACCAGCTGACGGTGCTGGAACCAGGTGGTGGACCCCAAGGCCCACAGGAGAGGAGAGAACAGCTAGGCCGCGAGGCAGCCGCAGTTACCGAACCCCAACAGTCCTACAGGGGGAGCTGGGCCTACTGGCACTACAGAACCAGCCTTGACTACCAGTTCACGCAGCCCACATAGGAAGCTCCTAAACTGGAGGCACCCTGGAGTTGGCTAACCCGACCGCACCACGACGGGGCAAGCATAGGCGTCTCAGTGAGCTTGACACTACCCGGAAACAGCTGACGGTGCTGGAACCAGGCTGGGCACGAGGGAGTACCCGTGACAAAAACACTGGCGAGAACCAGCTGACGGTGCTGGAACCCGGATGCGTTGCCTATTCAAGATTGTCTTCCTAAAGCCACAACTAGCGGTGTTGGAGCAAAGGGTAAGCAGGGGGAGCAGAGTGTAGGCCGAAGCCTGCACCGGAGGCAGCTTTGTGTCTGCGTTGCGTTTGCAGGACACGTTGCTGGCTACACAGCGGGGGAACAGCTGGTGTAGCTGAACCCCACTGACACATTGGCTGGTGTTTTTCTCTGTGCAGCTAGCACGTCCGGGCCCCAACTGGCGGTGTTAGAGCCCAGGGTCAGCAGGAGGAGGAGAGGAGCAGAGTGTAGGCCGCAGCCTAATTGAACCAATTTCAAAGGTCACCTTTAACCCACCCTCAGGTGTTTAAATTTAGAAGAGCCACATCTTGTGCAACAGTAATGCTACACAAGTGAAAGGTTGCTCTTTACATTTTGCTCATTGCACACGCAGAATGAAAGACGTACACTATTTTGCCCATTGTACAGTAGAACTGTATTGTAGGCGTGACTTGTCTTTTTAATGACACGCAGCACAGGTGTCGAAAAATAACGCCTTTGTGCTGGGCGCTGCTTCCTGAGCATTGTTATTTGCTGTACAGGAGTCTGCGCTCTTGTGTTATCCCTTGGCAACGCCCTGTGACTGTTAGCGCTGCCAATCTTCTGACCTCATTTCATGTTGGCCGGTGCGGTTAGCGATGGCCATGAATCCCACACCCACAGTGTGATTTCTAAAATTCACACTGCGGGTCTGGAATTCATGGCCTTGTGCAGTAAATATGTTCGCCGCTCACTCATGTCCTTACACCTGCCTCAGACTGTGCGGCCTCAGCTGATCCCTTATCGCATGCCGCGACCATGAGGCCGCACAGTCTGAAGAAGGCGGAAGGAGATGAGTTAAGACAGGTGAACATATGCAGTGCACATGCCCATCAATCACACCCTCGCTGTCAAAATAAATGAGACAACGAGGGGCGTTGTGTTGGCCAGGGCGGATGCACAGGCACAGGCAGCCAACCAATGATGTCAGAAGACGGGCAGCGCTACCAAGGGGGGTGCTGCGTGTCATTGAAAAGGAAAGTCACACCTCAGGGACAATGTAATGGTCTCTACTGAGACACATTTTGTACGTGTTGAGTTCCACGTGGGCAAGGAGTAAAAGTCAGCCACCTTGTACAAATGCAGCATTACTGCTGTACAAGGTGGCTGTTATACATAAAAACACCTGGGGGTGGGGGCCAGGGTCCCTTTAATTTCAGTTCAGGTGCCTGCGTGGCGTTTGCAGGTCACATTGCCAGCTACACAGCAGGGGAACAGCTGGCGGTGCTGAACCCCACTAACACATTGGCGGGTGTTTTTCTCTGTGCAGCTAGCACATCCGGGCCCCAACTGGCGGTGTTAGAACCCAGGGTCAGCAGGAGGAGGAGGAGAGGAGCAGAGTGTAGGCCGAAGCCTGCACTGGTGGCAGCTTTTGGTCTGTTGTGCCAGCGTGGCTTGTGCTGGACACGATGCCGGCTACACAGCAGGGGAACAGCTGGCGGTGCTGAACCCCACTAACACATTGGCTGGTGTTTTTCTCTGTGCAGCTAGCACGTCCGGGCCCCAACTGGCGGTGTTAGAGCCCAGGGTCAGCAGGAGGAGGAGAGGAGCAGAGTGTAGGCCGCAGCCTAATTGAACCAATTTCAAAGGTCACCTTTAACCCACCCTCAGGTGTTACAATGTAGAAGAGCCACACCTTGTGCAGCAGTAATGCTCCACAAGTGAAAGGTTGCTCTTTAAGTTTTGCTCATTGCACACGCAGAATGAAAGACGTACAAAATTTTGCCCATTGTACAGTAGAACTGTATTGGAGGCGTGACTTGTCTTTTTAATGAGACGCAGCACAGGTGTCCAAAAAATAACGCCTTGGTGCTGGGCGCTGCTTCCTGAGCGTTGTTATTTGCTGTACAGGAGTCTGCGCTCTTGTGTTATCCCTTGGCAACGCCCTGTGACTGTGAGCGCTGCCAATCTTCTGACCTCATTTCATGTTGGCCGGTGCGGTTAGCGATGGCCATGAATCCCAGAGCCACAGTGTGTTTTCTAAAATGCACACTGCGGGTCTTGAATTCCTGGCCTTGTGCAGTAAATATGTTCGCCGCTCACTCATGTCCTTACACCTGCCTCAGACTGTGCGGCCTCAGCTGATCCCTTATCGCATGCCGCGGCCATGAGGCCGCACAGTCTGAAGAAGGCAGAAGGAGATGAGTTAAGACAGGCGAACATATGCAGTGCACATGCCCATCAATCACACCCTCGCTGTCAAAATAAATGAGACAACGAGGGGCGTTGTGTTGGGCAGGGCGGACGCACAGGCACAGGCAGCCAACCAATGATGTCAGAAGACGGGCAGCGCTACCAAGGGGGGTGCTGCGTGTCATTAAAAAGGAAAGTCACACCTCAGGGACAATGTAATGGACTCTACTGAGACACATTTTGTACGTGTTGAGTTCCACGTGGGCAAGGAGAAAAAGTCAGCCACCTTGTACAAATGCAGCATTACTGCTGTACAAGTTGGCTGTTATACATAAAAACACCTGGGGGTGGGGGCCAGGGTCCCTTTAATTTCAGTTCAGGTGCCTGCGTGGCGTTTGCAGGTCACATTGCCAGCTACACAGCAGGGGAACAGCTGGCGGTGCTGAACCCCACTAACACATTGGCGGGCGTTTTTCTCTGTGCAGCTAGCACATCCGGGCCCCAACTGGCGGTGTTAGAACCCAGGGTCAGCAGGAGGAGGAGGAGAGGAGCAGAGTGTAGGCCGAAGCCTGCACCGGTGGCAGCTTTTGGTCTGTTGTGCCAGCGTGGCTTGTGCTGGACACGTTGCCGACTACACAGCAGGGGAACAGCTGGCGGTGCTGAACCCCACTGACACATCAGCTAGTGTTTTTTTCTGTGTAGACAACACTTCCAGGTGGCAACTGACAGTGTTGAAACCCAGGGAATCAAAGAGGAGCAGAGTGTAGGCCGAAGCCTGCAGTGGAGCAAGTTGAAAGGGAACCTTTAACCCCCCCCCCAGGCATTTGTTGCTGAAAGAGCCATCTTGTACAGCAGTAATACTGCACATGGAAAATGGTGGCTCCTAAAATTATGCTCCTTGCAAACGCTGAAGTACACACTCATATAATGTGTCCCCTCATACCGTCAAACCATCCCGGAAGTGGGACTTTCCTTTGTAATGTGACACAGCACAGCCGTCATTCCAACCCCCTTGGTGCCGTGCGCCACCTCCTCAACGTTGTTTGGTTCTGTCACGGAGCCCGCGCTGTAATGTTATCCCTTGGCCATGCACAGTTAGCGGTGCCCGTCTTCTGACATCATTTAGGTGTCAGGCTGGCAGTGCCTGTGCGTCCAAGCTGCCCGAGATCCAACCTTGCAGTGTCATCTAATGTAATCCCACTGCGGGCCAGGGATCCATGGGCATGCGCAGTGCATATCATCGCCTCTCACTCACCTCCTTCCTGCTTCTTCAGACTGTGCGGCGTCACGGCCGTGGCATGCTATAAGGCAGAGGTCCCCAACTCCAGTCCTCAAGGCCCACCAACAGGTCATGTTTTCAGGATTTCCTTTGCATTGCACAGGTGATGCAATTATTACCTGGGCAAGACTAAGGAAATCCTGAAAACATGACCTGTTGGTGGGCCTTGAGGACTGGAGTTGGGGACCTCTGCTATAAGGGATCAGCTGACGCCGCCTAGTCTGAAGAAGCGTGTAGAAGGGGAGTGAGAGGCTAGTATATGCACTGCGCATGGCCATGGATACCAGGCCCACTGTGGGATCACATTAGACAACACTGCGAGGTGGGATTTCGGGCAGCGTGGACGCACAGGCGCAGCCAGGACGACAACAAATGATGTCAGAGGACGGGCAGCGCAAACTGTGCATGGCCAAGGGATAACATAACAGCGCAGGGTCCATGACGGAATCAAACAACGCTAAGGAGCCAGCGCACGGTGCCAAGGGGGTAGCAATGACGGCTGTGCTGCGTCACATTACAAAGGAAAGTCCCACCTCCAGGACGGTTGGACGGTGTGAGGGGACACATTACATGAGTGTGTACTTCAGCGTTTGCAAGGAGCATACTTTCAAGAGCGACCTTTTCCTTGTGCAGTATTAGTGCTGCACAAGGTGGCTCTTTCAGTAACAAACGCCTAGGGGGGGGGAGACAGGTCCCCTTACATTTTAGTTATGCCAGCGTGGCGGTCGCATGACACGTTGCCGGATACACAGCTGGGGATCAGCTGACGTTACTGAACCCCAATAACAGAGGAGCGACTGTTGACTGTGCAGACAGCACTTCCAGGCACCAACTGGCGGTGTTAGAGCCCAGGGAGAGCAGGAGGAGCAGATTGGAGGTATTGCCGCACACACAGCTGGGGATCAGCTGACGTTACTGAACCCCAATAACAGAGGAGGGACTGTTGACTGTGCAGACAGCACTTCCAGGCACCAACTGGCGGTGTTAGAGCCCAAGGAGAGCAGGAGGAGCAGATTGGAGGAATTGCCGCACACACAGCTGGGGATCAGCTGACGTTACTGAACCCCAATAACAGAGGAGGGACTGTTGACTGTGCAGACAGCACTTCCAGGCACCAACTGGCGGTGTTAGAGCCCAGGGAGAGCAGGAGGAGCAGATTGGAGGAATTGCCGCACACACAGCTGGGGATCAGCTGACGTTACTGAACCCCAATAACAGAGGAGGGACTGTTGACTGTGCAGACAGCACTTCCAGGCACCAACTGGCGGTGTTAGAGCCCAGGGACAGCAGGAGGAGCAGATTGGAGGTATTGCCGCACACACAGCTGGGGATCAGCTGACGTTACTGAACCCCAATAACAGAGGAGCGACTGTTGACTGTGCAGACAGCACTTCCAGGCACCAACTGGCGGTGTTAGAGCCCAGGGAGAGCAGGAGGAGCAGAGGAACAGAGTGTAGGCCGAAGCCTGATTGGAGCAAGTTGAAAGGGAACCTTTAACCCCCCCAAGACGTTTGTAGCTGAAAGAGCCATCTTGTGCAGCAAGATGCAAAAGGAAAAGGTTGCTCTTTTAATTATGATCCTTGCAAACACAGAAGTAAACACTAAAAATGTGTCCCCTTATACCGTTAAACCGTCCCGGAGGTGCGAATTTCCTTCGTAATGGGGCGCAGCACAGCTGTCATTCCTATCCCCTTGGTGCCGTGCGCTGCCTCCTCAGCGTTGTTTTAAGCTGTCACGGAGCCTGCGCTGTTCTGTTATCCCTTAGACATGCCCAATTAGCGCTGCCTGTCTTCTGACATAATTTGGTGTCAGGCTGTCAGTGCCTGTGCGTCCACGCTGCTCCAGATCCCACCTCGCAGTGTCATCTAACGTAATCCCACTGCGGGCCTTGGATCCATGAGCATGCACAGTGCATATCCTCGACTCTCACTCCCCTCTTTCCCTCTTCTTCAGACTGTGCGGTGTCACGGCCGTGGCATGCTATTAGGGATCAGCTGACGGCGCACAGTCTAAAGAAGGCGGAGGGAGATGAGCGAGAGCCCGAGGGGAAGATATGCACTGTGCATGCCCATGGATCCCAGGCCCGCAGTGTGATTCAATCAGAAGACACTGCGAGGCGGGATCTCGGGCAGCGCGGCCGCACAGGCGCAGCCAGCCTGACACCAAATTATGTCAGAAGACAGGCAGCGCAAATAGGGCATGGCCAAGGGATAACAGAACAGCGCAGGCTCCATGACAGCTTAAAACAACGCTGAGGAGGCAGCGCATGGCAGCAAGGGGGTAGGAATGATGGCTGTGCTGCGTCACATTACGAAGGAAAGTTCCAGCTCCGGGACAGTATAGCGGTATCAGTGAACACATTTTATAAGTGTTAAGTTCTGCGTGTGCAAGGAGCTAAACTAAAAGAGCTACCTTTTCCTTGTGCAGCATTACTGCTGCACAAGGTGGCTCTTTCAGTAACAAACTATGGGGTGGGGGGGGACAGGTTCCCTTCCATTTAGGATGTTGTGCCAGCGTGGCGGTCGCAGGACACATTGCCGGCTACACAGCTGGGGATCAGCTGACGTTACTGAAACCCAATAACACTGGGTCGTATGTTTTTACTGTGCAGCCTGCACTTCTGAGCCGCAACTGGCGGTGTTGGAGCCCAGGAATAGCAGTTCAGGTGGTAGAAAGATGAACACAGCAGGAGACCTGGATGACACCCAATTACTTAATCAGGCAGAGGAGTGGCAAATTCCTGCGAGATCCAGGCCTGGTTCATTTTCAGGAAAGTAAGCCGGTCAACGTTATCGGAGGATAGTCGCATGCGATGGTCTGTTAGTACACCACCTGCGGCACTAAAGACACGTTCCGATAAGACACTAGCCGCAGGGCAAGCCAGCACCTCCAATGCATACTGGCTTAGCTCTGGCCATGTATCCAGCTTAGAGACCCAAAACTTGAACGGGGAAGAGCCGTCTGGGAGTACAGTAAGAGAGCAAGCCATGTAGTCTGTCACCATCTGACGGAACCGTTGCCTCCTGCTGACTGGAGCCGCCGGTGATGGTGTAGACATTTGGGGCGGGCACACAAAAGTTTGCCACAGTTGTGCCATACTGGGCTTGCCTTGGGCAGAGGCACTGCTTCTGCTCCCTCTTTGGGCAGAGCCTCCCCCACTGCCTCGACGCACTGTCGAGCTGCTTTGTAAAGCACTAGCAGCACTCCTCTCAGTTGGACTGGAGAAGATGATGGAATTCACCAGTGTGTCGTGGTACTCCCGCATTTTACGCTCCCGGGTCAACGCTGGGATAAGGTTTTGGACGTTGTCCCGGTAGCGAGGATCGAGGAGGGTGAACACCCAATAATCAGGCATGTTGAGAATGTGGTCGATGCGGCGGTCGTTTCTCAGGCACTGCAGCATGAAATCCACCATGTGCTGCAGACTGCCAACTGGCCCAGAAACGCTGTCCCCTGCTTGAGACATGATCTCTGCCCGCTCGTCATCACCCCACCCTCGCTGTACACACTGACCACTGGACAATTGTGTCGCTCCCTCCTCTGGACGGAGCTCTTCCTCCTCCATTGACTCCTCCTCATCCTCCTCACAAAGTGGCCCCTGCGTACCCCTTTGTGAGGAACCACGTGGCGCTGACTCTCCAGAAGCTGATGGAAAAGGTGACTCCTCATCCTCCACCTCTTCCACAACATCATCCCTTAACCCTTGCAAAGTTTGCTGAAGCAGGCAGATAAGGGGGACAGTCATGCTGACTAGTGCATCATCTGCACTTGCCATCCACGTGGAATAATCAAAAGGACGCAAAACCAGGCAGACGTCCTTCATAGTGGCCCACTCTGTGGTTGTGAAGTCTGATCGGCGCTGACTGCGACTTCTTTGCGCCTGATGCAGCTGGTACTCCATAACTGCTTGCTGCTGCTCACACAACCGCTCCAACATATGTAACGTGGAATTCCACCTGGTAGGTAGGTCACATATGATGCGGTGTTCCGGAAGGCGGAATCGGCGCTGCAGAGCAGCAATGCGGGATCTTGCCAAGCTGGAACGCCGCAAGTGAGCACACTCTAGGCGGACCTTGTGCAGCAGTGCATCAAGATCCGGATAGTCCCTCAGAAAACTCTGCACAACCAAATTGAGCACATGTGCCAGACATGGGATGTGAGTGAGGTTGCCAAGGGCCAAAGCTGCCACCAGATTTCGGCCATTGTCACACACTACCATGCCTGGCTGGAGATTCGCTGGCAGTAACCACACATCGCTCTCCTGCTTGATGGCATTCCAGAGCTCCTGCGCTGTGTGGCTTCGATTCCCCAATTAAACTAGTTTCAAGACGGCCTGCTGACGTTTGGCCACGGCTGTGCTCATGTCGGTCATAGGTAAACGTTCACGGGAGGTGGACTGTGACGGCTCCTGCAGAGATGATTCTGAGGAACTTGTGTATGAGGAGGAGTCAATGCGTACAGACTGGATTCCTGCAATCCTTGGAGTGGGCAGGACAAGTCCTGCGCCACTCGCACGATCTGTACCTGGCTCAACAACATTAACCCAATGGGCAGTGAGGGAAACGTATCGCCCCTGTCTATGTTGACTGGTCCACGCATCGGTGGTGAGGTGGACCTTGCTACTGACGGCGTTCAGTAGCGCATGTTTTATGTTTCCCTCAACATGCCTGTGCAGGGCAGGGACAGCTTGCCTGCTGAAGTAAAAGCGGCTGGGCACCTTGTACTGTGGGACTGCCAATGCCATCAAGTCACGGAAGCTGTCAGTCTCCACCAGCCTGAATGAGAGCATTTCCAGGGACAACAGTTTGGCAATGCCTGCATTCAGAGCCTGTGCTCGGGGGTGGTTGGCCGAGAATACCCGCCTTTTCTCCCATGCCTGTACTACCGATGGCTGTAGAGTAGACTGGGAGTGTGAGGATGACTGGGAAGGTGGTGCTGTGGGTGGAATTACACTAGGTCTCTGGACAACAGTGGAGGAAGAGGCAACATGAGATGAAGAGGTGGTAGCTGCCGCTGTTGGTTGGCCTACGTCTTCACTGTGTTTCTGTAACTCCACCGCGTGCCTGGTCCGCACATGTTTCCACATATTTGTGGTATTGAGGTTGCTGACACTTTTACCTCTTTTGACTTTCTGATGACACAGCTTGCATTTGACAAAACAAATGTCATCTGCAACTGTGTCAAAAAAGGACCAGGCACTGCAAGTCTTGGGAGCGCCCTTTTTGGCTTTGGAAAGAGACAGGCTCCTAACGGGTGCAAAAATGGAGGCTACAGGCTCCGCAGTCTTCCCCCTCCCTCTCCCTCTTTGGCCTGTAAGGGGAATCTCTTCCTCTGAGCTGCTCCCACCACCTTCCTGTTCCTCACGCCACGATGGGTCAAGGACCTCATCATCTCCACTACCCTCTGCCACCAACTGCTCCTCCTGGGTAGTCTCGGCAGCACAGTACGCACCAGAAAGCGGCACCTGAGTTTCATCATCAGATGCGTACTGCGCTGTGGTCACCGGAGGCACTGGCCCACCAGCCTCTTCAGAGTCAGAGAGACAAAGCTGTTGGGCATCACTGCACACTGTCTCTTCTTCCATTTCTCCAATGCTGCTTGGCTGGCCCCCTGTTTCCAAGCCAAGAGATTCAGAGAACAGAAGTAGAGACGGCTCCTGTCCTGGGCTCTCTGACTGCCTGGCCAATTTGGCAGGTGGTGAAGAGATAGATGGCTGCTCTCCAGTGCTCTGTGCCTGAGAGGATGTGCACTAACTGAAGTCGATGCCGAGGCGTTAGCTGCCATCCACCCGACAACGGCTTCAATTTGATCTTCACGCAGCAGCGGTGCACGGCGCTCTCCGACAAAGCTGCGCATGAAGGACTGTTCCCTGCTGAAACTGAGTGACGACGAGTCACCGGTGGCCGCAGCAGGCACAGAATCACCACGTCCTCTCCCTGCTCCGCGCCCACGCCCACGCCCACGTGCCTTACTCCCTGCCCTCTTCATCTTGGTTGACAGATAAAGATAAGCAGAAAAGTACTAAGGCCTTAGTGTGCTTATTCCTGAAATGCTCCTCCTAACAGGTGTAAGAAACACTAATGTTGTAAAGTGTGGACTAAACTTTATTATTTTTCAAATGTGGCCTACACAAGTGTTAAGTGGTGTTTGGTGAACTTTACTTTTTTTTTTTCTGCAAATCGGACTACAGAGCAAGTTTAACTCACACGGGGACCGTGCAGACAGCCGTAAACGGCGCTGCAAGGCCCAAAAACCCTCCTCTAGGTTATCCTATGTAGTGGTTTTCCACTATTTAGCTGGAGACGGGTGGAAAAACACTAATAGGAAATTTTTTTTTAAATTTTAAACAGGCTGCTCTATTTGAAAAAAAGGAAAAATTTTTTCAAGATATGAGGCAGTAACGAACCCTGAGCTGAATCCAACCGGCTATGGCTGCACACAGACTACAGGGCGAGCTACGCTCACACCGAGACCGTGCAGACAGCCGTAAACGGCGCTGCAAGGCCCAAAAACCCTCCTCTAGGTTATCCTATGCAAAGAATGAATGTTGCAAACATAATCATGCAGAGACACCTATATATGTCAATACCCATTTTGCACGCCCCCTGAGGAAGGAGCATTGCGCTCCGAAACGCGCGTTGGGTGTGCTCCTGGCTTCTGACTGTAGCACCATCAGGTAGTTATTCCTATTTTCACCGTTTACATTATTGTACTACTAGGATGTGGTGGTTGGGGTTATCTGCTTGCCATACTACTTACTATAGGCCCCCTATACTCTGTCTATTTGGTGGTACTGATGTTGTTATAGCCAGTTGGCCTTGAGCCTTTGGGCATATGTGCTGCCATACTATGCGCATTCTGTTTCCCCCTGTGGTGTATTAACCTTTTCACAGCTTTTTATATTGTCATTTTTGTACCAATAAAGTTATGTTTTTATGGGAATTTTTGACTGCTTATATGTAAGTTTCGTTTATCTAGGTTATCCTATGTAGTGTTTTTCCACTATTTAGCTGGAGACGGGTGGAAAAACACTAATAGGAAATTTTTTAAATTTTTTTAACCCCTTCATGACCCAGCCTATTTTGACCTTAAAGACCTTGCCGTTTTTTGCAATTCTGACCAGTGTCCCTTTATGAGGTAATAACTCAGGAACGCTTCAACGGATCCTAGCGGTTCTGAGATTGTTTTTTCGTGACATATTGGGCTTCATGTTAGTGGTAAATTTAGGTCAATAAATTCTGCGTTTATTTGTGACAAAAATGGAAATTTGGCGAAAATTTTGAAAATTTCGCAATTTTCACATTTTGAATTTTTATTCTGTTAAACCAGAGCGATATGTGACACAAAATAGTTAATAAATAACATTTCCCACATGTTTACTTTACATCAGAACAATTTTGGAAACAAAATTTTTTTTTGTTAGGAAGTTATAAGGGTTAAAATTTGACCAGCGATTTGTCATTTTTACAACGAAATTTACAAAACCATTTTTTTTAGGGACCACCTCACATTTGAAGTCAGTTTGAGGGGTCTATATGGCTGAAAATACCCAAAAGTGACACCATTCTAAAAACTGCACCCCTCAAGGTACTCAAAACCACATTCAAGAAGTTTATTAACCCTTCAGGTGCTTCACAGCAGCAGAAGCAACATGGAAGGAAAAAATGAACATTTAACTTTTTAGTCACAAAAATTATCTTTTAGCAACAATTTTTTTATTTTCCCAATGGTAAAAGGAGAAACTGAACCACGAAAGTTGTTGTCCAATTTGTCCTGAGTACGCTGATACCTCATATGTGGGGGTAAACCACTGTTTGGGCGCACGGCAGGGCTTGGAATGGAAGGAGCGCCATTTGACTTTTTGAATGAAAAATTGGCTCCACTCTTTAGCGGACACCATGTCACGTTTGGAGAGCCCCGTGTGCCTAAAAATTGGAGCTCCCCCACAAGTGACCCCATTTTGGAAACTAGACGCCCCAAGGAACTTATCTAGATGCATAGTGAGCACTTTGAACCCCCAGGTGCTTCACAAATTGATCCGTAAAAATGAAAAAGTACTTTTTTTTCACAAAAAAATTCTTTTAGCCTCAATTTTTTCATTTTCACATGGGCAGCAGGATAAAATGGATCCTAAAATGTGTTGGGCAATTTCTCCTGAGTACACCAATACCTCACATGTGGGGGTAAACCACTGTTTGGGCACATGGTAAGGCTCGGAAGGGAAGGAGCGCCATTTGACTTTTTGAATGAAAAATTATTTCCATCGTTAGCGGACACCATGTCGCGTTTGGATAGCTCCTGTGTGCCTAAACATTGGCGCTCCCCCACAAGTGACCCCATTTTGGAAACTAGACCCCCCAAGGAACTTATTTAGATGCCTAGTGAGCACTTTAAACCCTCAGGTGCTTCACAAATTGATCTGTAAAAATGAAAAAGTACTTTTTTTTTCACAAAAAAATTCTTTTCGCCTCAATTTTTTCATTTTCACATGGGCAGTAGGATAAAATGGATCATAAAATTTGTTGGGCAATTTCTCCCGAGTACGTCAATACCTCATATGTGGGGGTAAACCACTGTTTGGGCACTCGGCAGGGCTCGGAAGGGAAGGCGCGCCATTTGACTTTGAATGGAAAATTAGCTCCAATTGTTAGCGGACACCATGTCGCGTTTGGAGAGCCCCTGTGTGCCTAAACATTGGAGCTCCCCCACAAGTGACCCCAATTTGGAAACTAGACCCCCCAAGGAACTTATCTAGACGCATATTGAGCACTTTAAACCCCCAGGTGCTTCACAGAAGTTTATAACGCAGAGCCATGAAAATAAAAAAATAATTTTTCTTTCCTCAAAAATGATTTTTTAACCTGGAATTTCCTATTTTGCCAAGGATAATAGGAGAAATTGGACCACAAATATTGTTGTCCAGTTTGTCCTGAGTACGCTGATACCCGATATGTGGGGGTAAACCACTGTTTGGGCGCACGGCAGGGCTCGGAAGGGATGGCACGCCATTTGGCTTTTTAAATGGAAAATTAGCTCCAATCATTAGCGGACACCATGTCACGTTTGGAGAGCCCCTGTGTGCCTAAACATTGGAGATCCCCCAGAAATGACACCATTTTGGAAACTAGACCCCCAAAGGAACTAATCTAGATGTGTGGTGAGGACTTTGAACCCCCAAGTGCTTCACAGAAGTTTATAACGCAGAGCCATGAAAATAAAAAAATAAAAATATTTTCTCAAAAATGATCTTTTAGCCTGCAATTTTTTATTTTCCCAAGGGTAACAGGAGAAATTTGACCCCAAAAGTTGTTGTCCAGTTTCTCCTGAGTACGCTGATACCCCATATGTGGGGGTAAATCACTGTTTGGGCACATGCCGGGGCTCGGAAGTGAAGTAGTGACGTTTTGAAATGCAGACTTTGATGGAATGCTCTGTGGGTGTCACGTTGCGTTTGCAGAGCCCCTGATGTGGCTTAACAGTAGAAACCCCCCACAAGTGACCCCATTTTGGAAACTAGACCCCCAAAAGAACTTATCTAGATGTGTGGTGAGCACTTTCAACCCCCAAGTGCTTCATAGAAGTTTATAATGCAGAGCCGTGAAAATAATAAATACGTTTTCTTTCCTCAAAAATAATTATTTAGCCCAGAATTTTTTATTTTCCCAAGGGTTACAGAAGGAATTGGACCCCAAAAGTTGTTGTCCAGTTTCTCCTGAGTATGCTGATACCCCATATGTGGGGGTAAACCACTGTTTGGGCACATGCCGAGGCTCGGAAGTGAAGTAGTGACGTTTTGAAATGCAGACTTTGATGGAGTGCTCTGTGGGCGTCACGTTGCGTTTGCAGAGCCCCTGATGTGGCTTAACAGTAGAAACCCCCCACAAGTGACCCCATTTTGGAAACTAGACCCCGAAAGGAACTTATCTAGATGTGTGGTGAGCACTTTGAACCCCCAAGCGCTTCATAGAAGTTTATAATGCAGAGCCGTGAAAATAATAAATACGGTTTCTTTCCTCAAAAATAATTATTTAGCCCAGAATTTTTTATTTTCCCAAGGGTTACAGGAGAAATTGGACCCCAAATGTTGTTGTCCAGTTTCTCCTGAGTACGCTGACACCCCATGAGTGGGGGTAAACCACTGTTTGGGCACACGTCGGGGCTCAGAAGGGAAGTAGTGACTTTTGAAATGCAGACTTTGATGGAATGGTCTGCGGGTGTCACGTTGCGTTTGCAGAGCCCCTGGTGTGCCTAAACAGTAGAAACCCGCACAAGTGACCCCATTTTAGAAACTAGACCCCCCAAGGAACTTATCTAGATATGTGGTGAGCACTTTGAACCCCCAAGTGCTTCACAGACGTTTACAACGCAGAGCCGTGAAAATAAAAAATCATTTTTCTTTCCTCAAAAATTATGTTTTAGCAAGCATTTTTTTAGATTCACAAGGGTAACAGGAGAAATTGGACCCCAGTAATTGTTGCGCAGTTTGTCCTGAGTATGCTGGTACCCCATATGTGGGGGTAAACCACTGTTTGGGCACACGTCAGGGCTCGGAAGTGAGGGAGCACCATTTGACTTTTTGAATACGAGATTGGCTGGAATCAAAGGTGGCGCCATGTTGCGTTTGGAGACCCCTGATGTGCCTAAACAGTGGAAACCCCTCAATTCTACCTCCAACACTAACCCCAACACACCCCTAACCTTAATCCCAACTGTAGCCATAACCCTAATCACAACCCTAACCACAACCCTAATTCCAACCCTAACCCTAAGGCTATGTGCCCACGTTGCGGATTCGTGTGAGATATTTCCGCACCATTTTTGAAAAATCCGCGGGTAAAAGGCACTGCGTTTTACCTGCGGATTTTCCGCGGATTTCCAGTGTTTTTTGTGCGGATTTCACCTGCGGATTCCTATTGAGGAACAGGTGTAAAACGCTGCGGAATCCGCACAAAGAATTGACATGCTGCGGAAAATACAACGCAGCGTTTCCGCGCGGTATTTTCCGCACCATGGGCACAGCGGATTTGGTTTTTCATATGTTTACATGGTACTGTAAACCTGATGGAACACTGCTGCGAATCCGCAGCGGCCAATCCGCAGCCAAATCCGCACAGTGTGCACATAGCCTAATTCTAAAGGTATGTGCACACGCTGCGGAAAACGCTGCAGATCCGCAGCAGTTTCCCATGAGTTTACAGTTCAATGTAAACCTACGGGAAACAAAAATCCCTGTACACATGCTGCGGAAAAACTGCACGGAAACGCAGCGGTTTACATTCCGCAGCATGTCACTTCTTTGTGCGGATTCCGCAGCGGTTTTACAACTGCTCCAATAGAAAATCGCAGTTGTAAAACCGCAGTGAAATGCGCAGAAAAAAACGCGGTAAATCCGCAGCGGTTTAGCACTGCGGATTTATCAACTCCGCAGCGGAAAAATCCGCAGAGGACCAGAATACGTGTGCACATACCGAAACCCTAACCCTAGCCCTAACCCTACCCCTAACCCTAGCCCTACCCCTACCCCTAACCCTACCCCTAACCCTACCCCTAACCCTACCCCTAACCCTAGCCCTACCCCTAACCCTACCCCTAACCCTACCCCTAACCCTGCCCCTAAACCTACCCCTAACCCTAACCCTACCCCTAACCCTAACCCTACCCCTAACCCTACCCCTAACCCTACCCCTAACCCTACCCCTATCCCTAACCCTACCCCTAACCCTACCCCTAACCCTAACCCTACCCCTAACCCTACCCCTAACCCTAACCCTACCCCTAACCCTAACCCTATTCTAACATTAGTGGAAAAAAAAAATTTCTTTATTTTTTATTGTCCCTACCTATGGGGGTGACAAAGGGGGGGGGGTCATTTATTATTTTTTTTATTTTGATCACTGAGATAGATTATATCTCAGTGATCAAAATGCACTTTGGAACGAATCTGCCGGCCGGCAGATTCGGCGGGCGCACTGCGCATGCGCCCGCCATTTTGGAAGATGGCGGCGCCCAGGGAGAAGACGGACGGGACCCCGGCTGGATCGGTAAGTATGATGGGGTGGGAGGGGACCACGGGGGGGGTGATCGGAGCACGGGGGGGGGGGAATCGGAGCGCGGGAGGGGTGGAACGGAGCACGGGGGGCGTGGAACGGAGCACGGGGGGGCTGGAATGGAGCACGGGGGGGGTGGAACGGAGCACCGGGGGGGTGGATCGGAGTGCAGGGGGGGTGATGGGAGCACGGGAGGGTGATTGGAGCACGGGGGGAGCGGACAAGAGCACGGGGGGGAGCGGAGCACTGGACGGAGGGGAGCCGGAGCAGTGTACCGGCCAGATCGGGGGGCTGCGGGGGCGATCGGTGGGGTGGGGTGGGGGCACATTAGTATTTCCAGCCATGGCCGATGATATTTCAGCATCGGCCATGGCTGGATTGTAATATTTCACCAGTTATAATAGGTGAAATATTACAAATCGCTCTGATTGGCAGTTTCACTTTCAACAGCCAATCAGAGCGATCGTAGCCACGAGGGGGTGAAGCCACCCCCCCTGGGCTAAACTACCACTCCCCCTGTCCCTGGAGATCGGGTGAAATGGGAGTTAACCCTTTCACCGGATCTGCAGGGACGCGATCTTTCCATGACGCCACATAGGCGTCATGGGTCGGATTGGCACCGACTTTCATGACGCCTACGTGGCGTCATGGGTCGGGAAGGGGTTAAACAGGCTGCTCTATTTGAAAAAAAGGAAAAATTTTTTCAAGGTATGAGGCAGTAACGAACCCTGAGCTGAATCCAACCGGCTATGGCTGCACACAGACTACAGGGCGAGCTGCGCTCACACCGAGACCGTGCAGACAGCCGTAAACGGCGCTGCAAGGCCCAAAAACCCTCCTCTAGGTTATCCTATGTAGTGTTTTTCCACTATTTAGCTGGAGACGGGTGGAAAAACACTAATAGGAAATTTTTTTAAAAATTTTAAACAGGCTGCTCTATTTGAAAAAAAGGAATTTTTTTTTCAAGGTATGAGGCAGTAACGAACCCTGAGCTGAATCCAACCGGCTATGGCTGCACACAGACTACAGGGCGAGCTGCGCTCACACCGAGACCATGCAGACAGCCGTAAACGGCGCTGCAAGGCCCAAAAACCCCCCTCTAGGTTATCCTATGTAGTGTTTTTCCACAATTTAGCTGGAGACGGGTGGAAAAACACTAATAGGAAATTTGAGAAAAAATGTGCAGCAGGCTGCACTATGAGCAAAAAAGGACAACTGTGTGAGGCAGTGTGAACCCCCCTGAGTTGAATACAACCGGGTATATGGCTGCACATAGACTACAGAGTGAGCTGCACACACACACACACACACACACAGAGACCTTGCAGAACGCTGTTAAAACAGCGCTGCAAGGCAAGAGCAAGGTGAACTGAACAGTGAAGAACACACAGCGTTTTGCTAAATTAGCCTTTGGAAAGGAAAATAAAGCAATCAGCTATCTCAACTGGCCCTCAGTTAGAACACAGCGTCCTGTCCCTAACTGAAATCACAGCAGAGTGAGCGCAAAATGGCGGCAGCGTTTTTTTATAGTGCTGAGTGACATCATTTCAGCATCCAATCACAGCCTTGCCAGTAGTTACATGCCCACCATGCTAAACAGGATATGCCCACACTTCAATTCATTCCTCATTGGCTGCTGCGTGCTGTTTGAATTTCGGGAACTTCCGATTCCGGTATCCGATACGCGGGAAGTATCGGAATTCGGTATCGGAATTCCGATACCGCAAGTATCGGCCGATACCCGATACTTGCGGTATCGGAATGCTCAACACTAGTGGTGAGGCTTTGCATCTGACTTCTGCTTGTTCTACTCATGCTGTGCACAGTCATATGACTTCCGGTCTGGAGTGTGGCCGGGCACACATGCGCTGTAGCTAGTTTGAGCTGATTTCTGGCAGTCTCCTTCTATTTTGTCATTTTGCATCATGATCTTATTCCATTCTCAATTAGTTCACGCCACGCTGCTGATACCAACTAAATCTAATTTTGAGATCTGGTAACTAATCTTTCATTGATTTATTTGGTATTTGTACTAGCAACAACGGGCTGTTTATTTATTTATATCTATTGCCTGTGAGCAAGCTACACTTGTTTGTGGCAGTACACATTGGCTTTTATCCCCTGTCTAACCTAATCATGGACACAGGTTTTATATGAGCTCTCATGTTTTGATGGATTATATGGTGCACAATTTGGTTATCCTTGCATATAGGGCCTTTGTTCTCTAATGCATTATCTCTGTCATTATTCAGAGCATTTTGGTAATTTTTCTCATAGCTTAATATTAGGATAGTTCTTGCTGAGATATTTGGTCATTCTTCAATTGCTGCACATTATCAGCTGCATTTTTAAAGCATTACTGAGTACTTGCACTTTACCTGAACTTTTTTTTAGGTAAACACATTGGTGAATATTTTTCCTGACGTTAAAATAGAGCGATTTTTTCATAATTGATCTTGTGAGTGTATTAGGCCTCTTTCACACTTCAGTTGTTTGGCGTCAGTCTAAAACCGCCATTTTCCTCAAATAACGGATCCGTCAATTTTTTTTGACGGATCCGTTATTTTCCCATAGACTTGCATTAGCGACGGATTGTGACGGATGGTCGTCCGTTTTATCCGCCATGCAACGGATCCGTCGAAATTTGGCGGACGTTTTCTGAAACTAGACGGACATTGAAACGTTTTTTGTCAACGCCGAAATGGCGGATCGCGATGGATCCGTCGCGTCCGCCATTCCATAGAATGGCCGCCTATGGGCGACGGATCCACCGCAACCGTTTTTTTCGGCGGATCCGTCGCCCCAATCCATTTTTTCAATTGCACATGCTCCAAAAAGTAGATACTTTTCCCAGACAACCCCCAAGTAACGGATCCGTCAAAAAAACGGATCCGTTAGAACCGTTTTCTCAACAATTGTGACGGATCCATCAATCCGTCACTATGTCGGTAGTGACTGACGCCAAACAACTGAAGTGTGAAAGAGGCCTTAGCTATACATATGATCCATTATTTACGAATTTCGCAGTCTTATATCTGTTTGTATTGCATTAGCTAGGATTAGAGTTGAGCGACCTTGACCTTTTTAGAGTCGAGCCGGGTTTCGCGAAACCCGACTATCTCAAAAGTCGGGTCGAGTGAAATCGCCCGATTATGACGTAAAGTCGGGATCGACCGAAACACGAAACCCAATGCAAGTCAATGGGGCAGCATAGTCGGCAGTGAGTGGGGGCCAGGAAAACACCTAGAGTGCCCATTTTAATGTCAAAACCATCCATTCTTCTTAATGAAGCTTGTCAAGCGTAATTTACCTTATAATAATTGGAAGGCATTTGAAATTGGGGGTCATTTGGCTAAAGTTGTGGTGGGTAGGGCTGGTTCAAGTAATTAGTGGGCCCAGGAAATCTGGACCACGTCACGGCAGTGGAGCAGGGAGAGGTAAGTATTTCAACTTTGCAAGTGCTGTGAACCTGAGCAAGCAGGGGGGGCCCACTCGTTGGCATTGGCACTGGCACAGGGCCCCTCAAAGTACAGCGGTGTGTTTGCACGGCGGGGGCGCCTCCCACCGGCAGCAACACTTTTGCGTACCATGAGAGGCCCTGTGCCAGTGACGTCGCCAACTAGTATTCCTCCCCCCACCTGATGAAGGAACCTGCACTTTCATCTGCACCTTCCTGTTTGTCCCCGTGTAAGGTGGTATGGTATGCGGGAAGGGGGACCTGACTTTCAGCAGGGTCACAATCTTGCAGTGTAGCGTGCACGGGAAATGTTGCGTTATGGGTCAATGTACCAGCAGACTCATCTATCACTGGCTGGGCAATGGGCAGGATGAGGAGGAAACACAGATATAGGCCCAAAGAATAAAGTGGGCTAAATGCAGTTCAAAATTGGTAACACAGGACTAATCAGGGGGCATTGCAGTGGAGGACAACTGGAATGAGAGGCTGACACAGAGAGTAGGCCCAAATCAGTAAGTAGTCGAAATGCAGTTCAAAATTGGCAACAGTAGTAAACAGGCGGCACAGCTTTGTTCAGTGGAGGAGAACAGCAAGGAGTGGCAGACACCGATAGTAGGCCCCAACCCAACTAGTAGGCCAAATGCAGTCTAACATTAACAACTACTTAACGAGCGCCTGAAAACGGAATTTCAGGACAGGAAACCAGGAGAACAGCAAGGAGCGGCAGACACCGATAGTAGGCCCCAAACCAACTAGTACGCCAAATGCAGTTGTTCCGTTTAGCCACAATTTAATGAGAGCCTGAAGATAGAAGTTCAGGAAAGGCAACCTGGAGAACACCTTGGAGTGGAACACACCATCTCTCTACACCCCATACCCAATTTGTAGGCCTAATGCAGCGTAGTTTCCAACAACTACTAAACGAGAGCATGATGATCGAAGCATTGGCGAGGAAACCTGGGGAACACCTTGGAGTGGAACACACCATCTCTCTACAGTGGAACACACCATCTCTCTACACCCCATACCCAATTTGTAGGCCTAATGCAGCGTAGTTTCCAACAACTACTAAACGAGAGCCGGAAGATCGAAGCAATGGAGAGGAAACCTGGGGAACACCTTGGAGTGTAACACACCATCTCTCTACACCCCATACCCAATTTGTAGGCCTAATGCAGCGTAGTTTCCAACAACTACTAAACGAGAGCCGGAAGTTCGAAGCAATGGAGAGGAAACCTGGGGAACACCTTGGAGTGTAACACACCATCTCTCTACACCCCATACCCAATTTGTAGGCCTAATGCAGCGTAGTTTCCAACAACTACTAAACGAGAGCCGGAAGATCGAAGCAATGGAGAGGAAACCTGGGGAACACCTTGGAGTGGAACACACCATCTCTCTACAGTGGAACACACCATCTCTCTACACCCCATACCCAATTTGTAGGCCTAATGCAGCGTAGTTTCCAACAACTACTAAACGAGAGCCGGAAGATCGAAGCTCAGGAAAGGCAACCTGGGGAACACCTTGGAGTGGAACACACCATCTCTCTACACCCCATACCCAATTTGTAGGCCCAATGCAGCGTAGTTTCCAACAACTACTAAACGAGAGCCGGAAGATCGAAGCTCAGGAAAGGCAACCTGGGGAACACCTTGGAGTGTAACAAACCCTCTCTCTACACCACGGAAGGGCTGATTCTTAGGAAGGAAGGCTGTCGGAAAGAAGCAGGGCGCGTCCGAGGGTGATTATATTCTTATTAGGTATATACTCACCCTCGGACGCGCCCTGCTTCTTTATTTGTAATGAATGTTTATTTGCAATGTGGTTTTGACTTACTCTATTTTTTTGGTAAATAATGATTTTATTATTTTCATTGTTTTGCATCTTCTTGGCAATAATATAAAGAAGACGCGACAGGACAACACTCGGTGGATGCCATATCTGTGTTTAAAATTGAAAAAACCTTTCAGTTAACTACTTGCAGGAGAAAGTTATTGTAGCTGGTGGCCATTTTTAGTACTGTACCAGATTTTTGTTGTATGTGTTTGTTTTTAATGTTAAAATGTCTGCATTTGATATCTTTCCAGTATTTTCTTTTTTATAAGCAAAATACTTATTTTTATATTTTCTGATGTTGGTTCCAGGGGTACACGGGCAGCAGTGATGTGGTCAGTGGAGGCCTAGTGGAAGGAGTGACCGCAGACAGGCATCGAAGGCCTAAAATGATAACACATGGCTGTAGGCAATTTTAAATTGGTTACAGGGGTACACGGGCAGCAGTGGTGTGGTCAGTGGAGGCCTAGTGGAAGGAGTGACCGCAGACAGGCATCGAAGGCCTAAAATAATAACACATGGCTGTAGGCAATTTTAAATTGGTTCCAGGGGTACACGGGCAGCAGTGGTGTGGTCAGTGGAGGCCTAGTGGAAGGAGTGACCGCAGACAGGCATCGAAGGCCTAAAATAATAACACATGGCTGTAGGCAATTTTAAATTGGTTCCAGGGGTACACGGGCAGCAGTGGTGTGGTCAGTGGAGGCCTAGTGGAAGGAGTGACCGCAGACAGGCATCGAAGGCCTAAAATAATAACACATGGCTGTAGGCAATTTTAAATTGGTTCCAGGGGTACACGGGCAGCAGTGGTGTGGTCAGTGGAGGCCTAGTGGAAGGAGTGACCGCAGACAGGCATCGAAGGCCTAAAATAATAACACATGGCTGTAGGCAATTTTAAATTGGTTCCAGGGGTACACGGGCAGCAGTGGTGTGGTCAGTGGAGGCCTAGTGGAAGGAGTGACCACAGACAGGCATCGAAGGCCTAAAATAATAACACATGGCTGTAGGCAATTTTAAATTGGTTACAGGGGTACACGGGCAGCAGTGGTGTGGTCAGTGGAGGCCTAGTGGAAGGAGTGACCGCAGACAGGCATCGAAGGCCTAAAATAATAACACATGGCTGTAGGCAATTTTAAATTGGTTCCAGGGGTACACGGGCAGCAGTGGTGTGGTCAGTGGAGGCCTAGTGGAAGGAGTGACCGCAGACAGGCATCAAAGGCCTAAAATAATAACACATGGCTGTAGGCAATTTTAAATTGGTTCCAGGGGTACATGGGCAGCAGTGGTGTGGTCAGTGGAGGCCTAGTGGAAGGAGTGACCGCAGACAGGCATCGAAGGCCTAAAATAATAACACATGGCTGTAGGCAATTTTAAATTGGTTCCAGGGGTACACGGGCAGCAGTGGTGTGGTCAGTGGAGGCCTAGTGGAAGGAGTGACCGCAGACAGTCATCGAAGGCCTAAAATAATAACACATGGCTGTAGGCAATTTTAAATTGGTTCCAGGGGTACACGGGCAGCAGTGGTGTGGTCAGTGGAGGCCTAGTGGAAGGAGTGACCGCAGACAGGCATCGAAGGCCTAAAATAATAACACATGGCTGTAGGCAATTTTAAATTGGTTCCAGGGGTACACGGGCAGCAGTGGTTTGGTCAGTGGAGGCCTAGTGGAAGGAGTGACCGCAGACAGGCATCGAAGGCCTAAAATAATAACACATGGCTGTAGGCAATTTTAAATTGGTTACTGGGGTACACGGGCAGCAGTGGTGTGGTCAGTGGAGGCCTAGTGGAAGGAGTGACCGCAGACAGGCATCGAAGGCCTAAAATAATAACACATGGCTGTAGGCAATTTTAAATTGGTTCCAGGGGTACACGGGCAGCAGTGGTGTGGTCAGTGGAGGCCTAGTGGAAGGAGTCACCGCAGACAGGCATCGAAGGCCTAAAATAATAACACATGGCTGTAGGCAATTTTAAATTGGTTACAGGGGTACACGGGCAGCAGTGGTGTGGTCAGTGGAGGCCTAGTGGAAGGAGTGACCACAGACAGGCATCGAAGGCCTAACATAACAAAAATGTCAATACAATGGTATTGTCAGTGGCAGGCATTGAAGGATGTCAGCGCATAGACTAAACATTGGTGGAGCTGTGAGATAATTTTGCAAGTGGTAGAGCACTGTTTGAGCTGGGGTGGGGGGAAACTGTCTTGTGGCCGGCGGTACAGGCCCAGGGCCCCTCATATTACAACGGTGTGTCTGACGTTGGGTGCGCACCACCACCGCCAGAGACACTTTATTGTACTAGGAGGGACCCAGTGGCAGTGCCGTCGACCAAAAGCGGGCTCACCCACCTCTTCAGACAAACTGCACTCTCACGGGTGCTGTCGCCAAGTGTCGATACCACGGCCCCGTGTGGGGAGTTTGGCCATTTAGTGAGGTGTAAACATGTCGTATGCTGGACAATCAGGTGCAGAAAATTACGAGATTGGAAAAGGCATTCAGAATAGTCCACAGGCAAGACCTTTTCATAGGAAAGCTAGGTGTCAGCCGGGCAAGGTGGGGCAAAAGATTTCGAAATCCAGTTGTGGTTCATTTTAATGAAGGTTAGATCATCTACATTTTGGGTAGCCAGACGAGTCCTTTTTTCTGTTAGTATTGAACCTGCAGCACTGAATACTTTTTCTGATAGGACACTAGCTGCCGGGCAAGCAAGCTCCTGCAATGCATATTCTGCCAATTCTGGCCAGGTGTCTAATTTTGATGCCCAGTAATCAAATGGGAATGACGGTTGAGGGAGAACATCGATAAGGGATGAAAAATAGTTTGTAACCATACTGGACAAATGTTGTCTCCTGTCACTTTGAATTGATGCTGCAGTACCTGTCCTGTCTGCGGTCATAGCAAAATCACTCCACAACCTGGTCAGAAAACCCCTCTGGCCAACGCCACTTCTGATTTCTGCCCCTCTAACTCCTCTGGTCTGCTGGCCCCTGCAGCTCGTGTGAGAACGATCACGGGCGCTGTGTGCAGGGAATGCCAGAAGCAAACGGTCAACAAGAGTTGATTGTTTGGTTGCTAATATTAGTTCCAAGTTCTCATGTGGCATTATATTTTGCAATTTGCCTTTATAGCGAGGATCAAGGAGGCAGGCCAACCAGTTATCGTCATCATTCATCATTTTAGTTATGCGTGTGTCCCTTTTGAGGATACGTAAGGCATAATCCGCCATGTGGGCCAAAGTTCCAGTTCTCAAATCTGCGGTTGTGCTTGGTTGAGGGGCAGTTTCAGGCAAATCCACGTCACTTGTGTCCCTCAAAAAACCAGAACCCGGCCTTGCCGCGCCACCAATTTCCAGTGGCCCCGGAAAAGCTTCCTCATTAAAAATATAATCATCCCCATCATCCTCCTCGTCCTCCTCCTCCTCTTCGCCCGCTACCTCGTCCTGTACACTGCCCTGGCCAGACAATGGCTGACTGTCATCAAGGCTTTCCTCTTCCTCAGCTGCAGACGCCTGATCCTTTATGTGCGTCAAACTTTGCATCAGCAGACGCATTTGGGGGATGCTCATGCTTATTATGGCGTTGTCTGCACTAACCAGCCATGTGCATTCCTCAAAACACTGAAGGACTTGACACATGTCTTGAATCTTCGACCACTGCACACCTGACAACTCCATGTCTGCCATCCTACTGCCTGCCCGTGTATGTGTATCCTCCCACAAAAACATAACAGCCCGCCTCTGTTCGCACAGTCTCTGAAGCATGTGCAGTGTTGAGTTCCACCTTGTTGCAACGTCTATGATTAGGCGATGCTGGGGAAGGTTCAAAGAACGCTGATAGGTCTGCATACGGCTGGAGTGTACGGGCGAACGGCGGATATGTGAGCAAAGTCCACGCACTTTGAGGAGCAGGTCGGATAACCCCGGATAACTTTTCAGGAAGCACTGCACCACCAGGTTTAAGGTGTGAGCCAGGCAAGGAATGTGTTTCAGTTGGGAAAGGGAGATGGCAGCCATGAAATTCCTTCCGTTATCACTCACTACCTTGCCTGCCTCAAGATCTACAGTGCCCAGCCACGACTGCGTTTCTTTCTGCAAGAACTCGGACAGAACTTCCGCGGTGTGTCTGTTGTCGCCCAAACACTTCATAGCCAATACAGCCTGCTGACGTTTGCCAGTAGCTGCCCCATAATGGGAGACCTGGTGTGCAACAGTGGCAGCTGCGGATGGAGTGGTTGTGCGACTGCGGTCTGTGGACGAGCTCTCGCTTCTGCAGGAGGACGAAGAGGAGGAGGAGGGGGTGCGAACGGCTACAGCCAATTGTTTCCTAGACCGTGGGCTAGGCAGAACTGTCCCAAACTTGCTGTCCCCTGTGGACCCTGCATCCACCACATTTACCCAGTGTGCCGTGATGGACACGTAACGTCCCTGGCCATGCCTACTGGTCCATGCATCTGTTGTCAGGTGCACCTTTGTGCTCACAGATTGCCTGAGTGCATGGACGATGCGCTCTTTAACATGCTGGTGGAGGGCTGGGATGGCTTTTCTGGAAAAAAAAGTGTCGACTGGGTAGCTCGTAGCGTGGTACAGCGTAGTCCATCAGGGCTTTGAAAGCTTCGCTTTCAACTAACCGGTAGGGCATCATCTCTAACGAGATTAGTCTAGCTATGTGTGCGTTCAAACCCTGTGTACGCGGATGCGAGGCTAAGTACTTCCTTTTTCTAACCATAGTCTCATGTAGGGTGAGCTGGACTGGAGAGCTGGAGATCGTGGAACTAGCGGGGGTGCCGGTGGACATGGCAGACTGAGAGACGGTGGGAGATGGTATTGTTGCCACCGGTGCCCTAGATGCAGTGTTTCCTACTACGAAACTGGTGATTCCCTGACCCTGACGGCTTTGGCCTGGCAAAGAAACCTGCACAGATACTGCAGGTGGTGCGGAAAATGGTGGCCCTACACTGCCGGAAGGGATGTTGCGTTGCTGACTAGCTTCATTGGCCGAGGGTGCTACAACCTTAAGGGACGTTTGGTAGTTAGTCCAGGCTTGCAAATGCATGGTGGTTAAATGTCTATGCATGCAACTTGTATTGAGACTTTTCAGATTCTGTCCTCTGCTTAAGGTAGTTGAACATTTTTGACAGATGACTTTGCGCTGATCAATTGGATGTTGTTTAAAAAAATGCCAGACTGCATTCTTTCTAGCATCGGATACCTTTTCAGGCATTGCAGACTGAGCTTTAACCGGATGGCCACGCTGTCCTCCAACAGGTTTTAGCTTTGCCACGCGTTTTGGGCAAGATACGGGCCCGGCAGATGGAACCTGTTGCGATGTTGATGCCTGCTGCGGCCCCTCCTCCTCCGCTTCAGAACTGCTGCCGCCTGCACCCTGTTCCCCCAATGGCTGCCAATCGGGGTCAAGAACTGGGTCATCTATTACCTCTTCTTGTAGCTCGTGTGCAACTTTGTCTGTGTCACCGTGTCGGTCGGTGGTATAGCGTTCGTGATGGGGCAACATAGTCTCATCAGGGTCTGATTCTTGATCAGCACCCTGCGAGGGCAATGTTGTGGTCTGAGTCAAAGGACCAGCATAGTAGTCTGGCTGTGGCTGTGCATCAGTGCACTCCATGTCAGATTCAACTTGTAATGGGCATGGACTGTTAACTGCTTCACTTTCTAAGCCAGGGACGGTATGTGTAAAGAGCTCCATGGAGTAACCCGTTGTGTCGCCTGCTGCATTCTTCTCTGTTGTTGTTTTTGCTGAAGAGGACAAGGAAGCGACTTGTCCCTGACCGTGAACATCCACTAACGACGCGCTGCTTTGACATTTACCAGTTTCACGAGAGGAGGCAAAAGAGCTAGAGGCTGAGTCAGCAAGATAAGCCAAAACTTGCTCTTGCTGCTCCGGCTTTAAAAGCGGTTTTCCTACTCCCAGAAAAGGGAGCGTTCGAGGCCTTGTGTAGCCAGACGACGAACCTGGCTCCACAGCTCCAGACTTAGGTGCAATATTTTTTTTCCCACGACCAGCTGATGCTCCACCACTACCACTACCCTCATTACCAGCTGACAATGAACGCCCCCGGCCACGACCTCTTCCACCATACTTCCTCATTGTTTTAAAAACGTAAACAAACTAACGGTATTTGTTGCTGTCACACAAATTACACGGTGAGCTATAACTTCAGTATGATTTAGCTACCCCTTTACAGGTGAGTGAGACCACAACGAAAATCAGGCACAATGTTACACACTCTGTTGTTGGTGGCAACAAATGAGAGAGATGCCACACACGCAGGACTGTCACTGAAGCACAAATGTAAATATTAATCTCCCACTGATTTGATTTCTTTTTTTTTTTTCAGGGAGACTTTAGGAAAAAAAAAAATAGAATAAAATGATTTTTTCAGGAAGAATTTAGAAACCAAAGAAAATAAAATGATTTTTTCAGGGAGAATTTAGAAAACAAATAAAACAAAAAAAGGCTTTCTATGGCCCACTGAGTGAGAGATGACGCACACAGGAGTCAGGAGTGGCACACAAGCCCAGAGGCCAATATTTATCTCCCACTGATTGATGTAGTGATTTTTTCAGGTAGATTTTGGAACCCAAATCAAGCTAAAAAAAATAATAGGCTTTCTATGGCCCACAATTGGAGAGAGAGAGAGAGAGAGATGGCACACCCAGGAGTCAAGACTGGCACACAAGCAGAAAGGGCAATATTAATCTCCCACTGATTTGTTTTTTTTTGTTTTTTTCAGGGAGACTTTAGGAAAAAAAAAAAAGAATAAAATGATTTTTTCAGGAAGAATTTAGAAACCAAATAAAATAAAATGATTTTTTCAGGGAGAATTTAGAAAACAAATAAAACAAAAAAAGGCTTTCTATGGCCCACTGAGTGAGAGATGACGCACACAGGAGTCAGGAGTGGCACACAAGCCCAGAGGCCAATATTTATCTCCCACTGATTGATGTAGTGATTTTTTCAGGTAGATTTTGGAACCCAAATCAAGCTAAAAAAAATAATAGGCTTTCTATGGCCCACAATTGGAGAGAGAGAGAGAGATGGCACACCCAGGAGTCAAGACTGGCACACAAGCAGAAAGGGCAATATTAATCTCCCACTGATTTTTTTTTTTTTTTTTTTTTTCAGGGAGACTTTAGGAAAAAAAAAAAAGAATAAAATGATTTTTTCAGGAAGAATTTAGAAACCAAATAAAATAAAATGATTTTTTCAGGGAGAATTTAGAAAACAAATAAAACAAAAAAAGGCTTTCTATGGCCCACTGAGTGAGAGATGACGCACACAGGAGTCAGGAGTGGCACACAAGCCCAGAGGCCAATATTTATCTCCCACTGATTGATGTAGTGATTTTTTCAGGTAGATTTTGGAACCCAAATCAAGCTAAAAAAAATAATAGGCTTTCTATGGCCCACAATTGGAGAGAGAGAGAGATGGCACACCCAGGAGTCAAGACTGGCACACAAGCAGAAAGGGCAATATTAATCTCCCACTGATTTGTTTTTTTTTTTTTTTTTTCAGGGAGACTTTAGGAAAAAAAAAATAGAATAAAATGATTTTTTCAGGAAGAATTTAGAAACCAAATAAAATAAAATGATTTTTTCAGGGAGAATTTAGAAAACAAATAAAACAAAAAAAGGCTTTCTATGGCCCACTGAGTGAGAGGTGACGCACACAGGAGTCAGGAGTGGCACACAAGCCCAGAGGCCAATATTTATCTCCCACTGATTGATGTAGTGATTTTTTCAGGTAGATTTTGGAACCCAAATCAAGCTAAAAAAATAATAGGCTTTCTATGGCCCACAATTGGAGAGAGAGAGAGAGATGGCACACCCAGGAGTCAAGACTGGCACACAAGCAGAAAGGGCAATATTAATCTCCCACTGATTTGTTTTTTTTTTTTTTTTTCAGGGAGACTTTAGGAAAAAAAAAAATAGAATAAAATGATTTTTTCAGGAAGAATTTAGAAACCAAATAAAATAAAATGATTTTTTCAGGGAGAATTTAGAAAACAAATAAAACAAAAAAAGGCTTTCTATGGCCCACTGAGTGAGAGATGACGCACACAGGAGTCAGGAGTGGCACACAAGCCCAGAGGCCAATATTTATCTCCCACTGATTGATGTAGTGATTTTTTCAGGTAGATTTTGGAACCCAAATCAAGCTAAAAAAAATAATAGGCTTTCTATGGCCCACAATTGGAGAGAGAGAGAGAGAGATGGCACACCCAGGAGTCAAGACTGGCACACAAGCAGAAAGGGCAATATTAATCTCCCACTGATTTGTTTTTGTTTTTTTTTTTTCAGGGAGACTTTAGGAAAAAAAAAATAGAATAAAATGATTTTTTCAGGAAGAATTTAGAAACCAAATAAAATAAAATGATTTTTTCAGGGAGAATTTAGAAAACAAATAAAACAAAAAAAGGCTCTCTATGGCCCACTGAGTGAGAGATGACGCACACAGGAGTCAGGAGTGGCACACAAGCCCAGAGGCCAATATTTATCTCCCACTGATTGATGTAGTGATTTTTTCAGGTAGATTTTGGAACCCAAATCAAGCTAAAAAAATAATAGGCTTTCTATGGCCCACAATTGGAGAGAGAGAGAGAGATGGCACACCCAGGAGTCAAGACTGGCACACAAGCAGAAAGGGCAATATTAATCTCCCACTGATTTGTTTTTTTTTTTTTTTTTTCAGGGAGACTTTAGGAAAAAAAAAATAGAATAAAATGATTTTTTCAGGAAGAATTTAGAAACCAAATAAAATAAAATGATTTTTTCAGGGAGAATTTAGAAAACAAATAAAACAAAAAAAGGCTTTCTATGGCCCACTGAGTGAGAGATGATGCACACAGGAGTCAGGAGTGGCGCACAAGCCCAGAGGCCAATATTTATCTCCCACTTTTTTTTTTTTTGTTCCAGGGAAAATTTATAAACCCAATAAAAAAAATAATAAATAGGCTTTCTATGGCCCACTATCTGAGAGACAGAGAGAGATGGCACGCTTAGGACTGGCACACAAGCCCAAAGGCCAATATAAATCTCCCTTTTTTTTTTAAGGGAGAATTTATAAAACCAAAAAAAAATAAATAAATAGGCTTTCTATGGCCCACTATTTGTGAGAGAGATGGCACGCTCAGGACTGACACACAAGCCCAGAGGCCAATATTAATCTCCCACTTTTTTTTTTTTTCCAGGGAAAATTTATAAACCCAATAAAAAAAATAAAAAATAAATAGGCTTTCTATGGCCCACTATCTGAGAGAGAGAGATGGCACGCTTAGGACTGGCACACAAGCCCAAAGGCCAATATTAATCTCCCACTGATTGATTTATTGATTTTTTCAGGTAGAATTTAGAACCCAAATAAAGCAAAAAAAAAAAAAAATGGGCTTTCTATGGCCCACTGAGTGAGTGATGATGCACACAGGAGTCAGGAGTGGCACACAAGCCCTGAGGCCAATATTTTTCTCCCACTGATTGATGTAGTGATTTTTTCAGGTAGATTTTAGAACCAAAATCAAGCAAAAAAATAAATAGGCTTTCTATGGCCCACTGAGTGAGTGATGATGCACACAGGAGTCAAGAGTGGCACACAAGCCCTGAGGCCAATATTTTTCTCCCACTGATTGATGTAGTGATCTTTTCAGGTAGATTTTATAACCCAAATCAAGCAAAAAAATAAATAGGCTTTCTATGGCCCACTGAGTGAGAGATGACACAGACAGGGATGGCACTCTAGCAGAAATGTCAATCTTAATCTCCCACAAAAAAAAAAAAAAAAAACAGGGAGTGTCCTTCAATTACTATCTCCCTGCAGTAATTTCAGCCAGGTATGGCAGGCAGCAATAAGGAGTGGACTGATGCACAAATTAAATAAAAAGTGTGTACAAACCAAAAAGATAGCTGTGCAGAAAGGAAGGAACAAGAGGATTTGTGCTTTGAAAAAAGCAGTTGGTTTGCACAGCGGCATACACACAGCAATGCAGCTATCAGGGAGCCTTCTAGGGCAGCCCAATGAGCTACAGCGCTGAGGGGGAAAAAAAAAAAAATGTAGCTTCCACTGTCCCTGCACACCGAAGGTGGTGTTGGGCAGTGGAAATCGCTACAGCACAAGCGGTTTGGTGGTTAATGGACCCTGCCTAACGCTATCCCTGCTTCTGACGAAGCGGCAGCAACCTCTCCCTAAGCTCAGATCAGCAGCAGTAACATGGCGGTCGGCGGGAACTCCCCTTTATAGCCCCTGTGACGCCGCAGACAGCAAGCCAATCACTGCAATGCCCTTCTCTAAGATGGTGGGGACCAGGACCTATGTCATCACGCTGCCCACACTCTGCGTTTACCTTCATTGGCTGAGAAATGGCGCTTTTCGCGTCATTGAAACGCGACTTTGGCGCGAAAGTCGCGTACCGCATGGCCGACCCCGCACAGGGGTCGGATCGGGTTTCATGAAACCCGACTTTGCCAAAAGTCGGCGACTTTTGAAAATGAACGACCCGTTTCGCTCAACCCTAGTTAGGATATATCACGACTCCATAAAGGATTGCTTGGTTGTTTTCATGTGGCCTTGTTTGGCTTTTTAATTGCTTTTAATTTACTTGTTTGTATACATACTGTGTTAACAAAATAATTGTCCATTTTTGTGAGATCCCTAGTTTTTGCATATCTGTTTTTTCCTTGTTCTCACTCATGGGCCTGACTACTAAGATCTTAACAACCACAAGCATGTTCAAGTACATGTCATCTTAGCACCCCCGACTTAGTGGACCTGGATTCATAATTGGTGCCGGCGGCTGACACCACTGCCTCTTCACCTGTGCTAAATGTTTACCAATCTCCAGTCCATGGCACTGGCACAGATACCTTCAGCCCTGCACCTATCCTTACACATTCTAAGGCACCATCATCAGACACTTCCAATTCCTTGCCCCAGTACAGCATTCAGCTATCCCTACCCCAGGCCTTTGAACTAAAAGAAAGTTCCCAGGCACCCACCCACAAGCCCAAATGCTAAACAGGCACATTTTCAGGCTGCTTGTTGTGGAAATGTTGCAGTTTAGGTTTGTAGACAGAGATTTTACGCCGACTCATGGCGGCAGTCATTCTTCGGTACTCGGTCAACATTCACCACTATTTTTCCCAGGGTGATGTCCCCACCTTGCACCAACACATGTCCAGGACCATCAACTGTGCCCTTACCAAAACATTTACTGGGGTTATCCACTTAACGACCAACACATGGACAAGCACTTGTGGCCAGGGTTGTTACATTTAAATGATGGCACACTGGGTGAACTTTGCAGAGGCTGGGTCCAAGTCCACCCTGGCATGGCACATGTGCTACTGCAGTGTCCCAGAGTCCTGGTCGTTGCAGTAATGTTGCTCTTCCACCAGGGGGAGTGATGTTATGTCTGAGGGCAATGAAGGAGATCTTCTGTCCAGGTATCACAACCACAAAACACACTTCACACTCCAGGCCGCCAGGGGGAGCCATGCTTCTATCTACTAGGGCACTCCTCACACTTGGGTAAAACTGGTGGGTTGGTTAGGAAGTTAGTGAGTCAGCCCCGACTGAGTTTGGCAGAGGTTGGTTGGAGTGGGTTCCAGCCAGCTACAGACTGCGGCCTGCGGAAGGCGAGGGTACACGGAGCTGCGCCTGCATCCCATGCGGCAGCATCCTAAGAAAGGACACAAAAGGAATTGTGTTGCAGTGAGTGAGAAACAAAGTCATAGCAAAAGGAGAGGAATATCAGAGGGAGACCAGCTAGAAGCAGGCTTCCTCCTTCTGAAGCACAGTACCGGTAGCCAGAACACTGAGGGAGTAAGGATCTCTATGCTTTACTTCAGAGACTGGCAGGACAGTTGATTCCATGTTGGCTGCCCGACCATATACCCAGGAGGCACGGTGGCAACTTGTGGGGGCCGGGGCATCTCTAGGGTCCCTATGAAAAGCCTCAGGCCACCAGTCATACAGGTTTGTCCTATCCGTCAGGGGGACAGTGAGGAAGAGATTTAACCTCTACAATAGTTGTGAGGACCTCACCGAGTTCAGGCACTAGAGGAAGGCTATTGAATTCCACCTGGATAAGGGGACTCTGGATTTGCCTTCAGACCGGCCAGACTCTGCCTACCCTGTGGTCCCTACCCTGGACTGTGGATGCTGAAGTCTTCAGTAAAGGAAAAAAAGACACGAAAACCTTGTGTCCTTGTTATTCACTGCGCCTTACATCATCCACCATCCACCAGCTACACTCTGGGAAGTGTTATGAAAGGCAATTCAGTACTACAATGGACATAGCGGTCAGAGCACATACAGTGATCTGACAATAACCCAAAATCATAGAACGAGCTCTGAGACGTGGGAACTCTGCAGACCGCAATCCCTAATCCTCTCCAAACAACACTAGAGGCAGCCGTGGATTGCGCCTAACTCTGCCTAGGCAACTCGACACAGCCTGAGAAACTAACTAGCCTGAAGATAGAAAATAAGCCTACCTTGCCTCAGAGAAATACCCCAAAGGAAAAGGCAGCCCCCCACATATAATGACTGTGAATTAAGATGAAAAGACAAACGTAGAGATGAAATAGATTCAGCAAAGTGAGGCCCGACTTTCTTAACAGATCGAGGATAGAAAAGGTAACTTTGCGGTCTACACAAAACCCTAAAGAAAACCACGCAAAGGGGGCAAAAAGACCCTCCGTACCGAACTAACGGCACGGAGGTACACCCTTTGCGTCCCAGAGCTTCCAGCAACAAATTAGACAAGCTGGACAGAAAAAATAGCAAACAAATAGCAAAGAAGAACTTAGCTATGCAGAGCAGCAGGCCACATGAATGATCAAGGGAAAAGCAAGTCCAACACTGGAACATTGACAGGAAGCCAGGATAAAAGCATTAGGTGGAGTTAAGTAGAGAAGCACCTAACGACCTCACCAGATCACCTGAGGGAGGAAACTCAGAAGCCGCAGTACCACTTCCCTCCACCAACAGAAGCTCACAGAGAGAATCAGCCGAAGTACCACTTGTGACCACAGGAGGGAGCTCTGCCACAGAATTCACAACAGGGAAGCCCTGGGGACATACTTCACCTGTGGGAAGGTATACCATCTAGCTGCCATAACATCACTGCAGCGGACCCCTAAGCAGCGTCGGTCACCCTGACCGAATACCACAGGTGGCATCACAAACATTATCCCTTTAAAGACCTTTCCCTCATTTTCAATGGACATTCCCCTAGGGCCACGGACCGGGTCAGCCACCGTGACATCCCCACTGAGAACCGAAGGACCCGGTACTGCGTACCCCATTGCCCTACACGGGGGGCACTCCACTACTGATGCCAAGGATTGCTCTCTCTACTTCTATAAGGGTTTCCTCCACCTCATACAACAGTTCCTGCATCCCCTCTTGCTTTTCCTCATCCATTCATCTCTGATTTATTATCTCATAGCAAATAGTCCACATAAGCCAGAAGCTGGAAACTATGCAACACTGGCTCAGCGGTAACATGCTCTGCTGAAGATAGTTTGTCTAGGAGACAAACCACACACCGTGGCAGAGTTATTGAAAGGAATAGCAGACCAGACAGATCTTCGACTCTCGCCACTGAACCTACAACCAGGTATTGCGTTATAATGGGTGTAACCTGGGGGCAGCTGTGAAGCATGGTAAGCTCAAACACATACCATTCTTGGCTCACATGGTCAACTTGGTAGTTCAGCAGTTTCTGAAAACCTTACCAGAGCTTCTGGTTAAGGTATGCTGCATCAGCTCCCATTTCCGCAAGTCAGGTACATCTACCACCGCTTGGGTAGTGCTGCATCAGCGTATGCAAGTGCCAGCTCACCGACTGGTGTGCAAAGTGACCACATTCTGGAACTCCACACTGCACATGCTGCTAAGGCTTTGTGAACAGCAGAGGCCAGATGTTGAATACCAGTTCCAACACACCCGTCGATATTCTGGTCAGTGGATATGGATGTCTGACATTTGTGCTTTTCACCAAGACTTTGCGGACTCCTCAAAATGGTGAGCTGAGATGAAGCCATGATTAATGCAATAATCACGCTTCTGTGCCTACTTAAACAGTCGCAGCTCACAATTAAACATGAGGCTTTGCATATGGACCACGTGGAGATGGAAGAAGAGATAAGACAGGGAGATACTACCCAGCCCAGCCTCATCTCATCTGCTCAGTGTGGATTGGCTAACAATGAGGAGGTGGAGACTGAGGAAGAGAAACAGGAGCGGGTTGCTAGCACAACAGAGATTAGTGAGTAAAGCAGAGGCAGAGGTGCACTTTCAAAGTCTGGGCTAATTATATCACATGCTCCCAGTGTCCAGACACTGATGACCTAGTATTTTTTACATGGAGGGAAAGGTTTTTAAAGATGGTCAAGCAATGCTTGAGCTACATAACCAGTAAACTCCCTAATTCCTCTGCGACCTTCAATTATTGGGTCTCAAAGCTGAACACCTGGCATGAGCGGTCCCTCTATGCGTTGAAGGTGTTGTGCTGCCCAACATGTTGTCTGAGCAGGTTTATAGTGCCACTGAGTTGGTGGTCAGAACAGACAGGCGCTTTCACCTGTCAACAGAAAATGCTCACAAGCTCACTGTGATGAAAATTAACAAAACCTGGATTAGCCCGGACTTTTCCACACCACCAGATGACAGCAGTACATAAAGTGTTTTTAATCTTCAATATTTGAATAAGGCCCTCCAGTTGTTGCCTTTAAGGGCATATGGATGACCCTCCTTATAATGTTTTTCTGGCTTTGCACTGTGTGCAAAGACTTTATGAGTGTAGAAATAGCACCATTACACTTAATATTTTAATGAGGCCCTCCAGTTTTTCCTTCAAGTGTCTATGGATGACCTTCCTTATCATTTTTTTCTGGCTTTGCACTGTGTGCAGAGCTTAAGAGTGTTGGAGTACCACAACTATACATTGTTAACAATATTTGAATGAATACTACAGTTGGTGCCTTGACAGATGTATAGATGACACTGCATGTAATTTTTTCCTAGCTTTGCACTTAGTGCATAGTCTCTATGAGTCTAGTAGTACAACTAAATGACAATTTGAACAAAATGTATATGAGCCATTCTTTATGTTTGATACAGGATGTCCAATTTTTTTAAAAAAAAATTAATTTTGGCTTACTTATATTATTTTTTTAAAATACCTTGTTAAATCTTGCCTTACATACAAGTCATTGCACAGGAAATAATGTTTTTTAACATTTTTGTTTCCTGTAAACTCGTATTCTTCTTCGATTTTAAATGTTTTATTGTCAGTCCTTAAAGTGGAGAAAAAGTGGGACCCCATTGTTCACAGCAGCAATCTGGGAGTCAAAGATGCTTCCAAGAGTCTTCCCCATGCTGTTCTCAATCCACTCAGAAATTTTTCCATCCATTTCAACATTTTCCTGCCCCCTTAGACCTCCTTGTAGGGTCTGCCGAAAAAAACGCTGGGATTTCCCATTGACTTCCATTATATTTGTTACTCAAAATGAGTATTGGGAATGGCTCGGTTCGAACAACGAGCGTCCGAGCATTTTAGTTCTCACTCATCACTAATTATTAACAGTCTGAGACAGTCACCCCCATTTTGAATGTGCTTTTGCACAGCAGTAGTACACCGTAATCAGGTTAGGCTTTTGCTATCACTATGAGTAATGAGCTGTGCATTCTAACCTCCTATCGCTAAACAGAACAATACTAAAATTCTGAAATGGAGCTGCTTGACCAGTATTGATCTTAGGGCCCAGTCAGATGCCGTATTACTAGCTCGATAATCACATCGCAATCTTGGCACTGGCCGTGGCTTTCTTGACTTGAGCATGAGAGCATGTATTTCTTCAGCTCAGGTCAAAGCCGACAGCGAGTCTGAGGATTGCAATGCTATCCTCACACAAGTAATACAGCCATCTGACTGCGCCCTTACAGTGGCTTTGGTAGCACCTCTAACTGGTTACTCTAGACCATATGATGTGATGGCTGCAAAACATTATAAGGAAGCCTTTGGGTCTGTGCCTGGCATCACTAATCTGCTCATTGGTTGCTGCAGTCTTCAGCAGTATGTGAAATATCACCAGCCATTTTTTTGTGATTCATATGAAGAAAATCACAAATTGTTTGAATTCATGATGATCTGCGAATTTCAGGAAATTCAACTGAAAGTCGATTTGTAGCAGATCAATCTAGTTTTAATGAATTATTTATATAGGTAAAAAGTTTGTCAATGGACTTTGCTGCATTGGTATGATTGTCTCGTTGCCTCAAATGACTATAGTTAGGTAATTTCTGTAATTTCTCAAAGTTAAACGATATGAGCTTCTTGTTTAAACTGTTTGTATTAAAGATTAGTGAAATATAACTTGGCACAGCATAAAATCTGAAGCCTTGAGCAATGGAAAAAGTAATAAAATAGTATGAGACATCATTTTTGTTATACACTCTGACGTTTGCAAAAAAATAAAAACACATCTGGTCCTGGAAACAGAGAGGGGTGACTTTATACACTTTTTTGTAGATTTATATTGGCCAAATAAATTAGGCTATATTATATATTCGCCTATAATGGTTACATATTCTATGATAACAATGCTTCCTTAACTCCTTCCATTCCCTAAGTGCAAAACTTTTCATTGGTGCATTTTTTTTAATCCCCTTTTTCGAAGAGTCCTAACTTTTTTTTTACATTTTTGTGTGAATATATATATATATATATATATATATATATATATATATATATAGGTTTTATTGTGGGACAAGTAGTGGTTTTAACTATATTATTTGGTTTACCATACAATGTGCTAAAAAATGTTAAAAATCCAAGTGTGGGTGAAATGGTGAAAAAAAAACATTACTTCTGCCATGGTTTTTTTACTTTCATTTTTAATGGCATTAAGTATGCAGTAAAAATTACCTGACGCAAAAATTATCAAGGTAAGTATGATTATGATGATCCCAAAATTACCTTTTTTTCATTTGAATGGTTTCAAAAAAATTCTAAGTTTGCAAAATTTGTGTGGTAGTTTTCTGAGACTAATGATAATGTTTTTATTTTTCCTTTGCTGAGCTATATGGTGGATTGTTTGTGTGCAGAGTTATAGTTTGTATATAGGAAATTTTTATCACTTTTTATTGCATTTTGGGGGAGGCACTAAGGCAAACAAAAGGTGACCAAAACATTTCTGTTATGTATTTATTTCTTTACAGCTTTTAATATTTGGGTTAAATAATTTAAGATTTTCTTAGAACAGTCACAGCAATATCTAATATGAAATTCCTTTTTCATTTTGGATTTTTTAAAACTATGTTTTAATTTTTTTAGTTTTAGTTTTATTTTCCCTAGAGTATTTGGTGCTGTGATTATTTGGTCACTTGTGCTATATTCTACAATACTGTAGTGCTGCAGTGCGGAGGTATTGATAAATAGTTGTAATTAAATATGTCTAGCTGACAAAAATAAGCCCAGTTGCTGTGGAAACAGGTATTAACTCTGACAAGTGCACGTGCTAATTTTTAGCATAATTAGTTACGCCATTAAGAAAGGTTAACCATGTCAGGTGAAGCTTGGAACTTCACCAAAAACTTTCCAAAAGCATCATGTTTTTGCAAGGTAATGCGCTAGCCCACAAGTGTCTTATTGCCCTGCAAAAATTCTCTGAACTCAAAAAATCATTGAAAGAATGAAAATTTAAAAGAAATGTGTCATGATCCAGACCGGATTTTGAGTCCTGCTTTGCCTTTTTCCTGGTCTGATCATGTCAAGATTTAACCTTTCTTAGCCTCTGTCTGGGTTCAGGTTGGCTATTTATTGCCACTGCTTCCTACAGGAGATGTCAGTTATAGTTTTTTCCTAGTACTGCTGTAGCGAACTCTGATTGCTCTGCTTTGTCTTGCTGCATTTGCTGTCTGAACCCGTGTCTCTGTTTTCCCCTATTCCCATCTTGACTCCGTGTTTCCCTTAAGTGTGCTGACTCCCTGGTTTTGAATTGGTTTGTATCCCGACCTCTTTCTGTCTTTTGTACTTTGGCTTATCCACTCCTGACCATTACTGGCTCCCTGGTTTGTCTATGACCGTGAGTTTGCTTATTCCTTTGGTACTGCGCTACAGTCTACAATTTTTCCCAGCTTGTTTGACTACTCTGCTGCCACCTGTGGTAGCCTCACTGCAGGCCAACTATGTTTAGGTGCAGTCCTGCTTCCATTCTACTGCCATCTAGTGGAGCCTGCACCTACCTGCATTGCAGCAGCGTGACAAAACGAGATGTTAATTGAGTTGTGGTTTGCAGAACAGTATAACAAGTTTTTTTTTCATAATGGTTTAGAATTACTTTTTGATCGATGCATTCAATGTATTGCATTAAAAGATGATTATATTGGATACAATAGCATTTGAAAACATATAGTTTTTTAGGCTAGTGTAACACCCTAGGTAACCAGTTGTTACAGTGATGTTACATTCCTTTCGGGGAGGGTGATATCATGCGTGGAGGCAAAGAGGATTCTCTTTACCAGGTAAGCACACACATGCAACACATTATGGATCCAGGCCAGGAGGGGGAGCTCAGGACCCAGATTCAGAGCTTCCCCAGCTTTAAGTGTCCTGGTCTGGAGGAGGAGTTAGTTAGTTGGTCCAGGGAGACCAAGAGGAGCAGTCTGAGAGAGACTGAGACAGAAGGAAGTCTGTGAGGCAGACATTGGAGCCATGCAGCCAGGACTGAGCTGCGGCTCCTGGGCAGGAAGAGAAACTGAAGGGTTGTTGTATGCAATGCAGCATTGAGGAAAGGAGCACAGGAGTGGAAAAAGGGCTCAGAGGGGAACTGTGACTGGGCACCCCCAATGCCGAAGCACAAAAACCGGGCACCAGGAGCCCAAGGCTTTAGTGGGACTCTAAGACACATAGCAGAATCAGAGGGCACAAAACTACACGTTAACTGCCCGCACCAAGCCTGAGGTACAGCAGTACTCTAAGAGCCTGGGTTATGGTAGAGACCCTATTAAAAGGCTCAAACTGCCGTGCAGGCAGCTGTTCCAGGACAGGAGAGAGAGGATACCATGCCAGTAAGCTACAAACAGCAGTGGCCTCTCCATCTTAGCACAAGTAGGAAAGGCTCACCAACCTCACCTGGGAGAGGGGTCACCTTTGCCTCCAAGCCGGCCAGACCACATCACCACCTGTGCCTGGTACCCTGAACTGTGGACTACTACCACCAATAAACCAGGTAAAGACTTTACAACTTGTGTCCTCCACTTATTCGTCGGCATACAACATCCTTGCCACACACCTTGGGAGCCCTGGAGACCCCGCTTCACCTGTGGGAAGCGTCACCATCCAGCTGCCATACCATCACCCCAGAGGACCCCTTTAAGCGGCGTCGGTCCCTACTGACTGAGAACCACAGGTGGCATCACAAATAGTCTTCACTAAACCCTTAAAAGACCTTTCCACCTTTAATTGGGCGCCCAGGGCCACGGACCGGGTCGTAGCCACCATGACATCCCCTTTAAGACTGGACCCGGCACCGAGTATCCACATTGCCCTGGTGGGCTCATCACTAGGCCAACTATATATCAAAACCCCTTGTATACAGTGAAATTAATGATCACCACAAAGCACCAATATGGTGCCAATAAAAGGCCGTCCCTTATGTTGGAATCCGAGAGCAGTGTGATGTAAGGTCAGATAGCCTGATTCCAGAGATGTATCACTTACTGTTTTGCTTGCTGCAGTTTTGATAAAATCCCTGTTTTCTCTGCTGTAGATATAGCAGTGTACAGAATGTTAAGCTGTAAAACACAAAAGCGCACAGAGAGGTCAAAAAATACTCTGTTGTAAAAAAGTCACAGTAAATAAGCAAGTGCTAGTCAAAAAATGAAAAAAATACAGGGTATTTAGTTAATACTTTTTTTTGCAAAAAAAGTATGTTAAGCTGCTCCACCAATCGCCAAGGTATACTCATAATAGAGCAGTCCTGTCTAATGTATATAATCCCTATCTGATCTATTTAAAAACCTGATCATCTGTATAGTACCTGTATGAACAGGGCTCAGAGAGAAAATATCCACGTTGAACATGCGAGATGGAACAGCTACAATGCAAATGACCCACAGAGGAGTGGTGAACTCCCCAGTCTTGTAGAAACAAGAGAACAATTATAAAACCAAAAACACATGGGCCACCTGCATAGCGAACAAGTCTGTAGGAACCTGTTCACACCACCAAAGAACTTGAAAACGCAAAAGCGCACAGAGAGGTCAAAAAATACTCTGTTGTAAAAAAGTCACAGTAAATAAGCAAGTGCTAGTCAAAAAATGAAAAAAATACAGGGTATTTAGTTAATACTTTTTTTTGCAAAAAAAGTATGTTAAGCTGCTCCACAAATCGCCAAGGTATACCCATAATAGAGCAGTCCTGTCTAATGTATATAATCCCTATCTGATGTATTTAAAAACCTGATCATCTGTATAGTACCTGTATGAACAGGGCTCAGAGAGAAAATATCCACATTGAACATGCGAGATGGAACAGCTACAATGCAAATGACCCACAGAGGAGTGGTGAACTCCCCAGTCTTGTAGAAACAAGAGAACAATTATAAAACCAAAAACACATGGGCCACCTGCATAGCGAACAAGTCTGTAGGAACCTGTTCACACCACCAAAGAACTTGAAAACACAAAAGCGCACAGAGAGGTCAAAAAATACTCTGTTGTAAAAAAGTCACAGTAAATAAGCAAGTGCTAGTCAAAAAATGAAAAAATACAGGGTATTTAGTTATTACGTTTTTTTGCAAAAAAAAGTATGTTAAGCTGCTCCACCAATCGCCAAGGTATACCCATAATAGAGCAGTCCTGTCTAATGTATATAATCCCTTTGGTTTTATAATTGTTCTCTTGTTTCTACAAGACTGGGGAGTTCACCACTCCTCTGTGGGTCATTTGCATTGTAGCTGTTCCATCTCGCATGTTCAACGTGGATATTTTCTCTCTGAGCCCTGTTCATACAGGTACTATACAGATGATCAGGTTTTTAAATACATCAGATAGGGATTATATACATTAGACAGGACTGCTTTATTATGGGGATACCTTGGCGATTGGTGGAGCAGCTTAACATACTTTTTTTGCAAAAAAAAAACGTATTAACTAAATACCCTGTATTTTTTCATTTTTTGACTAGCACTTGCTTATTTACTGTGACTTTTTTACAACAGAGTATTTTTTGACCTCTCTGTGCGCTTTTGTGTTTTCAAGTTCTTTGGTGGTGTGAACAGGTTCCTACAGACTTGTTCGCTATGCAGGTGGCCCATGTGTTTTTGGTTTTATAATTGTTCTCTTGTTTCTACAAGACTGGGGAGTTCACCACTCCTCTGTGGGTCATTTGCATTGTAGCTGTTCCATCTCGCATGTTCAACGTGGATATTTTCTCTCTGAGCCCTGTTCATACAGGTACTATACAGATGATCAGGTTTTTAAATACATCAGATAGGGATTATATACATTAGACAGGACTGCTCTATTATGGGTATACCTTGGCGATTGGTGGAGCAGCTTAACATACTTTTTTTGCAAAAAAAAACGTATTAACTAAATACCCTGTATTTTTTCATTTTTTGACTAGCACTTGCTTATTTACTGTGACTTTTTTACAACAGAGTATTTTTTGACCTCTCTGTGCGCTTTTGTGTTTTCAAGTTCTTTGGTGGTGTGAACAGGTTCCTACAGACTTGTTCGCTATGCAGGTGGCCCATGTGTTTTTGGTTTTAGAATGTTAAGCTGTGTATAAGCCCACCTACACCAATGATTTGCAGCTTCCTGTGTTCACTGTACATTGTCAGCAAGCAGCCAATCAGTGATTGGGACTGGGCTACAGAGATTATTGTCCTGACTGGAGTGTTACACCTAGTGGTACAGTAATAATTTCCTGCTGTTAAAACACTAATTGTATTGAACCGACAGCAAACTGCAGAGCGATTAACACATCCCTGGAATCATGCTGCTCTCAGATTAGATAGCAAAAACATGTTGATGGATTCCCTTCATGTTCTTCATTTTAAGTTTCACAGTTCAGGTTCGATTTTTGATATTTGTTTGGCAAAATATTTAATGAGCTATTGCAAGGTTGCATATGTCTCAAAATCATTAAATGGGTTGTCCACTACTGGACAACCTCTGAGTTAATTGCTACAGAGAGTAAAAATAAGAAAAATACTTACCATCTGGACTGGCGCTGCAACTTTGTACACAGTCTTGCACCCTCTGACTGTCTCTTGTCATCAGCAAGCAGCAAAAGCATCACATGACCGCTGCAGCCGATCAACATTCATTGATCAGCTTAAGTCTTTAAATTTTATATGACGCTCTTGCAAGATGTTGATGCCAAGAGACGGATGGGGTGCAGGGCTGAGTATGGGAAAGTAACACCATTCCAGGAGCTAATCATGTTTTTTTTTAACCACCCTTGACGAGTTAATAAGTGGTTGTCCATTGATGGACACCCCTTTCATTTTTAAGAGGCAGTTTTAGGCTAGTTTCACACTAATGTTTATCCGGGCTGCGGACTTCCTCCGTGAAGCCCCGCCCACTGCCGCAACTCTTCGTTCAGCTCCACCTACGGCGGCATGTGGCATGCACACCCTATCTTTAACATTGGGTACGCAGGCCATGCCGCTGTAAACGAATGCTGCCGCATGCGTCGTTTTGACGGTGCGACGACCTGCGCCGAATGCAACATGTTGCATTTTTTTGCAGATACCGCACCGTCAAAACGATGCATGCTGCGGAATCCGCATTCAGCAGCATGGCCTGCGTACCCAATGGTAAAGATAGGGTGTGCACGCTGCATGCAGCCATAGGCGGAGCTGAACGAAGAGGCATGGCAGTGGGCGGGGCTTCATGGAGGAAGTCTGCATCCCTTCGCAGCCCGGATAAACGCTAGTGTGAAACTAGCCTTACTTCTACAGGTCTTAGATCACATATAACCAAATGGTTTCATAAAATAAGAACTTCTCATTGGAAAACACTCTTCAGGGCATATTCCTTGGTTGCACTACGATGAACCGACACACCTGTCTTCTGAGAAAATATGAGTAAGCCTGATCATAAGTTAATTCTCCAGGTAGGAAAAGAAAAGCCCAGATGTTGAAGAACAGATGTTTGGCTGACAACACAGGACAATGAAATGCATTTACAGAAGCAATAAATTGGAATTAATTTTCCAAAAAGTTACAATTTTAATGAGTGGAATAAAAACTTTCATCTTTGCAATTTTCAGGCACAATGAAAAAAAAAGCTGACTTGCAGACAGGAACTTGGAGCAGAACAGATTGTCTGTAAATGTTTTCCAGGTTTCTTTAGAATTTTCATTTGTATGAACGGGTTAAATGGAAAGTTTGAAACAAATGTAGTAAACAGATGGAGAAAAAGTCTCTGAACTTGACCATTCATGTGATCAATCTTATTTCATTAAACATAAAGTGTTAATAAATAAATTTAGAGGAAACATCAAATGTACATAGTGAAAATATTGCCCTAGATTATTATTAAATTTAAGAAAATGGACATATGGTTTATAATTAGTCTTATGTTTTCTGGAAGATACATAATACTTGGTTATGATTTTGGAGGAACAGATCTAAAGCAACACTCTGTGAGACCATATAGGCAAACTATCGCCGCTGCGTGCTGTTTGGGATTATGCTGGTAGGGCCCTTTAGGGTTCCTGAAGGTGTGAAAATGACCTTTGCAAAGTATATAGAGTTTCTGACTGACAACTTTCTTTCATGGTATAAAAAGCAGAAACGTGCCTTCAGGAGCAAAATCATCTTCATGCATGACAATGTACCATCTCCTGCTGCAAAGAATACCTCTGAGACATTGGCTGCTATGGGCATAAAAGGAGATAAACCCATGGTGTAGCCACCATCTGCCCCTGACCTCAACCCTATAGAGAAAATTTGGAGTATCATCAAGCAAAAGATCTATGAGGGTGGGAGGCAGTTCACATCAAAATAACAGCTCTGGGAGACTATTCTGACTTCATGCAAAGAAATACAAGCAGAAACTCTCCAAAAACTCACAAGTTCAATGGATGCAAGAATTGTGAAGGTGATATCAAAGAAGGGTTCCTATGTTAACATGTAACTTGGCCTGTTAGGATGTTTTGGAGTTAAATAGCTTTTTTGTTCAGTGAATGTGACCTCCTAATGCTGCAAATTCCACAAATGAGAATTTTCAGTTCTTTAAAACATATCAAATGTTTAGAAATTCTACTGTGCCTAATAATTTGGAACAGTGCATTTTGAGTTTTTATTCATTTTGGAGATAATGCTGTTATCATTGGGAGGTTTCTTCAATAAAATTCAATGTAGCGGGAGAGGCCTTTTTTTAGACTGACTGTCATTTGCACCGACCATTTAGGAAAATCCGAGAAAAATGTAATTTGCATGATAATTTGGAACATGGTGTATACTAGGCATCTCTATGCACATGTATAATCTGCTTCTTGGTTCACTGACTGCAATACAGCTCAAGAGTACTAAATTCTCCTATCTACATCTGTGGGCTGTGGCTCTTCGCTAGCACTGATACCTACAAACTTGAGCTTGTCGCTTCCAGTCTCGGAAAGAGCCGATCACAAGAAGGAAATAGTTTAATTTATGCCCTGAGCAGAGAGTTGTGGCCCAGCCCTCCGAGAAGGAGGAGTTATGGAGCAATGAAGATGGCGGAGAAAGGTGAGTATTAAAGCCTGGACAGTCCTGCTGAATACGGAATAGTCAAAGCCAAACTTTCATCTTTGTAATCTGCTACTTTCTGTTGCGCCTCTAGTTATAAATGTATTTTGCTTTAAGCTGCAAGCATTTGAGATTTCCCTTTAGGACTTCCATATCCAAAAAAAAAAGAAAATTCAATCAGTTTTAATTTCTCACCTTTCACTTGCTCGAAATCTGCAAATAAAAATGTTTTTCTGCACAAAAATTTAAAAAATATTTAGTTTCTATCACCTAGCTGAATTGCAAAGCTCAGAGTCACCAGATAAAATGAAACAATTCAGATTGATTAAAGGCTGCCTTTGGATTACCGAATCAACAATCCTTACAGGCACCTGTCAAAATGTCAAACACTTTCAGATTACAGAAATTAATCCATGAATGTAAATCAGTTACCAAGTGAACACTATAAACAACCTTTTTAATCCAAAGCCTGGAGCTGGTTTCACCTAAAAGCTAATAATTACTTTTCACAGGCGATACCAGACATAAAGCGAAAAGAGCAGTGCAATAAAATTGCTATAGTAACTAGAATCTCTGCTCAGATTCTAGCGTATCATCCGCATAGAAGATTTCATGTATTAGGGTAAATTCATTCAAATGTATAAAAAATCATTCTAGTTGTATCCAAAAAAATGGACCATTTTCATCCATATTGTCATCCATATGTAATTTGTGTGCTATCTGTAAGTCCGTTTTGCATCAACTTTTTTTTAACGTAGTTGACCAAATTGAACATGAAGGGCTGCAGCTGATCCTAGACTTCTTCTTCATGTTCAGTTTTTCGGAAGGCTGAGACAGTGACGCCAGTGCTGATTGGGTGCCGGGCATTATGTGTCATTGCAACGCATCACCACGAGTGCCGACACTGTCAGAACGGCACCAGCACGGGAGGTGAGTACAGGCTTTATTATTGTATCTGGGTCAATCATTTAGTTTGACACAGGGTTGTCCTAGTAGTGGACAACCCCTTTAACCTTTTACCAAAATCTATATACTGTATCAATCTTTTTAGGTCATGCTTAGTTATTTGGAAAAGACTCATAATAACTTGCATTTTGTTCATTTACATTCCTGCTCGTTTTGATATAATAGATCTAGTGAGCAGTCTGGATTTCTAAACCTGTATGGGCAGAAATGAAAGCTCTGCTGAATCTATGTTGACATTGCAACTGTAAAGGGTTGTAATGTTGATATCTGCCTCTAACACCTTTAATGTTTTGTCCTGATGTATATATGTGGTATCCTTATATTGATGCATAGTCTTTGTTGCTCAGTGTACGTGTGATTCCCCAGGGTCCTGGTTGTCACAGTGGCATTGCTTTCCTCATGGGGAGAGTGGTTTCCTTTTTGACAGGTAATTAGCACATACAACACCGTTCTGACTCCAGGCCAGAAGGAGGAGCTCTGCACCCGACTTCAGGGTAGCTGCTCTCTCTGGTCGGGAGGAGGAGTTAGTTGCTAGGCAGTTGCTAGGTCGTTGGGAAGATTGAGACAGTTGGTGCCGGGCAGCAGACTGGAGCAGTCTGAGGCAGAAGGACGGGTGAGGGGCCGTAAGCCTGAGGTGCTGTAGCTCCTAGATAGCGAGCTAAAGAAGGAAGAACAGCCTTTAGGTAATGTGCTGGAGAGTGAAGCACAGGAGAGTGACAACAGGGGAGAATAGCTGGGACTGGGCTACATCCCTAATTGAGCGCAGACACCGGTAGCCAGAAGACCAAGGCTTTTGTGGGACTCTAAGACACATAGCAGAAACCGGCAGGACAGCTAGATTATACAGTACATCACCTGTTTACCCTAACACCCAGGAGACACAGTGACACATGCATAGAGCCTGGGTGAAGACGCTGCACAGCCCTGGATGGAGGGTCGGGAGAAGCACCCGACTGCTGACAAAAGGAATCGCTGCAGACCGCGCACCGGAGGAACTGCTACAGCCTCCGGAAGAGTGACGCTGGCCCCTATAAGGTTATCAAGGAGGAAAAAAAAATTTCTGACCCGGGAGAAAAATTGGTGGTGGTTGCAGCCACAGGCCCCATGATGCCCCCAGGCCCTGCAGCGGACGCAGCCGCAGGTCCCATAATGCCACCGGGCCCTGCAGTGCCTGCAGCTCCTGTCAGCCGGCCAGACCCCACCACAGTAATAGCTCCAATAATACCGCTATCCATGCCCTTTATATCAGGAGCGGCTTGGCTGCCACAATATTCAGGGGAGTCCCACATCCTCAATGACTTTAAAGAAAGACTCCGCAGCTTATTTCAGGTGTACCCCCTGTTGGAACAACAAAAAGTCAACATCCTAACTGGCCAATTAATTGGTGCAGCATAAAGAGAAGTAAAAATAGTAAAAATTAGATTCTTTGGATGTAAACAGAGGATGCAGGACAGTATAAGGGACTATGCCCTTTACCAAAATTGTGCAGTCCATGCAAGTGCCCCCAAAGGAGAAGATTCAGATGGCCTCCAATCAATCCAGGAGGATGCAGGCCTGAGGACCTGCCCTAGAACAAGAAGCAAAAATGTTATTAATGTAATGTTGTGCACCTGAAAAAACTTGTTTTATGTAACGTTCAAGAAAGAAACCTCCTATAAAGGGAAGCAAAGTTATTTTCTGCACTTGTATATATGTTTCTGCAACGTTTAAGAAAATAGCTTCCCATAAAGGGAAGAAAAGTTTACATAACTTATTGTAATGCATATTTTATTAATTTTGCATGTACTTTAATAACCGGTAACTGTTGTTTTCTTTTCCCAGTCCGGGAGTACTGGATTTAACGGGGGAAGGGGGGGGGGGGAAGTGTGACGCCCCAGGGTTCTCGTTGTCACAGTGGCATTGCTTTCCTCATGGTGAGAGTGATGTCATGTTTGGAAGCGATGGAGGATTCCTTTTTGACAGGTAATTAGCACATACAACACTGTTCTGACTCCAGGCCAGAAGGGGGAGCTCTGCATCTGACTTCAGGGGAGCTGCTGTCTCTGGTCAAGAGGAGGAGTTAGTTGCTAGGCAATTGGGAAGATTGAGACAGTTTGTGCCGGGCAGCAGACTGGAGAAGTCTGAGGCAGAAGGACGGGTGAGGGGCCATAAGCCTGAGGTGCTGTAGCACTCCACCTGATAAAGCTGGACTCTGAACTCTGTTCCAAGCCGGCTGTACTCTGCCTGTACCTCTGTCTACGTTGCTTGTTTATCTACACATTTTAGACGGAATTCTGTAAAATTATTAATATTAATTTTCCTTTTTTTTCTGCCTCCATCCAGACACTAATGGCCAAAGAAAATGTGTTAGATGTTTAATCAATATCTTCGGTGTCATATATTTGGTATAGCTCTCAATCTTATATTTGGGAGGTCCTTCCCTCATTCCAAATTGTTAGCTAAATAGTGGAATACATATTCTCCATCACTTTACAATGCCAGCTCAAACATGCCTATTTGAATTTTGGGCTTCGCTCGCTACCACCACCACGTCCATCGCCATCTCATTATGGGGCCCTAACTTGACATTTTCAGAGGGCCAGCAGGTGCCTTGTAACCTGAGTTTGGGAAGGACCCTCAAGTGGCCATGTACAGTTAGGGCCAGAAATATTTGGACAGTGACACAAGTTTTGTTATTTTAGCTGTTTACAAAAACATGTTCAGAAATACAATTATATATATAATATGGGCTGAAAGTGCACACTCCCAGCTGCAATATGATAGTTTCCACATCCAAATCGGAGAAAGGGTTTAGGAATCATAGCTCTGTAATGCATAGCGTCCTCTTTTTCAAGGGACCAAAAGTAATTGGACAATGGACTCTAAGGCCTGCAATTAACTCTGAAGGCATCTCCCTCGTTAACCTGTAATCAATGAAGTAGTTAAAAGGTCAGGGGTGGATTCCAGGTGTGTGGTTTTGCATTTGGAAGCTGTTGCTGTGAGCAGACAACATGCGGTCAAAGGAACTCTCAATTGAGGTGAAGCAGAACATCCTGAGGCTGAAAAAAAAGAAAAAATCCATCAGAGAGATAGCAGACATGCTTGGAGTAGCAAAATCAACAGTTGGGTACATTCTGAGAAAAAAGGAATTGACTGGTGAGCTTGGGAACTCAAAAAGGCCTGGGCGTCCACGGATGACAACAGTGGTGGATGATCGCCGCATACTTAATTTGGTGAAGAAGAACCCGTTCACAACATCAACTGAAGTCCAGAACACTCTCAGTGAAGTAGGTGTATCTGTCTCTAAGTCAACAGTAAAGAGAAGACTCCATGACAGTAAATACAAAGGGTTCACATCTAGATGTAAACCATTCATCAATACCAAAAATAGACAGGCCAGAGTTAAATTTGCAGAAAAACACCTCAAGAAGCCAGCTCAGTTCTGGAAAAGTATTCTATGGACAGATGAGACAAAGATCAACCTGTACCAGAATGATGGGAAGAAAAAAGTTTGGAGAAGAAAGGGAACGGCACATGATCCAAGGCACACCACATCCTCTGTAAAACATGGTGGAGGCAACGTGATGGCATGGGCATGCATGGCTTTCAATGGCACTGGGTCACTTGTGTTTATTGATGACATAAGAGCAGACAAGAGTAGCCGGATGAATTCTGAAGTGTACCGGGATATACTTTCAGCCCAGATTCAGCCAAATGCTGCAAAGTTGATTGGACGGCGCTTCATAGTACAGATGGACAATGACCCCAAGCATACAGCCAAAGCTACCCAGGAGTTCATGAGTGCCAAAAAGTGGAACATTCTGCAATGGCCAAGTCAATCTCCAGATCTAAACCCAATTGAGCATGCATTTCACTTGCTGAAATCCAGACTTAAGACGGAAAGACCCACAAACAAGCAAGACCTGAAGGCTGCGGCTGTAAAGGCCTGGCAAAGCATTAAGAAGGAGGAAACCCAGCGTTTGGTGATGTCCATGGGTTCCAGACTTAAGGCAGTGATTGCCTCCAAAGGATTTGCAACAAAATATTGAAAATAAAAATATTTTGTTTGGGTTATGTTTATTTGTCCAATTACTTTTGACCTCCTAAAATGTGGAGTGTTTGTAAAGAAATGTGTACAATTCCTACATTTTCTATCAGATATTTTTGTTCAACCCTTCAAATTAAACGTTACAATCTGCACTTGAATTCTGTTGTAGAGGTTTCATTTCAAATCCAATGTGGTGGCATGCAGAGCCCAACTCGCGAAAATTGTGTCACTGTCCAAATATTTCTGGCCCTAACTGTATAATATATTTGGAAGAGCTCTCACTCCTATATTTGGGAGGTCCCTCCCTCATTCCAAATTGTTAGCTAGATAGTGGAATACATATTCCCTATGACTGTAGAATGTCAGCTAAAACATGCCCATTTGATTTTTGGGATTCGCCTTCCACCACGTCTACCGCCATGTCATTATGCGGCCCTCGCTTCACATTTTCAGAGCGTCAGCAGGTGCCAACCTGAGATTTGTGAGCTCCACAGTTCATTTTGGCCACCAGATCCCAATGGAGCCACTGTCATAGTGGACGAAGCCACTTTAAGGTGAATATAATTCAGGAGTTGGGGGAGCTGTATGCTCAATATCAGTAAATTGGATTCTACCAGACGTCAAAAGCATTAGAATTAAATTCTGAATACAGTGTATGCAAGCAATGGCTTTTATTGTGGTCAGTCTGTCAGGCCTGAAACCGATGTCACAAACATGTACAAGCCTCATTTTACTTGAAAGCAGCTGACCAATCTGCACACTGACCAATCTGCACACTGACCAATCTGCACGAGCTTACACAATTCTTCTGGAAACTGCACAACCAGGCAGAATGTATCTTTTGCATGGTTTTGAGCAACAATGGAGTAATTACAGGATATGTCCCAGAGAGTGACAAGATCTGTGCAGTGTATTACTCAGGTGACAGGCAGTGCTACAGAGCTCAGATAAAGGCCTTAGCTCTCCAAGTGGTGAAGCTCTGTGGAACAGTTGACCAAGATCTCCCTCTGGGCAAACCACTACCTCTTGCCTGGAAAAAACAAAGAAAAAATGGAGCACACTTACCCAGGTAAATGAGTGACCGCTTTAATAGGACATAATACAAAGACAGCAGGGAGGGATGTGAACAAATACGGACGATGGCCGTTTCGTGCCCACGGCACTTCAACGGTTCCTGAAGCCAAGTGGAGACAGGGAGGGCTTTTTAAACCAATACAAGCCAGATGGCCCCTCCCCTCACTAAGCATCACGGTGAACGTAACCACCATGCATCAGAACGTGACAACAGGTGAGAAAATAAAACCACATATACAATTAAAAACATTACTAATGAACACCATCTATTCCGGAGATTAAACATGAATTATATAAAAAAACCATTGACTACTTACAAAAAGACCGACATGTCAATCCTCTCGTTTAATCCGAGAGGCCCCAATGCGCCTGCGTGAAGTATCCACCTCGCTTCCCTTTGCAGAAGGAGACGGTGCAGATCTCCTCCTTCCTGTGGTAAGGAAATTTTTTCTAATCCCGCAAAGCGCAGCGTCTGGACATTACCTGCATGATGAGTTTTTACATGATTGATTAACCACTCCCTTACCCGTCCTGACGGAGTTAAAATGCTCCCTTATTCTTACAAATAAAGGCCGGATTGTTTTGCCGATGTAGAAGAATCCACACGGGCAAAAAATAGCATACACAATATAAGAAGTTCTGCAGGATATAAAATCCCGTACTGTGTGCTGTATTTGACCAATTTTAATTTTATTGCCCGTGAGATGATACACACAGAAATTGCACCGACCACATTTAAAATTTCCTTTTGGGACATTATCAGCCAGCCAATTTTCTCGACCAGAAACAAAACTATTATGGACCAAACAGTCTCTGATATTTTTGCTGCGTCGGCTAGCAAATAAAGGACCCCTCTCAACCATTTCCCTCAAGTCACTGTCTTGTCCCAGAATCTGCCAATTTCTGCGGATAGCAGCTCTAATTTGACCATCCAGCGGTCCGAACTTAAAGCAAAACGTGAATTTTTTCTCCTGCTTTTTCCTCTTTTTAGATTGAACATCTGCTGCGACTGCCCTATCATGAGCATGATTCAAAATCATTTGTGGATACCCTTGTTTTTTAATCTATCAAACAATTCTGCTGATTGCTTTTTAAACCCCACAGGATTGCTATTAATTCTTTTTACCCTAAGGAATTAACTGTAGGGTAGGGATTGTTTTGTATAAAGGGGTTGGGCACTATCAAAGTGCAACAAAGAATTCAATGCCGAAGGTTTACGATACACTTCTGTATAGATCTCGCCCTCCCTCACTTGTAACTTCACATCTAGAAACACTAGACTGTCACCTCCAAACTGTGAAGTGAACCCCATGTCAATGGTGTTGGACGTCCCCAGGTACCTCACAAAATCCGTGAAAGTGTCCTGGTGCCCGTCCCACACCATGAACGTGTCATCCACATACCTTGCATATAATTTGATATGTTTGAGAAAAGGATTATTTGTGGAATAGATGTATTCCTCCTCAAATCTAGCAAGAAAAAGATTAGCTAAGGTACATGCAATGGGGGTACCCATCGCGGTACCCACCGTTTGCATGTACCAGAGATTATCAAATTGAAAAGCATTATGCTCCAAGATGAAGGAAAGGCCCTCACAGATGAAATTTATGGTATCAGTCCCAATGGGTGTGTTCTCCAAAATCTTTCTAATTGTGTCCACCCCCAATTTTTGTGGATTTCTAGTGTAAAGAAGACTTTCAATGTCTATGGAAGTGAGAAAGAAGTTATCCTGCCACTCAAAATCCTTTATTATTTTCAAAAAATCCCCTGTATCCTTTACATAAGATGGAATGTCCTGCAGCAGAGGGCGTAGCAACCAATCTAAGTAAGAAAAAAAGGGCTCTGTTAGGGATCTCACCCCCGACACTATAGGGCGTCCTGGAGGACCTACCAGGGACTTATGCAACTTTGGTATATGATACCAGTGGGGCTTTCTAGGAAATTCTGGCAGTAACTTGACTGCCTGTTTATTGGAGAGAACTCTTTTTTTCACATATTGTCTTAAAAGGGAACGCAGCATGTTTTTAAATTTAGGTGTAGGATCTCCTTTTAATTTTATATACGTATTCTTGTCCGAATACTGCCTTAGTGCCTCCTTCTCATAATACTCCCTTGACATCAATACCGTGTTGCCTCCTTTGTCTGCCCCTCGTATTATGGTGTCAGACCACCCCTGTATTTCTTTTAATGCCCTCATTTCTTTAGATTGTAAATTATTGGGGGACTTTTTATATATTAACGCTTCCACATCTTTTAATACCTGAATTTTAAATATGTCCACTGGGTTGCCTGGAGATACAGGCGGCATGTATGTGGACTTTACACCCCCTCTTGCCTGCTTTCATGCTACGTATCCATCCTTCTCTGCACTGCTGTGCTCACTAGGCGGTCCACCATGCCAGGTTGGATCAGTGGCCTCATCATTGACCACGTTGGCTTCCATTTCATTGATCTGATCCTCCTTCTGAGTTGCGATTTTAGGCTTATCTGATGGCAGCTGTGTGTCATGATTATCCTCCACCTCTTCAGACAAGAACTGACCTTCCCCATTGTGGCTTTCTCCTGGCCGTGGTAGCTCAAATGTTTCGGCATCACTACACTCCATCACCTCATGACCCTCTTTAATGGTGCACATTGAGAGGCCTGAAAATTATAAGGGAACATAAACAGTTCCTCAGAGTGGCCAGCGTTGGGATCATATGTCTCCTGGGACTCTTGATGGCGGGAGGAAGGAGGACCAGGTTAAGGATTCAGAGGCTCAGCCTCTTGGCTACTGATACTGTATCGTGTGGAAGACTTCATGGTGCTGGTTGTCAACACACTGGAGCCTTTGTCTGCCATCCAACCTATAACATCCTCGCACTTGACTGGGTTCATCAGTGGTGTAGCGCACTGACCAAATTTTGACAGGAAGATAGAATGAGATACAGTCACCTTCTGATCTCTCATACGGCCTTGGCGGGCACCACCACATTCACATCCATTAACGTCACCCTTTCTCATATTAAATTCGTTGTACTTATAAAAAAAATTCCTAGCTTTATTTTTCACACGTACCCTCACAGAAGTGTTATGTACAATTTCACTGTATCTAGCAATGTGTGGCTATTTTTTTCAGATATTAGCTTTATTACACATGGCAACAGCAGACTCACAGAAATTACAGGTAAATAGTTTTGTTTGCGTATCACAGCAGGCTTTGCGCCAGTCACACAACTTCTAGATAAAGATACGCTATTTATTAAACCAATAGAAAATTAGATATTTGTATATCGTCTTGCTGACACACTAGAACAGCAGACTAATAAAAATATTGCCACTGGTAAATTGTAACGTTTGCTTATCCCTGCACAGATTGCGCCAGTCGCACAACTCCTAGATAAAGAAACGCTATTTATTAAACCAATAGTAAACTTGTGTTTTTTTATATTGCCTTGCAAACACACTGCAACAGTGGACTGATGAAAATTATTGCCACTGGTAAATTGTGACATTTTCTTATTTATGCCCGGATTGCGCCAGTCGCACAACTGCTAGGTAAAGATGCGCTACTTTTTTAACCAATAGAATTTTTTTGGAATTTTTTAGATCACCTTTATGAGCCACCCAACAGCAGACTCAGGAAAATTTCTGGTAAATGGTGACATTTCTGTAGCTCAGCAAGTTTTGCATCAGTCGCACAACTGCTAGATAAATATTACCTATTTAAGCAATAGGCACCGAATATTATCTAGCAATTAGCTTTTAAAAAGGATTTTACTATACACAGGCACTAAGGAATATTATTTAGCTGTAAAAAATGCAAATGCTGCTACACAGGAATATTACGTAGCTCCAAAAAAAAATTGGTTTTGTATATGCTGGTACTAACTGATATTATTTGCCTCTAAAAAGAGCTGATTTGTAAATTATGGTAGTGGAAGAAAGCCTACCTATCTCTCCCTAATCACACAGTCTGCTTATAATCCTAAAATATACAACATCCAATGCAAAATAGCAGAGATCTCCAGCATGTACTTGCGATGATGATGTGAACTGATATTCAAATTGCCTCTTCTGAGAAAAAGAGGCCTTAAACTCTATAGGGCCACCTGTTGGAAGTAGCGATCCTACAAGTCACAATCAACCCTTTAACGAGTCGTGCAATATGACTTAGGATAAAAGCCAAATCAGTATCTCAATTCGCAGACACAGTGTTTTGGGCTATTGACCCTCGTCAGTGCGAAGCATGAGAACTGATTTGGCTAGGTGAGAGGCTCTGGACTGGGGTCTAAGGGGTAACGTTTCTCCTTATGGAGAGTGACATACCAGCTGGCTTGTCACGGTAAGGAGGCTTATTCACCGTGCAATGCTCCTCTGGGAAATTAAATATTCAAATTGCCTCTTCTGAGTAAAAGAGGACTTAAACTCTATAGCGCCACCTGTTGGAAGTAGCGATCCTACAAGTCACAATCAACTCTTTAACAAGTCGTGCAATATGACTTAGGATAAAAGCCAAATCAGTATCTCAATTCGCAGACACAGTGTTTCGGGCTGTTGGCCCTCGTCAGTGCAAAGCATGAGAACTGATTTGGCTAGGTGAGAGGCTCTGGACTGTGGTCTAAGGGGTAACGTTTCTCCTTATGGAGAGTGACATAGCAGCTGGCTTATCAAGGTAAGGAGGCTAATTCGCCGTGCAATGCTCCTCTGGGAAAATAAATATTCAAATTGCCTCTTCTGAGAAAAAGAGGACTTAAACTCTATAGCGCCACTTGTTGGAAGTAGCGATCCTACAAGTCACAATCAACACTTTAACGAGTCACGCAATATGACTTAGGATAAAAGACAAATCAGTATCTCAATTCGCAGACACAGTGTTTCGGGCTGTTAGCCCTCGTCAGTGCGAAGCATGAGAACTGATTTGGCTAGGTGAGAGGCTCTGGACTGGGGTCTAAGGGGTAACGTTTCTCCTTATGGAGAGTGACATACCAGCTGGCTTGTCACGGTAAGGAGGCTTATTCGCCGTGCAATGCTCCTCTGGGAAATTAAATATTTAAATTGCCTCTTCTGAGAAAAAGAGGACTTAAACTCTATAGCGCCACTTGTTGGAAGTAGCGATCCTACAAGTCAAAATCAACCCTTTAACGAGTCATGCAATATGACTTAGGATAAAAGACAAATCAGTATCTCAGCTGATAACACCCAGGTGCATGCCTTTCACTCTCCCTACATATTACATTTTTTCATCTAACAAATAACTTATCTTCACCCTCAGTAACTCTTAAAAGAGCTTTTTGGAATCAATAAATCTCTCTATATGCTCCTTTCACTCTCCTTATGCTCACACTACACTCCGCCTACACTGTTTCCGGCTGCAATGTACACAAGATGGCACCGGCAGGGATTAAATATCCCCTATGATGCTGTAAAGCCAGCCAATAACAGTAATTCCAAACCAAAGATGGTGCATTACTGTGATTGGCAAGTTAGCCCAGCATGTTCATTGGCTGCAAATAAAGCGCCAAAAATGCTGGGTGGGTTACTCGAAAATACTGAGGCGAATACCAAATTACTCGCCGATTAACAAATAGCCCGAATAGCGTACTATTTGTGCAAGTAACGAATAGTGACGAATGTACTCGCTCATCACTAAAAGTAACATTAATGCTTAAACCTTATTAGTAGGTTTCATTTTTTTGTTTCCAGATATAACTGGTCTTAAGGGTCAGTAGATCACTCTTAAAAAGGGATTACTGTCACATTTCCTTCGGGACTTGAACACCTGAATCTGTCACCAGTTGCCGCTGTATTCATTCTGCAAGCGGCATTGGTGATAAGGGATATGTCGGGACCAAAAGATTTGAGTGATGCAGGATATGTCCAGATACTGTCTAGGGTGGATGGGACATGTAGTGCAGTCCAGTCTCGCAATATGTGTGTGTGTGTGTGCTGTGAGCTGGAGTAATCAGCTTTCTACATTGGACAGCACTACACCCACCTAACCCTCCCGTCCTCCTGCTGGAAGCTGTCAGATATGGTTCTGCTTGCCTCGTTTAGGCTAGTTTCACACTAGCGTTTTAAGGAGCTGCCGAAGGCTGCGGACTTCCTCCGTGAAGCCCCGCCCTCAGCCGTACCTCCGCCGCTAGCAATATGTGTGTGTGTGTGTGTGCTGTGAGCTGGAGTAATCAGCTTTCTACATTGGACAGCACTACACCCACCTAACCCTCCCATCCTCCTGCTGGAAGCTGTCGGATATGGTTCTGCTTGCCTCGTTTAGGCTAGTTTTACACTAGCGTTTTAAGGAGCTGCCGAAGGCTGCGGACTTCCTCCGTGAAGCCCCGCCCTCAGCCGTACCTCCGCCGCTAGCTCCGCCTACTTCTGCATGTGGCCTGCATGCAGCCTACATGCGGCCTGCGTACCTATCTTTAACATTAGGTACGCAGGTTGTGCGGCTGTATGCGGATGCTTCCGCATGCGTCGTTTTGACGATGCAAAGAAAAAACAATTACTACAAGCTGTGTTCTATGCTGGTCGCCGCATCGTCAAAACAACACATGCGGAAGCATCCGCATACAGCCGCACGACCTGCGTACCTAATGTTAAAGATAGGTACGCAGGCCGCATGCCAGCCGCATGCCGGCCGCATGTAGAAGTAGGCAGAGCTAGCGGCGGAGGTGCGGCCGAGGGCGGGGCTTCACGGAGGCAGCTCCTCAAAACGCTAGTGTGAAACTAGCCTTACGCACCTGGATCTTCTGCTTCTGTTTTCTAGTGAATTTTCCTGTTTCTGACCTCAGCTCATTTACTGACCATGCTCTTCCTGGCTTTGACCTCATTACCTGACCATTCCTACCAGTCTCCACCACCAAACACACCAGCTGTCCCCAAGCACTCAACCTATGGGTTCCTGTGTAATACCAGATCCCTGTACAGGAGTTTGAAGGGTGAAGGACAGGGATGCAGTCTAGCTTTTGTTAATTCTGTTCATGGTAGTTATTTTTAGAGTTGCTATGCAACTGTAGGGGGAGCGAATAGACAGCTGGTACCTGTGTGCTGGGTCTGGAACTTGAGAGGCTGCATCCACTGTTCCTGGAGGGAAGCTTTAAGAAAGCAAACCTTCCCCTGTAGCCTGAGGGAAGCCTGAGTGAGCCTGACCTTCATACTAATGTGACGCCCAGGAGACCGGGATACCCAGCACCGGACCAATGGAGTCTGTCTCTTGAGGGGGATGTCACGGGTGGCTTGACCCGGTGCTGTGGCCTCAGGCAATGCACAGTGTAAGGGGTATCATGAGGGGACAGGCACTTACTTGATCAGCAGCAGGTTCTCCCAGCGGTGACGATCCCGATCCTGGATAGATGGCTATTGTCCAAATGAAAGACTGAGGCACTGAAACGTTTAACCAGTTTACTTTAACATAAAAGGATTTACAACCAGTCCTGTCACCGGAGTCTGTATGGGAACTCTGAGTTACTTTGACCCTGCCGGGGTCTTCGCCTCTTATTGTGCGCAATTTCTGTGTGGCCCTGCTGCTGTATGTGAACTGGCTGCCGGCCCAATCTGTCCCCTCCGGGTCCTGGTTCGACGGGCAACCCGAGTCCTTTTATCGGTTTACCCCCTCTGGGAGTACCGCTGAACTCTGTGTCTGTTGCTGCGTCCGGCCCTAGTGAAGCTGATATCACCTCACGTTTTTCCGGTTGCTGTATTATATATAATGAATACAGCCACGGATCCGGTATCCGTCTTTGCGCCTGTTCTGGGTAGTGATTAATGCTACCCGGTTCTCACAATGTCCTTTTTCTCTATCCCTCTTCTCCTCAGGCCGGTGATTTAGGCCTGGTAACAGTCACAGGGCTGTTAGAGATTCAACTGTATGACCTCTCACTTTCAGCTCCTTAGCCCAACTGCCATTTCTTCTCTCAGACCAGAATGGATCAAGGGGAGTCTCTGGAGCTCCCCCTTCTGGCCGGAGGTGGTAGTGCAGTCTTGCTATTTTAGTATTTGTACTTACTGTCAGTAACTATTTTTGTGGCAAATACCCCTAGGGGTGCCACATTCCCCCTTAGTTAAGAACAGTACTCCGGGACTGTGGGACAATAACATTTTGAAATAACAATTAATATGTACAGAGTCTTAAAAATGAAAAGTTACAAAAACCACTCAAGGAAACAAAAATATAGTTCTGTAAAAAGTCACTTCAAATAGCGTCCATTAATACAGTTCTATCCTTGAAGGTATTAGGAAAGGCACTGTACTTAGTGTCCAGGAATTTAGTTCCATTTTTCCAACGGAGTTATCAATATAAAGTCTAAAGAAAGTTCAAAAAGAGCAAAAAGCAAAGTTCAAAAAGCAGTCTTTCCGGAGCTTTGATTTAGTGCCTCCGGGCTGATAAAAAGTTCAAGAATATGCAATAAGTTCATACAGACAAGTCTCTGTAGGCACTGGGCTTAAACGTTGCAGACTGATAACAATGACTATACTACATTTTCTGTTTAACTATATACGGCATAACATATATACAATTCACATTATGAGCTTTATAGTTGGTAATCTGCATACCTGGCCGGTAATTGACCCTGGGTACTACGCTGTGATCTACGTAATAGCGGTGTCTCTTCATGTGGTGTACTACTGTCTACTGCGGATGTAGTATCTGCCCGCTCTGCTAAAGATAATTCCATGACTATGGAGTTGGCAAGTCCACCGTGAATGGGATTACTCTGACCAGGAATCTGTTCTTCCTGGCCTGGAACCTCCTGTAGTACGGGGTCAGCCTCTTCCTGTTTTGGGACTTCTGGTATTGGGTTCGGTGTTGGGTAAAAGGCCACCATGGGAACCACTACTGCACCATGGTATGTTAGTAGAGTTTTGGGAAAGTCTCCTATACAGGTGTGATACACTTCCTCTTCTTTTTCCTTTACTGGTTGAACCTGTATGGGTTGAATAACTTCTGGTTCTGGCTGGACAACGTCTGGCTCTTTCAATGCTTCCGGACATAATTTAAGATTGTCTCTTGACACTAGTACAGATGTTAAGCCTCCGTTTTTGCTAATGAGACACATTTTAGGATTATCCACTCTTGTTGGTAAAACTGTGTAGGGTACGGCTTCCCACTGATTGTCCAGTTTATTGGTTCGACGATTTCTCTTGAGCACTTGGTCACCCGGTCTTAATGGGGTCGCTAGAGCATTCTGGTTGAAAGTTCGCTCTTGTCTTTCTCTAGTTTGCTGAAGGCTTCTTTCCACACTCTCTTGCACTTGGCGATACTGCTTTTGCCGTATGATATCCCAATTGGAGTCTTGAACTTCTGCGTCTGGTTTCAGAATTCCCATTTCTAGATCGATTGGTAATTGGCCGGGTCTTGCACGCATAAGGTAAGCTGGGGTGCAGTTGGTGGAGCTCACCGGGACATGATTATACAGATCCACCAAGTCAGGCAATTTCTCTGGCCATTGATTCCTTTCTGTCTCAGGTAAAGTCTTTAGTAGGTCTATTACAATATGGTTCATCTTCTCGCATAAGCCGTTTGTTTGTGGATGATAGGCCGTCGTCCGGATCTTTTTGCAACCATACATATTACAGAATTCTCTGAAGATCTCTGATTCAAAGGCTGTACCTTGGTCGGTGAGAACCTGTTCCGGATATCCATGGGGTCTACAAAAGTACGTTTGGAACGCTTTGGCTGCTGTTTTTGCTGTCAGATCTTTTACGGGTACTACTACCAAGAAGCGTGAATAATGGTCCACGATGGTCAAGGCATAGACATAGCCGGACCGGCTTGGTGTCAACTTCACATGGTCCATGGCTACAAGTTCAAGTGGTTGTTTGGTGATTATGGGCTGCAGTGGTGCTCTTTGGTTCTTTTGATCGTTTCTTCTGAGGTTGCACGGGCCACAATTTCTGCACCACTGTTCGATTGATTTTCTCATCCCGACCCAATAAAATCTTTCTCTTAGAAGTACTTCTAACTTTTTCCAACCGAAGTGACCAGCACCATTATGGTAAGCTTCGAGGACCATCTTCACATCTTGTTTAGGCACAATAATCTGCCAAACCAATTCATGTGTTTTCGGATTGGTGTATCTTCTACAGAGCTTCCCTTGATACAGGAACATTTTGCCTCTCTCTTTCCAGAGTTGATGCGTCTCTTCTGGGGCATCCTCATCGGGATATGCACTTTGCTCAGTCAACAGTCCTTTCACCAACTTCACAGCCGGATTGCTGTCTTGGGTGTCAGCCCATCTATGGTGTGCTAACGGATTAAAATTCACCTCTTGTTGTTTCTGATAGGTACTTGACTGATGATGTTTTGCCTTGGGACGATGGAAGGCTGGTAGTTCAATTTCTTCAAGCTCCCCCGTTTCCTCTTCTACATCTCTCAAGTGTGGCATCCGGGATAGGGCATCGGCATTTCCATTCTTGCGACCTGCTCGATACTTGATTATGAAGTTGTAATTAGATAACCGGGCTATCCATCGCTGTTCTAACGCACCTAATTTGGCTGTGTCCAGGTGGGTCAACGGATTGTTGTCAGTATAGACAATAAATTCTGCAGCGGCCAGATAGTGTTTGAAACGCTCTGTCACAGCCCAAACTACTGCCAGTAGTTCCAATTTGAAGGAGCTGTAATTTTCTGAATTTCTTTCAGTAGGCCGGTGCTTTCTACTTGCAAAGGCGATGACTTTCTCCCGACCTTCTTGCTTTTGTGACAGCACCGCTCCTAGTCCCACATTACTGGCATCGGTGTAGAGGATGAAAGGTTGATGGTAATCTGGGTATGCCAGAACCTCTTCTCCGGTTAGTGCTTCTTTAGTTGTTCAAAGGAGTCTTCCCTTTCGTCGTTCCTCTGTAAAGGAGGGTTTCAGTTTGAAGGTTTCTTCGTCTGCCCTACCAAGGTGTCTTGCAAGGGTGCTGCCAACTTGGTAAATCCTTTTATAAATCTGCGATAGTAACCCATCAATCCCAGGAATTGTCTCACTTCTTTTGCGCTGGTAGGTCTTGGCCAATCCCTTATGGCGCTTATTTTCTCGGGATCTGGTGCTACTCCCTCCGAACTCACGATGTGTCCCAGGTACTGTACCTTTGGCTTGAGAAGGTGACATTTGGATGGCTTGACTTTCATGCCATACCTGGATAAGGCTTCGAACACTTCTGCCAGGTCTATTAAGTGTTGTTCGTAAGTCTTTGAGTAGACGATCACATCATCTAGGTACAGGAGGACGGTCTCGAAGTTCTTGTGTCCGAGGCAGCATTCCATCAGCCGCTGGAAGGTACCGGATGCGTTGCAGAGTCCGAACGGCATGCGATTAAATTCACATAGACCCATTGGTGTGGTGAATGCCGTCTTTTCCTTATCTCTCTCAGCCACAGGGACTTGCCAATACCCGCTTGTTAAGTCTAAGGTGGAAAAATAATTAGCAGATTTCAAAGCAGTTAAGGACTCTTCTATCCTAGGCAAGGGGTAGGCGTCTTTATGGGTGATGTTATTAATCTTCCGGTAGTCTACGCACATTCTCATGGTTCCGTCCTTTTTTTTGACAATCACTAGAGGGGCCGCCCAGGGGCTACAGCTGTCTCTTATTACCCCGGCCTGTTTCATTTCCCTCAGCATATCTTTTGCACATTGATAGTGAGCGGGCGGTATGGGTCTATATCTTTCTTTTATTGGGGGATGGTCACCTGTGGGGATTGTGTGTTCTACCCCTTCTATCCGTCCGAAGTCCAATGGGTGTTTACTGAAGACTTGTTCATATTCCGTCACTAGCCTATACACCCCTTGTTTTTGATGGGTAGGTGTTGAATTTATGCCCACGTGTAGCTGTTGGCACCAATCCTCCATTTCTCCATCTGAGCCATTGCCTTCCACCTGACAGGTTGGTTCTAAGGGCTCAATGGTTGTGACGGCATTGTTGTCAACAGTATATAGCTTTGCCATTGTAGCATACCTTGGCAAAGTGACCTCTTCCTCTCCACAGTTCAAAAGTCGTACCGGCACTCGTCCCCGGTGTACCTCGACTATCCCTCGTGCTGTGAGTATAGTGGGCCTGCTGTCGGTGTACACTGGTTCTATTAAGGCTTGATAATCTCGTCCCTTAGTACCAATGGCTGCTCTACACCATACCAGCATTTCTGTTTTTGGTGGGATTACAATAGACGTTGGATCACTTACCCTCACACTGCCGATTTCTCCACCTGCAACTTCTACCTGTTGCCTTAACATCAATACTTTTATTTCCCTCCGGAGAACTCTCTGCTGGCAGGATTGGGCAGTTTCAGCAATTTGCTGTAATACAGAAATGACTTCGGAAAAGCAGTTCTCTAACACATTCATTCCTATCAATACAGTTGGTTCACAGTTCCGCCGGTCAACATCAACAACAATTATACCCTGTTTCTTCAGTTCTACTTCACCAATCTTTATGGTCATCTCCCTGAATCCTAGTTTCGGTACCAACTTACCATTACTGGCCCATATATCTAGTTCAACATCAGAGGGCCCTTTATCAATATCTGCATCAGCCCAGTACCTCTTATAAAGGATATACGGTATAGATGAAATCTGGGAACCTGTGTCCAGCAAAGCGTTGAGGGGAATTCCGTCCAGCACGATCGGGATAATGGGTCGTCCTCCGATGTACCTGTCGTGCCAGGGTGTTGGGCCTTGAAAGTTCATTCCTGCGAAGCGGCCCGCATTCCCAGGGGATTCCCGTTTAAATCACAATCTCGTGCAAAGTGGCCTGGCTGCTGGCAACGGCGGCAAATGGGCTGTCCATCCGGTTGGTAGTGGTCGCGGGGTCGTCCTCTCCATGTCGGGTATCTCCGGGGTCTCATCCATGGAACATCCTCTCTACAGTTTGCCAACTCCATCTTGTGTCCTCTCATCTCCTGCATGGTTTTAGCCATCGAAGCAACAACATCAGCTAAAGAGTCAAGCTTTTGTTGAAGAGCCTCATTAGTACTGGGCCCCAGGGGCTTAGCAATGGCCCCAGACATAGCTGATGTCACTGGCACTCCCTGTTGTTGAGGTGCCTCTGCCATGGGTTGCGCAGGATCCTGATCCCGAGGTGCCTCTGCCAGCTGGAGACGTATAGCGCTCTCCTTTAATTGGGCAAATGTCAATTCAGGGTTCTTAAAAACAAGCATGCTCACATGCCCCCGGTGAGAAGGGGTGTAGAGTCCCTCAATAAATTGATCTCTTAGCAGTTTATCCGCTCCGGTGTTAAAAATGGGTTCAGCCAGTGTAAGTGATTTAAGGGCTTCCTGCAGGTTTAAGGCAAAGTCTCTCACGCCCTCATTAGCTTTTTGTTTGCAATTAAAGAATCGTATTTTAGCTTTGCTGCTGGCCGTGGTTTCAAATGTAGCTTTTAATCCAGCAAATATGCGTTCAACAGTGCCTTTTAGATCAGCTGCCCATGCTGTGACTTCTCGCTTAGCATGGCCACTTAACTGCATCATCAGGAGACTAACACGCTGAACTTCACCCACAGGGAACATGTCAAAATGGGCCAGCATCTTTTCTCTGAAATCGTCAAGGGTATTAGGCTCACCTTCATACATTGGAAGCCATGGGCCACCCGGGGTATATGGCATCAGCACCGGCATGATGGGCGCCACTCCTTGCACCGCTGCGCTGCCGGACTCTCTATTGACACTCTGTCTTTCAGCTGCATTAGCGTTGCCGGGTGCTGCGGCGTCTCCGTGCTGCGACATACTGTGCCCCCTTAGTTAATCCGGACCCTTCCGGTCCTCCGCTTCCGTCGGGATAGTGTAGATTCGTTCCGCTGTGCAGCAGGATCGATTTTCCCCTTGCTCTGATGTCAGAGCGCTCAGCTTGGTGCCGCCCACAATGACACGCCTCCTGCTGCTCCCACCCACCGCGCTCTGTAATGGCGGATTCTGAAGTTTTTCAGTTAGACTGGGGCTCAGGTGATGGCGTAGCTCAATTAACAGTCTCGTGCCTAACGGTTATGAAGTGATTACCTCAGGGGATGGCGGCCATCTTTACTCCATTATAACCAATGGGGAAAAGTCACTTTCAATAGTTTTCAATGGGGAATGGATTTTTCTTTAATAAAGTCAATTTTCAAGATTTTTCATCCCAGTTTTCACAGTTTTGGGCTCCAATCACGGCACACAATACCCAGTATACGGGCTGGCTAGATCCTGTTCGTGACGCCAATTGTGACGCCCAGGAGACCGGGATACCCAGCACCGGACCAATGGAGTCTGTCTCTTGAGGGGGATGTCACGGGTGGCTTGACCCGGTGCTGTGGCCTCAGGCAATGCACAGTGTAAGGGGTATCATGAGGGGACAGGCACTTACTTGATCAGCAGCAGGTTCTCCCAGCGGTGACGATCCCGATCCTGGATAGATGGCTATTGTCCAAATGAAAGACTGAGGCACTGAAACGTTTAACCAGTTTACTTTAACATAAAAGGATTTACAACCAGTCCTGTCACCGGAGTCTGTATGGGAACTCTGAGTTACTTTGACCCTGCCGGGGTCTTCGCCTCTTATTGTGCGCAATTTCTGTGTGGCCCTGCTGCTGTATGTGAACTGGCTGCCGGCCCAATCTGTCCCCTCCGGGTCCTGGTTCGACGGGCAACCCGAGTCCTTTTATCGGTTTACCCCCTCTGGGAGTACCGCTGAACTCTGTGTCTGTTGCTGCGTCCGGCCCTAGTGAAGCTGATATCACCTCACGTTTTTCCGGTTGCTGTATTATATATAATGAATACAGCCACGGATCCGGTATCCGTCTTTGCGCCTGTTCTGGGTAGTGATTAATGCTACCCGGTTCTCACAATGTCCTTTTTCTCTATCCCTCTTCTCCTCAGGCCGGTGATTTAGGCCTGGTAACAGTCACAGGGCTGTTAGAGATTCAACTGTATGACCTCTCACTTTCAGCTCCTTAGCCCAACTGCCATTTCTTCTCTCAGACCAGAATGGATCAAGGGGAGTCTCTGGAGCTCCCCCTTCTGGCCGGAGGTGGTAGTGCAGTCTTGCTATTTTAGTATTTGTACTTACTGTCAGTAACTATTTTTGTGGCAAATACCCCTAGGGGTGCCACACTAACCAATGGGTGCGGGGAGAGCCAGAAAAGCAGTGGAGGTATAAAAGGAAAAAGCATGCAAAACGAGTCAGAGTGGCGCCAGCGCATAGCAGTGAGGAGCACGCTCTGCTTCCTCAACCAGGGAGTACCAGGGCTGTGACAGGCCATGCTGCAGCAGACCTAAAGAATGGGGACTGCTGCATTGAGGGAAGTAGTGTGCCCACTAGCAATCTGGAGAGAGGAATTGCTGCAGAGCAGAGCCATGCAGAGCCATGCAGAGCCATGCACACAGAGCAGAACTGAGCCAGGTGTTGCAGCAGCCACAGAGAGGAGTGCTCCGGCTGGGAACATTAGTGCCACGCAGACCAGCATTGCCCACAACCAACAGCGGGGACCTGGGAGAGTGGGACGTGCGGTGTGTGTCCAGTGACTGCCAGAGAACCGGGTGCTGTACACTATGTGACCGTAAGTACCGCACACACTCTGCCCAAGGGGGACCTCATATGAGATTGACACTTACATCCTGATGTTGGCAGCGAGTAGTTGCCCTGACACTTTTGACCTGACTTCATCAGTGAAGAATAGTTGTGGAGCCACTTTGGTCTCAGACAGTACCGTGACCTACGTTCCTTCGGCCACAGTAGTATATGGACTAGGGGCAGCTGAAGGTGCTGGAGACCAATCGCTGTTACCAGAAAATGGGGTTTTGTTGCGTACAGGACCTCCATGGAAGATATACCGCACCAGCTGTTGCCGGCGCTATTGAGTTCACAGCAGGAGTTACAGTTAAAGGACTTCCTGATACACGTGCTACCAAATTGCCGTTATCTGAATCTTTGCTCTGCGCCTCATCTTATCCTTTTACCATTAATATGGTTATTCCCTGTTTAACCCTTTATCTCCCTGTGTGGAGTATTCCCCTGTTATTAAACCTGTTAACCCTTGCTCTGCCTCCTGTCTATCACTGCATCCCACGCTCCTGATTGAACCTGACATTTGGCATAGTCAGCAGGAAGCAGTCTCCAGACACCAAGGTGGCAGACCAAGCGGTTGGGGGTGCTCCAAAGGCCAGTATACCATTGGGGACAATATTGCGTAATCTCCCCAAGTTTACAGGTAGCAATGTTCTGTTATGGAGCTGGACTGAACAGGTTCGGAAAATGCTGAGGATGTACCCCATGACTCCTGCATTAGCGGCAGAGATTGCCCTGATAGCCTTAGGGAGAGAGGCCAGGGATTCCATCATGCTACAACCCCCTAGAGAATGAGACATGTTTGACAAGGTGTTGCAGATACTGGAGGAGACACACGGAGACCCCACAGACGTAGGAGAATTGCACATGCGGTTTTTCCGCCATGTCCAAAAGGATGGGGATACTGTGATGCAGTACATGAATGTGTTACAGGAGATCCATGCTGCAATTCTTAGGAAGGATGGCACAGATGTAGGATCCCCTGACATATTGCTGCAAGATTAGTTGGTGATGGACCTTAGAGATGCGCTGCTTGGACGGGCTTTGCGTGAGCGCCTTCGAGCTAACCCACACATGACTTTAGCAGGCATTAGGGCAGAGATGCGCATAGGCGAGCAGGAGAGCAGGGATCATAGCCTCAACAGGGATGGTCCAGAGCTGCGAGGTATCCACCCCAAACGAGGGACAGCCAAAGTGGTCCCGCGACTTATGAGAAGAAGTCAAAAGCTTGAAGGAAACCCTCGCTGCCGTTTTGGAGTCCTGCATCATACCTCGAGGCAACTCACTGCGACAGATGAAAGAAATTAGAGGAGAGTTACGTAGCATAAGAAGTACCTCAGCAGTTGCCTCAAAATTTGCTTCCAGGTCATGGAGTGAAAAGCGAACACAGATGGGATATGCTTCACTCAGAGGCTGATGATCCAGACTGAAGCGCCCACCAGACAGACGCAGAAGTGAGTGCTGGACGTGTGGAAGGCTGGGACACCTGTCCAGAAGTTGCCCTACCCCAGACAGTCGATGGAGAAGGTCCGCTCATCCCTCCGAAGGTCCTGCCAATTGGAGAGAATGCCACCAATGGGAGAGATGGTATGGCAAGAAGAGAGGAGCCGCACCCAGAGCCAGACAGAGCCACGGGATTAGATGCCGAGAAGAGGTGGAGTAGGTGTCGTCTGTTTACGGTGAGATGTCTACGTTGGTCAGGCTCGTGGAGGTGAGTCTGGGGAAATTCCCACTTGGATCTAAAGATTCTGTCCGTGAGACTCAGCCCAAAGGGAAAGAAGGGACATCCACCTGAGTAGTCAACCAGAGTGTATCGCTACCTTGCCTACCACAAGTTCCCGAAGGAGGGGAGAAAGTGCCAAGTGTTCCAGAAACGTACCCTCCTACGGTTCCAGGTTGTGAGGAGGAAGAATCACTTGCTTTGTTTTCCGAAGTGGAGAGTTTGCCGCCCACCAGCCCTCGGGATTCTGACGAAATAGAAGAGGTGCAAAGTGTAAGTGAGATCTTACCTCTTTCAGCTGTGGATTATGAAGAGGGAGAGCTATTTGACCCACCATATGTTGACCCAGAAGAGGAACAGGCCCCAGGGATTGCTGCTCCAAGGAATCTGGATGAACTCCCATACTCTACTACTCAACCTGAAATTTGGAGTATTCCTAATGAACCTTAATGGCAGAATGTGGTGAAAGGGAGGCAGGAGTGGATGCAGAAATTGTGGGCATCTGTCCCCCCTCAGAAGAGCATAGTGCAATATCAAGAGTTCTTGCCTGTGGAATGGCGAGCTAAAGGAGAGGGGCAGTGTAGGGGAGACAGAGACAGCGGATACCTGCGTGTTGGGTCTGGAACTTGAGAGGATGCATCCACTGTTCCCGGGAGGAAGCTTGAAGGAGGTGGACCTTCCCCTGCAGCCTGGGGGAAGCCTGAGTGAGCTGGACCTTCCTCCTGACCAAGGGGGCGGGGAGAGCCAGAAAAGCATGCACAGCAGTGGAGGTATAAAAGGAAAAATCATGAGAAATGAGTCAGTGTGGCGCAAGCACAGAGCAATGAGCAGCGCGCTCTGCTTCTGAGACCAGGGAGTGGCGGGGCTGTGAAAGGCCATGGGGCAGCAGACTTGAAGAATGGGGACTGTAGCGTTGAGACAAGTAGTGTGCCCAGTAGCAATCCAGAGAGAGGGATTGCTGCAGAGCAGAGCTGTGCAGAGCAGAGCCATGCAGAGCAGAGCCATGCTAGGAGTTGCAGCAACCTTAGAGAGGAGTGATCTGGCCAGAAGCACCAGTGTCATGCAGACCAGCGTCGCCTGCTATCAACAGCGGGGACCAGGGAGAGCGGGATGTGCGGTGTGTATCCAGTGACTGCCAGAGAACTGGGTGCCGTACACTATGTGACCATGAGTACCAGACACGCGCTGCCCAAAAGGGACTTCATATGAGACTGACACTTGCACCCTGACGTTGGCAGCGAGTAGTTGCCCTGACACTTTTAACCTGACTTCATCCATGAAGAATAGTTGTTGGGCTCAGACAGTACCGTGACCTACGCTCCTTCGGCCACAGTAGTATATGGACTAGGGGTTGCGGAAGGTGCCGGAAAAGGGGTTTTGTTGCATATAGGATCTCCTTGGAAGATACACCGCACCAGCCATTCCCGATGCTATTGAGTTCACAGCAGGAGTTACAATTAACCCCTTAATCCCATATGACGTACTATACCGTCGAGGTGGGGTGGGCTTTAATTCCCACCGACGGTATAGTACGTCATAGGCGATCGGCCGCGCTCTCGCGCGGCCGGGTGTCAGCTGCCTATCGCAGCTGACATCCGGCACTATGTGCCAGGAGCGGTCACGGACCGCCCCCGGCACATTAATCCCCGGCACACCGCGATCAAACATGATCGCGATGTGCCGGCGGTATAGGGAAGCATCGCGCAGGGAGGGGGCTCCCTGCGGGCTTCCCTGAGCCCCCCGCAGCAACGCGATGTGATTGCGTTGCTGCGAGGGTCTCCTACCTCCTTCCTCCTTGCTGGACCCGGATCCAAGATGGCCGCGGAATCCGGGTCCTGCAGGGAGGGAGGTGGCTTCACAGAGCCTGCTCAGAGCAGGCACTGTGAAGCCTGCAGTGCTGCATTTCAGATCGGTGATCTGACAGAGTGCTGTGCAAACTGTCAGATCATCGATCTGTGATGTGCCCCACTGGGACAAAGTAAAAAAGTTTAAAAAAAAAATTCCAAATGTGTAAAAAAAATTAAAAAAAATATTCCTAAATAATGAAAAAAAAAATAAAATATTATTCCCATAAATACATTTCTTTATCTAAATAATAAAAAAAACCAATAAAAGTACACATATTTAGTATCGCCGCGTACATAACGACCCGACCTATAAAATTGGCCCACTAGTTAACCCCTTCAGTAAACACCGTAAAAAAAAAAAAATGAGGCAAAAAACAACGCTTTATTATCATACTGCCGAACAAAAAGTGGAATAACACGCGATCAAAAAGACAGATATAAATAAACATGGTACCGCTGAAAGCATCATCTTGTCCCGCAAAAAATGAGCTGCCATACAGCATCATGAGCAAAAAAATAAAAAAGTTATAGTCCTGAGAATAAAGCAATGCAAAAATAATTATTTTTTCTATAAAATAGTTTTTATTGTATAAAAGCGCCAAAACATAGAAAAATGATTTAAATGAGGTATCGCTGTAATCGTACTGACCCGAGGAATAAAACTGCTTTATCAATTTTACCAAACGTGGAACGGTATAAATGCTTTCCCCAAAAGAAATTCATGAATAGCTGGTTTTTTTTCATTCTGCCTCACAAAAATCGTAATAAAAAGCGATCTAAAAATGTCACGTGCCCGAAAATGTTACCAATAAAAACGTCAACTCGTCCCGCAAAAAACAAGACCTCACATGACTCTGTTGACCAAAATATGGAAAAATTATAGCTCTCAAAATGTGGTAACGCAAAAAATATTTTTTGCAATGAAAAGCGTCTTTCAGTGTGTGACGGCTGCCAATCATAAAAATCCGCTAAAAAACCCGCTATAAAAGTAAATCAAACCCCCCTTCATCACCCCATTAGTTAGGGAAAAATTAAGAAAAAATGTATTTATTTCCATTTTCCCATTAGGTTAGGGCTAGGGTTAGGGTTAGGGCTAGGGTTAGGGCTAGGGTTAGGGTTAGGGCTAGGGTTAGGGCTAGGGTTAGGGCTAGGGCTCGGGTTAGGGCTAGGGTTAGGGCAAGGGTTAGGGTTAGGGCTAGGGTTAGGGTTAGGGCTAGGGTTAGGGCTAGGGTTAGGGCTAGGGTTAGGGTTAGGGTTAGGGTTGTGGCTAAAGTTAGGCTTAGGGTTGGGGCTAAAGTTACGGTTAGGGTTTAGATTACATTTACAGTTGGGAATAGGGTTGGGATTAGGGTTAGGGGTGTGTCAGGTTTAGAGGTGTGGTTAGGGTTACTGTTGGGATTAGGGTTAGGGGTGTGTCTGGTTTAGGGGTTTGGTTAGGGTTACTGTTGGGATTAGGGTTAGGGGTGTGTTTGGATTAGGGTTTCAGTTATAATTGAGGGGTTTCCACTGTTTAGGCACATCAGGGGCTCTCCAAACGCGACATGGCGTCCGATCTCAATTCCAGCCAATTCTCCCATGCGCCCAAACAGTGGTTTACCCCCACATATGGGGTATCAGCGTACTCAGGACAAATTGTACAACAACTTGTGGGGTCCAATTTCTTCTCTTACCCTTGGGAAAATAAAAAATTGGGGGCGAAAAGATAATTTTTGTGAAAAAATATGATTTTTTATTTTTACGGTTCTGCATTATAAAGTTCTGTGAAGCTCTTGGTGGGTCAAAATGCTCACCACACCTCTAGATAAGTTCCTTAGGGGGTCTACTTTCCAAATCGTGTCACTTGTGGGGGTTTTCAATGTTTAGGCACATCAGGAGCTCTCCAAACGCAACATGGTGTCCCATCTCGATTCCAGTCAATTTTGCATTGAAAAGTGCTTCGCTTCCGAGCTCTGTCATTCGCCCAAACAGTGGTTTACCCCCACATATGGGGTATTGGTGTACTCAAGACAAATTGTACAACAACTTTTGGGGTCCATTTTCTCATGTTACCCTTGGTAAAATAAAACAAATTGGAGCTGAAGTAAATTTTTTGTGAAAAAAAGTTAAATGTTCATTTTTATTTAAACATTCCAAAAATTCCTGTGAAGCACCAGAAGGGTTAATAAACTTCTTGAATATGGTTTTGAGCACCTTGAGGGGTGCAGTTTTTAGAATGGTGTCACACTTGGGTATTTTCTATCATATAGACCCCTCAAAATGACTTCAAATGAGATGTGGTCCCTAAAAAAAAAATGGTGTTGTAAAAATGAGAAATTGCTGGTCAACTTTTAACCCTTATAACTCCCTAACAAAAAAAAATTTTGGTTCCAAAATTGTGCTGATGTAAAGTAGACATGTGGGAAATGTTACTTATTAAGTATTTTGTGTGACATATCTCTGTGATTTAATTGCATAAAAATTCAAAGTTGGAAAATTGCGAAATTTTCATAATTTTCGCCAAATTTCCGTTTTTTTCACAAACAAACGCAGGTACTATCAAAGAATTTTTACCACTATCATGAAGTACAATATGTCCCGAGAAAACAATGTCAGAATCACTAGGATCTGTTGAAGCGTTCCAGAGTTATAACCTCATAAAGGGACAGTGGTCAGAATTGTAAAAATTGGCCCGGTCATTAACGTGCAAACCACCCTCGGGGCTTAAGGGGTTAAAGGACTTCCAAATACACGTGTTACTGAACTGCCTTTATCTGAATCTCCTGTCTGTCACTGCATCCCGCGTTCCTGCTTGAACCTTACACAACTACAAACAGTGCTTCCCATTGCATGGTGATTTTGCAGGACTGATAACAGCAACTGAATCAGGAGCTGAGAGGGAGGGTGAGTTATGCAGATAACTGCTGTATAAAAATAAATGTGCTGGAGAATGGTGTCGAGTATCTCAGGAATTAAATCCTCAGCCTGGAATTTAGTTAATGCCAGGCTGTGATGGTTGATCCCTTTGGCAACATGCTATACACTATGTCACTATGTAAAATAATAATTGACAGCAAATTAATCTCTGCACTGTCCAGCCGTTTACACCGCTTGCAACTGGTATTTCTTATATCTTATGATGTTAGCATCTTGTCTGTCAGCTTGCAAAGTGAAATTAAAATGTGCTCCAGCTACACACATACAATAAGTGAACAGGAACGTCCTGTATTTCTTTAACAATGCTTTACTGGCAATGCTATTGCTGGAGACAGAAACTTATGTACTATTAAGCAATAGCAAATAGTAGTTGATGCAATATATACAATAATAAACATTATTCCAGCACCGTCATTCAACACCTATTTATTCTTTTAGTCCCATAGTGGTTCTGAATTCTTCAAACTTGGCTCTTGGAAGTGGTTTTGTCATAATATCAGCCATAATCTTGTCAGTCTCACAATAGACATGCTCAATTATGCCATGTTCTATCAAATCATGCAGGTAATGATATTTAACGTCAATGTGTTTGGTTCTTGCATTGATCTTCTCACTGCATGCAAGGTTGATGTATCCTGGGTTGTCTTAATAAATCACCATCAGTTGGGTTGATGGCTTACCAAGAACGCCTAACAATTGGTTTAACTAAATACCTCTTGACTTGCGTGTGCTGCAGACACATACTCTGCTTTTGTAGATTACAAGGCTACAGATACCTGTTTTCTGCTAGACCAAGAAATTGAACTTTCTACAAGAGTGAACAAATAGCCGTATGTTGGTTTGCAATCACTCAGGTCACCAACCCAGTCTGCATCCACATAGCCTGTGAGTATTTTATCCTTAAATTTACGTCTTTCAAATATTGAAAACTCTCTTAATGTTATTCCAGTCTTTTTTCCAATTTTCACTGCGGAATCTGGTCAAGCTGCTATGTATAAAAGGGCCCCCACTGCCTGTGTTCTCTTTGTTAGGTAACAGTTCATCTTCTGGTTCCAATTTTAACCCCTTCATGACATGCACATGTTGTCCCTTCCTTTGATGTGAGCTCCATTGTTCTGTTTTGAACAGCTGACATGTACCCCTAACAGCCACGCATGGAATCAAAGCAACCTGGGCTTCCATAAAAGCACTGCCACAGGCTCATCATCTCCTTCCACACCACATTGATGCAGTAATTGATGAAAAAGGAGCCCCGACCAAGCATTGAGTGCATTTACTGAACATACACTTCAGTAGGGCAACATTTCGGATTTTAAAATCATTTATGAAGCTGGTGTTATAAAATATTCTAATTTGACATAATGACATTTTCCCACGCTGATGAGTTCATTTTAGTGAAAACACCTAAGCACAATAATGCGGAATCCCAGAAAAAAGTATATCAACCACTAAGGGTAAGCCGTCGTTGAGTGGGGGCGCCTACCGCAGTAAATTAGGGTGCCAACCTCCACTGATAGGCAGGTTATCATTTTAGGTATTGAGAGTAGTGTCTACTCAGCCTTTCCTATGGTATAGGGCCTTTTAGGGCTTGTAAGGGCGAGCCGTCAAGGAGTGGGGCGCCAACCGCAGTAAAGTAGGGTGCCAACCTCCACTGCCAGGTAGAACTCATTGTAGTTCAATTTAGGGTCCACTAGGTACATTTAATACTGTTTTATTTATTTTGTGGGTAAATATAGTCTTTTTAAATTCATTATTAAAAGTTATTTTTTAGGGATCTCTGTTTTCTTGTTGTGGTTGATATATGAGTTCATTTTAGTTCAGGTCAATAGGGAGCGCAGCTTCGGTGACGTCACCGCTAGTCACCGAAGCTCCGCTCCCAGCGTTTCATTCACCAGCTGGGAGCAGTCGCATTAGCAGCGCTCCGGGTTGTAAACTGTAAATTCCCCTAGATATGGATTACTGCATGGGATTGACTGTACGCCAGACAGGTATGGTATATTGTTGGTTTATTTTTTTACATTTTTTCCAGGAGATCGAGAGCTTTGCTTGAAATACCAGAGTAATAAAGATGGAAAAAATGTGTATATTTTTTTTCATTAAAAGACTTTTTTGTAACTGTGTGGTGTGTTTGATTAACCCTTTAACAACTGCAGGATTAGTAATGGATAGGTGTCTTATTGACACCTCTCCATTACTAAGCCAGCTTAATGTCACCTTACAATAGGAAGATGACATTAACCCCTCATTACCCCACTTTCCACCACTACAGGGCAAGTGGGAAGAATCGAGCAAAGCTCCAGAATTGGTGCATCTAACAGTTGCGCCTTTTCTGAGCAGCTGCGGTCTGCTTTTTTTAGGCTGAGGGGCCCATATCCATGGCCCCTTATCAGCCTGAGAATAGCAGCCTGCACCTGTGAGTTTTGCCGGGTTGGTTCTAAAATAAAGGGGGGACCCCATGTTGGTTTTTTCATTCATACCAGCACGAGCAGGGGAGAACGGATGACAGCCGGCTTCAGCACCACAAGCAGGGGAACAGCGCTTACTGCCCAGCGGCCGTCCGTGTGGTCCTCATGCGGTACATGGGCAGCACACGGTTGCAACACATGTGCCACATGGATGTATCACACGGATACACGGACACGGACCGTGTTTACCGGTACCGGAAATATCAGGATGTGTGAAACCAGGGTTTCCATGTAAATCTCTGAAATACATAATTCAGACGGAACCCCTGACAGATGATTTCCTATAACGAGGCAGATGGAGGCACTGTGGAAGCCATAAGACCTGTGGTCCGTCAATGTCTGTCTTTATATTCTAGCATAAAAGTTTTGTGTACTTCTGAAAAGAAGGACACCGCTGAACAGAGGCAAGAATAAGTCCAGAGAAACTCTGCTGCTTCATTACTGTGAATGGATCCCTTAGTTGTTTCATCTGTTACATCACTCAGAGATTTAGATGGAAACCCCAAAGTAAGTGCTCAGCGTAGAGCGCTGGATAAATGTGATCCTAAATGTTATGTAAAATGTTCCCAATAAAAGCTTCAATTGAATCCACAAAAAAGCAAGTCTCCACTCAGGTCCGTCATCTATCAATGGAAATATAGGTACATCCATGTTACTGGTAGTACGAAGGCTCTGGAAACGCTAAATGGCTCCTCGCCCCGCAAAAGAAATTCAGCAAATTCTGCACTCCCAAATTCAAATGCCACCCTCCCTTCTGAGCCCTAGTGTGCCTAATCCACATTTAGTATCCACATATTTGGCATTTCTGTAATGATGAGAGCTCGCCTAATTTACGGGTTCATATCTCCAGAAGCATGAACTGGGTACTACAAAGTATTGGTTACTACAACATACTGGTAGCTACAATGGCAGTTTGCAATTTTCACTCAGCAACTGCTTATTTCTGGAAAACTCACATGGAGTCAAAATCATTACTACACCTGTAGATAAATTCTCAAAGGGGCATAATTTCAAAAATAGAGTAGCTAGAGGGGGATTCTGCTTTTCTAGCACTTAAGGGCTCTGTATAAAGAGCCCACAAATTAAGAAAATCTGCGCTCCAGGAGGTGAATAGTGCTCCGTCCCTCCCGAGTCTCGCAGTGTGGCTAAGCAGTATACTGTACAGCCATATACAGGATATTTCTACGTTCAGCAGAAATCTTGGGACAAATTTTGGTGCCATTTTTACCATTTTCCCAGTATGAAAATGTAAAACTTGTTACTAACACACAATCTTGGTGGTAAAAATGTTTTTTCTTCACTGGCCAATGGTATAACATTGTGACCTACCTGTGGTGTCAATATGGTCACTGCACCCCTAGATAATAATAATCTTTATATAGCGCTAATATATTCCACAGTGCTTTACAGTTTTGCGCACATTATCATCGCTGTCCCCAACGGGGCTCACAATCTAAATTCCCTATCAGTATTTCTTTGGAATGTGGGAGGAAACCGGAGAACCCTGAGGAAACCCACACAAACACAGGGAGAACATACAAACGCCTTGCAGATGTTGCCCCAAGGTGGGATTAGAACCCAGGACTTCAGAGCTGCAAGGCTGCAGTGCTATCCACTGAGCCACCGTGCTGCCCTAGATGAATTCTTTGAGAGCTGAGAGGTGTAGTTTGTAAAATTGAGTCACTTTATGGGGGATTATGCTGTTCTGGCATCTCAGTGGCTCTGCCAGGGTGACATGGCACCCTCAAACCAGTGCAGCAAAATCTGCTCTGTAATATGGCACTCCTTCCCTTCTGAACTTTGCACTGTGCCTCAAAAGTAGCTTTTCAACACATATTATTGTTATTATTTTTGTTTATATAGCACCATCAATTCCATGGTGTTGTACATGAGAAGTGGTTACATACAAATTACAGATATCACTTACAGTAAGCAAACTAACAATGACAAACTGATACAAAGGGGAGAGGACCCTGCCCTTGTGGGCTTACATTCTATGAGACATATAGGGTATCATTGTACTCAGGAGAAATTGCACAACAAATTTTGGGGTCCATTTTCTCATTTTACCCTTGTGAAAATGTAAATTATGGGGTGAAAAAACATTTTTGTGGGAAAATTATGATTTATTTTATTTTCACAGCTCAGCATTGTAAACTTTTATGAAGCACATGAAGTTTCAAGGTGCTCACCACACATCTAGAAAGGTTTCCTGAGGGGTCTAGTTTCCAAAATAGGGTCACGTTTGGGGGGTTTCCACTGTTTAGGCACATCAGGGGCTCTATAAACACAACAAGGCATTCGCTAACTATTCCAGCAAATTTTGCATTCAAATTGACAAATGGCGCTCCATCCTTTCTAAGCCCTACCTTTCACCCAAACAGTAGTTTTACTCCACATATTGGGTATCAGCATGCTCAAGAGAAATTGCACAACAAATTTTATGGTGCAATGTCTCCTGTTACCCATTTGAAAATGCAAAATGTGGAACTAAAAAACATTTTTGTGGGAAAAGTGTGATTTTTTATTTTTATGGCTCAACGTTATAAACTTTTGTGAAGCACTTGGGGATTCAAGGTGCTCAATAAATATCTAGATAAGTTCCCAAAGGGGGTTTAGCTTCCAAAATGGTGTCACTTGTGTGGAGCTTCCACTGTTTAGGCACATCATGGGCTCTCCAACACAACAAGGCATCTGCCAATTATTCCAGCAAAGTTTGCATTCAAAAAGTCAAATGGCGGTCCTTTCCTTCTCAGTCCTGCTGTGAGCCAAAACAGTAGTTTTCCCCCACATATGAGGTATCAGCATGCACAGGAGAATATGCACAACAAATTGTATGGTCTGTTTTCTCCTGTTAACCTTGTGAAAGAAAAAAAATGGGTCTAAATTAAACTGTTTGTGAAAAAAGTTCAATGTTTATTTTTTCTTTCCATATTCCATTAATTCCTGTGAAGCACCTTAAGGGTTAATAAACGTCTTGAATGTGGTTTTGAACACCTTGAGGGGTGCAGTTTTTATAATTATGTTTAGAATTATTAGGTATTTTCTGTCATATAGGCCCCTCAAACTCACTTCATGTTAGGGTTGGTGGATTGCGCTAAATAAAATAAATAATAAAGTGCAATCGCAACTCGAGGTCCACCGTGCAGAGATGAAAACTGCTGCTAGTAAACTATGATGGGGCACACGGCGAGCAATTGCCTGTACACACAGGATAAACATCACTCATTGAGAACAGGATTGTTGAGTTCCAAACTCTGTTACTCCACAGAGAGGAACAGTGCAGAAATGAAAGAGTTGCTCTTTCAACTGAGCTGTGTCACTCGCACACAGAAATGAAAGAGCAGCTCTGCACTGAGTTGTGTCACTCGAACATAGAAGCGAAAAAGAAGCTCTACAACTGAGCTGTGTGACTCGCACACAGCAACGGAACAGATGCACTGCAACTGAGCTGTGTCACTCGCGCACAGAAGCCCGTTAATGCATGTGTTGAACGGGCTGCTGTTAACGCAATGTGAACCTAGCCTTAGGCTTCAGAGTGCTGAACTGCACCTGAATATTACTGGTTACTAAGGGTTTGGCTGGAGAGCCAGCAGTAACCAAACGAACAGCATGAGCCAGAGCAAGACGCTGGGACTGACGTCTATGCTCAGCACCACTTGCAGTGGCTGAAGCTGAATGGAAGACTGCAGAGACAGATAAGGCTTGGGATCTATCCCATGCAGTGGGGAATCCTGATGCCTAACACTTCAAATGTAATGTGGTCCCTAGTGTTGAGCATTCCAATACTGCAGGTATCGGCTGATATTCGTGGTATTGGAATTCCGATACTGAGTTCCGATACTTTTGCAATATCGGAAACCGGAATCGGAAGTTCCCATAATGCAAAGAGCCAGTTTAATTTAATTCAGCCAATGAGGAATCACTAGAAGTGTGGGGACATCCTGTTCTGCATGTTAGTCATGTAACTACTGGCTTGGCTGTGATTGGCTGCTGAAATGATGTCATGATGCACTATAAAAGTCGCCGCCGCCATTTTGGGTTCACTCTGCTGTGAATGCAGTTAGGGACAGGATGCTGTGTTCTGACTGAGAGGGCCAGTTTGAGATAGCGATTTGCTTCATTGTGCTTTACCCAGGCTAATTTAGCAACCGCTGTGTGAGAATCTTGTTTTTGCCTTGCTGCGCTGTTCATGGATGTCTGCAAGGTCTCTCTGTGGGTGAGTGCAGCTCACTCTGTGTCTGTTCTGCAGCTACAGCCGGTTGTAGACAGCTCATTGTGCGTCACTGCCTCATACTGTTCCATTGTCCTTTTTTTCAATTAGTGCTGCCTGCTGCACATTTTGTCCAGATTTATCCTATTAGTGGGTTTCCATCCATATCCTGCTAGATTGTGTAAAAACACTATATAGGAGTACATAGAGGAGCTTTTTTAGGCCTTGCAGCGCCGTTCACGGCTGTCTGCACGGTCTGTGTGTGAGTGCAGCTCACTCTGTAGTCTGTTCTGTGAAAAAAACAAAAAGTTAATAAAGTTCACCAAACACTCCACTTTACAGTTGTGTAGGCCACATTAGCTCATATTAAAGTCTAGTCAACACTTTATAAAATTAGTGTTGCTTATACCTGTTAGCAGCTGTTCAGGAATAAGCACACTAAGCCTTTAGTACTTTTCTGCCTATCTTTATCAGTCTACCAGGATGAAGAAGGCGGGGAGTAAGGCACGTGGTCGTGGGCATGGAGCAGGGAGAGGATGTGGGGATTCTGTGCCTGCTGCGGGCACCGGTGACTCATCATCCCCCAGTTTTAGCAGGGAACAGTCCTTCATGCACAGCTTTGTAGGAGCTCGCCGTACCCCGCTGCTGTGGGACGAACAAATTGAAGCTGTTGTCAGATGGATGGCAGCTAACGCATCGACTTCAACTAGTGCCACATCCTCTCAGGCACAGAGCACTGAAGAGCACCCATCTGTCTCTTCACCACCTGTCAAATTGCCCAGGCACTCAGAGAGCCCAGGACAGGAGCCATCTCTACTTCTGTTCTCTGAATCTTTTGGCTTGGAAAGAGTGGGCCAGCGAAGCAGCATTTGAGAAATGGAAGAAGAGGCAGTATTCAGTGATGCCCAACAGTAGGGTTGAGCGAAACGGGTCGAACATTTTCAAAAGTCGCCGACTTTTGACAAAGTCGGGTTTCATGAAACCCGATCCGACCCCTGTGCGGGGTCGGCCATGCGGTACGCGACTTTCGCGCCAAAGTAGCGTTTCAATGACGCGAAAAGCGCCATTTCTCAGCCAATGAAGGTAAACGCAGAGTGTGGGCAGCGTGATGACATAGGTCCTGGTCCCCACCATCTTAGAGAAGGGCATTGCAGTGATTGGCTTGCTGTCCGCGGCGTCACAGGGGCTATAAAGGGGCGTTCCCGCCGACCACCATGTTACTGCTGCTGATCTGAGCCTAGGGAGAGGTTGCTGTCGCTTCGTCAGAAGCAGGGATAGCGTTAGGCAGGGTCCATTAACCACCAAACCGCTTGTGCTGTAGCGATTTCCACTGCCCAACACCACCTTCGGTGTGCAGGGACAGTGGAAGCTACATTTTTTTTTTTCCCCTCAGCGCTGTAGCTCATTGGGCTGCCCTAGAAGGCTCCCTGATAGCTGCATTGCTGTGTGTACGCCGCTGTGCAAACCAACTGCTTTTTTCAAAGCACAAATCCTCTTGTTCCTTCCTTTCTGCACAGCTATCTTGTTTGTTTGTCCACACTTTTTATTTAATTTGTGCATCAGTCCACTCCTTATTGCTGCCTGCCATACCTGGCTGAGATTACTGCAGGGAGATAGTAATTGAAGGACAGTTCCTTTATTTTTTTTTTTTTTTTTGTGAGAGATTAAGATTGGCATTTCTGCTAGAGTGCCATCCCTGTCTGTGTCATCTCTCACTCAGTGGGCCATAGAAAGCCTATTTATTTTTTTGCTTGATTTGGGTTCTAAAATCTACCTGAAAAAATCACTACATCAATCAATGGGAGAAAAATATTGGCCTCAGGGCTTGTGTGCCACTCCTTACTCCTGTGTGTGCCATCTCTCAGTGGGCCATAGAAAGCCTATTTATTTTTTTGCTTGATTTGGGTTCCAAAATCTACCTGAAAAAATCAATAAATCAATCAGTGGGAGATTAATATTGGCCTTTGGGCTTGTGTGCCAGTCCTAAGCGTGCCATCTCTCTCTCTCAGATAGTGGGCCATAGAAAGCCTATTTATTATTTTTTTTATTGGGTTTATAAATTTTCCCTGGAAAAAAAAAAAAAAGTGGGAGATTAATATTGGCCTCTGGGCTTGTGTGCCAGTCCTGAGAGTGCCATCTCTCTCACAAATAGTGGGCCATAGAAAGCCTATTTATTTTTTTGGTTGATTTGGGTTCTAAATTCTACCTGAAAAAATCAATAAATCAATCAGTGGGAGATAAATATTGGCCTCTGGGCTTGTGTGCCACTCCTGACTCCTGTGTGCGTCCTCTCTCACTCAGTGGGCCCTAGAAAGCCTATTTTTTGTTTTATTTGTTTTCTAAATTCTCCCTGAAAAAATCATTTTATTTTATTTGGTTTCTAAATTATTCCTGAAAAAAATCATTTTTTTTTTTTTCTAAAGTCTCCCTGAAAAAAAAAACAAAAACAAATCAGTGGGAGATTAATATTGCCCTTTCTGCTTGTGTGCCAGTCTTGACTCCTGGGTGTGCCATCTCTCTCTCTCCAATTGTGGGCCATAGAAAGCCTATTAATTTTTTTGCTTGATTTGGGTTCCAAAATCTACCTGAAAAAATCACTTAATCAATCAGTGGGAGATAAATATTGGCCTCTGGGCTTGTGTGCCACTCCTGACTCCTGTGTGCGTCCTCTCTCACTCAGTGGGCCCTAGAAAGCCTATTTTTTGTTTTATTTGTTTTCTAAATTCTCCCTGAAAAAATCATTTTATTTTATTTGGTTTCTAAATTATTCCTGAAAAAAATCATTTTTTTTGTATTTTTTTTTTCTAAAGTCTCCCTGAAAAAAAAAAAAAAATCAAATCAGTGGGAGATTAATATTGCCCTTTCTGCTTGTGTGCCAGTCTTGACTCCTGGGTGTGCCATCTCTCTCTCTCCAATTGTGGGCCATAGAAAGCCTATTAATTTTTTTGCTTGATTTGGGTTCCAAAATCTACCTGAAAAAATCACTAAATCAATCAGTGGGAGATAAATATTGGCCTCTGGGCTTGTGTGCCACTCCTGACTCCTGTGTGCGTCCTCTCTCACTCAGTGGGCCCTAGAAAGCCTATTTTTTGTTTTATTTGTTTTCTAAATTCTCCCTGAAAAAATCATTTTATTTTATTTGGTTTCTAAATTATTCCTGAAAAAAATCATTTTTTTTGTATTTTTTTTTTCTAAAGTCTCCCTGAAAAAAAAAACAAAAAACAAATCAGTGGGAGATTAATATTGCCCTTTCTGCTTGTGTGCCAGTCTTGACTCCTGGGTGTGCCATCTCTCTCTTTCCAATTGTGGGCCATAGAAAGCCTATTAATTTTTTTGCTTGATTTGGGTTCCAAAATCTACCTGAAAAAATCACTTAATCAATCAGTGGGAGATAAATATTGGCCTCTGGGCTTGTGTGCCACTCCTGACTCCTGTGTGCGTCCTCTCTCACTCAGTGGGCCCTAGAAAGCCTATTTTTTGTTTTATTTGTTTTCTAAATTCTCCCTGAAAAAATCATTTTATTTTATTTGGTTTCTAAATTATTCCTGAAAAAAATCATTTTTTTTGTATTTTTTTTTTCTAAAGTCTCCCTGAAAAAAAAAAAAAATCAAATCAGTGGGAGATTAATATTGCCCTTTCTGCTTGTGTGCCAGTCTTGACTCCTGGGTGTGCCATCTCTCTCTCCAATTGTGGGCCATAGAAAGCCTATTAATTTTTTTGCTTGATTTGGGTTCCAAAATCTACCTGAAAAAATCACTAAATCAATCAGTGGGAGATAAATATTGGCCTCTGGGCTTGTGTGCCCCTCCTGACTCCTGTGTGCGTCCTCTCTCACTCACTGGGCCCTAGAAAGGCTATTTTATGTTTTATTTGTTTTCTAAATTCTCCCTGAAAAAATCATTTCATTTTATTTGGTTTATAAATTCTTCCTTAAAAAATCATTTTTTTTTTTTTTCTAAAGTCTCCTTTTTTTAAAAAAAAAAACACAAATCAGTGGGAGATTAATATTTACATTTGCGCTTCAGTGACAGTCCTGTGTGTGTGGCATCTCTCTCATTTGTTGCCACCAACAACAGAGTGTGTAACATTGTGCCTGATTTTCGTTGTGGTCTCACCCACCTGTAAAGGGGTAGCTAAATCATACTGAAGTTATAGCTCACCGTGTAAGTTGTGTGACTGCAACAAATACCGTTAGTTTGGTAACATTTTTAAAACAATGAGGAAGTTTGGTGGAAGAGGTCGTGGCCGGGGGCGTTCATTGTCAGCTGGTAATGAGGGTAGTGGTAGTGGTGGAGCATCAGGTGGTCGTGGGAAAAAAAATATTGCACCTAAGTCAGGAGCTGTGGAGCCAGGTTCGTCGTCTGGCTACACAAGGCCTCGAACGCTCCCTTTTCTGGGAGTAGGAAAACCGCTTTTAAAGCCGGAGCAGCAAGAGCAAGTTTTGACTTATCTTGCTGACTCAGCCTCTAGCTCTTTTGCCTCCTCTCGTGAAACTGGTAAAAGTAAAAGCAGCGCGTCGTTAGTGGATGTTCACGGTCAGGGACAAGTCGCTTCCTTGTCCTCTTCAGCAAAAACAACAACAGAGAAGAATGCAGCAGGCGACACAACGGGTTACTCCATGGAGCTCTTTACACATACCGTCCCTGGCTTAGAAAGTGAAGCAGTTAACAGTCCATGCCTCTGGGCATTGTGTGCCACTCCTGACTCCTGTGTGCGTCCTCTCTCACTCACTGGGCCCTAGAAAGGCTATTTTATGTTTTATTTGTTTTCTAAATTCTCCCTGAAAAAATCATTTCATTTTATTTGGTTTATAAATTCTTCCTTAAAAAATCATTTTTTTTTTTTTCTAAAGTCTCCTTTTTAAAAAAAAAAAACACAAATCAGTGGGAGATTAATATTTACATTTGCGCTTCAGTGACAGTCCTGCGTGTGTGGCATCTCTCTCATTTGTTGCCACCAACAACAGAGTGTGTAACATTGTGCCTGATTTTCGTTGTGGTTTCACCCACCTGTAAAGGGGTAGCTAAATCATACTGAAGTTATAGCTCACCGTGTAAGTTGTGTGACTGCAACAAATACCGTTAGTTTGGTAACATTTTTAAAACAATGAGGAAGTTTGGTGGAAGAGGTCGTGGCCGGGGGCGTTCATTGTCAGCTGGTAATGAGGGTAGTGGTAGTGGTGGAGCATCAGGTGGTCGTGGGAAAAAAAATATTGCACCTAAGTCAGGAGCTGTGGAGCCAGGTTCGTCGTCTGGCTACACAAGGCCTCGAACGCTCCCTTTTCTGGGAGTAGGAAAACCGCTTTTAAAGCCGGAGCAGCAAGAGCAAGTTTTGGCTTATCTTGCTGACTCAGCCTCTAGCTCTTTTGCCTCCTCTCGTGAAACTGGTAAAAGTAAAAGCAGCGCGTCGTTAGTGGATGTTCACGGTCAGGGACAAGTCGCTTCCTTGTCCTCTTCAGCAAAAACAACAACAGAGAAGAATGCAGCAGGCAACACAACGGGTTACTCGATGGAGCTCTTTACACATACCGTCCCTGGCTTAGAAAGTGAAGCAGTTAACAGTCCATGCCCATTACAAGTTGAATCTGACATGGAGTCAGTGCACTGATGCACAGCCACAGCCAGACTACTATGCTGGTCCTTTGACTCAGACCACAACATTGCCCTCGCAGGGTGCTGATCAAGAATCAGACCCTGATGAGACTATGTTGCCCCATCACGAACGCTATACCACCGACCGACAAGGTGACACAGACGAAGTTGCACACGAGCTACAAGAAGAGGTAATAGATGACCCAGTTCTTGACCCCGATTGGCAGCCATTGGGGGAACAGGGTGCAGGCGGCAGCAGTTCTGAAGCGGAGGAGGAGGGGCCGCAGCAGGCATCAACATCGCAACAGGTTCCATCTGCCGGGCCCGTATCTTGCCCAAAACGCGTGGCAAAGTCAAAACCTGTTGGAGGACAGCGTGGCCATCCGGTTAAAGCTTAGTCTGCAATGCCTGAAAAGGTATCCGATGCTAGAAAGAGTGCAGTCTGGCATTTTTTTAAACAACATCCAATTGATCAGCGCAAAGTCATCTGTCAAAAATGTTCAACTACCTTAAGCAGAGGGCAGAATCTGAAAAGTCTCAATACAAGTTGCATGCATAGACATTTAACCACCATGCATTTGCAAGCTTGGACTAACTACCAAACGTCCCTTAAGGTTGTAGCACCCTCGGCCAATGAAGCTAGTCATCAACGCAACATCCCTTCCGGCAGTGTAGGGCCACCATTTTCTGCACCACCTGCAGTATCTGTGCAGGTTTCTTTGCCAGGCCAAAGAAGTCAGGGTCAGGGAATCACCAGTTTCGTAGTAGGAAACACTGCATCTAGGGCACCGGCGGCAACAATACCATCTCCCACCGTCTCTCAGTCTGCCATGTCCACCAGCACCCCCGCTAGTTCCACGATCTCCAGCTCTCCAGTCCAGCTCACCCTACATGAGACTATGGTTAGAAAAAGGAAGTACTTAGCCTCGCATCTGCGTACACAGGGTTTGAACGCCCACATAGCTAGACTAATTTCGTTAGAGATGATGCCCTACCGGTTAGTTGAAAGCGAAGCTTTCAAAGCCCTGATGGACTACGCTGTACCACGCTACGAGCTACCCAGTCAACACTTTTTTTCCAGAAAAGCCATCCCAGCCCTCCACCAGCATGTTAAAGAGCGCATCGTCCATGCACTCAGGCAATCTGTGAGCACAAAGGTGCACCTGACAACAGATGCATGGACCAGTAGGCATGGCCAGGGACGTTACGTGTCCATCACGGCACACTGGGTAAATGTGGTGGATGCAGGGTCCACAGGGGACAGCAAGTTTGGGACAGTTCTGCCTAGCCCACGGTCTAGGAAACAGTTGGCTGTAGCCATTCGCACCCCCTCCTCCTCCTCCTCGTCCTCCTGCAGAAGCGAGACCTAGTCCACAGACCGCAGTCGCACAACCACTCCATCCGCAGCTGCCACTGTTGCACACCAGGTCTCCCATTATGGGGCAGCTACTGGCAAACGTCAGCAGGCTGTATTGGCTATGAAGTGTTTGGGTGACAACAGACACACCGCTGAAGTTCTGTCCGAGTTCTTGCAGAAAGAAACGCAGTCGTGGCTGGGCACTGTAGATCTTGAGGCAGGCAAGGTAGTGAGTGATAACGGAAGGAATTTCATGGCTGCCATCTCCATTTCCCAACTGAAACACATTCCTTGCCTGGCTCACACCTTAAACCTGGTGGTGCAGTGCTTCCTGAAAAGTTATCTGGGGTTATCCGACCTGCTCCTCAAAGTGCGTGGACTTTGCTCACATATCCGCCGTTCGCCCGTACACTCCAGCCGTATGCAGACCTATCAGCGTTCTTTGAACCTTCCCCAGCATCGCCTAATCATAGACGTTGCAACAAGGTGGAACTCAACACTGCACATGCTTCAGAGACTGTGTGAACAGAGGCGGGCTGTTATGTTTTTGTGGGAGGATACACATACACGGGCAGGCAGTAGGATGGCAGACATGGAGTTGTCAGGTGTGCAGTGGTCGAAGATTCAAGACATGTGTCAAGTCCTTCAGTGTTTTGAGGAATGCACACGGCTGGTTAGTGCAGACAACGCCATAATAAGCATGAGCATCCCCCTAATGTGTCTGCTGATGCAAAGTTTGACGCACATAAAGGATCAGGCGTCTGCAGCTGAGGAAGAGGAAAGCCTTGATGACAGTCAGCCATTGTCTGGCCAGGGCAGTGTACAGGACGAGGTAGCGGGCGAAGAGGAGGAGGATGACGAGGAGGATGATGGGGATGATTATATTTTTAATGAGGAAGCTTTTCCGGGGCCAGTGGAAATTGTTGGCGCGGCAAGGCCGGGTTCTGGTTTTTGGAGGGACACAAGTGATGTGGATTTGTCTGAAACTGCCCCTCAACCAAGCACAACCACAGATTTGAGAACTGGAACTTTGGCCCACATGGCGGATTATGCCTTACGTATCCTCAAAAGGGACACACGCATAACAAAAATGATGAACGATGACGATTACTGGTTGGCCTGCCTCCTTGATCCTCGCTATAAAGGCAAATTGCAAAATATAATGCCACATGAGAACTTGGAACTAATATTAGCAACCAAACAATCAACTCTTGTTGACCGTTTGCTTCTGGCATTCCCTGCACACAGCGCCCGTGATCGTTCTAACACGAGCTGCAGGGGCCAGCAGACCAGAGGTGTTAGAGGGGCAGAAATCAGAAGTGTCGTTGGCCAGAGGGGTTTTCTGACCAGGTTGTGGAGTGATTTTGCTATGACCGCAGACAGGACAGGTACTGCAGCATCAATTCAAAGTGACAGGAGACAACATTTGTCCAGTATGGTTACTAACTATTTTTCATCCCTTATCGACGTTCTCCCTCAACCGTCATTCCCATTTGATTACTGGGCATCAAAATTAGACACCTGGCCAGAATTGGCAGAATATGCATTGCAGGAGCTTGCTTGCCCGGCAGCTAGTGTCCTATCAGAAAGAGTATTCAGTGCTGCAGGTTCAATACTAACAGAAAAAAGGACTCGTCTGGCTACCCAAAATGTAGATGATCTAACCTTCTTTAAAATGAACCACAACTGGATTTCGAAATCTTTTGCCCCACCTTGCCCGGCTGACACCTAGCTTTCCTATGTAAAGGTCTTGCCTGTGGACTATTCTGAATGACTTTTCCAATCTCGTTATTTGCAGCACCTGATTGTCCAGCATCCGACATGTTAACACCTCCCTAAATGGCCAAAGTCCCCACACGGGGCCATGGTATCGCCACTTGGCGCCAGCACCCGTGAGAGTACTGTTTGTCTGAAGAGGTGGGTGTGCCCGCTTTTGGTCGACGGCACTGCCACTAGGTCCCTCATAGTACAATAAAGTGTCTGGCGGTGGTGGTGCGCACCCAACGTCAGACACACCGTTGTAATATGAGGGCCGGCCACAAGACAGTCCCCCCCCCAGGTCAAACAGTGCTCTACCACTTGCAAAATTTTCTCTCACAGCTCCACCAATGTTTAGTCTATGCGCTGAAATCCTTCAATGCCTGGCACTGTCAATACCATTGTATTGACATTTTTCTTATGTTAGGCCTTCGAAGCCTGTCTGCGGTCACTCCTTCCACTAGGCCTCCACTGACCTGTCTACTGCTGCCCGGGTTCCCCTGGAACCAATTTTAAATTGCCTACAGCCAGCTCAATTTATTATGTTAGGGCTTCGAAGCCTGTCTGCGGTCCCTCCTTCCACTAGGCCTCCACTGACCTGTCTACTGCTGCCCGGGTTCCCCTGGAACCAATTTTAAATTGCCTACAGCCAGCCCAATTTATTATGTTAGGGCTTCGAAGCCTGTCTGCGGTCCCTCCTTCCACTAGGCCTCCACTGACCTGTCTACTGCTGCCCGGGTTCCCCTGGAACCAATTGTAAATTGCCTACAGCCAGCCCAATTTATTATGTTAGGGCTTCGAAGCCTGTCTGCGGTCCCTCCTTCCACTAGGCCTCCACTGACCTGTCTACTGCTGCCCGGGTTCCCCTGGAACCAATTTTAAATTGCCTACAGCCCACCCAATTTATTATGTTAGGGCTTCGAAGCCTGTCTGCGGTCCCTCCTTCCACTAGGCCTCCACTGACCTGTCTACTGCCGCCCGTGTTCCCCTGGAACCAATTGTAAATTGCCTACAGCCAGGCCAATTTATTATGTTAGGGCTTCAAAGCCTGTCTGCGGTCCCTCCTTCCACTAGGCCTCCACTGACCTGTCTACTGCCTCCCGTGTTCCCCTGGAACCAATTGTAAATTGCCTACAGCCAGGCCAATTTATTATGTTAGGGCTTCGAAGCCTGTCTGCGGTCCCTCCTTCCACTAGGCCTCCACTGACCTGTCTACTGCTGCCCGTGTTCCCCTGGAACCAATTTTAAATTGCCTACAGCCAGCCCAATTTATTATGTTAGGGCTTCGAAGCCTGTCTGCGGTCCCTCCTTCCACTAGGCCTCCACTGACCTGTCTACTGCTGCCCGTGTACCCCTTGAACCAACATCAGAAAATATAAAAATAAGTATTTTGCTTATAAAAAAGAAAATACTGGAGAGATATCAAATGCAGACATTTTAACATTAAAAACAAACACATACAACAAAAATCTGGTACAGTACTAAAAATGGCCACCAGCTACAATAACTTTCTCCTGCAAGTAGTTAACTGAAAGTTTTTTTCAATTTAAAACACAGATATGGCATCCACCGAGTGTTGTCCTGTCGCGTCTTCTTTATATTATTGCCAAGAAGATGCAAAACAATGAAAATAATAAAATCATTATTTACCAAAAAAATTGAGTAAGTCAAAACCACATTGCAAATAAACATTCATTACAAATAAAGAAGCAGGGCGCGTCCGAGGGTGAGTATATACCTAATAAGAATATAATCACCCTCGGATGCGCCCTGCTTCTTTCCGACAGCCTTCCTTCCTAAGAATCAGCCCTTCCGTGGTGTAGAGAGAGGGTGTGTTACACTCCAAGGTGTTCCCCAGGTTGCCTTTCCTGAGCTTCGATCTTCATGCTCTCGTTTAGTAGTTGTCGGAAAGTAGGCTGCATTAGGCCTACAAAATGGGTATGGGGTGGAGAGAAATGGTGTGTTACACTCCAAGGTGTTCTCCAGGTTTCCTCGCCATTGCTTCGATCTTCCGACTCTCGTTTAGTAGTTGTAGAAAACTACACTGCATTAGGCCTACAAAATGGGTATCGGGTGGAGAGAGATGGTGTGTTACACTCCAAGGTGTTCCCCAGGTTGCCTTGCCATTGCTTCGGTCTTCCGACTCTCGTTTAGTAGTTGTAGAAAACTACACTGCATTAGGCCTACAAAATGGGTATCGGGTGGAGAGAGATGGTGTGTTACACTCCAAGGTGTTCCCCAGGTTGCCTTGCCATTGCTTCGGTCTTCCGACTCTCGTTTAGTAGTTGTAGAAAACTACACAGCATTAGGCCTACAAAATGGGTATGGGGTGGAGAGAGATGGTGTGTTACACTCCAAGGTGTTCTCCAGGTTTCCTCGCCATTGCTTCGATCTTCCGACTCTCGTTTAGTAGTTGTAGAAAACTACACTGCATTAGGCCTACAAAATGGGTATCGGGTGGAGAGAGATGGTGTGTTACACTCCAAGGTGTTCCCCAGGTTGCCTTGCCATTGCTTCGGTCTTCCGACTCTCGTTTAGTAGTTGTAGAAAACTACACAGCATTAGGCCTACAAAATAAGTATGGGGTGGAGAGAGATGGTGTGTTACACTCCAAGGTGTTCTCCAGGTTTCCTCGCCATTGCTTCGATCTTCCGACTCTCGTTTAGTAGTTGTAGAAAACTACACTGCATTAGGCCTACAAAATGGGTATCGGGTGGAGAGAGATGGTGTGTTACACTCCAAGGTGTTCCCCAGGTTGCCTTGCCATTGCTTCGGTCTTCCGACTCTCGTTTAGTAGTTGTAGAAAACTACACTGCATTAGGCCTACAAAATGGGTATCGGGTGGAGAGAGATGGTGTGTTACACTCCAAGGTGTTCCCCAGGTTGCCTTGCCATTGCTTCCGTCTTCCGACTCTCGTTTAGTAGTTGTAGAAAACTACACAGCACTAGGCCTATAAAATGGGTATCGGGTGGAGAGAGATGGTGTGTTACACTCCAAGGTGTTCTCCAGGTTTCCTCGCCATTGCTTCGATCTTCCGACTCTCGTTTAGTAGTTGTAGAAAACTACACTGCATTAGGCCTACAAAATGGGTATCGGGTGAAGATAGATGGTGTGTTACACTCCAAGGTGTTCCCCAGGTTGCCTTGCCATTGCTTCGGTCTTCCGACTCTCGTTTAGTAGTTGTAGAAAACTACACAGCATTAGGCCTACAAAATGGGTATCGGGTGGAGAGAGATGGTGTGTTACACTCCAAGGTGTTCCCCAGGTTGCCTTGCCATTGCTTCGGTCTTCCGACTCTCGTTTAGTAGTTGTAGAAAACTACACTGCATTAGGCCTACAAAATGGGTATCGGATGGAGAGAGATGGTGTGTTACACGCCAAGGTGTTCCCCAGGTTGCCTTGCCATTGCTTCGGTCTTCCGACTCTCGTTTAGTAGTTGTAGAAAACTACACTGCATTAGGCCTACAAAATGGGTATCGGGTGGAGAGAGATGGTGTGTTACACTCCAAGGTGTTCCCCAGGTTGCCTTGCCATTGCTTCGGTCTTCCGACTCTCGTTTAGTAGTTGTAGAAAACTTCACTGCATTAGGCCTACAAAATGGGTATCGGGTGGAGAGAGATGGTGTGTTACACTCCAAGGTGTTCCCCAGGTTGCCTTGCCATTGCTTCCGTCTTCCGACTCTCGTTTAGTAGTTGTAGAAAACTACACAGCATTAGGCCTATAAAATGGGTATGGGGTGGAGAGAGATGGTGTGTTACACTCCAAGGTGTTCTCCAGGTTTCCTCGCCATTGCTTCGATCTTCCGACTCTCGTTTAGTAGTTGTAGAAAACTACACTGCATTAGGCCTACAAAATGGGTATCGGGTGGAGAGAGATGGTGTGTTACACTCCAAGGTGTTCCCCAGGTTGCCTTGCCATTGCTTCGGTCTTCCGACTCTCGTTTAGTAGTTGTAGAAAACTACACAGCATTAGGCCTACAAAATGGGTATGGGGTGGAGAGAGATGGTGTGTTACACTCCAAGGTGTTCTCCAGGTTTCCTCGCCATTGCTTCGATCTTCCGACTCTCGTTTAGTAGTTGTAGAAAACTACACTGCATTAGGCCTACAAAATGGGTATCGGGTGGAGAGAGATGGTGTGTTACACTCCAAGGTGTTCCCCAGGTTGCCTTGCCATTGCTTCGGTCTTCCGACTCTCGTTTAGTAGTTGTAGAAAACTACACTGCATTAGGCCTACAAAATGGGTATCGGATGGAGAGAGATGGTGTGTTACACTCCAAGGTGTTCCCCAGGTTGCCTTGCCATTGCTTCGGTCTTCCGACTCTCGTTTAGTAGTTGTAGAAAACTACACAGCATTAGGCCTACAAAATGGGTATGGGGTGGAGAGAGATGGTGTGTTACACTCCAAGGTGTTCTCCAGGTTTCCTCGCCATTGCTTCGATCTTCCGACTCTCGTTTAGTAGTTGTAGAAAACTACACTGCATTAGGCCTACAAAATGGGTATCGGGTGGAGAGAGATGGTGTGTTACACTCCAAGGTGTTCCCCAGGTTGCCTTGCCATTGCTTCGGTCTTCCGACTCTCGTTTAGTAGTTGTAGAAAACTACACTGCATTAGGCCTACAAAATGGGTATCGGATGGAGAGAGATGGTGTGTTACACTCCAAGGTGTTCCCCAGGTTGCCTTGCCATTGCTTCGGTCTTCCGACTCTCGTTTAGTAGTTGTAGAAAACTACACTGCATTAGGCCTACAAAATGGGTATCGGGTGGAGAGAGATGGTGTGTTACACTCCAAGGTGTTCCCCAGGTTGCCTTGCCATTGCTTCGGTCTTCCGACTCTCGTTTAGTAGTTGTAGAAAACTACACTGCATTAGGCCTACAAAATGGCTATCGGGTGGAGAGAGATGGTGTGTTACACTCCAAGGTGTTCCCCAGGTTGCCTTGCCATTGCTTCCGCCTTCCGACTCTCGTTTAGTAGTTGTAGAAAACTACACTGCATTAGGCCTACAAAATGGGTATCGGGTGGAGAGAGATGGTGTGTTACACTCCAAGGTGTTCCCCAGGTTGCCTTGCCATTGCTTCGGTCTTCCGACTCTCGTTTAGTAGTTGTAGAAAACTACACAGCATTACGCCTACAAAATAAGTATGGGGTGGAGAGAGATGGTGTGTTACACTCCAAGGTGTTCTCCAGGTTTCCTCGCCATTGCTTCGATCTTCCGACTCTCGTTTAGTAGTTGTAGAAAACTACACTGCATTAGGCCTACAAAATGGGTATCGGGTGGAGAGAGATGGTGTGTTACACTCCAAGGTGTTCCCCAGGTTGCCTTGCCATTGCTTCGGTCTTCCGACTCTCGTTTAGTAGTTGTAGAAAACTACACTGCATTAGGCCTACAAAATGGGTATCGGGTGGAGAGAGATGGTGTGTTACACTCCAAGGTGTTCTCCAGGTTTCCTCGCCATTGCTTCGATCTTCCGACTCTCGTTTAGTAGTTGTAGAAAACTACACTGCATTAGGCCTACAAAATGGGTATCGGGTGGAGAGAGATGGTGTGTTACACTTCAAGGTGTTCCCCAGGTTGCCTTGCCATTGCTTCGGTCTTCCGACTCTCGTTTAGTAGTTGTAGAAAACTACACAGCATTACGCCTACAAAATAAGTATGGGGTGGAGAGAGATGGTGTGTTACACTCCAAGGTGTTCTCCAGGTTTCCTCGCCATTGCTTCGATCGTCCGACTCTCGTTTAGTAGTTGTAGAAAACTACACTGCATTAGGCCTACAAAATGGGTATCGGGTGGAGAGAGATGGTGTGTTACACTCCAAGGTGTTCCCCAGGTTGCCTTGCCATTGCTTCGGTCTTCCGACTCTCGTTTAGTAGTTGTAGAAAACTACACTGCATTAGGCCTACAAAATGGGTATCGGGTGGAGAGAGATGGTGTGTTACACTCCAAGGTGTTCTCCAGGTTTCCTCGCCATTGCTTCGATCTTCCGACTCTCGTTTAGTAGTTGTAGAAAACTACACTGCATTAGGCCTACAAAATGGGTATCGGGTGGAGAGAGATGGTGTGTTACACTTCAAGGTGTTCCCCAGGTTGCCTTGCCATTGCTTCGGTCTTCCGACTCTCGTTTAGTAGTTGTAGAAAACTACACTGCATTAGGCCTACAAAATGGGTATCGGGTGGAGAGAGATGGTGTGTTACACTCCAAGGTGTTCCCCAGGTTGCCTTGCCATTGCTTCGGTCTTCCGACTCTCGTTTAGTAGTTGTAGAAAACTACACTGCATTAGGCCTACAAAATGGGTATCGGATGGAGAGAGATGGTGTGTTACACTCCAAGGTGTTCCCCAGGTTGCCTTGCCATTGCTTCGGTCTTCCGACTCTCGTTTAGTAGTTGTAGAAAACTACACTGCATTAGGCCTACAAAATGGGTATCGGGTGGAGAGAGATGGTGTGTTACACTCCAAGGTGTTCCCCAGGTTGCCTTGCCATTGCTTCGGTCTTCCGACTCTCGTTTAGTAGTTGTAGAAAACTACACTGCATTAGGCCTACAAAATGGGTATCGGGTGGAGAGAGATGGTGTGTTACACTCCAAGGTGTTCCCCAGGTTGCCTTGCCATTGCTTCCGTCTTCCGACTCTCGTTTAGTAGTTGTAGAAAACTACACTGCATTAGGCCTACAAAATGGGTATCGGGTGGAGAGAGATGGTGTGTTACACTCCAAGGTGTTCCCCAGGTTGCCTTGCCATTGCTTCGGTCTTCCGACTCTCGTTTAGTAGTTGTAGAAAACTACACAGCATTACGCCTACAAAATAAGTATGGGGTGGAGAGAGATGGTGTGTTACACTCCAAGGTGTTCTCCAGGTTTCCTCGCCATTGCTTCGATCTTCCGACTCTCGTTTAGTAGTTGTAGAAAACTACACTGCATTAGGCCTACAAAATGGGTATCGGGTGGAGAGAGATGGTGTGTTACACTCCAAGGTGTTCCCCAGGTTGCCTTGCCATTGCTTCGGTCTTCCGACTCTCGTTTAGTAGTTGTAGAAAACTACACTGCATTAGGCCTACAAAATGGGTATCGGGTGGAGAGAGATGGTGTGTTACACTCCAAGGTGTTCTCCAGGTTTCCTCGCCATTGCTTCGATCTTCCGACTCTCGTTTAGTAGTTGTAGAAAACTACACTGCATTAGGCCTACAAAATGGGTATCGGGTGGAGAGAGATGGTGTGTTACACTTCAAGGTGTTCCCCAGGTTGCCTTGCCATTGCTTCGGTCTTCCGACTCTCGTTTAGTAGTTGTAGAAAACTACACTGCATTAGGCCTACAAAATGGGTATCGGGTGGAGAGAGATGGTGTGTTACACTCCAAGGTGTTCCCCAGGTTGCCTTGCCATTGCTTCGGTCTTCCGACTCTCGTTTAGTAGTTGTAGAAAACTACACTGCATTAGGCCTACAAAATGGGTATCGGGTGGAGAGAGATGGTGTGTTACACTCCAAGGTGTTCCCCAGGTTGCCTTGCCATTGCTTCGGTCTTCCGACTCTCGTTTAGTAGTTGTAGAAAACTACACTGAATAAGGCCTACAAAATGGGTATCGGGTGGAGAGAGATAGTGTGTTACACTCCAAGGTGTTCCCCAGGTTGCCTTGCCATTGCTTCGGTCTTCCGACTCTCGTTTAGTAGTTGTAGAAAACTACACAGCATTAGGCCTACAAAATGGGTATGGGGTGGAGAGAGATGGTGTGTTACACTCCAAGGTGTTCCCCAGGTTGCCTTGCCATTGCTTCGGTCTTCCGACTCTCGTTTAGTAGTTGTAGAAAACTACACAGCATTAGGCCTACAAAATGGGTATCGGGTGGAGAGAGATGGTGTGTTACACTCCAAGGTGTTCCCCAGGTTGCCTTGCCATTGCTTCGGTCTTCCGACTCTCGTTTAGTAGTTGTAGAAAACTACACTGAATTAGGCCTACAAAATGGGTATCGGGTGGAGAGAGATAGTGTGTTACACTCCAAGGTGTTCCCCAGGTTGCCTTGCCATTGCTTCGGTCTTCCGACTCTCGTTTAGTAGTTGTAGAAAACTACACAGCATTAGGCCTACAAAATGGGTATGGGGTTGAGAGAGATGGTGTGTTACACTCCAAGGTGTTCTCCAGGTTTCCTCGCCATTGCTTCGATCTTCCGACTCTCGTTTAGTAGTTGTAGAAAACTACACTGCATTAGGCCTACAAAATGGGTATCGGGTGGAGAGAGATGGTGTGTTACACTCCAAGGTGTTCCCCAGGTTGCCTTGCCATTGCTTCGGTCTTCCGACTCTCGTTTAGTAGTTGTAGAAAACTACACTGCATTAGGCCTACAAAATGGGTATCGGGTGGAGAGACATGGTGTGTTACACTCCAACGTGTTCCCCAGGTTGCCTTGCCATTGCTTCGGTCTTCCGACTCTCGTTTAGTAGTTGTAGAAAACTACACAGCATTAGGCCTACAAAATGGGTATGGGGTGGAGAGAGATGGTGTGTTACACTCCAAGGTGTTCTCCAGGTTTCCTCGCCATTGCTTCGATCTTCCGACTCTCGTTTAGTAGTTGTAGAAAACTACACTGCATTAGGCCTGCAAAATGGGTATCGGGTGGAGAGAGATGGTGTGTTACACTCCAAGGTGTTCTCCAGGTTGCCTTGCCATTGCTTCGGTCTTCCGACTCTCGTTTAGTAGTTGTAGAAAACTGCACAGCATTAGGCCTACAAAATGGGTATGGGGTGGAGAGAGATGGTGTGTTACACTCCAAGATGCTCTCCAGGTTTCCTCGCCATTGCTTCGATCTTCCGACTCTCGTTTAGTAGTTGTAGAAAACTACACTGCATTAGGCCTACAAAATGGGTATCGGGTGGAGAGAGATGGTGTGTTACACTCCAAGGTGTTCCCCAGGTTGCCTTGCCATTGCTTCGGTCTTCCGACTCTCGTTTAGTAGTTGTAGAAAACTACACTGCATTAGGCCTACAAAATGGGTATCGGGTGGAGAGAGATGGTGTGTTACACTCCAAGGTGTTCCCCAGGTTGCCTTGCCATTGCTTCGGTCTTCCGACTCTCGTTTAGTAGTTGTAGAAAACTACACAGCATTAGGCCTATAAAATGGGTATGGGGTGGAGAGAGATGGTGTGTTACACTCCAAGGTGTTCTCCAGGTTTCCTCGCCATTGCTTCGATCTTCCGACTCTCGTTTAGTAGTTGTAGAAAACTACACTGCATTAGGCCTACAAAATGGGTATCGGGTGGAGAGAGATGGTGTGTTACACTCCAAGGTGTTCCCCAGGTTGCCTTGCCATTGCTTTGGTCTTCCGACTCTCGTTTTGTAGTTGTAGAAAACTACAGTGCATTAGGCCTACAAAATGGGTATCGGGTGGAGAGAGATGGTGTGTTACACTCCAAGGTGTTCCCCAGGTTGACTTGCCATTGCTTCGGTCTTCCGACTCTCGTTTAGTAGTTGTAGAAAACTACACAGCATTAGGCCTACAAAATGGGTATGGGGTGGAGAGAGATGGTGTGTTACACTCCAAGGTGTTCTCCAGGTTTCCTCGCCATTGCTTCGATCTTCCGACTCTCGTTTAGTAGTTGTAGAAAACTACACTGCATTAGGCCTACAAAATGGGTATCGGGTGGAGAGAGATGGTGTGTTACACTCCAAGGTGTTCCCCAGGTTGCCTTGCCATTGCTTCGGTCTTCCGACTCTCGTTTAGTAGTTGTAGAAAACTACACTGCATTAGGCCTACAAAATGGGTATCGGGTGGAGAGAGATGGTGTGTTACACTCCAAGGTGTTCCCCAGGTTGCCTTGCCATTGCTTCGGTCTTCCGACTCTCGTTTAGTAGTTGTAGAAAACTACACAGCATTAGGCCTACAAAATGGATATGGGGTGGAGAGAGATGGTGTGTTCCACTCCAAGGTGTTCTCCAGGTTGCCTTTCCTGAGCTTCTATCTTCAGGCTCTCGTTAAATTGTGGTTAAATGGAACAACTGCATTTGGCGTACTAGGTGGTTTGGGGCCTACTAACAGTGTCTGCCGCTCCTTGCTGTTCTCCTGGTTTCCTGTCCTGAAATTCCGTTTTCAGGCGCTCGTTAAGTAGTTGTTAATGTTAGACTGCATTTGGCCTACTAGTTGGGTTGGGGCCTACTATCGGTGTCTGCCACTCCTTGCTGTTCTCCTCCACTGAACAAAGCTGTGCCGCCTGTTTACTACGGTTGCCAATTTTGAACTGCATTTCGACTACTTACTGATTTGGGCCTACTCTCTGTGTCAGCCTCTCATTCCAGTTGTCCTCCACTGCAATGCCCCCTGGTTATTCCTGTGTTACCAATTTTGAACTGCATTTAGCCCACTTTATTATTTGGGCCTATATCTGTGTTTCCTCCTCATCCTGCCCATTGCCCAGCCAGTGATAGATGAGTCTGCTGGTACATTGACCCATAACGCAACATTCCCCGTGCACGCTACACAACAACATTGTGACCCTGCTGAAAGTCAGGTTGCTCTTCCCGCATACCATACCACCTTACACGGGGACAAAGAGGAAGGTGCAGATGAAAGTGCAGGTTCCTTCATCAGGTGGGGGGAGGAATACTAGTTGGCGACGTCACTGGCACAGGGCCTCTCATAGTACGCAAAAGTGTTGCTGCCGGTGGGAGGCGCCCCCGCCGTGCCAACACAGCGCTGTACTTTGAGGGGCCCTGTGCCAGTGCCAATGCCAACGAGTGGGCCCCCCCTGCTTGCTCAGGTTCACAGCACTTGCAAAGTTGAAATACTTACCTCTCCCTGCTCCACTGCCGTGACGTGGTCCAGATTTCCTGGGCCCACTAATTACTTGAACCAGCCCTACCCACCACAACTTTAGCCAAATGACCCCCAATTTCAAATGCCTTCCAATTATTATAAGGTAAATTACGCTTGACAAGCTTCATTAAGAAGAATGGATGGTTTTGACATTAAAATGGGCACTCTAGGTGTTTTCCTGGCCCCCACTCACTGCCGACTATGCTGCCCCATTGACTTGCATTGGGTTTCGTGTTTCGGTCGATCCCGACTTTACGTCATAATCGGCCGATTTCACTCGACCCGACTTTTGAGATAGTCGGGTTTCGCGAAACCCGGCTCGACTCTAAAAAGGTCAAGGTCGCTCAACTCTACCCAACAGCTTTGTCTCTCTGAATCTGAAGAGGCGGGTGGACCAGTGCCTCCGGTCAGCACACCTCAGTATGCATCTAATGATGAGACTCAAGTGCCACTTTCTGGTGCGTACTGTGCTGCCAAGACTACCCAGGAGAAGCAGTTGTTGGAACAGGGTAGTGTGGATGATGAGGTCCTTGACCCATCATGGCGTGAGGTACAGGAAGGTGGTGGGAGCAGCTCTGAGGAAGAGATTCCCCAAACGGCCCAAAGAGGGAGAAGGAGGGGGAAGACTGCGTTGCCTGTAGCCTCCACTTCGGCACCCATTAGGAGCATGCCTCTTCCAAAAGCCAAAATGGGCTCTCCCAAGACTTGCAGCGCCTGGTCCTTTTTTGACAGAGTTGCAGATGACATTTACTTTGTCAAATGCAAGCTGTGTGATCAGAAAGTAAAAAGAGGGAAAAGTGTCAGCAACCTCAATACAACACAAATATGTGGAAACATGTGCGGACCAATCATGTGGTGGAGTTACAAAAACACACTGAAGACCTAGGCCAACCTACAGCGGCACCCAACACCTCTTCAGCTCGTGTTGTAGCCTCTTCCTCCAGCTCGCACACAGCTGGTTCGGCTTCCTCACAGGATCGCAATAGAAGAACCTCTGGCACTGTTGTCAGAGACCCAGTGTAATTCCACCCACAGCACCACGTTCCCTGTCATCCTCACACTCCCAGCCCAGTCAACAGCCATCCGTAGCACAGGCATGGGAGAAAAGGCGGCCATTCTCGGCAAACCACCCCTGAGCACAGGCTCTGAATGCTGGCATTGCAAAACTACTGTCCCTTGAAATGCTGTCATTCAGGTTGGTGGAGACAGACACCTTAACTTGATGGCATTGGCAGTCCCACAATACAACAAGCCCAGCCGCTTTTATTTCAGCAGGCAAGCTGTCCCTGCCCTGCAAAAGCATGTGGAGGGAAGCATTAAACATGTGCTACTAAACGCCATCAGTAGCAAGGTCCACCTCACCACCGATGCGTGGACCAGTCACCATGCACAGGGATGATACCTTTCCCTCACTGCCCATTGGGTAAATGTTGTGGAGCCGGGTACAGATTGTGAGAGTGGCGCTGCACGTGTTCTGCCAACTCCAAGCATTGCAGGAATCCAGTCTGTACACATTGACTCATCCTCATACTCCCGTTCCTCTGAATCAGCGCTGCAGGAGCCGTCACAGTCCACCTCCACATGGACCCATAAACGCTTACCTGTTACGACCGATATGAGCACAGCCATGGCCAAACGTCAACAGGCCGTATTGAAATTAATTTCTTTGGGGAATCAAAGCCACACAGCTCAGGAGCTCTGGAATGCCATTAAGCAGGAGAGCGACGTGTGGTTTGTGCCAGCGCATCTCCAGCCAGGCATGGTAGTGTGTGACAATGGCCGAAATCTGGTGGCAGCTCTGGGCCTAGGCAACCTCAATCACATTCCATGTCTGGCACATGTGCTCAACTTGGTCATGCAGAGTTTTTTGAGGGACTATCCGGATCTTCATGCACTGCTGCACAATGTTCGCCTTGAGTGTGCTCACTTGCGGTGTTCCAGCATGGCAAGATCGCGCATTGCAGCTCTGCAGAGCCGATTCCGCCTTCTGGAACATTGCATCATATGTGACCTATCCACCAGGTGGAATTCAACGTTACATATGTTGGAGCGGTTGTGTGAGCAGCAACCAGCAGTAATGAAGTACCAGCTGCATCAGGCACAAAGAAATTGCACTGCGCGCTGTTTAGACTTCACAACCACTGAGTGGGCCACTATGAAGGACATCTGCCAGGTTTTGCTTGCCTTCGATGATTCCACGCGGATGGTGAGTGCAGATGATGCACTAATCAGCATGACTATCCCCCTTATCTGCCTGCTTGAAAAAACACTGCAAGCGCTAAGGGATGAGGTTGTGGAAGAGGTGGAGGATGAGGAGTCAAAAATGCCATTTGCTTCTGGACAGTCAACGCAACATGCTTCCTCACAAAGGCCAAGGCAGGGGACGCTTTGTGAGGAGGATGAGGAGGAGTCAATGGAGGAGAAAGACATCTGTCCAGAGGAGGGAGTTACACAATTCTCCAGTAGTCAGTATGCAGAGTGAGGGTGGGGTGATGCAGAGCAGGCAGAGATCACGCCTCAAGCAGGCGACAGCGTTTCTTGGCCAGTTGGCAGTCTGCAGCACATGGTTGATTTCATGCTGCAGTGCCTGAGAAACGACTGCCGCATCGCCCACATTCTCAACACGGCTGATTATTGGGTGTACACCCTCCTAGATCCTCGCTACCGGGACAACTTTCAAAGCCTCATAACACCGTTGAACCAGGAGCGTAAAATGCGGGAGTACCAAGGCACACTGGTGCAGTCCATCATCTTCTCCAGTCCAATCGAGAGCAGTGCTGCTAGTGCTTTACAAAGCAGCTCAGTGCATCGAGGCAGTGGAGGAAGCTCTGCACATAGAGGGAGCAGAAGCAGAGCCTCAGCACAAGGCAAGACCAGTATGGCGCAACTATAGCAAACTTTTATGTGCCTGCCACAAATGTCTACACCATCACAGACGGCTCCAGTCAGCAGGAGGCAACGTTTCCGTCAGATGGTGACAGACTACATGTCTTGCCCTCTTAGTGTATTCCCAGACAGCTCTTCCCCTTTCAAGTTTTGGGTCTCTAAGCTGGACACATAGCCAGAGCTTTGCCAGTATGCATTGGAGGCGCTGGCTTGCCCTGCTGCTAGTGTATTATCGGAACGCGTCTTTAGTGCCGCAGGTGGTGTACTAACAGACTGTCGCATGCGACTATCCTCCGATAATGTTGACTGGCTTACTTTTCTGAAAATGAACAAGGCCTGGATCTTGCAGGAATTTGCCACTCCTCTTCCAGATTAAATATTTTGTTGGCAACAGTATCCAGGTCTCCTGTTGTGTTCATGTTTCTACCACCTGAACTGTAATCCCTGGGCTCCAACACTGCCAGTTGATGCTGAGAAGTGCCTTCTTCACAGTCAACACATAAACCCAGTGTTATAGGGTTTCAGTGACGTCAGCTGATCCCCAGCTGTGTTTCCTTCATTTTCTCTTGCTCCGTCCACACTCACACTACAACTGATATTAAACTAGCTCAAATTAGGCTTCGGCCTACACCCTGATTGACCCTGGGCTCCAACACCGCCAGTTGCTGCTCAGAAGTGCCATCTGCACAGTCAACACTTGCTGCCGTGTTATTGGGTTTCAGTAATGTCAGCTGATCCCCAGCTGTGTATCCGGCAATTTGTCCTGCTACCTCCACGCTCACACTACAACAGATATTAAACTGCCTCAAGTGTAGGCTTCAGCCTACACTCTGTTTGTCCTTGATTCCCTGGGCTCCAACACCGCCAGTTGCTGCTCAGAAGTGCCATCTGCACAGAGAAAAACACTAGCTCCTGTGTTAGTGGGTTCCAGTAACGTCAGTTGCTCCCCTGCTGTGTATCCAGCAATTTGTCCTGCTACCTCCACGCTCACACTACAACTGATATTAAACTAGCTCAAATTAGGCCTCGGCCTAAACCCTGATTGACCCTGGGCTCCAACACCACCAGTTGCTGCTCGAAAGTGCCATCTGCACAGAGAAAAACACTAGCTCCTGTATTAGTGGGGTTCAGTAACGTCAGCTGCCCCCCTGCTGTGTATCTGGCAATTTGTCCTGCTACCTCCATGCTCACACTACAACTGATATTAAACTAGCTCAAATTAGGCCTCGGCCTAAACCCTGAATGACCCTGGGCTCCAACACCGCCAGTTGCTGCTCGGAAGTGCCGTCTGCACAGAGAAAAACACTAGCTCCTGTGTTAGTGGGTTTCAGTAATGTCAGCTGCTCCCCTGCTGTGTGTCCTGCAATTTCTCCTGCTCCATCCACACTCACACTACAACTGATATTAAACTAGCTCAAATTAGGCCTCGGCCTACACCCTGATTGACTGTAGGCTCCAACAACTCCAGCTGCTGCTCAGAAGTGCTGTCTGCACAGTCAACACTTGCTGCCGTGTTATTGGGTTTCAGTAACGTCAGCTGATCCCCAGCTGTGTATCTGGCAATTTCTCCTGCTACCTCCACGCTCACACTACAACAGATATTAAACTGCCTCGAGTGCAGGCCTCAGCCTACACTCTGTTTGTCCTTGATTCCCTGGGCTCCAACACCGCCAGCTGGTGCTCGGAAGTGCTGTCTACACAGAGAAAAACACTCGCTCCTGTGTTAGTGGGGTTAAGTAACGCCAGCTGCTTCCCTGCTATGTATACGGCAATTGCTCCTGCTCCCTCCACACTCACACTACTTCAGATATTAAACTTGCTTCAATTAGGCCTCGGCCTACACTCTGTTTCTCCTGTAATCCCCGGGCTTCAACATTACCAGTTGCTGCTCGAAAGTGCTGTCTGCACAGTCAACAGTTGCTTCTCTGTTATTGGGGTTCAGTAACGCCAGCTGCTCCCCTGCTGTGTGTGCAGCAAGTTCTCCACTCAGTTTCTAGCATTGACCCTGGGCTCCAACACCGCCAGATGCTGCCCAGAAGTGCTGTCTGCACAGTCAGTAGTTGCTCCTCTGTTATTGGGGTTCAGTAATGCCAGCTGAGAATAAACGTCTCCATCTGAATGGGTGCATGTGAAACCTCTTCTTAGACTAAAATTCTCTCTCTCAGTGGAGGGGTATTGGACCTGCTGTAATTAAAACACCTGAAGCTAGGAGGCGGAGTGCACGATCAGAAGGCTAGAGAATACATTTCAAAAACCTGACCTGCACATCCAAACATAGACTCAGTGTGAACAGGTGCTGAACCTAGAGTCGCCAACTCGTATATAGCTAAGTAAATAAGGCAGCACACTGTAGCGCTAAAACATGCAAACTTGAAAACACGAAATTTGAACTGCATTACTGCACTAGAAATATGAAAAATGAGAGCTTTTAGCGCATAAAAATGGCCAATTTTTATGTGTACCTGGTAGCCTCTTTACGGCATCTCTCTTATACCAGGTCCTACGCTTGCCTTACCTCGCTGAGAATAAACGTCTCCATCTGAATGGGTGCATGTGAAACCTCTTCTTAGACTAAAATTCTCTCTCTCAGTGGAGGGGTATTGGACCTGCTGTAATTAAAACACCTGAAGCTAGGAGGCGGAGTGCACGATAAGAAGGCTAGAGAAAACATTTCAAAAACCTGACCTGCACATCCAAACATAGACTCAGTGTGAACAGGTGCTGAACCTAGAGTCGCCAACTCGTATATAGCTAAGTAAATAAGGCAGCACACTGTAGCGCTAAAACATGCAAACTTGAAAACACAAAATTTGAACTGCATTACTGCACTAGAAATATGAAAAATGAGAGCTTTTAGCGCATAAAAATGGCCAATTTTTATGTGCACCTGGTAGCCTCTTTATGGCATCTCTCTTATACCAGGTCCTACGCTTGCCTTACCTCGCTGACAATAAACGTCTCCATCTGAATGGGTGCATGTGAAACCTCTTCTTAGACTAAAATTCACTCTCTCAGTGGAGGGGTATTGGACCTGCTGTAATTAAAACACCTGAAGCTAGGAGGCGGAGTGCACGATCAGAAGGCTAGAGAATACATTTCAAAAACCTGACCTGCACATCCAGACATAGAATCAGTGTGAACAGGTGCTGAACCTAGAGTCGCCAACTCATATATAGCTAAGTAAATAAGGCAGCACACTGTAGCGCTAAAACATGCAAACTTGAAAACACGAAATTTGAACTGCATTACTGCACTAGAAATATGAAAAATGAGAGCTTTTAGCGCATAAAAATGGCCAATTTTTATGTGTACCTGGTAGCGTCTTTACGGCATCTCTCTTATAACAGGTCCTACGCTTGCCTTACCTCGCTGAGAATAAACGTCTCAATCTGAATGGGTGCATGTGAAACCTCTTCTTAGACTAAAATTCTTTCTTTCAGTGGAGGGGTACTGGACCTGCTGTAATTAAAACACCTGAAGCTAGGAGGCGGAGTGCAGGATCAGAAGGCTAGAGAATACATTTCAAAAACCTGACTTGCACATCCAAACATAGACTCAGTGTGAACAGGTGCTGAACCTAGAGTCGCCAACTCGTATATAGCTAAGTAAATAAGGCAGCACACTGTAGCGCTAAAACATGCAAACTTGAAAACACGAAATTTGAACTGCATTACTGCACTAGAAATATGAAAAATGAGAGCTTTTAGCGCATAAAAATGGCCAATTTTTATGTGTACCTGGTAGCCTCTTTACGGCATCTCTCTTATACCAGGTCCTACGCTTGCCTTACCTCGCTGAGAATAAACGTCTCCATCTGAATGGGTGCATGTGAAACCTCTTCTTAGACTAAAATTCTCTCTCTCAGTGGAGGGGTATTGGACCTGCTGTAATTAAAACACCTGAAGCTAGGAGACGGAGTGCACGATCAGAAGGCTAGAGAATACATTTCAAAAACCTGACCTGCACATCCAAACATAGACTCAGTGTGAACAGGTGCTGAACCTAGAGTCGCCAACTCGTATATAGCTAAGTAAATAAGGCAGCACACTGTAGCACTAAAACATGCAAACTTGAAAACACGAAATTTGAACTGCATTACTACACTAGAAATATGAAAAATGAGAGCTTTTAGCGCATAAAAATGGCCAATTTTTATGTGCACCTGGTAGCCTCTTTACGGCATCTCTCTTATACCAGGTCCTACGCTTGCCTTACCTCGCTGAGAATAAACGTCTCCATCTGAATGGGTGCATGTGAAACCTCTTCTTAGACTAAAATTCTCTCTCTCAGTGGAGGGGTATTGGACCTGCTGTAATTAAAACACCTGAAGGTAGGAGGCGGAGTGCACGATCAGAAGGCTAGAGAATACATTTCAAAAACCTGACCTGCACATCCAAACATAGACTCAGTGTGAACAGGTGCTGAACCTAGAGTCGCCAACTCGTATATAGCTAAGTAAATAAGGCAGCACACTGTAGCGCTAAAACATGCAAACTTGAAAACACGAAATTTGAACTGCATTACTGCACTAGAAATATGAAAAATGAGAGCTTTTAGCGCATAAAAATGGCCAATTTTTATGTGTACCTGGTAGCCTCTTTATGGCATCTCTTTTATACCAGGTCCTACGCTTGCCTTACCTCGCTGAGAATAAACGTCTCCATCTGAATGGGTGCATGTGAAACCTCTTCTTAGACTAAAATTCTCTCTCTCAGTGGAGGGGTATTGGACCTGCTGTAATTAAAACACCTGAAGCTAGGAGGCGGAGTGCACGATCAGAAGGCTAGAGAATACATTTCAAAAACCTGACCTGCACATCCAAACATAGACTCAGTGTGAACAGGTGCTGAACCTAGAGTCGCCAACTCGTATATAGCTAAGTAAATAAGGCAGCACACTGTAGCGCTAAAACATGCAAACTTGAAAACACGAAATTTGAACTGCATTACTGCACTAGAAATATGAAAAATGAGAGCTTTTAGCGCATAAAAATGGCCAATTTTTATGTGCACCTGGTAGCCTCTTTACGGCATCTCTCTTATACCAGGTCCTACGCTTGCCTTACCTCGCTGAGAATAAACGTCTCCATCTGAATGGGTGCATGTGAAACCTCTTCTTAGACTAAAATTCTCTCTCTCAGTGGAGGGGTATTGGACCTGCTGTAATTAAAACACCTGAAGGTAGGAGGCGGAGTGCACGATCAGAAGGCTAGAGAATACATTTCAAAAACCTGACCTGCACATCCAAACATAGACTCAGTGTGAACAGGTGCTGAACCTAGAGTCGCCAACTCGTATATAGCTAAGTAAATAAGGCAGCACACTGTAGCGCTAAAACATGCAAACTTGAAAACACGAAATTTGAACTGCATTACTGCACTAGAAATATGAAAAATGAGAGCTTTTAGCGCATAAAAATGGCCAATTTTTATGTGTACCTGGTAGCCTCTTTATGGCATCTCTTTTATACCAGGTCCTACGCTTGCCTTACCTCGCTGAGAATAAACGTCTCCATCTGAATGGGTGCATGTGAAACCTCTTCTTAGACTAAAATTCTCTCTCTCAGTGGAGGGGTATTGGACCTGCTGTAATTAAAACACCTGAAGCTAGGAGGTGGAGTGCACGATCAGAAGGCTAGAGAATACATTTCAAAAACCTGACCTGCACATCCAAACATAGACTCAGTGTGAACAGGTGCTGAACCTAGAGTCGCCAACTCGTATATAGCTAAGTAAATAAGGCAGCACACTGTAGCGCTAAAACATGCAAACTTGAAAACACGAAATTTGAACTGCATTACTGCACTAGAAATATGAAAAATGAGAGCTTTTAGCGCATAAAAATGGCCAATTTTTATGTGTACCTGGTAGCCTCTTTACGGCATCTCTCTTATACCAGGTCCTACGCTTGCCTTACCTCGCTGAGAATAAACGTCTCCATCTGAATGGGTGCATGTGAAACCTCTTCTTAGACTAAAATTCTCTCTCTCAGTGGAGGGGTATTGGACCTGCTGTAATTAAAACACCAGAAGCTAGGAGACGGAGTGCACGATCAGAAGGCTAGAGAATACATTTCAAAAACCTGACCTGCACATCCAAACATAAACTCAGTGTGAACAGGTGCTGAACCTAGAGTCGCCAACTCGTATATAGCTAAGTAAATAAGGCAGCACACTGTAGCGCTAAAACATGCAAACTTGAAAACACGAAATTTGAACTGCATTACTGCACTAGAAATATGAAAAATGAGAGCTTTTAGCGCATAAAAATGGCCAATTTTTATGTGCACCTGGTAGCCTCTTTACGGCATCTCTCTTATACCAGGTCCTACGCTTGCCTTACCTCGCTGAGAATAAACGTCTCCATCTGAATGGGTGCATGTGAAACCTCTTCTTAGACTAAAATTCTCTCTCTCAGTTGAGGGGTATTGGACCTGCTGTAATTAAAACACCTGAAGGTAGGAGGCGGAGTGCACGATCAGAAGGCTAGAGAATACATTTCAAAAACCTGACCTGCACATCCAAACATAGACTCAGTGTGAACAGGTGCTGAACCTAGAGTCGCCAACTCGTATATAGCTAAGTAAATAAGGCAGCACACTGTAGCGCTAAAACATGCAAACTTGAAAACACGAAATTTGAACTGCATTACTGCACTAGAAAAATGAAAAATGAGAGCTTTTAGCGCATAAAAATGGCCAATTTTTATGTGCACCTGGTAGCCTCTTTACGGCATCTCTCTTATACCAGGTCCTACGCTTGCCTTACCTCGCTGAGAATAAACGTCTCCATCTGAATGGGTGCATGTGAAACCTCTTCTTAGACTAAAATTCTCTCTCTCAGTGGAGGGGTATTGGACCTGCTGTAATTAAAACACCTGAAGCTAGGAGGCGGAGTGCACGATCAGAAGGCTAGAGAATACATTTCAAAAACCTGACCTGCACATCAAAACATAGACTCAGTGTGAACTAGAGTTGAGCGACCTTGACCTTTTTAGAGTCGAGCCGGGTTTCGCGAAACCCGACTATCTCAAAAGTCAGGTCGAGTGAAATCGGCCGATTATGACGTAAAGTCGGGATCGACCGAAACACGAAACCCAATGCAAGTCAATGGGACAGCATAGTCGGCAGTGAGTGGGGGCCAGGAAAACACCTAGAGTGCCCATTTTAATGTCAAAACCATCCATTCTTCTTAATGAAGCTTGTCAAGCGTAATTTACCTTATAATAATTGGAAGGCATTTGAAATTGGGGGTCATTTGGCTAAAGTTGTGGTGGGTAGGGCTGGTTCAAGTAATTAGTGGGCCCAGGAAATCTGGACCACGTCACGGCAGTGGAGCAGGGAGAGGTAAGTATTTCAACTTTGCAAGTGCTGTGAACCTGAGCAAGCAGGGGGGGCCCACTCGTTGGCATTGGCACTGGCACAGGGCCCCTCAAAGTACAGCGCTGTGTTGGCACGGCGGGGGCGCCTCCCAGCGGCAGCAACACTTTTGCGTACTATGAGAGGCCCTGTGCCAGTGACGTCGCCAACTAGTATTCCTCCCCCCACCTGATGAAGGAACCTGCACTTTCATCTGCACCTTCCTCTTTGTCCCTGAGTAAGGTGGTATGGTATGCGGGAAGAGCAACCTGACTTTCAGCAGGGTCAAAATGTTGTTGTGTAGCGTGCACGGGGAATGTTGCGTTATGGGTCAATGTACCAGCAGACTCATCTATCACTGGCTGGGCAATGGGCAGGATGAGGAGGAAACACAGATATAGGCCCAAAGAATAAAGTTGGCTAAATGCAGTTCAAAATTGGTAACACAGGAATAACCAGGGGGCATTGCAGTGGAGGACAACTGGAATGAGAGGCTGACACAGAGAGTAGGCCCAAATCAGTAAGTAGTCGAAATGCAGTTCAAAATTCGCAACCGTAGTAAACAGGCGGCACAGCTTTGTTCAGTGGAGGGGAACAGCAAGGAGTGGCAGACACCGATAGTAGGCCCCAACCCAACTAGTAGGCCAAATGCAGTCTAACATTAACAACTACTTAACGAGCGCCTGAAAACGGAATTTCAGGACAGGAAACCAGGAGAACAGCAAGGAGTGTCAGACACCGATAGTAGGCCCCAAACCAACTAGTACGCCAAATGCAGTTGTTCCGTTTAACCACAATTTAATGAGAGCCTGAAGATAGAAGTTCAGGAAAGGCAACCTGGAGAACACCTTGGAGTGGAACACACCATCTCTCTACACCCCATACCCAATTTGTAGGCCTAATGCAGTGTAGTTTCCAAGAACTACTAAACGAGAGCCGGAAGATCGAAGCTCAGGAAAGGCAACCTGGAGAACACCTTGGAGTGGAACACACCATCTCTCTACACCCCATACCCAATTTGTAGGCCTAATGCAGTGTAGTTTCCAAGAACTACTAAACGAGAGCCGGAAGATCGAAGCTCAGGAAAGGCAACCTGGAGAACACCTTGGAGTGGAACACACCATCTCTCTACACCCCATACCCAATTTGTAGGCCTAATGCAGCGTAGTTTCCAACAACTACTAAACGAGAGCATGAAGATCGAAGCATTGGCGAGGAAACCTGGGGAACACCTTGGAGTGGAACACACCATCTCTCTACACCCCATACCCAATTTGTAGGCCTAATGCAGCGTAGTTTCCAACAACTACTAAACGAGAGCCGGAAGATCGAAGCTCAGGAAAGGCAACCTGGAGAACACCTTGGAGTGGAACACACCATCTCTCTACACCCCATACCCAATTTGTAGGCCTAATGCAGTGTAGTTTCCAAGAACTACTAAACGAGAGCTGGAAGATCGAAGCTCAGAAAAGGCAACCTGGAGAACACCTTGGAGTGGAACACACCATCTCTCTACACCCCATACCCAATTTGTAGGCCTAATGCAGCGTAGTTTCCAACAACTACTAAACAAGAGCATGAAGATCGAAGCATTGGCGAGGAAACCTGGGGAACACCTTGGAGTGGAACACACCATCTCTCTACACCCCATACCCAATTTGTAGGCCTAATGCAGCGTAGTTTCCAGCAACTACTAAACGAGAGCCGGAAGATCGAAGCTCAGGAAAGGCAACCTGGAGAACACCTTGGAGTGGAACACACCATCTCTCTACACCCCATACCCAATTTGTAGGCCTAATGCAGTGTAGTTTCCAAGAACTACTAAACGAGAGCCGGAAGATCGAAGCTCAGGAAAGGCAACCTGGAGAACACCTTGGAGTGGAACACACCATCTCTCTACACCCCATACCCAATTTGTAGGCCTAATGCAGCGTAGTTTCCAACAACTACTAAACGAGAGCATGAAGATCGAAGCATTGGCGAGGAAACCTGGGGAACACCTTGGAGTGGAACACACCATCTCTCTACACCCCATACCCAATTTGTAGGCCTAATGCAGCGTAGTTTCCATCAACTACTAAACGAGAGCCGGAAGATCGAAGCTCAGGAAAGGCAACCTGGAGAACACCTTGGAGTGGAACACACCATCTCTCTACACCCCATACCCAATTTGTAGGCCTAATGCAGTGTAGTTTCCAAGAACTACTAAACGAGAGCTGGAAGATCGAAGCTCAGAAAAGGCAACCTGGAGAACACCTTGGAGTGGAACACACCATCTCTCTACACCCCATACCCAATTTGTAGGCCTAATGCAGTGTAGTTTCCAACAACTACTAAACGAGAGCCGGAAGATCGAAGCTCAGGAAAGGCAACCTGGAGAACACCTTGGAGTGGAACACACCATCTCTCTACACCCCATACCCAATTTGTAGGCCTAATGCAGTGTAGTTTCCAAGAACTACTAAACGAGAGCCGGAAGATCGAAGCTCAGGAAAGGCAACCTGGAGAACACCTTGGAGTGGAACACACCATCTCTCTACACCCCATACCCAATTTGTAGGCCTAATGCAGTGTAGTTTCCAAGAACTACTAAACGAGAGCCGGAAGATCGAAGCTCAGGAAAGGCAACCTGGAGAACACCTTGGAGTGGAACACACCATCTCTCTACACCCCATACCCAATTTGTAGGCCTAATGCAGTGTAGTTTCCAAGAACTACTAAACGAGAGCCGGAAGATCGAAGCTCAGGAAAGGCAACCTGGAGAACACCTTGGAGTGGAACACACCATCTCTCTACACCCCATACCCAATTTGTAGGCCTAATGCAGTGTAGTTTCCAACAACTACTAAATGAGAGCCGGAAGATCGAAGCTCAGGAAAGGCAACCTGGAGAACACCTTGGAGTGGAACACACCATCTCTCTACACCCCATACCCAATTTGTAGGCCTAATGCAGTGTAGTTTCCAAGAACTACTAAACGAGAGCTGGAAGATCGAAGCTCAGGAAAGGCAACCTGGAGAACACCTTGGAGTGGAACACACCATCTCTCTACACCCCATACCCAATTTGTAGGCCTAATGCAGCGTAGTTTCCAACAACTACTAAACGAGAGCATGAAGATCGAAGCATTGGCGAGGAAACCTGGGGAACACCTTGGAGTGGAACACACCATCTCTCTACACCCCATACCCAATTTGTAGGCCTAATGCAGCGTAGTTTCCAACAACTACTAAACGAGAGCCGGAAGATCGAAGCTCAGGAAAGGCAACCTGGAGAACACCTTGGAGTGGAACACACCATCTCTCTACACCCCATACCCAATTTGTAGGCCTAATGCAGTGTTGTTTCCAAGAACTACTAAACGAGAGCTGGAAGATCGAAGCTCAGGAAAGGCAACCTGGAGAACACCTTGGAGTGGAACACACCATCTCTCTACACCCCATACCCAATTTGTAGGCCTAATGCAGTGTAGTTTCCAAGAACTACTAAACGAGAGCCGGAAGATCGAAGCTCAGGAAAGGCAACCTGGAGAACACCTTGGAGTGGAACACACCATCTCTCTACACCCCATACCCAATTTGTAGGCCTAATGCAGTGTAGTTTCCAACAACTACTAAACGAGAGCCGGAAGATCGAAGCTCAGGAAAGGCAACCTGGAGAACACCTTGGAGTGGAACACACCATCTCTCTACACCCCATACCCAATTTTAAGGCCTAATGCAGTGTAGTTTCCAAGAGCTACTAAACGAGAGCCGGAAGATCGAAGCTCAGGAAAGGCAACCTGGAGAACACCTTGGAGTGGAACACACCATCTCTCTACACCCCATACCCAATTTGTAGGCCTAATGCAGTGTAGTTTCCAAGAACTACTAAACGAGAGCCGGAAGATCGAAGCTCAGGAAAGGCAACCTGGAGAACACCTTGGAGTGGAACACACCATCTCTCTACACCCCATACCCAATTTGTAGGCCTAATGCAGTGTAGTTTCCAAGAACTACTAAACGAGAGCCGGAAGATCGAAGCTCAGGAAAGGCAACCTGGAGAACACCTTGGAGTGGAACACACCATCTCTCTACACCCCATACCCAATTTGTAGGCCTAATGCAGTGTAGTTTCCAACAACTACTAAACGAGAGCCGGAAGATCGAAGCTCAGGAAAGGCAACCTGGAGAACACCTTGGAGTGGAACACACCATCTCTCTACACCCCATACCCAATTTGTAGGCCTAATGCAGTGTAGTTTCCAACAACTACTAAACGAGAGCTGGAAGATCGAAGCTCAGGAAAGGCAACCTGGAGAACACCTTGGAGTGGAACACACCATCTTTCTACACCCCATACCCAATTTGTAGGCCTAATGCAGCGTAGTTTCCAACAACTACTAAACGAGAGCATGAAGATCGAAGCATTGGCGAGGAAACCTGGGGAACACCTTGGAGTGGAACACACCATCTCTCTACACCCCATACCCAATTTGTAGGCCTAATGCAGCGTAGTTTCCAACAACTACTAAACGAGAGCCGGAAGATCGAAGCTCAGGAAAGGCAACCTGGAGAACACCTTGGAGTGGAACACACCATCTCTCTACACCCCATACCCAATTTGTAGGCCTAATGCAGTGTTGTTTCCAAGAACTACTAAACGAGAGCTGGAAGATCGAAGCTCAGGAAAGGCAACCTGGAGAACACCTTGGAGTGGAACACACCATCTCTCTACACCCCATACCCAATTTGTAGGCCTAATGCAGTGTAGTTTCCAAGAACTACTAAACGAGAGCCGGAAGATCGAAGCTCAGGAAAGGCAACCTGGAGAACACCTTGGAGTGGAACAAACCATCTCTCTACACCCCATACCCAATTTGTAGGCCTAATGCAGTGTAGTTTCCAACAACTACTAAATGAGAGCCGGAAGATCGAAGCTCAGGAAAGGCAACCTGGAGAACACCTTGGAGTGGAACACACCATCTCTCTACACCCCATACCCAATTTGTAGGCCTAATGCAGTGTAGTTTCCAAGAACTACTAAACGAGAGCTGGAAGATCGAAGCTCAGGAAAGGCAACCTGGAGAACACCTTGGAGTGGAACACACCATCTCTCTACACCCCATACCCAATTTGTAGGCCTAATGCAGCGTAGTTTCCAACAACTACTAAACGAGAGCATGAAGATCGAAGCATTGGCGAGGAAACCTGGGGAACACCTTGGAGTGGAACACACCATCTCTCTACACCCCATACCCAATTTGTAGGCCTAATGCAGCGTAGTTTCCAACAACTACTAAACGAGAGCCGGAAGATCGAAGCTCAGGAAAGGCAACCTGGAGAACACCTTGGAGTGGAACACACCATCTCTCTACACCCCATACCCAATTTGTAGGCCTAATGCAGTGTTGTTTCCAAGAACTACTAAACGAGAGCTGGAAGATCGAAGCTCAGGAAAGGCAACCTGGAGAACACCTTGGAGTGGAACACACCATCTCTCTACACCCCATACCCAATTTGTAGGCCTAATGCAGTGTAGTTTCCAAGAACTACTAAACGAGAGCCGGAAGATCGAAGCTCAGGAAAGGCAACCTGGAGAACACCTTGGAGTGGAACACACCATCTCTCTACACCCCATACCCAATTTGTAGGCCTAATGCAGTGTAGTTTCCAAGAACTACTAAACGAGAGCCGGAAGATCGAAGCTCAGGAAAGGCAACCTGGAGAACACCTTGGAGTGGAACACACCATCTCTCTACACCCCATACCCAATTTGTAGGCCTAATGCAGTGTAGTTTCCAAGAACTACTAAACGAGAGCCGGAAGATCGAAGCTCAGGAAAGGCAACCTGGAGAACACCTTGGAGTGGAACACACCATCTCTCTACACCCCATACCCAATTTGTAGGCCTAATGCAGTGTAGTTTCCAAGAACTACTAAACGAGAGCCGGAAGATCGAAGCTCAGGAAAGGCAACCTGGAGAACACCTTGGAGTGGAACACACCATCTCTCTACACCCCATACCCAATTTGTAGGCCTAATGCAGTGTAGTTTCCAACAACTACTAAACGAGAGCCGGAAGATCGAAGCTCAGGAAAGGCAACCTGGAGAACACCTTGGAGTGGAACACACCATCTCTCTACACCCCATACCCAATTTGTAGGCCTAATGCAGTGTAGTTTCCAACAACTACTAAACGAGAGCCGGAAGATCGAAGCTCAGGAAAGGCAACCTGGAGAACACCTTGGAGTGGAACACACCATCTTTCTACACCCCATACCCAATTTGTAGGCCTAATGCAGCGTAGTTTCCAACAACTACTAAACGAGAGCATGAAGATCGAAGCATTGGCGAGGAAACCTGGGGAACACCTTGGAGTGGAACACACCATCTCTCTACACCCCATACCCAATTTGTAGGCCTAATGCAGCGTAGTTTCCAACAACTACTAAACGAGAGCCGGAAGATCGAAGCTCAGGAAAGGCAACCTGGAGAACACCTTGGAGTGGAACACACCATCTCTCTACACCCCATACCCAATTTGTAGGCCTAATGCAGTGTTGTTTCCAAGAACTACTAAACGAGAGCTGGAAGATCGAAGCTCAGGAAAGGCAACCTGGAGAACACCTTGGAGTGGAACACACCATCTCTCTACACCCCATACCCAATTTGTAGGCCTAATGCAGTGTAGTTTCCAAGAACTACTAAACGAGAGCCGGAAGATCGAAGCTCAGGAAAGGCAACCTGGAGAACACCTTGGAGTGGAACACACCATCTCTCTACACCCCATACCCAATTTGTAGGCCTAATGCAGTGTAGTTTCCAAGAACTACTAAACGAGAGCCGGAAGATTGAAGCTCAGGAAAGGCAACCTGGAGAACACCTTGGAGTGGAACACACCATCTCTCTACACCCCATACCCAATTTGTAGGCCTAATGCAGTGTAGTTTCCAACAACTACTAAACGAGAGCCGGAAGATCGAAGCTCAGGAAAGGCAACCTGGAGAACACCTTGGAGTGGAACACACCATCTCTCTACACCCCATACCCAATTTGTAGGCCTAATGCAGTGTAGTTTCCAAGAACTACTAAACGAGAGCCGGAAGATCGAAGCTCAGGAAAGGCAACCTGGAGAACACCTTGGAGTGGAACACACCATCTCTCTACACCCCATACCCAATTTGTAGGCCTAATGCAGTGTAGTTTCCAACAACTACTAAACGAGAGCCGGAAGATCGAAGCTCAGGAAAGGCAACCTGGAGAACACCTTGGAGTGGAACACACCATCTCTCTACACCCCATACCCAATTTGTAGGCCTAATGCAGTGTAGTTTCCAAGAACTACTAAACGAGAGCCGGAAGATCGAAGCTCAGGAAAGGCAACCTGGAGAACACCTTGGAGTGGAACACACCATCTCTCTACACCCCATACCCAATTTGTAGGCCTAATGCAGTGTAGTTTCCAACAACTACTAAATGAGAGCCGGAAGATCGAAGCTCAGGAAAGGCAACCTGGAGAACACCTTGGAGTGGAACACACCATCTCTCTACACCCCATACCCAATTTGTAGGCCTAATGCAGTGTAGTTTCCAAGAACTACTAAACGAGAGCTGGAAGATCGAAGCTCAGGAAAGGCAACCTGGAGAACACCTTGGAGTGGAACACACCATCTCTCTACACCCCATACCCAATTTGTAGGCCTAATGCAGCGTAGTTTCCAACAACTACTAAACGAGAGCATGAAGATCGAAGCATTGGCGAGGAAACCTGGGGAACACCTTGGAGTGGAACACACCATCTCTCTACACCCCATACCCAATTTGTAGGCCTAATGCAGCGTAGTTTCCAACAACTACTAAACGAGAGCCGGAAGATCGAAGCTCAGGAAAGGCAACCTGGAGAACACCTTGGAGTGGAACACACCATCTCTCTACACCCCATACCCAATTTGTAGGCCTAATGCAGTGTTGTTTCCAAGAACTACTAAACGAGAGCTGGAAGATCGAAGCTCAGGAAAGGCAACCTGGAGAACACCTTGGAGTGGAACACACCATCTCTCTACACCCCATACCCAATTTGTAGGCCTAATGCAGTGTAGTTTCCAAGAACTACTAAACGAGAGCCGGAAGATCGAAGCTCAGGAAAGGCAACCTGGAGAACACCTTGGAGTGGAACACACCATCTCTCTACACCCCATACCCAATTTGTAGGCCTAATGCAGTGTAGTTTCCAACAACTACTAAACGAGAGCCGGAAGATCGAAGCTCAGGAAAGGCAACCTGGAGAACACCTTGGAGTGGAACACACCATCTCTCTACACCCCATACCCAATTTTAAGGCCTAATGCAGTGTAGTTTCCAAGAGCTACTAAACGAGAGCCGGAAGATCGAAGCTCAGGAAAGGCAACCTGGAGAACACCTTGGAGTGGAACACACCATCTCTCTACACCCCATACCCAATTTGTAGGCCTAATGCAGTGTAGTTTCCAAGAACTACTAAACGAGAGCCGGAAGATCGAAGCTCAGGAAAGGCAACCTGGAGAACACCTTGGAGTGGAACACACCATCTCTCTACACCCCATACCCAATTTGTAGGCCTAATGCAGTGTAGTTTCCAAGAACTACTAAACGAGAGCCGGAAGATCGAAGCTCAGGAGAGGCAACCTGGAGAACACCTTGGAGTGGAACACACCATCTCTCTACACCCCATACCCAATTTGTAGGCCTAATGCAGTGTAGTTTCCAACAACTACTAAACGAGAGCCGGAAGATCGAAGCTCAGGAAAGGCAACCTGGAGAACACCTTGGAGTGGAACACACCATCTCTCTACACCCCATACCCAATTTGTAGGCCTAATGCAGTGTAGTTTCCAACAACTACTAAACGAGAGCCGGAAGATCGAAGCTCAGGAAAGGCAACCTGGAGAACACCTTGGAGTGGAACACACCATCTTTCTACACCCCATACCCAATTTGTAGGCCTAATGCAGCGTAGTTTCCAACAACTACTAAACGAGAGCATGAAGATCGAAGCATTGGCGAGGAAACCTGGGGAACACCTTGGAGTGGAACACACCATCTCTCTACACCCCATACCCAATTTGTAGGCCTAATGCAGCGTAGTTTCCAACAACTACTAAACGAGAGCCGGAAGATCGAAGCTCAGGAAAGGCAACCTGGAGAACACCTTGGAGTGGAACACACCATCTCTCTACACCCCATACCCAATTTGTAGGCCTAATGCAGTGTTGTTTCCAAGAACTACTAAACGAGAGCTGGAAGATCGAAGCTCAGGAAAGGCAACCTGGAGAACACCTTGGAGTGGAACACACCATCTCTCTACACCCCATACCCAATTTGTAGGCCTAATGCAGTGTAGTTTCCAAGAACTACTAAACGAGAGCCGGAAGATCGAAGCTCAGGAAAGGCAACCTGGAGAACACCTTGGAGTGGAACACACCATCTCTCTACACCCCATACCCAATTTGTAGGCCTAATGCAGTGTAGTTTCCAAGAACTACTAAACGAGAGCCGGAAGATTGAAGCTCAGGAAAGGCAACCTGGAGAACACCTTGGAGTGGAACACACCATCTCTCTACACCCCATACCCAATTTGTAGGCCTAATGCAGTGTAGTTTCCAACAACTACTAAACGAGAGCCGGAAGATCGAAGCTCAGGAAAGGCAACCTGGAGAACACCTTGGAGTGGAACACACCATCTCTCTACACCCCATACCCAATTTGTAGGCCTAATGCAGTGTAGTTTCCAAGAACTACTAAACGAGAGCCGGAAGATCGAAGCTCAGGAAAGGCAACCTGGAGAACACCTTGGAGTGGAACACACCATCTCTCTACACCCCATACCCAATTTGTAGGCCTAATGCAGTGTAGTTTCCAACAACTACTAAACGAGAGCCGGAAGATCGAAGCTCAGGAAAGGCAACCTGGAGAACACCTTGGAGTGGAACACACCATCTCTCTACACCCCATACCCAATTTGTAGGCCTAATGCAGTGTAGTTTCCAAGAACTACTAAACGAGAGCCGGAAGATCGAAGCTCAGGAAAGGCAACCTGGAGAACACCTTGGAGTGGAACACACCATCTCTCTACACCCCATACCCAATTTGTAGGCCTAATGCAGTGTAGTTTCCAAGAACTACTAAACGAGAGCTGGAAGATCGAAGCTCAGGAAAGGCAACCTGGAGAACACCTTGGAGTGGAACACACCATCTCTCTACACCCCATACCCAATTTGTAGGCCTAATGCAGTGTAGTTTCCAAGAACTACTAAACGAGAGCCGGAAGATCGAAGCTCAGGAAAGGCAACCTGGAGAACACCTTGGAGTGGAACACACCATCTCTCTACACCCCATACCCAATTTGTAGGCCTAATGCAGTGTAGTTTCCAACAACTACTAAACGAGAGCCGGAAGATCGAAGCTCAGGAAATGCAACCTGGAGAACACCTTGGAGTGGAACACACCATCTCTCTACACCCCATACCCAATTTGTAGGCCTAATGCAGTGTCGTTTCCAAGAACTACTAAACGAGAGCCGGAAGATCGAAGCTCAGGAAAGGCAACCTGGAGAACACCTTGGAGTGGAACAAACCATCTCTCTACACCCCATACCCAATTTGTAGGCCTAATGCAGTGTAGTTTCCAACAACTACTAAACGAGAGCCGGAAGATCGAAGCTCAGGAAAGGCAACCTGGGGAACACCTTGGAGTGTAACACACCATCTCTCTCCACCCGATACCCATTTTTTAGGCCTAATGCAGTGTAGTTTTCTACAACTACTAAACGAGAGTCGGAAGACCGAAGCAATGGCAAGGAAACCTGGGGAACACCTTGGAGTGTAACACACCATCTCTCTCCACCCCATACCCAATTTGTAGGCCTAATGCAGCCTAATTTCCGACAACTACTAAACGAGATCATGAAGATCAAAGCTCAGGAAAGGCAACCTGGGGAACACCTTGGAGTGTAACAAACCCTCTCTCTACACCATGGAAGGGCTGATTCTTAGGAAGGAAGGCTGTCGGAAAGAAGCAGGGCGCGTCCAAGGGTGATTATATTCTTATTAGGTATATACTCACCCTCGGACGCGCCCTGCTTCTTTATTTGTAATGAATGTTTATTTGCAATGTGGTTTTGACTTACTCTATTTTTTTGGTAAATAATGATTTTATTATTTTCATTGTTTTGCATCTTCTTGGCAATAATATAAAGAAGACGCGACAGGACAACACTTGGTGGATGCCATATCTGTGTTTTAAATTGAAAAAAACTTTCAGTTAACTACTTGCAGGAGAAAGTTATTGTAGCTGGTGGCCATTTTTAGTACTGTACCAGATTTTTGTTGTATGTGTTTGTTTTTAATGTTAAAATGTCTGCATTTGATATCTCTCCAGTATTTTCTTTTTTATTATATAATTTTATAATTTTTATATTTTCTGATGTTGGTTCCAGGGGTACACGGGCAGCAGTGGTGTGGTCAGTGGAGGCTTAGTGGAAGGAGTGACCGCAGACAGGCATCGAAGGCCTAAAATAATAACACATGGCTGTAGGCAATTTTAAATTGGTTCCAGGGGTACACGGGCAGCAGTGGTGTGGTCAGTGGAGGCCTAGTGGAAGGAGTGACCGCAGACAGGCATCGAAGGCCTAAAATAATAACACATGGCTGTAGGCAATTGTAAATTGGTTCCAGGGGTACACGGGCAGCAGTGGCCTGGTCAGTGTAGTAGTAGTAGAAAGAACGGACCGCAGACAGGCATCGAAGGCCTAAAATAAAAAAATTGGGCTGGCTGTAGGCAATTTTAAATTGGTTCCAGGGGTACACGGGCAGCAGTGGTGTGGTCAGTGGAGGCATATTGTAAGGAGTGACCGCAGACAGGCATCGAAGGCCTAAAATAATAACACATGGCTGTAGGCAATTTTAAATTGGTTCCAGGGGTACACGGGCAGCAGTGGTGTGGTCAGTGGAGGCCTAGTGGAAGGAGTGACCGCAGACAGGCATCGAAGGCCTAAAATAATAACACATGGCTGTAGGCAATTTTAAATTGGTTCCAGGGGTACACGGGCAGCAGTGGTGTGGTCAGTGGAGGCCTAGTGGAAGGAGTGACCGCAGACAGGCATCGAAGGCCTAAAATAATAACACATGGCTGTAGGCAATTGTAAATTGGTTCCAGGGGTACACGGGCAGCAGTGGCCTGGTCAGTGTAGTAGTAGTAGAAAGAACGGACCGCAGACAGGCATCGAAGGCCTAAAATAAATAAATTGGGCTGGCTGTAGGCAATTTTAAATTGGTTCCAGGGGTACACGGGCAGCAGTGGTGTGGTCAGTGGAGGCATAGTGGAAGGAGTGACCGCAGACAGGCTTCGAAGGCCTAACATAACAAAAGTGTCAATACAATGGTATTGTCAGTGGCAGGCATTGAAGGATGTCAGCGCATAGACTAAACATTGGTGGAGCTGTGAGATAATTTTGCAAGTGGTAGAGCACTGTTTGAGCTGGGGGGGGGAACTGTCTTGTGGCCGGCGGTACAGGCCCAGGGCCCCTCATATTACAACGGTGTGTCTGACGTTGGGTGCGCACCACCACCGCCAGAGACACTTTATTGTACTAGGAGGGACCCAGTGGCAGTGCCGTCGACCAAAAGCGGGCACACCCACCTCTTCAGACAAACAGCACTCTCACGGGTGCTGTCGCCAAGTGTCGATACCACGGCCCCGTGTGGGGAGTTTGGCCATTTAGTGAGGTGTAAACATGTCGTATGCTGGACAATCAGGTGCAGAAAATTACGAGATTGGAAAAGGCATTCAGAATAGTCCACAGGCAAGACCTTTTCATAGGAAAGCTAGGTGTCGGCCGGGCAAGGTGGGGCAAAAGATTTCGAAATCCAGTTGTGGTTCATTTTAATGAAGGTTAGATCATCTACATTTTGGGTAGCCAGACGAGTCCTTTTTTCTGTTAGTATTGAACCTGCAGCACTGAATACTCTTTCTGATAGGACACTAGCTGCCGGGCAAGCAAGCACCTGCAATGCATATTCTGCCAATTCTGGCCAGGTGTCTAATTTTGATGCCCAGTAATCAAATGGGAATGACGGTTGAGGGAGAACATCGATAAGGGATGAAAAATAGTTTGTAACCATACTGGACAAATGTTGTCTCCTGTCACTTTGAATTGATGCTGCAGTACCTGTCCTGTCTGCGGTCATAGCAAAATCACTCCACAACCTGGTCAGAAAACCCCTCTGGCCAACGCCACTTCTGATTTCTGCCCCTCTAACTCCTCTGGTCTGCTGGCCCCTGCAGCTCATGTGAGAACGATCACGGGCGCTGTGTGCAGGGAATGCCAGAAGCAAACGGTCAACAAGAGTTGATTGTTTGGTTGCTAATATTAGTTCCAAGTTCTCATGTGGCATTATATTTTGCAATTTGCCTTTATAGCGAGGATCAAGGAGGCAGGCCAACCAGTAATCGTCATCGTTCATCATTTTAGTTATGCGTGTGTCCCTTTTGAGGATACGTAAGGCATAATCCGCCATGTGGGCCAAAGTTCCATTTCTCAAATCTGCGGTTGTGCTTGGTTGAGGGGCAGTTTCAGGCAAATCCACGTCACTTGTGTCCCTCCAAAAACCAGAACCCGGCCTTGCCGCGCCACCAATTTCCAGTGGCCCCGGAAAAGCTTCCTCATTAAAAATATAATCATCCCCATCATCCTCCTCGTCCTCCTCCTCCTCTTCGCCCGCTAACTCGTCCTGTACACTGCCCTGGCCAGACAATGGCTGACTGTCATCAAAGCTTTCCTCTTCTTCAGCTGCAGACGCCTGATCCTTTATGTGCGTCAAACTTTGCATCAGCAGACGCATTAGGGGGATGCTCATGCTTATTATGGCGTTGTCTGCACTAACCAGCCGTGTGCATTCCTCAAAACACTGAAGGACTTGACACATGTCTTGAATCTTCGACCACTGCACACCTGACAACTCCATGTCTGCCATCCTACTGCCTGCCCGTGTATGTGTATCCTCCCACAAAAACATAACAGCCCGCCTCTGTTCACACAGTCTCTGAAGCATGTGCAGTGTTGAGTTCCACCTTGTTGCAACGTCTATGATTAGGCGATGCTGTGGAAGGTTCAAAGAACGCTGATAGGTCTGCATACGGGTGGAGTGTACGGGCGAACGGCGGATATGTGAGCAAAGTCCACGCACTTTGAGGAGCAGGTCGGATAACCCCGGATAACTTTTCAGGAAGCACTGCACCACCAGGTTTAAGGTGTGAGCCAGGCAAGGAATGTGTTTCAGTTGGGAAAGGGAGATGGCAGCCATGAAATTCCTTCCGTTATTACTCACTACCTTGCCTGCCTCAAGATCTACAGTGCCCAGACACGACTGCGTTTCTTTCTGCAAGAACTCGGACAGAACTTCCGCGGTGTGTCTGTTGTCGCCCAAACACTTCATAGCCAATACAGCCTGCTGACGTTTGCCAGTAGCTGCCCCATAATGGGAGACCTGGTGTGCAACAGTGGCAGCTGCGGATGGAGTGGTTGTGCGACTGCGGTCTGTGGACGAGCTCTCGCTTCTGCAGGAGGACGAAGAGGAGGAGGAGGGGGTGCGAACGGCTACAGCCAACTGTTTCCTAGACCGTGGGCTAGGCAGAACTGTCCCAAACTTGCTGTCCCCTGTGGACCCTGCATCCACAACATTCACCCAGTGTGCCGTGATGGACACGTAACGTCCCTGGCCATGCCTACTGGTCCATGCATCTTTTGTCAGGTGCACCTTTGTGCTCACAGATTGCCTGAGTGCATGGACGATGCGCTCTTTAACATGCTGGTGGAGGGCTGGGATGGCTTTTCTGGAAAAAAAAGTGTCGACTGGGTAGCTCGTAGCGTGGTACAGCGTAGTCCATCAGGGCTTTGAAAGCTTCGCTTTCAACTAACCGGTAGGGCATCATCTCTAACGAGATTAGTCTAGCTATGTGGGCGTTCAAACCCTGTGTACGCGGATGCGAGGCTAAGTACTTCCTTTTTCTAACCATAGTCTCATGTAGGGTGAGCTGGACTGGAGAGCTGGAGATCGTGGAACTAGCGGGGGTGCCGGTGGACATGGCAGACTGAGAGACGGCGGGAGATGGTATTGTTGCCGCCGGTGCCCTAGATGCAGTGTTTCCTACTACGAAACTGGTGATTCCCTGACCCTGACTGCTTTGGCCTGGCAAAGAAACCTGCACAGATACTGCAGGTGGTGCAGAAAATGGTGGCCCTACACTGCCGGAAGGGATGTTGCGTTGATGACTAGCTTCATTGGCCGAGGGTGCTACAACCTTAAGGGACGTTTGGTAGTTAGTCCAAGCTTGCAAATGCATGGTGGTTAAATGTCTATGCATGCAACTTGTATTGAGACTTTTCAGATTCTGTCCTCTGCTTAAGGTAGTTGAACATTTTTGACAGATGACTTTGCGCTGATCAATTGGATGTTGTTTAAAAAAATGCCAGACTGCACTCTTTCTAGCATCAGATACCTTTTCAGGCATTGCAGACTGAGCTTTAACCGGATGGCCACGCTGTCCTCCAACAGGTTTTGGCTTTGCCACGCGTTTTGGGCAAGATACGGGCCCGGCAGATGGAACCTGTTGCGATGTTGATGCCTGCTGCGGCCCCTCCTCCTCCGCTTCAGAACTGCTGCCGCCTGCACCCTGTTCCCCCAATGGCTGCCAATCGGGGTCAAGAACTGGGTCATCTATTACCTCTTCTTGTAGCTCGTGTGCAACTTCGTCTGTGTCACCGTGTCGGTCGGTGGTATAGCGTTCGTGATGGGGCAACATAGTCTCATCAGGGTCTGATTCTTGATCAGCACCCTGCGAGGGCAATGTTGTGGTCTGAGTCAAAGGACCAGCATAGTAGTCTGGCTGTGGCTGTGCATCAGTGCACTCCATGTCAGATTCAACTTGTAATGGGCATGGACTGTTAACTGCTTCACTTTCTAAGCCAGGGACGGTATGTGTAAAGAGCTCCATGGAGTAACCCGTTGTGTCGCCTGCTGCATTCTTCTCTGTTGTTGTTTTTGCTGAAGAGGACAAGGAAGCGACTTGTCCCTGACCGTGAACATCCACTAACGACGCGCTGCTTTGACATTTACCAGTTTCACGAGAGGAGGCAAAAGAGCTAGAGGCTGAGTCAGCAAGATAAGCCAAAACTTGCTCTTGCTGCTCCGGCTTTAAAAGCGGTTTTCCTACTCCCAGAAAAGGGAGCGTTCGAGGCCTTGTGTAGCCAGATGACGAACCTGGCTCCACAGCTCCAGACTTAGGTGCAATATTTTTTTTCCCACGACCAGCTGATGCTCCACCACTACCACTACCCTCATTACCAGCTGACAATGAACGCCCCCGGCCACGACCTCTTCCACCAGACTTCCTCATTGTTTTAAAAACGTAAACAAACTAACGGTATTTGTTGCTGTCACACAAATTACACGGTGAGCTATAACTTCAGTATAACAATGTTACACACTCTGTTGTTGGTGGCAACAAATGAGAGAGATGCCACACACGCAGGACTGTCACTGAAGCACAAATGTAAATATTAATCTCCCACTGTTTTTTTTTTTTTTTTTTTCAGGGAGACTTTAGGAAAAAAAAAATAATAGAATAAAATGATTTTTTCAGGAAGAATTTAGAAACCAAATAAAATAAAATGATTTTTTCAGGGAGAATTTAGAAAACAAATAAAACAAAAAAAGGCTTTCTGTGGCCCACTGAGTGAGAGATGACGCACACAGGAGTCAGGAGTGGCACACAAGCCCAGAGGCCAATATTTATCTCCCACTGATTGATGTAGTGATTTTTTCAGGTAGATTTTGGAACCCAAATCAAGCTAAAAAAAATAATAGGCTTTCTATGGCCCACAATTGGAGAGAGAGAGAGAGATGGCACACCCAGGAGTCAAGACTGGCACACAAGCAGAAAGGGCAATATTAATCTCCCACTGATTTGTTTTTGTTTGTTTTTTCAGGGAGACTTTAGGAAAAAAAATAATAGAATAAAATGATTTTTTCAGGAAGAATTTAGAAACCAAATAAAATAAAATGATTTTTTCAGGGAGAATTTAGAAAACAAATAAAACAAAAAAAGGCTTTCTATGGCCCACTGAGTGAGAGATGACGCACACAGGAGTCAGGATTGGCACACAAGCCCAGAGGCCAATATTTATCTCCCACTGATTGATGTAGTGATTTTTTCAGGTAGATTTTGGAACCCAAATCAAGCTAAAAAAATAATAGGCTTTCTATGGCCCACAATTGGAGAGAGAGAGAGAGAGATGGCACACCCAGGAGTCAAGACTGGAACACAAGCAGAAAGGGCAATATTAATCTCCCACTGATTTGTTTTTGTTTGTTTTTTCAGGGAGACTTTAGGAAAAAAAATAATAGAATAAAATGATTTTTTCAGGAAGAATTTAGAAACCAAATAAAATAAAATGATTTTTTCAGGGAGAATTTAGAAAACAAATAAAACAAAAAAAAGGCTTTCTATGGCCCACTGAGTGAGAGATGACGCACACAGGAGTCAGGAGTGGCACACAAGCCCAGAGGCCAATATTTATCTCCCACTGATTGATGTAGTGATTTTTTCAGGTAGATTTTGGAACCCAAATCAAGCTAAAAAAATAATAGGCTTTCTATGGCCCACAATTGGAGAGAGAGAGAGAGATGGCACACCCAGGAGTCAAGACTGGCACACAAGCAGAAAGGGCAATATTAATCTCCCACTGATTTGTTGTTTTTTTTTTCAGGGAGACTTTAGGAAAAAAAATAATAGAATAAAATGATTTTTTCAGGAAGAATTTAGAAACCAAATAAAATTAAAAGATTTTTTTCAGGGAGAATTTAGAAAACAAATAAAACAAAAAAAGGCTTTCTATGGCCCACTGAGTGAGAGATGACGCACACAGGAGTCAGGAGTGGCACACAAGCACAGAGGCCAATATTTATCTCCCACTGATTGATGTAGTGATTTTTTTCAGGTAGATTTTGGAACCCAAATCAAGCTAAAAAAATAATAGGCTTTCTATGGCCCACAATTGGAGAGAGAGAGATGGCACACCCAGGAGTCAAGACTGGCACACAAGCAGAAAGGGCAATATTAATCTCCCACTGATTTGTTTTTTTTTTTTTTTTCAGGGAGACTTTAGGAAAAAAAATAATAGAATAAAATGATTTTTTCAGGAAGAATTTAGAAACCAAATAAAATAAAATGATTTTTTCAGGGAGAATTTAGAAAACAAATAAAACAAAAAAAGGCTTTCTATGGCCCACTGAGTGAGGGATGACGCACACAGGAGTCAGGAGTGGCACACAAGCCCAGAGGCCAATATTTATCTCCCACTGATTGATGTAGTGATTTTTTCAGGTAGATTTTGGAACCCAAATCAAGCTAAAAAAATAATAGGCTTTCTATGGCCCACAATTGGAGAGAGAGAGAGAGATGGCACACCCAGGAGTCAAGACTGGCACACAAGCAGAAAGGGCAATATTAATCTCCCACTGATTGATTTATTGATTTTTTCAGGTAGAATTTAGAACCCAAATAAAGCAAAAAAAAAAAAAAAGGGCTTTCTATGGCCCACTGAGTGAGTGATACAGGAGTCAGGAGTGGCACACAAGCCCTGAGGCCAATATTTTTCTCCCACTGATTGATGTAGTGATTTTTTCAGGTACATTTTAGAACCCAAATCAAGCAAAAAAATAAATAGGCTTTCTTTGGCCCACTATTTGTGAGAGAGATGGCACGCTCAGGACTGGCACACAAGCCCAGAGGCCAATATTAATCTCCCACTTTTTTTTTTTGTTCCAGGGAAAATTTATAAACCAAATAAAAAAAATAATAAATAGGCTTTCTATGGCCCACTATCTGAGAGAGAGAGATGGCACGCTTAGGACTGGCACACAAGCCCAAAGGCCAATATTAATCTCCCACTGATTGATTTATTGATTTTTTCAGGTAGAATTTAGAACCCAAATAAAGCAAAAAAAATAAAAAAATGGGCTTTCTATGGCCCACTGAGTGAGTGATGATGCACACAGGAGTCAGGAGTGGCACACAAGCCCTGAGGCCAATATTTTTCTCCCACTGATTGATGTAGTGATTTTTTCAGGTAGATTTTAGAACCAAAATCAAGCAAAAAAATAAATAGGCTTTCTATGGCCCACTGACTGAGAGATGGCACACACAGGAGTCAAGAGTGGCACACAAGCCCTGAGGCCAATATTTTTCTCCCACTGATTGATGTAGTGATTTTTTCAGGTACATTTTAGAACCCAAATCAAGCAAAAAAATAAATAGGCTTTCTATGGCCCACTATTTGTGAGAGAGATGACACGCTCAGGACTGGCACACAAGCCCAGAGGCCAATATTAATCTCCCACTTTTTTTTTTTTTGTTCCAGGGAAAATTTATAAACCCAATAAAAAAAATAATAAATAGGCTTTCTATGGCCCACTATCTGAGAGAGAGAGATGGCACGCTTAGGACTGGCACACAAGCCCAAAGGCCAATATTAATCTCCCACTGATTGATTTATTGATTTTTTCAGGTAGAATTTAGAACCCAAATAAAGCAAAAAAAAAAAAAAAAAGGGCTTTCTATGGCCCACTGAGTGAGTGATGATGCACACAGGAGTCAGGAGTAGCACACAAGCCCTGAGGCCAATATTTTTCTCCCACTGATTGATGTAGTGATTATTTCAGGTAGATGTTATAACCCAAATCAAGCAAAAAAATTAATAGGCTTTCTATGGCCCACTGACTGAGAGATGGCACACACAGGGATGGCACTCTAGCAGAAATGTCAATCTTAATCTCCCACAAAAAAAACAAAAAAAAAACAGGGAGTGTCCTTCAATTACTATCTCCCTGCAGTAATCTCAGCCAGGTATGGCAGGCAGCAATAAGGAGTGGACTGATGCACAAATTAAATAAAAAGTGTGTACAAACAAAAAAGATAGCTGTGCAGAAAGGAAGGAACAAGAGGATTTGTGCTTTGAAAAAAGCAGTTGGTTTGCACAGCGGCGTACACACAGCAATGCAGCTATCAGGGAGCCTTCTAGGGCAGCCCAATGAGCTACAGCGCTGAGGGGAAAAAAAAAAAATGTAGCTTCCACTGTCCCTGCACACCGAAGGTGGTGTTGGGCAGTGGAAATCGCTACAGCACAAGCGGTTTGGTGGTTAATGGACCCTGCCTAACGCTATCCCTGCTTCTGACGAAGCGGCAGCAACCTCTCCCTAAGCTCAGATCAGCAGCAGTAAGATGGCGGTCGGCGGGAACGCCCCTTTATAGCCCCTGTGACGCCGCAGACAGCAAGCCAATCACTGCAATGCCCTTCTCTAAGATGGTGGGGACCAGGACCTATGTCATCACGCTGCCCACACTCTGCGTTTACCTTCATTGGCTGAGAAATGGCGCTTTTCGCGTCATTGAAACGCGACTTTGGCGCGAAAGTCGCGTACCGCATGGCCGACCCCGCACAGGGGTCGGATCGGGTTTCATGAAACCCGACTTTGCCAAAAGTCGGCGACTTTTGAAAATGAACGACCCGTTTCGCTCAACCCTAGTGTGAACAGGTGCTGAACCTAGAGTCGCCAACTCGTATATAGCTAAGTAAATAAGGCAGCACACTGTAGCGCTAAAACATGCAAACTTGAAAACACGAAATTTGAACTGCATTACTGCGCTAGAAATATGAAAAATGAGAGATGCTGTAAAGAGGCTACCAGGTACACATAAAAATTGGCCATTTTTATGCGCTAAAAGCTCTCATTTTTCATATTTCTAGTGCAGTAATGCAGTTCAAATTTCGTGTTTTCAAGTTTGCATGTTTTAGCGCTACAGTATGCTGCCTTATTTACTTAGCTATATACGAGTTGGCGACTCTAGGTTCAGCACCTGTTCACACTGAGTCTATGTTTGGATGTGCAGGTCAGGTTTTTGAAATGTATTCTCTAGCCTTCTGATCGTGCACTCCGCCTTCTAGCTTCAGGTGTTTTAATTACAGCAGGTCCAATACCCCTCCACTGAGAGAGAGAATTTTAGTCTAAGAAGAGGTTTCACATGCACCCATTCAGATGGAGACGTTTATTCTCAGCAAGGTAAGGCAAGCGTAGGACCTGGTATAAGAGAGATGCCATAAAGAGGCTACCAGGTACACATAAAAATTGGCTATTTTTATGCGCTAAAAGCTCTCATTTTTCATATTTCTAGTGCAGTAATGCAGTTCAAATTTCGTGTTTTCAAGTTTGCATGTTTTAGCACTACAGTGTGCTGCCTTATTTACTTAGCTATATACGAGTTGGCGACTCTAGGTTCAGCACCTGTTCACACTGAGTCTATGTTTGGATGTGCAGGTCAGGTTTTTGAAATTAAAAAAAATTAATTCCTGCTATTCCATTTGATTGGCCTAAACTTCTATGCTTTCAATGTCTCCTCCACCTCCCCCAATACATTCTACATTATTCTTAGGTATTTTACTTCATGTTGAATTAACCTACAAGGAAAGAAAGGGTTCATTTTAATTCCGATATTTTTGTCCTATTGACTTGCATTGGTATCGGGTATCTGTATCGGCGATATCCGATATTTTTTGAATATCGGCCGATCCAATCTGATACTGATACTTATGGATATCGGAAGGTATCGCTCAACACTAGTGGTCCCTAAAAAAATAGCAAAATGTTCAAAATTTTCCCCATATTTCGGATTTTTTCCACAATTAAATGTAAGTCATATCAAAGAAATTTTACCACTATCATGAAGTAAAATATGTCACAAAAAACAGTGTCAGAATCAGTGGGATCCATTGAACCATTCTAGAGTTATGACCTCATAAAGTCACAGTGGTCAGAATTGGCCTGGTCAGGAAGGTGCAAACAGGCTATGGGGTGAAACCTGGTTTAATAACATGAGAATATCCCTTTAATAATTGTTTCTAAAACTTAAATTAAGGCTAGTCATGTCAACTTTTGAGCAGAGAAAGTAAAAAATTTATTTTAATCTACTGTTACCTCTTATGGTATAATGTTTTTTCTGGCATGTTATGTCACTTTACATCTGCAGGTTTTAATTTTATTTGAGTTAGTTAATAAAGCTAAAAACTGGAAGGTCACAGGCACTGATCAATGGAAAAGATTTTTACGAACTCATTGACGCTGTTGTAATATTTTTCAGACAGTATCAGATGATGAGATGGTTTGATAAAGGCAGTATTGATCTATGTCATTGGTTATTATAATTCTACATTTGTAGTACATGTGTAATAAAGGTGTCATCATAATCCTAGTTTATGGTGTACATAGAAGAAGAGGGCCTCAAAGCAAAGAACCACTGCGTAAAACTACTATACGGAATTCCAAGCGACCAGTGACAGGTGATTGATGTGGTAAAGTTTATTTGCAATAACTGATTTTTTTTAACATCTGAAATTTTTTTTTGTCTTCAAACCAAAACATCACTACATGGGCCATGTCTGTCTGGCTTCTGTTTATCTGGCATATTACTTTTCGCTTATTAATTATTTCTCTGTATTACAGGTTGAGCACCAAAGGGTAAAATTAAATAATAGGAACTTAAATATCATATATTACCTGATCATTTCTTTTACAAGAGAAAGCAAGAACCTGACTCTTGCTACATTGCAAACACATTTTTTCATAATTATATTCATGACATATATGAATATATTTTACACTTGTATTATATTTTACTGGCAACCTACAAACCAAAGGCACTTTTAAAACTAGGCCGAATATATTTGAAGTACCCAAAGAATAAAAAAGCAGCTTCAAATAATGGTAAAGGGTGTGAAAATGGTCACATACAGGAAGTGAAGAAAATCTCACATTTTTTATTGCTAAATACATAAAGTATAGACTATTTAGATTAAATCCTAATCACTTTAGTAAGCAAATAATCCATGGAGTTCACTGAATCAGTGTAATGAAAGCATTGTCAGCCATGGTTAATTTGGGGTAATCTCTTTTTGCCTTCTAGGTCTGAACTGCTTTGCTGAATGAAGAATTGGAAAAACATATGACAGCACGGGCGATATAAATTAAGCTTTTGTGCACAAACATCATTATTCCTGACAGCAGAAACTAACACTCATTTACTAAATAGTATAATTTAGGACGCTTTATTTATTAGTGTAATTTAAACACTCCTTAGCAGACAAGTCACCACCCGAAAAGGATGAAATATATATAAATATATAACATGGATGCTTCATAATTGCTTCTTTACACACAGTCACTTTTGTAAATCTTGTATAGAAGTTTATTACTCTAAACGAAACATACGGTACATAGATCCAGAAAAGAATACAAAAGAAGTAAGGTCCTGACATTCAAATAATACCAATAAGTTAGTTACATCATTTAGAACTAAAGAATAAGAAAGTATATCACATAGTGTATTTGTCAATTATGTCAACCAACCAATATTAACAAATGTAAAACAGGAAAGAGGCAAGAAAAATGGTTTAAACCCTTTCCTGATGTCTGATATTATAGTATGTCACACATTGGTTCTCCATGTGTGGATCCGTCTCATGAGCTGAGGATCTTATAACAGCAGCAATCACAGTTTAATCTACTTGTTGCTGTTTTAACCATTTATATGCTGCAGTCAATAACTGACAGCGGAATTCAAATAGTGCGATAGTCAGTGCTATGTAATGGTTCCCATATCCACCCCCCCCCCCCCCAGCCACCCACCGCCTGACGGCTGACATGTTATTCTCTTGTGACATCCAGCATGTGGTTGGGCTTTTTAAGAAAATATCATTTTAACGTGGAAAAAAATGTTGGTATCTTCTGATAAAGTAAGAAAAACCCACAATGGTCACTGAAATATCTGACAAAAGTCATTTTAAATTTAAATTTACTAAGTATGGAACATTGATTTTGAATTGTGTTTTAACATAAAAGTAAAAAACAAACAAATAAAATAGGCCAGGATGAAAATTATGGTGCCCTTATCTTAATATTTTGTTGCACAACCTTTTGAAACAATCACTGCAAACAAATGATTTCTGTGACTCTCAATAAGACTTTTACACCTGTTCACAGGTATTTTGAGCAAACCGTGACTGTGATGCCATTGGTCGGCAATTGCAAAAGGAGCTGCCAGCAGCACATCTTGATGGTTTTCTGCACAAGTGCATTCAGCATGGCAGAGCATTCCGCATTTAACCATTAACAACCTCACTGATAGCATGACAAGGTGTGTATATGTGTGTATTTCTGCAGGTGGTGCTCATACTTGATATTGAATAAATCAAGATGTTTTGAAAATGTTGTTTCCATTTTTTCATCATTTGCATATAAATAACATGTCTATCAATCCTGTGATTTCCATAATTCCACAGCTTTGATATGTCACATCATCTGCCAGTACAAAATGTAGGAGGCTGTACTGCAAATAGCAAGAGCAGAAGTTTATGCAGCAGCCATCAAGCCAGTAGAAGCAGATGCAGGACACAGTTGATAGTTGTTTATAATTGTAAAAATAAAAATTACTATTAAGTTAAACATTTTATATTTCTATTTCTAAAACAAGCATAAAAAGTCCAACAGAGCAATTTCTTCTTAAACAGGCTGTTGGTTACCAGCAGAGTTAACACCAGCATATCCTTAGCCATATATGTTGAGGTCACTTTGACATTACAAAAGCTGTTTTTCTGTTAAAGAACTTAAAATAACTTGGATACAGTAGTAGGAGACCTCAGAATGTTATACACATCACTTCATAGCAATTGAAGACTTTGGAACACTTTCAATTCTTGTAGAATTGAGTTGGTCTTAACTGAATTTTTCATCCAGATAAGGCAAATCAAACCACCCAAAACAGCAAATTCTTCCATCTCTAGTTTAAGCGCTTGAAGTAATTTTTCTGTCAACTGTAGAATATGCATTAGTCATACTTGTGACAAAGATATAGCCGTGTGGTATAGCTAAAAAATATAAAAAAGTGCATAATAGGGCATTACCCGGGCAATAAATGTTGTACATAGTATGGCATTGCTTCCCTGGCTGGGTTGTGTCAGGCACAACACCTATGCAGATATAGATACCAGCTGCTGCTGCTCCGTATGCTGAAATAAAACCATTGCCTTTTTCCTGATGAAGGACTTTCTTCAACTCTGAAATGCATAAATTAAAACTGCTCTTTGTTCAACACCATCGTCTCCATTGAATACCTTCTTGACCAGCAGCACAGCAGAATTATCTGTATATCCTTTTCGACTTAAAATATAGCCATAGACATTCATGAATTGATTACAGAGGTGGTTTGTGACTTTTTCTGTTGATGTCTAGGGACTTTAGTGAGGAAAATGGCTACTTTGAATAGATAACAAAGAAAGAAAACAACGATCAATAGGCCAAAAAGTTCAAAAATTTCATTATGCTCCTCTGTGATACAATTCGCTGGGTATCTCTTTCTGCCTGATCGTCTGCCCGGTACGCATGCGCGTTGTTCCTTTCTGTGTCTCTCGGTCTTCGGCGTCATATGGAGGTGTGGTCCCGAGTCACATGATAGTGTCTTGGCTCTGCCCACCGCTGACGCTGACGCCGACCAACAGAGTTCGATTTACAACAGCACATGCGTCGATAGCGGTGCGGCATAATCTCCGGCCAATGGAATAGATTTGTTATTTCCATTAAATTCTAACTTCTGTGTTTCTGATGCAGTACTTGCGATATATATATAGATACTTTATCTTGACATTTCGGACCTTTTTACACATAATCCCGATGTTTGGTCGCTATGGTGACACAATATCACTTCAGGGTTTACTCCTATTGGTTCCGGCTTCCTTTTTAATCCGCGCACTTTAGTCTCTGACATGCCCCCTGATGAAGGCTTTGCCGAAACGAGCGTCGGGGTGACGTGGGAGGTGCAGGCAGGTTCCCTCTTGATTCTGGCTGGCGGGTTGTGTAGGTCTTTGTGAATCTTTGGGAGAATGTAGATAACAGGCGTGATCGGATGTTTCTTTGTTAGGAAATCACGTGTTTTGCCATCTAGTATGCCACGTGTCTGGAACTCATCTAATGTAGTTTTGATGGTATTCTGGATGCTAGTTGTGGGGTTATGGGAGAGTTTTTTGTAAGTGGTAGTATCCCCCAGTTGGCGGTACACTTCATTCTTATAATGGAGTTTGTCCATTACCACTATGGCCCCACCCTTGTCTGCCGGCTTAATAATTATGTCCTTCTCTTGTTGTAATAATTTTAAGGCCTGTCTTTCTGATACGGAAAGGTTTGAGGGATAATGGATTAGTCCCCTATCTGTGTCATTACGTAGTTTTTGAAATAACCTATCTACGAAATGAATAAAGGTCTCTAAGGGGTGTGAACCCTTGGGTGGTTGATATGTGCTCCTGTCTCTAAGGCCAAGACTGGCTGCAGTGATACCCACTGGAGGAGACTGTACAGTAGAAGATGTAACCTGATTGTTCTGAGAGAAATGTAATTTTAATCTTAAGGACCTATAGAATTTCTGTAAGTCCATATCCATCTGAAAGGTGTTGTGTTTATAGCTTGGGCAATAAGAAAGGCCTTTTTGTAAGACGCTGTGTTCAGCAACCCCTAAAGATTTGGAAGAAATGTTGACAACTAGTGGTTGTGTACCTGGGATCTGGTCACTCGTGTGAAGTCCATGTTTCTTGGACCTGTTGAGTCCCCGTCTGGTCCTCTTCTTTTCTCTCGTCGCCTCTGCCGGCCTAAAAAACGACCCTGGTATGGGTACCTTCCGGGTTTCTCCGGGTCCGAGTCGGAGGTTGTGTAGTCCACGGAGGAGCGAAAGCCATCCTGTCTGAAGGATTTTCTGGTTGTAGATTTGTCCTGCCACGGTCACAATTAAATCTTCGTAGTCTTCTTCCGTACCCTTATCACCACATCCATGTGTCCTAGTGCATGCGTACACACTCTATACAACAGAGCCCCATGATGTTTTAAGTGGACTCCATTGAAGTTGTTTGTCTTCATCCATATACATGACTGTATTATTCTATGTGATGTACACAATTTTTGTTTTGCTTTTGTTCTTTTGTTTTTGTTATTTTCTGCATTTTGTTTTGTTTTTACATTTGATGTCACTTTCTCTGTATATATTCCCTTATAGTACACTGATGAAGGTCCTGTATCGACCGAAACGTTTGATTACTGTATGTAAATAAACCCCCCGTTTGCATCACAACACTTTGGAGTGTGCTAGTCACTTGCATTGTATACATCAAGGTTTGGGAACCTATGACTGTGCACCTCCCCTTCTAGGCTGTGCTGAGCATTTTCTATACCATAGAACCATTAGGTAAGAGACGCTGTTACGTTTTTTACCATTGCTGCTATTTCTCTCTATATAGTCTTTTTTCACCTTCAGTGTTATCGATGGTCTCTCTATGTGACCAGAACATTATATATATATATATATATATAATGGCATAACCATTATTATTGTGGACAACCTCATTACTATTTTTAGGGATATAAATAGTAATCTGTATTTTGGACACTATGTATATGTAAGAAAATGATTTGTTTCATTTCTGCCTACCGTCCCATGTCCCATTTTCCTGTTTAAGTTGTACATATGTTCTGTGGGAGTACCCACTGACACACCTGTTATTTGTATTTGTGTGAAATAAAGTTTTTTCTATTTTTTCAAAATACTTTTTGGCCTATTGATCGTTGTTTTCTTCCTTTGTTGTATATTGTTATTGCTAACGATTTGGCCTATCACCCTAGTCCGTCACATTATAATAATAATAATTTTTATTTATATAGCGGCAACATATTCCGCAGCACTTTACAATTAAGCGGGGACATGTACAAACAATAAATTCGGTACGAGTTAAGACATTTTAAACAGTGATATTAGGAGTGAGGTTCCTGCTCTCAAGCTTACAATCTACAAGGAAATGGGGGGACACAATAGGTGAAAAGTGCTTGTTATTTCAGGTCTGGCAATTATAATAAATAGGGATTTTCATACAAAGCTGCATGATCCGGTCATCAGCCCGTGTGTTTAAGTGCAATAGCCAAGTGCAGTTAGCATGTGTATGGAGGGTGTGGAGACAGATGAATAGTAGGGTGCAGATTCAGAGTAATATTTGGAAGGAGGGAACAGGGCAAAGTTAGTTTACTGAGTAGTTGATGTGGTAGGCTTGTTTGAAGAGATGGGTTTTCAAAGCGCGCTTGAATAGGTCGGGGCTAGGTATCAGTCTGATCGTCTGGGGAAGTGCGTTCCAGAGAGCTGGCACAGCACAAGTGAAGTCTTGGAGATGGAGGTGTGAGGTTTGGATTACAGGGGATGTTAGTCTTAGGTCATTTGTAGAACGGAGGGCACGTGTAGGGTGATAGACAGAAATGAGAGAGGAGATATAAGGTGGTGCAGAACTGTGGGTGAGAGAGCTGAGTTTATACTGGACCCTGTAGCGAATGCGTAGGCAGTGTAATGACTGGCACAAGATGGAAATGCATGCAGAGGAGCTGCAGAGACACCATCACGTGTTTCTCAATGCAGGCAGTGAATAGCCAGGCCTTTCCCCGGGAAGGAACAACCAAGGGAAGGGCAGCATCCAATAAAGGAAAACATCCAATAAAGGAAAACCACCTATGCCAAGCATGGTATCCATCCACAGACAGCTGTTTCGGGGTTTTTGCCCCTCATCAGTGTGGAGTAGGAAACTGGCTATCAGGAGCAGTGCCTAGTAGAAAGTCTATAAAGGCATGAATGATTGACCTCGTGGAGACCAAAACATCCAACACCGTGGAGACACCATCACGTGTTTCTCAACGCAGTGATCCAGAACACTGCCCCCAAATATGCAAATGCATGTAGAGGAGCTGCGGAGACACCATCACGTGTTTCTCAACGCAGGCAGTGAATAGCCAGGAAGGAAGGAGGGAACAGGGCAAAGTTAGTTTACTGAGTAGTTGATGTGGTAGGCTTGTTTAAAGAGATGGGTTTTCAAAGCGCGCTTGAATAGGTCCGGGTTAGGTATCAGTCTGATTGTCTGGGGAAGTGCGTTCCAGAGAGCTGGCGCAGCATGAGTGAAGTCTTGGAGATGGAGGTGTGAGGTTCGGATTACAGGGGATGTTAGTCTTAGGTCATTTGTAGAATGGAGGGCACGTGTAGGGTGATAGACAGAAATGAGAGAGGAGATATAAGGCGGTGCAGAACTGTGGAGAGCCTTGTGGGTGAGAGAGATGAGTTTATACTGGACCCTGTAGCGAATGCGTAGGCAGTGTAATGACTGGAACAAGATGGAGGCATCGGTGAAGCGGCTGCACAGAAATATGACTCTGGCTGCAGCATTCAAGATGGATTGGAGAGGAGAAAGTTGGGGTCAAGAATTTGGCATTAGTATGCGTAGTTCTATGAATATTAGTATCCTTGTGATCTGTTACCTAAAATGCTACAAATGTGTCTGAGATATTTGCTCACTTTGAATAGATGAATGACTGTTAGCTGTCGCTCATTATTCTGATAGGTGAAGATCACAGGGTTGGATTCCTCACCAACCTGTCAGACATTTAAGGTATGTCCACAGGATGCTTAATATCTTAGGTGGGAATCCGTCTATAAGGATCATGGCAGTGAGATGGCATTTCCGTTTCCTGAAAATAGTATAGGTAGACTTATCTTGTGGATTTTAATACATTTATTATTTAGTCATTAATTATTGTCTTCTGTGTGTCATTTACAGAATGACTAAAACGGAAAAAATGACAGACCGTGCCCTAGGGTTCACCAGACTGCTAACCTATTTATCTATTTTGTACTGCATCTTGTTTTCTCTACATGTAATCTGAGGATGTATACTATATAGTCTTAAACTATGAAGAAGTGTTTGCTTCGGTGCATTCAGGTCCAGTTTGGTGACATTAACTATTATATAAACTATGCTTGTTAGGGTAAGAATGTTCAACTTGTGCAACATGAAGTTTAAAGTTCAGTAGCTCTGACTAACTTCCTTAGCAAACCAATGTGGAGCGCTGCATGCTCAGTACCACCCACTGATAATATTACTTACATAGCCTTTGGGTGCTTTCTTTACTCTGGATTAGATAACTTCAATGTGTATGTATAAGTACTAGTGAGTAATAGAAAACAATATATTGCTCATTGTGAAGTTTGTTATGCTGCTGCCAATACATCGAAGATATCAGGCCAAGATTAGCAAGACAAACAAATTATTCAGCATGCACATGCATGAGACACACACTAGAAGTTACCTTTGTTTCACAAACATTTATCCTGCAATACTCCGCAATCTCCGTCAGAACCCAGCAAATTAGCACAAAGGCTATGTGCTGTGGATTAATGAAAGCACATTGCTTACCATGTGCAAGTTCATGGTGTTCAGAGGAATCTCAAATACTTGTTTCACCTAAAATGTATTTCTAGTCAATCTAAAGAAATCAAACATTCAAGCTTGCCACGCATTAAATGGCTGCCAGCCAGATGATGCTTGTCACGGGGCTACCGTGACAGAGAGGTCCCAGAGAACCGCAATGCTCTGGGCCTCATTCACACACGATGAACAAAAGCTCTTCTCCTGAATTCTGACCTGGCTGTCTTGTGCCAGCAGGGCAGGAGTTAAACCTTGTTACTGAAGTTACTGAGAGCTTGGTCTCTCAGCTGATTTGGTTTTTGTAATCTCCGCTCCTATATAGACTCAGCTTTGACTACAACTGTTGTCAGTGATCAGTTCTGCTGCCTGGCTTGAAGTGGGATGGAACGTGGTATTAGGAGCTTGGAGGTTTATTTACAGAGATTGGTGTCTGCTGTTTTGGTTGCATGTTAAACCTGTTTTCCTCCCTAGTTTTTTCCTTCTCTTCTCTTCTCTGTGTTTCCACTGTGGTTGTGTGAGCATTTGGTGAGTTTGAGATTTTAGTTACCTTGTCTGCATACCCTGTTTAATTGTCGTATTTATACACTGGTGCAGTCCACCTCCCTTGGGGGGGAGAGGGGGCCACTGATAGGGCCTGCACAGGAGACAGGGATACGCTGGTGGCTCAGGCCTCCTAACGATTATAGGTACCCCTGAGATAAGGGAAAGTCAGGGCCCCATTATAGTGGCAGGGACAGGTGCGGGTCCCAGTACGCTGTCCTGCCCCTACATCACCCACCAGGCGGACGCGCTTTCACACAACTCCACCAGAGCTGCCCTATGGGAACTCGGCTCTTTCTCCTCTCCTCTACCTCTTTGGCATAAGTGAGGTTTTGATAAAGACCCGCTGGGGTCGAAACGTTACCCGAATTGAATAGTCCGCCACCCATTTACCTCCTAAAAAAGCACCTGGCGATGTTTATTGTATATGTTAATAAAGAAACTACACAGTTTGCTGAACTTTCAACCATTTGAGTGCGGCTGATTTTTCCTATACTTGAACTATTTTGTTCATGCCTGCACCAACCCAGTGACAGTGTGCAGGCGTGTAATACGGAGGACAGAGAATGAACTTCAATCCAATATTGCGGCCAGCATGCAGCCAGCGGGTAAGGAAAGGATGAATCAAACACCTGAAAACTCTGCCCATATGACCAAAAACCGGTCCCGCTAAAATCAGGTGACAGGTTCCCTTTAAGGGTAACATTTCTCCTTCAGGAAAGCATAAAGCTGATTAATGGAGACTTATAGACCAGTCAATCTGGAGCATTTTTATTGGAACATTTTGCTAATTTACCGCTTTACTTAGGACTCTAACAGACAAACTGAACGTGCCATTAAATATATTGATAATGCAAAATACAAAAAATAAATAAAATTTTTTTGATGTAAATAACATGTCATTTTCTCATAATACCTTCTATGAAACTGCTCATAGATGTGAGAAAAATTGTGGCAAAAAATGACCATATTCTTTTGTTCAAACAACTGAGAAAACAAAAAATTTGAGCCCACGGATTAGCTTTCTTATATCATACAGTTAAATATGCCAAATATCTTTACATACTTTTTTGGAGGTACTAGCCAAAAGTAGAGTAAAAGTACCAATTAGTAGTTTTTATTCGTCACATTAAATCTCATGGTCATGACCAGCTTAGTACAGGGTACACCTGAAATATTGCAGACTGCATTATCTTATCTTGGAGCTAATTACAGTTATATATTGATGGTTGTTTCAGTTTATGAAAGTCAATACCATTTGGCCTATATTTGACAAATGTTCATTGCAATCTAGCATCTGCTAAAGTCTGAAATAATTTTTTATTATTTTTCCAGTTGCTGTGTGCCAACCAGTAAAAAAGAACAAAGAAACAAACAACCAAAACAAAAACACTTAGCTATCACATCAAGCACAATAATGATACAAATACATATTTTTATTTCTTAATTCACCATCTTGCTCTGTCTCTCTATTGAACATTATATTATATTATAACATTTATTGTAACATTGACGTATTTGCTCACCTTTGTTTGCAATTACAGAGGTCAGGAATTTCCTGCAGTTCCTCACCAAGTTCGTGCATACTTCAGCAAGGATTTTGGCCCACTCCTTCATACTGATCTTCTCCAGAGCTTTCAATTTTCAAGGCTGTCTCTGGGCAACAGTGAGTTTCAGCTACCTCCAAAGATTTTCTTTTGGGAATAGGTCTGGACACTTGCTAGGCCACTCTATGACCTTGAAATCCTTCTTATAGAGCCAATCCTTAGTTGTCCTGACTGTATGTTTCTGGTTATTGTCATGCTGAAAGACCGAGCCATGACCCATAGTCAATGATCTAACTGAGGAGGTTATTGTCCATAATCTCCTGATACATTACCCCATCCATCCTCCCTTCAATATAGTGCAGTCACCCTCACCTCTTTGCAGAAAAGCACCCCCAATGTATGATGTTATCCCCCTTATGCTCATGTGGGGACGGTGTTCATGGGTTTGTACTCCAAAGAATAGCGAGTGTAGTTGACGCCAAAAAAATCTATTTTGGTCTCATCTGACCACATGATATTTTCCCATGCCTCCTCTAGATCATCCAGATGGTCATTGCAAACTTCAATCAGGCCTGGACATCTGCTTGCGTGAGTAACGTGCCCTGCAGGATTTTAATCCATGACAGCGTAGTGTGTTACTAATGGTAATGTTTAAGACTGTGGTTCCCGCTCTCTTCAGGGTCATTGACCATGTCCTCCCATGCAGTTGTGAGCTGATTTCTGATCTTTGCCAGAATCAACCTTACCTCACGAGGCGAAATCTTGCATGGAGCCCCAGACCGAGGAAGAAGGACAATCATTTTGTATTTCTTCCATTTTCTAATAATTGTTGCTTTCTCACCATGCTGCTTGCCTGTTGTCCTTTAGCCCCTGTCAGCCTTGTGCAGGTCTACGATTTTGTCCCTGGTGTTCTTAAACAGCTCTTTGGGCCTGGCCATGGTGGATAGGTTGGAGTGTGATTGAGTGTGTAGACAGGTGCATTTTATTCAGATTACGAGTTCAAACAGGTGCAATTAATACAGGTAATGAGTGCAGAGTGGGAGGGCTTTTTAAAGAAAAACTAACAGATCTGTGAGAGCCAGAATTGGTAGCTGTTCAATTACTTATTTCATGCAAAAAAAAATTCAATTTAATTATTTAAAAATCATACAATGTGATTTTCTGGTATTTATTTTTAGAAACTGTGTCTAACAGTTGAAGTGTACCTACGATAAAAATTGCAGACCTCTCCATTCTTTGTAGATGGGAAAACTTGCAAAATCGGCAGTGTATCATATACTTATTTTCCTCACTGTATATTGGTGAAATAATAGACTGTTTCAGTGTATAGTGGGTGGGGGGGGGTATAGGGGATAGATCTGTGCTGAAATAACGCCGATCTCCATTTTTTTTCTTTCCCACATTTACAGTGGGGCGGTGCAGTCTCTCAGCCTATCAGCAGTGCGCACACACACAGCAATGTGCATGTGATGCACACAAGCATGGGTATGTGTCATTGGCGGTGTATGTCACATGTTCTTGCCCTATAAGAACCAGCCATTTGCCCCGTCGCCACCATTTCCTCACTGCTGCAGCTTAGTGTTAGACGGCACCGCTGCTGCTGTGGGCGCTATACAGTCTAAGAGTGTTTGTTTGGAGCAAATTTTCAGAGAGATAGGTTTAGGGAGTCGGGACTAGTTGTAATATCAGCCCTTTAGGTTACAGCAGTTCATAGCACTGTTTGCCAGGCAGGTCTGTGCCAGTGCTGTGCAAGTGTTTGTCACAGCATTTGGTGTAATCTAGCTCAGCCAATCCTTTTGGGCTAATAGCATTGTCTGATAGTCATCTGAGTAGCCCGCCTGTGAAGCTAGCTACACCGCCTATGTATCTCAATTTTTACTGCATCTAACCTAGTTAATAGTTTTGGGCCTAGGAGCAGTGTCTGCACGTCAGCAGAGTAGCCCGCCTATGAAACTAACTATACCGCCTGTGTATCTCAATTTTTACTGCATCTAATCCAGGTAATAGTTTTGTGCCTAGGAGCAGTGTCTGCACGTCAGCAGAGAACCCCCCTTGTGAAACAAACTATACCGCCTGTGTATCTCAATTTTTACTGCATCTAATCCAGTTAATAGTTTTGGGCCTAGGAGCAGTGTCTGCACGTCAGCAGAGTAGCCCAGCCACCCAACGCCTGTTTACCTAAGTTCTATTTTTAACGGCATCTGGCCCAGGAAATCCTTTTGGGCCTAGTAGAATTTGGTGCTACTCAGCAGCGTACCCCAACCATGAAGCAAGCTACACCGCCTGTTTACCTAACTACTATTTTGTAACGGCATCTAGCCCAGGAAATCCTTTTGGGCCTAGTAGAATTTAGTGCTACTCAGCAGCATACCCCACCCATGAAGCAAGCTACACCTCCTTCTTCCTTTCTCAATCTAACCTCTCGGCTCTGGGGTGTCCACTCTCCCTCCAGCTCTCTACTTCTCACAGGTGGACTACCGCGTGTTTTCACACTGTGGCAAACCTTTTGGGCCCAGGCATAAGAAGTCGTTGAGGTAATGGATAATATGTGCCGCCTTACAAACGTCGATGACGACACATTCGAGGAAGCAACTAAACGCCTCAAATAGTGAGCAGGATATGGAGCACCCCATGGGCAAACAGCGATCTATGTAGTATGCTCCTTCACAGAAGCAGCCCAATGGGAGGACACTAATCGGCGGCACAGGTAGTAACCAGAACGCCCCCTCAATGTCTGTTTTGGCCATTAGGGTGCCCCTTACCAACTTCTTGACCCGCCTGATTGCCTCGTCAAAGGAGGTACGGTACATAGTACTGTACTTGGTTCTGCGTCTATGTTGTCGTTTACTGACCTGCCCCTTGGATATGACAAATGGTGGATTAGTCAGAATGTATTGGGTTCATTTTTTGGCACAACTCCCAACAGGGGTACCACTACGTCTTCTAAGGAAAGTGTTCTAAATGGACCCGCCGCCATTCTACCTAAAGATATTTCTTTTTTATTTTTTTTGTCAAGACGTCTGGGTGTTGGTAGAGTGATTTTAGATTTTTACTCCAGCCTTTCTTGATTTTAGAAGGGCATGACATGCCTATATCTGTGTCTCCTCCTCCTTTTACTCCTCCACCTCTTTTCTTTTCGCATGACTATATGTAGTTGTGACTTTTCCATGTGTTTGTTGTGAATGCTGAGCAGTTTGTCAGCTTTTGGACACCTTTTAAGGTGTTTTCTATGTGTTTGTTTGTATGTGTTTGTGTTTGCCTGCCATTGGTTTCAATGGGGTTCGACGGTGTTCGTCGAACATTCGTCGAACACTTCCCTGTTCGATGAACCGAACCGAACCCGAAAACTAGGGAGGTGGCTCAACACTAGTAAGGAGTGACACAGCTCTTCATGAGCATGCTCCTTCACACCCCTATTCTACCCCAGGTGTCCCCACTTTGTCAGAGCTGGGCAAAAATGGCATGGGCCAAAAGTCTCAACATTTTTGCACAATCTCATATTACTCAAAAATTTGACGCCATTTAAAAGTTTTTTTATGACAAATTTCTGGTGTCAAAGCTGCGATGAATCTGAGCCGTTGTCTTGATAATAACATTTATCTTTGTTTTGTGTATTCAGATTGTATGCAGACCGAAGTATTTGTACGTTACCGGATAACACAAACTCTGTACAGTCAAGTCCTGCAGTCATACCATCTTCTATTTGTCCCTACATCTTGCTAATTTACCTCTTGTGAGTTACCAATAAATAGAATGCAGAAGGAAGACAGTATGGCTTTTGATTTGTTTATTGCCTGTTGTTGAGATGTATATTTTTCGTAACAGAATCAGTAAAAGAAAGCAAAATAATATGACATTTTTGTTCAAGATTGTTTGCAAAGTTCACCATTTCTTTTATTCTACAGGGTGGGGCATGTATATGGATACACCTAAATAAAATGGGAATGGTTGGTTCTGCAAATTCCGCACGCCGATCTGGGTCTTCCTCGCAGCAGCTGGATTTTGTAAGGGTGCCATTTGTGAGTAGCTAATATTCGCCGAAGTGATGTTCGACTGATGACAGATAGGCGTGCTGAATTTGCAGAATGGGCAAAACAAAAATTGGAACAGGACCCTCAGTTTACACAGAACATTATGTTCAGTGATGAGGCAAACTTTTTTGGGTGGACCATTTATATGGATACACTTAAATAACATGGTGTTAAGGACTGGCGGAACGCACCAAGTATAGAAGATATGAAACTAGGTGCGTTCGCAGTCCGAGGTCCACCGTGCAGGTAAAAACCCTGCTGCTAGTAAGACGAACTATATGGTGGTACTATAAGTATACATGCACGGGTTAACTTCACCCTGCGTGAAGGAAGCGATCCTGTTGAGTCACAGGACCGCAGTACCGCACATAGAACGCGAGCAAGATGTCAGCGAGCACAACCCCAACACAGGATTGAAGTACGATTAGACCACTTGCTGGCACAACACCGCAACTGGGTGTGTAAGGAAACTATAAAAATAGTATATAAAGGCATGAGAGTGCATGCAGTGCTGCACTGACGGACGCCACTAACCACCCAGGCTTGGGTAAGGAAAGCGCAGAGGAAGCGCACGGCGCCGTACAGGCGGTCACAGCAACTAGACGCTGTTATGTGTGTAACGTGCTGTTGGATAAGTCGGGCGCTAGATAGCAAACATACACCTTCCGCGAACAGGGAGGGTATTTTAAAGAGCGACTCTCACTCACAACACACACACATATTATCAAGACAATACTAGCGCATGGCCGTGTGGTCATGCGCAGTTTATATAGTTGCAGCACAGGAAACAGCTACAGAAGTTTTGCCCTTTCAGGACCTGCCAAAAGGACCAATGGGATGTGCTGCAGTACCTGAGCATGTGACCCTCGATCTCCAACGGGAGATCTTGCCCTGGGCATGCTCAGTGTGTGCAAATAAGGACTTAGTCCCAGGGAAGTCCGCTCGCCGCAGATCAGTGCAGGGTACAACAGGAGAGCCGGAAAAGGCAGCAGTAACCCTTTGCACAGAATCAGTCCCAGCGAGACGCTGGGAGCGACGCCTCTGCTGAGCAGAGCCCACTGCGGCCGAAGCAGAATGGGAGACCGCAGCAGACACGGATCGAGATTCCCCCTGTGCAGCAGAGGAAACTCGACTCCTAACATTATCCCCCCTCCTAGGGCCCCCCCCTTGGGCCTCGCTACGTTCGAAAGCAGCAATAAGCTGCGGAGCTTGAATGTGCTCAGCAGGCTCCCAGGACCTATCCTCAGGGCCGTAACCCTTCCAGTCCACCCAAAAAAAATTTTTGCCACGTACCACCTTGAACCCCAAGATAGCGTTCACCTCGAAATCGTCCGTAGACGAACCCGATGTCTCGGCAGATGACTCAGAAAACCGGGACATGTATACGGGCTTAAGGAGGGACACAGGAAAGGTGTCGGTGATACCAAGGCGTGGAGGAAGGGCCAGACGGTAGACCACAGGATTAACCTGTTCGAGGACCTTGAAGGGACCCAAGTAGCGAGGAGCAAACTTAGTGGACTCAACTCGCAGCCTGATGTTACGGGCGGAGAGCCACACCAAGTCGCCAGGAGCAAAGGTCGGAGCGGGGCGCCGATGAGCATCGGTGGAGGACCTCATTCTCTCCTTAGAGGCCCGAATGGCATCCTGAGTACGGTCCCAAATATCCCATGCCTCCACAGCCCAGTCTGCCACCCTGGAGTCTGCGGAAGACACGGGCATAGGCACAGGTACCCGTGGATGCTGACCATAGTTGAGGAGGAATGGGGTTTGTCCAGTGGAGTCGGCTACGCTGTTGTTCAGCGCAAACTCTGCCCATGATAGCAAGGATGCCCAGTCATCCTGCCTGGCTGAAACAAAATGTCGCAGGTATGTGACCAAGGTCTGGTTGGCCCTCTCTACCAACCCATTCGTCTCGGGATGATAAGTGGAAGAGAGATTCAACTCAATACTGAGAAGATGACAAAGCTCTCTCCAGAACCGAGACGCAAACTGGGGACCCCGGTCACTGACAATTTTGTCAGGCATACCATGTAGGCGGAAGATGTGTTTAATGAACAACGCTGCCAAGGCCCGTGCAGAAGGTAACCGTGGTAGCGGCACCAAATGCACCATTTTTGAGAAATGATTGGTGATGACCCAAATGATGGTACAGCCGCGAGATTTGGGTAAACCCACGACAAAGTCCATCCCGACCATCTCCCAGGGCCTATCTGCCACCGGCAAGGGATAGAGCAACCCAGCTGGCCTTTGCCGCGGAGATTTATTTTTGGCGCAGGAGACACACGCCAGAATATAATCCCTGACATCCCGGACCATATGCGGCCACCAGTACGTCCTCGCCAGTAGCTCAGATGTCCTCTTTGTCCCAAAGTGTCCACCCACCCTGGACGAATGAGCTCAAGAGAGAACCTCCGGTCGCAAATTAATGGGCACAAAAGTCTTGCCCGGAGGCACAGACTCCAGCGAAACCGGCGCTACGGTTCTCAGGCTCTCAGAAGGGACAATAAGACGAGGCTCCTCTTCCTCCTCTTCAGTTGACATAAGGGAGCGAGAGAGAGCATCAGCACGAATATTCTTCTCCCCGGCGAGAAAATGAAGGGAAAAGTGGAACCGGGAAAAGAACAAGGACCATCTGGCTTGGCGAGAATTTTGCCGCTGGGCTGTTTGCAAGTAGACCAAATTTTTGTGGTCCGTGTAAACTTGGAAGGGAAACCGCGCACCTTCCAGAAGGTGTCTCCACTCTGAAAAGGCCAATTTCATTGCTAGCAACTCCCTATCCCCGATGGAGTAGTTTCTCTCCGCTGGCGTGAAGGTCTTAGAGAAGAAGAAGCATGGATGCTTCCGACCTTGAGCATCCTTTTGATGGAGGACTGCTCCAGCACCAACGGATGAGGCATCCACCTCCATTAGGAATGGCTTATCCACATCGGTACGATGTAAGATGGGAGCGCAAGCAAAGTGGGACTTAATAGAAGTGAAGGCCTTGGAGACCTCTTCCGACCACAATTTGGGATTCGCTCCCTACTTGGTGAGGGCTACCAAGGGAGCTACCAGAGTTGAGAAGTGGGGAATGAACTGGCGGTTATAGTTAATGAACCCCATAAAGCGCTGCACCGCTTTAAGAGAATGGGGCTCTTGCCAGTCCATCACAGCCTGTAGTTTGGCAGGATCCATAGCCAATCCCTGGGCGGAGATGATATAGCCCAGGAACGGTAAAGACTCCTGCTCAAACATACACTTTTCCAACTTAGCATAAAGAGAGTTTGCCCGTAGGAGGTCGAAGACTCTGCCAACATCTCTCCGGTGGGAGTCTATATCTGGAGAAAAGATGAGAATATCATCCAGATAGACTACAACTGAGGTGGAAAGCATATCCCGGAAGATGTCATTGACAAAGTCTTGGAAAACGGCTGGGGCATTACAGAGCCCGAAGGGCATCACCAGATACTCATAGTGCCCATCTCTGGTGTTAAACGCCGTTTTCCCTTCGTCCCCCTCACGGATGCAAATCAGGTTATAAGCACCCCGCAGATCTAATTTAGTAAACAATCTAGCTCCCCGAAGCCTATCGAAGAGCTCGGATATCAAGGGCAAAGGATACTTGTTCTTAACGGTGATAGCGTTAAGACCCCTGTAGTCTATGCATGGACGTAGTTCCCCATTCTTCTTCTGCACGAAGAAGAACCCTGCCCCAGCAGGTGACACTGACTTCCTGATAAACCCTCTTGCCAGATTCTCTTGAATGTACTGAGACATGGCCTCCGTCTCCGGGAGAGATAATGGATAAACTCGACCCCGGGGAGGCTCCGCACCAGGCAAGAGATCGATAGGACAGTCATAGGGGCGATGGGGCGGAAGGGTCTCCGCCGCCTTTTTGGAGAACACGTCTGCATAAGACCAATATTGCTTGGGGAGAGAGGATAGATCTGCGGGTACCTCAGTAGTAGCAACCTGAATGCACTCTCGGTGACACCTACCCCCACATGATTCACCCCATCCCAGAATTCTGCCTGAGGACCACTCGATGTGAGGAGAGTGGTACCGTAGCCAAGGTATCCCCAACAGGACCTCATCAATCCCCTCAGGAATGATGAGCAGAGATATAATCTCCTGATGGGATGGTGACATGGACAGAGTAAAAGGGATGGTCTGATGTGTTATCTGTGCGGGGAGTGTCGACCCATTCACCACTCGTACCGTTACTGGTTGAGGTAGCATAACCAGGGGTATTGCGTGACGTTGGGCGAAAGCAGAAGACATAAAATTGCCCTCCGCCCCAGAATCCACGCAGAGCTCTACCGAGTGGGAGGATGAGCCAAAAGTAATTGTCCCCTTAAAGGACAATTTGGAGGCAAACGTCGCAGTGTCTAGTGCACCTCCACCTACTACCACTAGACGCTGACATTTCCTCGACCGCTGATGACATCTGGTGGCAAGATATCCTGACTGTTGGCATACATGGCAAACCTGGGGTGCACGAGCGGTCTGGGACTTAGATCCCGCTCGTGACACTACCTTAGGTTCATGGGGCTCAGGAGCCTGGACTGGAGATTCCAAAGGTTTGGCGAAGGTGGGAGCCAGCCGAAACCTCTGCCTACACTGGGCTCGCTCTAACCTCCGCTCGTGAAAACGGAGGTCAATACGAGTAGATACTGTTATTAATTCTTCCAGTGTGGCCGGAATCTCCCTAGTGGCCAGGGCGTCCTTAACGTGGTCAGCCAGCCCCCTCCAAAATATAGGGATAAGGGCTTTATCCAACCACTCCAGCTCAGATGCTAGAGTGCGGAAGTGGACGGCAAAAAGGCTGACCATGGACGAGCCCTGAGTCAATGCCAACAGTTGGAGCGCCGTATCATGGGTGACACGAGGTCTTAAAAAGACCTGTTTCAGAGTGCTCAGGAATAACGGAGCACTCTGCATCACATGATCGCCACGCTCCCACAGCGGCGTAGCCCACTGCAACGCCCTGTCCGACAATAAGGATATGATAAAGCCCACCTTAGCCCGCTCTGTAGGGAAACGAGAGGCCAGAAGCTCGAGATGTAATGAGCACTGACTCACGAAACCCCTACAGGACTTACTGTCACCAGAAAATTTCTCTGGTAGTGGGAGGCGAGATAGCGTCGGTACAGGAGCGGCGGTGGACAAGGTAGCTGCAGCCACACTTGCAGCCTGAACAGCGACAGCAGTAACATCCACAGCTAAGGTTGAATGCTCTAGAGCCGCCAACCTTCCCTCCAGCTGCTGGATGTACTGCTGTAAACGCTGATAGTCCATCATTACTAGCCATACCTTGGCGCTAGTATTATGTTAAGGACTGGCAGAACGCACCAAGTATAGAAGATATGAAACTAGGTGCGTTCGCAGTCCGAGGTCCACCGTGCAGGTAAAAACCCTGCTGCTAGTAAGACGAACTATATGGCGGTACTATAAGTATACACGCACGGGTTAACTTCACCCTGCGTGAAGGAAGCGATCCTGTTGAGTCACAGGACTGCGGTACCACACATAGAACGTGAGCAAGATGTCAGCGAACACAACCCCAACACAGGATTGAAGTACAATTAGACCACTTGCTGGCACAACACCGCAACTGGGTGTGTAAGGAAACTATAAAAATAGTATATAAAGGCACGAGAGTGCATGCAGTGCCGCACTGACGGATGCCACTAACCACCCAGGCTTGGGTAAGGAAAGCGCAGAGGAAGCGCACGGCGCCGTACAGGCGGTCACAGCAACTAGACGCTGCTATGTGTGTAACGTGCTGTTGGATAAGTCGGGCGCTAGATAGCAAACATACACCTTCCGCGAACAGTCATCCAATAGGGAGGGTATTTTAAAGAGCGACTCTCACTCACAACACACACACATATTATCAAGACAATACTAGCGCATGGCCGTGCGGTCATGTGCAGTTTATATAGTTGCAGCACAGGAAACAGCTACAGAAGTTTTGCCCTTTCAGGACCTGTGCATCAGAGGAAACTCGACTCCTAACACATGGGAATGGTGACAGTTTTCTTGTGTAGGGTGTCTTGCACTGAAATCTGCTGCATTGACCCGGGTACTGCGTTCACCAGACATCAACACAATTTCTATCCGCTCCTCACATGTTAACCTCGGCGACATGTCAATGGCTGTAAACAAAGAGAAACTTGTAAATAACTCATGAAAGAATCAAGTTACATTAAAACCAAGCACACCATTGTATTTCTTGTGACATTCTCAATAAGATTGATGTGTCACATGACCCTCCTCTCGTTAGAAAAAATGTTGGATCCAAAATGGCTGACTTCAAAATGGCCGCCATGGTCACCACCCATCTTGAAATGTTTCCCCCTCCTATATACTAATGTGCCACAAACATTGAAGTTGATATCACCAACCATTCCCGTTTTATTTAGATGTATCCATATGCATGGCCCATCCTGTAGATGCAGTGGAGCATGACAGATACAACGCCACTCTCTTCTGCAAAAGAAGGTGAGCAGTATGGACGACATTGTGGAGGCACAATGAATGGAACAAGTGACCAACACCTGCCAAACATGCACTCTATTTGGCATTTATGTTTCAATGGAACTTCATTAGCATCCCTCACTTTCTATTGCAGAAGAAATTTGTGCTATACAAATTTTTTAAAGGACAAATACTGTCATGGCCAAAAGTGTTGGCATCCTTGAAATTAATCCAGAAAATGAAGAATTTCTCCCAGAAAATTATTGCAATTAAACATGTTTTGTTATGCACATGTTTATTTCATTTGTGTGTATTAGAAAAAAACAAAAAATAGAAAGAAACGGCAGATTGGACCGCCAAAATGGGTTGGACAAAATTGCTGGCACCTTTCCAAAGTTGTGGGTAAATGACTTTGTTTCAAGCAAGTATTACTTGTCACAGGTGTGGGCAATAGGAAAATCACACCGGCAACCAGATAAAAAAGTGAATAAGTTGACTCAGTCTTTGCAATGTGTGTCTGTGTGTGCCTTACTAAGCATGGAGAACAGAGAGGAGAAGATAACTGTCTGAGGACCTGAGAACAGAATTATTGCATAATATCAACAATCTCAAGGTTATAAGTCCATATCTAGAAATCTTGATGTTCCTTTGTCCACAATGCGCAACATAATCAAGAAGCTTACAATATATACACTGTGGCTAATCTCCCTGAATGTGGACGGCATAGAAAAATTATAACCAAAACAACCTACTTGAAAATATTACTAGTAACGCAAAAATTATAAAACCAAATATTTTATTGAGTAATATAAAGACACCAAAAAACAAAACACAGAAAACCGGAGGAGGCACAAAAAATAATAACTAGAAAAAATAGTACGTTTATGCAAAGACAATTAGCAACAGTATATATAATATATGGTAAGTATTATGTCCTTGCTTACAAGTAATGTGCTCATACAGACATGAGCCACGGTAAGGAGCCACCAATAAAAAGGGGAGTAAATGCTAATAGTGCATACAAGTGTGGTGAATATATTATTCACCCTTAGAGGTAATCTAGGTATAAAGTGCACCATACAAAATGCTTGTGGCAATAACTGTCACTATATAAAGTGCAATACCTATACAGCCCCTATATAACAATCTCTATGAAATACAATTAATTTTAAGTTTCATTGTGCATATAGTGGGCCTTACCGGTGCTCATGTTGGCGTTCCTGTGCCTCTACCCTGCACTCCAACGCGCGTTTCGCAGCACGTTCCTTCTTCAGGCAGAGAAAAATTGATGAAAGGTTACAATGCAGGATAGTCTGGATGATGGATAAGCAGCCCCAATCAAGTTTCAAAGAAATTCAAGCTGTCCTGCAGGTTCAGGGTGCATCAGTTTGAGCAGGAATTATCTGTCGACATTTGAATTAAATGAAATACTATGGCAGGAGACCCAAGAGGACCCCACTGCTGACATGTAGACAAAACAAGATCAACTGCAGTTTGACAAAATGTATGTAAACCAAATTCCTTCTGGAAAAGCAATGTGTGGATAAATGAAACAAGGATAGAGCTTTTTGGTAAAGCACATTGTTCTACTATTTACCAAAAACGGAATGAGACATACAAATAAAAGAACACAGTACCTACAGTAAAATATGATGGAGGTTCAAAAATACTTTGGGGTTGTTTTGCTGCTTCTGGCACTGGATGCAAGGCATCATGAAATCTGAAGTTTACCAAATGATTTAGATTTTGATTCACAATGTAGTACCCAGTGTCAGAAAGCTTGATTTGCATCCTAGGTCATGGGACTTCCAGCAGGAAAATGAGCCAAAACATACTTCAAGAAACACCCAGAAATAGATGGAAACAAAGCACTGGAAAGTTCTGAAGTGGCCATCAATGAATCCTGATCTGAATCCCATTTAACACTTGTGGAGAGATCATAAAATAGCTGTTGGGAGAAGGCACCCTTCAAATATGAGAGACTTGAAGCAGTGGTTCAAAATTCCACTTGAGAGGTGTAAGTAGCTTGTTGATGGTTATAGTAAGCGATTGATAGCAGTTATTTATTCTAAAAGGTGTGCAACTAAATATTAAGTTGAGGGTGCCAACAATTTTGTCCAGCCTATTTTGTGAGTTTTGTGTGAAATGATGTCCAATTTGCCTTTTTTCTCAGTTTTTTTGTTGTTATTCCAATAGACACAAAGGAAATAAACATTAGTGTACCAAAACATGTGTAATAATTACAATAATTTCCTGGGAGAAATACTTAATTTACTGGAACAATTTTAGGATGCCAACACTTTCGGCCATGACCGTCAATGTTAATATGTCACTTCATGAAAAAATTGCTGCTACATACCTAGTTTAGTCTAGCTATAAATGTTTCACTTTGATCCCAAATGGGTTAATTAATAAAACATCAGTCCAGTCTGAAATCTTTATTAAAATACAGAGATATTTTGTCAGCATAGGAGCTCATCAAAATAACGTTTGACTATTCTTTCTGCATAATACATATTCGCAATTTGATGCTCCTGGGCCTAGAATCTTAGTCTTCCTGTGGAGCTCAGACACATGCTGGGGTTCATAGGCAAATTGAAATAACATTTATGATGCTGAGTCACTTCTCAGTGACAAGCCGTGAGCTGGTGAAGTCAAGGAGTCTGGGGTCAAAAGCCAGGAGGGTACATCATAAACAGAGGGGTGCGACAAAGGTGTAGTTAGGTCACAGTCCAGGGTCAGAATTCCAAGAAGGTAGTGGATCAAGACAAACGGAATAGGCAAACGAATAGTCAAAGTCAAATCCAAGGGCGGGCAACAAATATCAGAATATAAGAACTCAGCACAGAGCAAACACACACTACTTAAGCTAAGCTACAACTGGCAATGTTCTATTCATTGCCAGCCAGATAAAAAACCAGCTAATCACCCAGAACGTGTGGCAGCAAGAGGAAACCCCACAGAACTGGCCACATAGGACAGCTGAGCTGTTATTCACAATACTGACAGCCCAGCAAGCCCCTGATCCTATAGGGCTGCTGAGCTGTCACTCACGGTGTCCTTAGGATACTGTGATTGGTGCAATTGTGACAGTATATACTGCAGTATGTAGTGTGACGGATCAAATGATCAGATATTTAAGTATCGTAGGGAGACTAAAAAATAAATAACAATTAAAAATGTAAAGAATAAAAAAAAAAAGTATACTACTGTTTCCATCTTCTAACATAGATTATTTTATTATTTTAGAAACTAAACATATATGATATTTTCGTGTACGAAAAAGTCATATCTATCAAAACTATTTAATCTGCAGGTTAAAATTTTGAACAGAAAAAAAAAGAATTTCAACTTTTTGCTTTTTGACTGTCACATTTCCCTCTAAAAAATAATAAAAAAACAATCAAAATGTTATATATATACACCGAAATGTTATCAATAAAAACGTTGCTCAGTGTGGAAAAATTAAGCTCTCATGTAAAATTGAAAAAAAAACAGAACCATATTTTATTTTTTTTTTCACAGGGCAATGAACACCATAAACACAAAATCCAAAAAATAATGGCAGAATTGAATTTTTTTCACCATTTTACCCCACTTAGATTTTTTTCTCCTGTTTTCCAGTACATTATATAGTAAAATGAATGGTTTCAATCAAAACTGCATATGCCCCCACCTATGTCGACAGTAAAGGGCATAATAATGGTTTCAGCATCAGCCATCGAGAAATTATAGTTAGTACCGCCATAAGATTTTTTTTTCACTTATAAATGATCCCAACCCTGTTTTTCCCAAAATCCGGTATTGGGTGAGGCTACGTTGTGTGAGTGTTACGAAACCTACTCAGGTACAGTACTAAGACAGGAATGTAAATGTTTTACTGATGATAATCAAATGTTTATTTGCTTTAATAGATGTATATGAAAGAGAATGTGTTTTTATAGGTATGAAATTGCAGTGTTACCGTATCCCAGGGTGGCCTGAAGCAATATGGAGAAATACTTTCTGACTAAGACAGACAGTTTATGTTGCTGCCCTGAGCTGTAAGCATTTCTTAGAACTTGGGTGACTGTTCTCCCGCTTTGTATTGGTAGCATGTGACCTTTGTTAGATTCTTTAGCCTAAGGAAAATGATTATTTTACTGAAAGAATTGAAAAAATAGGGTAAAGTGCAGACATGATAAATAGATATGAGATAGATAGATAGATAGATAGATAGATAGATAGATAGATAGATAGATAGATAGATAGATAGATAGATAAATAGATAGATATGAGATAGATAATGGATAGATAGATAGATAGATAGATAGATCGATCGATCGATAGATAGAAGATAGCTAATGGATAGATAGATAGATAGATAGATAGATATTAGATAGATAGATACGAGAGATAGATAGATAGATAGATAGATAGATAGATAGATAGATAGATAGATAGATATGATAGAATAAATAGATGAGATAGATAATTGATAAATGATGGATAGATAATATATAGATATGAGATAGATTTTTCTCACATAGCAAACATATGACATGCGTACGCAGTGCGTATTTTTTCTCTGCAACTATCATTCCTCAATAATTTATGCAGACACCTGCAGAAAACAAAAAACACAATATTTATTCAAAGTGTGAACCCGGCCTTAGGTCTCACAATAACAATCTTCTAATTATTGCTGCATTTTTTAGGCCTTTTCCCCCTTATTTGATGCGGTTTTGGTGTACAGGTGAAGCTGCGTTTTAATAAGTTTTTTTATAGTACAGAAAAGCTTTGATTCTGCACTTAAAAAATTTTTTAAGCTCCACATAGAAGCCTCCAGAAGAAAAAAAAGCACCAAGAACGCACAGTTCAGTAGCTTGCTTAGACATACGGTGGGTGCAGTTTTCATGAAATCACATCCACTTTGCATAAAAACAGAAAAAACACAGCATTTACGCTACATATGAGCACGATGATTCCATGAAATCTCTGAGGAGATATGGGAGCGATGTAGACTTTGGAGAGGTGAGTATAGACGCAATGACCTGAGCCCTCAAAGTGGGACAGTCCCGCTGAATCTGGTAGACTTCGGAGCGAAGCACACAGTGATCACCGTGAAGAATTTCAGTTCCTGGGCCCCATCTTTAATGGCTGCCTCTCAGTAACCACTATGTTCATGATAATGTCGCAAAGCACAGATAACTGTAAGTACAAGTGATGTTACAGTACTTGGAAATTTAAAACAATAAAATCATAGAACAAATTTATTTCACACAGTGAGGTCATAAAATGAGAATGTTGTGCACTATGATCTCACAGAACAGTATTAGTAAGCTTTAGAGAGATACCCTTTAGTCCGCTCTGTGATGAGCACGTTGCTTTAGGGGTTAAATGGCCTGGATGAAGGAATGTTTAGCATTACAGGGGATGTCCACTATCTGACAACTTCTGTATTCCCCAGTAAAATAACTAAGCCTATGCTCATCTCTGGTGCTGGAGCCGTTCCTGCAGTGTCAGCACTGGCTCTCCTGGGGATTGCGTGACATTGTTATGTCACGCAATCCCTACAGCCAATCAGCACTAGCTTCACTCTTATATTCTATGGGGAAATTGACATCCGGAGGAAGTGAGAGAACATCAGCTGTTCTCTCGCTTCTTCTGGATGTCTTAATTTTGCCAGAAGGAGGGGTAAGTGAAGCCTGTGTTGATTTGGTGCAGAAAATGCATGACATAACAATGTCATGCGATCCCCTGGAGAGCCAGTGCTGTATAAATGCTATTACTTCACTGGGAGGGGGAAAGGGATTCAGAAAGTGTTGTCATAGTAGTGGACAATCCCTTTAAGAGAAACATTGTCCTACGGAATTACAAACAGGTACATTAATGTAATATCTATAATATAACGCTGGGAGCGTCACTCTGTCCGAAGCCTTTATAAACTACGCAGGCACGACACTCCTAGCGTTACATTATAGAGTGTCAGGAAAAAAAAATGGTGCCGGAAGGCGCGGACTGCCGGGAGCAGGGGGTCGGGAGCAGGGGGACACCGTGCATATATTTGCGCCCTGATTATGCTGTGGCACTTCATGTCACAGCAATTTGTTACTTACGCCATTCCTTTCCGCCCATTTTCTTCGTCCTCCTGCTGCCGGAATCGGCGCCTGCACAGTCCGCTCTTTCTGGCGCCATTTTCTTGAAGACACACTCCAGGTGTGTCTTCAAGAAAATGGTGCCGGAAAGCGCGGACTGCACAGGCGCCGATTCCGGCAGCAGGAGGACGAAGAAATGGGCGGAAAGGAATGGCGTAAGTAACAAATAGCTGTGGCACTTCATGCCACAGCAATTTGTTACTTACGCCACCTGATTCCTTTCCGCCTCCATTTTCTTTGTCCTGCTGCCAGAATCGGCGCCTGCGCACTGCAGTGTGTCTTCAAGAAAATAGCGCCGGAAAGCGTGGACTGCGCAGGCGCCAATTCCTGCTGCTGGTATCGGCGCCTGCGCAGTCCGCGCCTTCCGGCGCCATTTTCTTGAAGACACACTGCAGTGTGTCTTCAAGAAAATGGCGCCAGAAAGCGCGGACTGCGCAGGCGCCGATTCCGGCAGCAGGAGGACTAAGAAAATGGGCGGAAAGGAATGGCGTAAGTAGAAAATTGCTGTTGCATGAAGCTGTGGCACTTCATGCCACAGCAATTTGTTACTTACGCCACCTGATTCCTTTCCGCCGCCATTTTCTTGGTCCTGCTGCCGGAATCAGCGCCTGCGCAGTCCGTGCTTTCCGGCGCCATTTTCTTGAAGACACACTGCAGTGTGTCTTCAAGAAAATGGCGCCGGAAAGCGCGGACTGCGCAGGCGCCGTTTTCGCCAGCAGGAGGACCAAGAAAATGGCGGCGGAAAGGAATCAGGTGGCGCAAGTAACAAATTGCTGTGGCATGAGGCTGTGGCACTTCATGCCACAGCTATTTGTTAATTACGCCACCTGATACGGGGCATATACTATAGAGCATCTTATGGAGCAGCGTATGGGGCATATGGATGGGAGAAGCACATGACAGAATAGGGCAGCACATGACAGAACGGGGGTGCAGGATGGCAGCAGCACATGACAGAACGGGAGTGCAGGATGGAAGCAGCACATGACAAAACGGGGGCGCAGGATGGGAGCAGCACATGACAGAATGGGGGCGCAGGATGGGAGCAGCACATGACAGAACAGGGGGGCAGCATGGGAGCAGCACATGACAGAACGGGGGCGCAGGATGGGAGCAGCACATGATAGAATGGGGGCACAGGATGGGAGCAGCAAATGACAGAATGGGGGCGCAGGATGGGAGCAGAACATGACAGAATGGGGGCGCAGGATGGGAGCAGCACATGACAGAACAGGGGTGCAGGATGGGAGCAGCACATGACAGAATGGGGGCGCAGGATGGGAGCAGCACATGACAGAATGGGGGCGCAGGATGGGAGCAGCACATGACAGAACGGGGGCGCAGGATGGGAGCAGCACATGACAGAATGGGGGCGCAGGATGGGTGCAGCACATGACAGGATGGGGGCACAGGATGGAGCAGCACATGACAGGATGGGGACGCAGGATGGAGCAGCACATGACAGGATGGGGACGCAGGATGGAGCAGCACATGACAGGATGGGGACGCAGGATGGAGCAGCACACAACAGGATGGAGACCATATACCAATATAAATGCTCACCACCCGGGCGTAGAACGGGTTCAATAGCTAGTATATTTATAACATTGTAAGAATAATTGACTTGTGCCAGTTATTGCCATTTAATTGGTGTTACAACTTAGGACAAAATCAATTTCTTAAACACATAAGTTAATTTCTGGCTATGAAAGAGTTAGTGATTGCTATGGCAGAAATTGTTTACATACATTGGCACCTGGAGAGAAGGTGCTTTGTCATACACCCACACAATGCGTGCAGGCAAATTTCTTTTCTTCCTTTGTGCCTCACCTGAAAAAACACTGATCTTTCTTTATCAGTTTAATTTGCTGCTTAAGATAGCAAAGGTGGCTTGGCCATGTGAGTTTTATGATTTGTTTCTGTGATATTTTTTAAGGGCTCATTCTCTTCTGCAAGAAAAATGGACTAGTGCAATCCAATAAAAAATCGGATTGCACTCTGACCAATGTTAATCTATGAGTCCCTGCTCATCTGCGATTTTTTTTTCTCAGCTCAGATCGGACTGAGAATAAAATGTCCTCGTATCTTGGACGAGACTCGCCAATGCAAATCAATGGGTGTGATAGAAAAATGTTGAGTGCAGTCTGATTTGTACACACCCACGTTCTTGAAAGCCCAACATTTCATCTGTTGCATACAGTAAAATCACAGCATGACAAGTCAAAATAGAATAGATGGAATGGATATATAAACATAGAATAGATAAATATAAAGATGTCAGTGACATATATAATTACTACAGTGTGTGTGAAGCTTACTGTACGTGTTTCTGATTAATAAATGAATAATTTTCGGGAAAAAATGGCATGGGTACCCACGACATTTTATTTACCAGCAGAGGGAAAGCAGGCAGCTGGTGTTAGGAGTCAAGTTTCCTCTGCTGCACAGGGGGAATCTCGATCCGTGTCTGCTGCGGTCTCCCATTCTGCACCGGCCGTAGTGCAGCCTGCTCAGTGGAGACGTTGCTCCCAGCGTCTCACTGAGACTGATACTGTGCAAAGGGTTATTACTGCCTCTCCAGGCTCTGCTATTGTACCCTGCACTGATCTGCGGCGAGCAGGCTTTTCTGGGACTAAGTCCTGCTTTGCACACAGTGAGCAAGCCCAGGGCAAGATCTCTCAGTGGAGATCTAGGGTCACATGCTCAGGTACAGCAGCAACTTCCATTGGTCCTTCTCAGAAGGTCCTTGTAGGTGCTAGGACTAAGTCCTGCTTTGCACTCTGAGCATGCCCAGGGCAAGATCTCTCAGTGGAGATTTCGGGTCACATGCTCAGATACTGCAGCAACTCCATTGGTCCTTCTTTTAAGGCCCTGTACGTGCAGCAACTATTTAAGGCTCGCATGGCCGCACGGCCATGCGCTAGTATCAAATGTGTTTTGGCTTATGCCAGTGGATACTATACCACTCCGTTCTTATGTGGTGTGAAGCTGTAGCATTGGGACTGTACACTCAGGCAGGCAGCTAGCGTCAGTGGGGGCAATTAGCCGTTGGCTTAGCATCTGGTTCCTTCATGTGTGCGGTTAGCACAGAAGAGTTCCAGAGCTAGCACAACCCTAGTTAGGGTTTTAGTTTTGTGTACAGCGTGATACTGTGAGGCAACAGAGTTCGCTATCAGTTCACACAGGGTGAAGCTTAACCCACGTGTGAGCTCAGAGTCCATCCGCCTTTACTTAGCAGCAGATATCTCTGCACAGTGGATCCCGGGCTGCAAACACACCTTGTAGCTATCTACCTATTACTCGATGCGTTCCGCTAGCCCTAACAGCTGGGGCCTGATGTTTATAGCCTGGGAAGGGATTAATAGCTATAAAGCTTCCCCGGCTATTAATATCTCACAGTTGTAAACTTAGCCTTTACTGGTTATTAAAATGGGGGTACCCCCAAAAATGATGTTGGTCACCCTATAATTAATAACATGGATATTGGCCCCTCCCAGATTAAAAACATCAGCTCTCAGCTGCCCAAGAAATGCTGCATCCACAAGATGCGCCAAATCTGACATTTAGCTTCCCATTTACCTTGTGGCGCTGGCAAGTGTGGTGATAGTTTTATTGTTGATGTCACCTTTGTATTGTCAGGTGACAACAATCCCAGGGGTTAGTAATGGAGACACCCCCATTACTAAACCCATTGTCAAATTGTTAAAAAACAGAACAAAGTCCTTTAGTTAAAATAATGGCACAGACTCCTTTATTGAATTAAAAATAAAAAAAACCCACTTATACTCACTTTTACTCCCAATTCATTGAAGCCCATGTCCCCTGTAAAAGAGCTTAAAAAATAAACTATCATTTTCCTCATCTTTCCAATGAGAAGATAATAATCCATTTGTCCATAGATGACTCTAGCACTGCAACATCTACTTGTCATGCTGAACACTAGAATAATGTGAGCGTTCACCATGCTAGGCAGCAGAAACAATGAGCTGATGCATGTGCTTATACTGTATGTGTCTGCATATTTGAAGTGTGCCTTCGCCCAACAGCAATTTAAGATTTCTCCACAGGTCTTTAATGGGATTTAGATCCAGCCTCTTTAGATTATTAAATTAGGTTTAAATTAGATTGCTGTTACCTTCAGAGCTCTCAAGTGTTTTTTTCATCCATTTTTGGGGGCTTCTGGAAATATGTTTAGGGTTACTGTCCTGCTGTAAGACCGATGATTTAAGATGCAAGCCCAGCTTTCTGACACTGGGCATTTTGGCAAATTGAAGTCTAGCTTTTTATGTCTCTGTGTAAGCAGTGGGGTGATCCTGGGTATCCTGCCATAGCGTTTCATTTCATTCATATGTCTACAGATAGTTCGCACCAACACTGATGCACCCTGAGGCTGCAGGACAGCTTGAATTTCTTTGGAACTTGATTGGGGCTGCTTATCCACCATCTGGACTATGCTGCGTTGCAATCTTTCATCAATGTTTTTCTGCCATCCACATCCAGGGAGATTAGCTATAGTGCCATGGGTTATAAACTTCTTGATTATGATGTGCAACATGGATAAAGGAACATCAAGATCTCTGGAGATAGACTAATAACCCTGAGTTTTGTTGATATTTTTCAACAATTTTGGCTCCTAAGTCCTCAGACAGCTCTCATCTCCTTTTTCTGCACTGCATGCATAATGTGACACAAAATGCAAATATTGAGTCAAAATCTCCCTTTTTTTATCTGATTTCAGATGTGCTTTTCATAATGCCCACAACTGTTACTTGCCACAGGTGAGTTTGAATGAGCATCACATGCTTGAAACAAAGTTGTTTTCCCACATTTTTGGAAAGGTGCCAACAATTTTGTCTTGCCCATTTTGGGGGTTTGATGGAAATTATGTCCAATTTGCCTTTTTTCCCAGTTTTTTTTCTGTTGTTCCATTACACACAAAAATGAAATAAACATATGTATAGCAAAACATGTGTAATAATTGCAATAATTTTCTGGTACAATTTCAAGGATGGTAACACTGTCAACCATGACTGTACAAGATATTAACTATTTGCATTGCATTTGATGTGGATAGTTACTCATTATTGGTGTGTATAACTATAGAGGTTGTGGTTCTGTTGACGACAATCTGATATTTTATTCCAATTGTCTGTATTATATTTTGGTATATTACATTTTTAGTGATCCTTAATATTTGTGCACTTTATATTTATAAAGGATAATGTTGTTTATTTTATTTTTATCCTGGTTATATTGTTTGTATCATTGTTTAATATATACATATGTTTATATGCTAGAAATCATAGAAATATAATAAACAGAGATGAGAGAGCACTAAAATGCTTGTGTGCTCGTTGCTTAAACCAAGAAATTCCTAATGCTCGGATGCTCGTTTCAAGTAACGAATATAATGACAGTCAAAGGGATAGCCAAGATTTTTTTCTGGAAGACCGTACAAAGAGGTCTGGCACAGTGAAAATGTTGGAATAAATGGGAAAAGTGCTGAATGGAAGGAGAACAGCATGGGGAAGAACCCTGGAAGCATACAGCTCTTGCAAAAATTGAGAGACCACTACACCAAAACCGTGTCATGGGCAGCCCAATATTCAGACCTGAACCCCATTGAAAATCTCTGGAATGTAATCAAGATGATGATGATGGATAGTCACAAGCCATCAAACAAAGAAGAACTGCTTACATTTTTGCACCAGGAGTGTGAAAGACTGGAGGAAAGCATGCCAAGACGCATAAAAGCTGTGATTAAAAATCATGGTTATTCCACAGAATATTGATTTCTGAACTCTTCCTGAATTAAAACATTAGTATTGTTGTTTCTAAATGATTATGACCTTGTTTTCTTTGCATTATATGAGGTCTGAAAGCACTGTTTTTTTTAAATTTTGACCATTTTTCTTTGTCAGAGAAAAATTCAAAATTGATTGCTTGGAAATTCGGAGACATGTTGTCAGTAGTTTATAGAATAAAAGAGCAATTTACATTTTACTCAAAAATATACCTAGAAAGAGAAAATCAGACAAACTGAACATTTTGCAGTAAATTTTTTTTATAAACTTAGGTAAACCAAAATTGACTTTTTGATTAAAACATAGGAAATTGCAGTTTAATTTATGACGAAAGCAAGAAGTGATAAAAATTTGGAACTCAGATAGACCCTATATTATACATAAAGGAGGTCCTCATACACATTCTGTTCAAATTGTCTTGTATTGGTACTCCTAGACTCATAAAGGCTATTCATTTTTGAGGGTTATATACCAATGATAAGTACTAAAGACCATGGAATAGTCTATGGGCGAGCAATAAAATACCGATAAGGGTATGTGTACAAGTTGAGTAAAATTTCAGCACCATTTCTGCATCTTTTATCAAGAAAAACGCAGCTGCAAAAATTGCGTTTTTGCTATGTTTTTGGTGAGTTTTTGCCTGCGTTTTTGTTTGATTTGAGTGAAGTCAATGGTCATAAACGCATTTCAAAAACGCACTGAGAATTGACATGCTGCAGATTATTTTCTGCACCAAATCTGCAAGTCAAAAATACTTAACATGGCCATGACACTTTGACCGGAGTCACACTAGAGCATAATACGGATGAGTGCTATGCCATAAAAAATTGCATAGCACTCGGCCCAATGTTAATCTATGGGGCAGCTCCTATCATCCGTTGTTTTCTGGGCCATATTATAAATGCGAGAGAAATCGCAGCATGCTGCTACTGTCACCGTATTACGCCTGAAATACGCCAATGCAAGTCTATGAGTGCGAGAAAAACTCACACACTACACGGACAATCAGTGTGACTTGCGAGAAATACGCACCGGTGTTCTATAGAAAAGCTGGCAATACAGTGCGGTGTAAAGTAAAATCACACTGACAGGTTGAAATAGAAAAGATAAAAAAAAGTCTACACATAGTATAGGTATATATATATATATGTATATATATATATATATATATATATATCATTGACACATTTACACATACAGTGCCTTGCAAAAGTATTCGGCTCCCTGGAACTTTTCAACCTTTTCCCACATATCATGCTTCAAACATAAAGATACCAAATGTAAATTTTTGGTGAAGAATCAACATCAAGTGGAACACAATCGTGAAGTTGAACGAAATTTATTGTATAGTGCAATATTATTCGGCCCCTTTAACTTAATACTTTGTTGCGCCACCTTTTGCTGCGATTACAGCTGCAAGTCACTTGGGGTATGTCTCTCTCAGTTTTGTACATCGAGAGACTGAAATTCTTGCCCATTCTTCCTTGACAAACAGCTCGAGCTCAGTGAGGTTTGATGGAGATCGTTTGTGAACAGCAGTTTTCAGCTCTTTCCACAGATTCTCGATTGGATTGAGGTCTGGATTTTGACTTGGCCATTCTAACACCTGGATACATTTATTTGTGAACCATTCCATTGTAGATTTTGCTTTATGTTTGAGATCATTGTCTTGTTGGAAGACAAATCTCCGTCCCAGTCTCAGGTTTTTTTCAGACTCCAACAGGTTTTCTTCAAGAATGGTCATGTATTTGGCTCCATTCATCTTCCCATCAATTTTAACCATCTTCCCTGTCCCTGCTGAAGAAAAGCAGGCCCAAACCATGATGCTGCCACCACCATGTTTGACAGTGGGAATGGTATGTTCAGGGTGATGAGCTGTGTTGCCTTTACGGCATGCATATCGTTTGGCATTGTTGCTAAAAAGTTCAATTTTGGTTTCATCTGACTAGAGCACTTTCTTCCACATGTTTGATGTGTCTCCCAGGTGGTTTGTTGCAAACTTTAGACAACACTTTTTATGGATATATTTGAGAAATGGTTTTCTTCTTGCCACTCTTCCATAAAGGCCAGATTTGTGCAGTGTACGACTTATTGTTGTCCTATGGACACACTGTCCCACCTCAGCTGTAGATCTCTGCAGTTCATCCAGAGTGATCATGGGCCTCTTTGCTGCATCTCTGATCAGTCTTCTCCTTGTTTGAGATGAACGTTTAAAGGGACGGCTGGGTCTTTGTAGATTTGCAGTGGTATGATACTCCTTCCATTTATATATGATCACTTGCACAGTGCTCATTGGGATGTTTAAAGTTTTGGAAATCATTTTGTATCCAAATCCAGCTTTAAACTTCTCCACAACAGTATCACGGACCTGCCTGTTGTGTTCCTTGGTCTTCATGATGCTCTCTGTGCTTCAAACAGAACCCTGAGATTATCACAGAGCAGGTGCATTTATACGGAGACTTGATTACACACAGTTGGATTATATTTATCATCATTAGGCATTTAGGACAACATTGGATCATTCAGAGATCCACAATGAACTTCTGGAGTGAGTTTGCTGCACTGAAAGTAAAGGGGATGAATAATATTGCACGCCCCACTTTTAAGTTTTTCAATTTCCACAAAAATTTAAAATAACCAATAAATTTCGCTCCACTTCACAATTGTGTTCCACTTGTTGTTGATTCTTCACCAAAAATTTACATTTGGTATCTACATTTGAAGCATGATATGTGGGAAAAGGTTGAAAAGTTCCAGGGAGCAGAAAACTTTCACAAGGCACTGTATATATTTATGTTTCATACAGAGCTAGATAGCAGAAAAGACGGTAATTCAATTGTCGGCTTTTGCTAAATCATTACCGAACCCGACAGGATATAAGACATGGTTTACATACAGTAAACCATTGCATATCCGTTATATTTTTATATATCTCTCCCTAATAATGTTAGTAGTTTGTATGTGTAAAATATTGGAGCTCTAGGTGTTAAATTAAAGGATTAATTCACAGAAAAAACAGTCTTGGGCTTTAGACTATATACCGTATAGGACTAAGATCAGGAAAATTGTAGGGCAGAAGTCCTGACAAAAAAGATGGAAAACGGCCAAAACATGGGTAAGAAAACAGGCTAAGTGCCGTAAATAAAGAACACAGGGTAGTATATCAGTATTAAGTCCAAGGACAAGTATTAGTCAGATATATAGTGCGCGCTACCATCTAACTGCGACCTGGTTCAATAACCACCAAATGTGCTTACCCATGATGTGACAGGTCAGGACAGGTGCCCCCGCCGCCACCGACGAGCGTTTCGCCTTCTTTATCAAGGTGCGGTAGTGTGCCATATGCCCAGCCGCCCTTAAATACCCCACAATGCTGTGCTCACTTGTACAGCGCATGTTTACAAATCAGTGTGCCGTGATTGCATCACCTCCGGCAGGCGCCCGACACGTGAGCCAGGGAATGGAATAGAACGCCGCTGGATCTCACATGTCAGCGTCCATATGCCTTCAGCGATGCCCAAGAGCGCATCGATCCGAGACATGCGCACATGAGCACGGAAGGATATTATAACAGAGGGGATACCAGAAGTGAAAGGATGCATAGCGCTGCAGAACAAAATATATACAGGTATTTATAAACACATATATGTCATAATAATAAACAATAAACACTAAAGAAGAGCCATAAAGAAAAAATAATAACCAATGTGTTGATAATAAAAGACAAAGTATGCTACATAAAAAAGGAGATTAATAGGTCAAAAGACCTGACAAGTGCAAAGTGTATACATACTCATGTACCCATATATAGTGTATATGATACACATAACCAATGCTATAAGGTGCACACAATATGTTGTACAGAAAAAAATAAAATACACAATGTACACAGTCCCATCAATATATAATAGAACAGCATCATAAAGTGCGAAGGTTGTGCCACCAGTGATGAACTCTTCCTCCTAATACCGGGCTCAAAAGCGATCCAATGGTGCTCGAATACATCACAATGTATCCATATATACAAAATTATGCTGTGAACTAAATATAAAAAATAAAACAAAAATAAATTAGAATCAAAACACACACGACACTATACTATAAAAGAGTGCAAAGACAAGGAGATACCAATATCACAAATATGAACTAAAGCTCAACTGCTCATTGAGACCTGCCGGTGACATCGTGTCAAGTGTCACAATCCACCGGCATTCTCTCTGAGCAAGTAAACGTCCCAGATCACCCCCTCTTATGCCAGCGTGAATCTTATCAATGCCCCATGCTCTGAGTCCCCCTGAATTGCAGTCATGTTTCAGGCAAAAATGTCTCGGAATCGGTTTCAGGGTGCTCACATCCTCCACTCCCCGAGCGGCATCAATATCCCTCACATGCTCGCGAATACGAACACGTAATTCGCGTGATGTGAGCCCAATGTAGACAAGGCCACATGGGCACACAGCATAATAAACTACAAATGTAGATTTGCATGTGATGTAGTCACTGATTTTATATTCTTTTTGGCCATCGGATGAAGTGAAGGATGTGGCACGCCTGAGATTCCTACACGCTAGGCATTCACCACAGGGGAAAAAACCATTTCTTGAAGTACCAATCTGAAACAGCTTTGATGGCTTTGTGACATAGTGGCTTTTGACCAAAATGTCACGTAAATTATTGCTTCTTCTAGCTGTCATGGGGGGGTGAGGTGGAAGGCATTTCTGGAGGATAGGGTCCGTTTGAAGAACGGACCAGTGACGATTAAGGATCGATCTCATCCAATCCCACCTGTGATTAAAAGTGGATATAAATCGCAACTCACCATCCTTTTTTACCATATTGGGCATAGCAGACCTCCCCCATCCACCAGCAGACCATCCCTAGGAGTATTTTTGGCACGTAAGTATCCTTGTTTAACACACCGTCTACTATAACCTCTATCTGCAAAACGCTCCCCAAGATCCACAGCCTGTCTCTCAAACAGAGTCGAGGTGGTACAAATTCGCTTAGCCCGGAGAAATTGTCCAACAGGGATGGACCTAACGCCATCCAATAACATGTCACGCTCCCAAAATCCCAAAAATAAATTTGCGTAAGATGGCACACATGCCGCTCCCACGTCGCTGCAGGAAAAAACGATCCTTAAAAGTAAAAAAATTATGTGTCAGGACGAACCACAAAAGCTCCAACACCAACTCACGCATATCAGGATCAAGATTGCTGTTATCAAGAAAAACACTAATCGTCACTGGTCCGTTCTTCAAACGGACCCTATCCTCCAGAAATGCCTTCCACCTCACCCCCTCATGACAGCTAGAAGAAGCAATAATTTACGTGACATTTTGATCAAAAGCCACTATGTCACAAAGCCACCAAAGCTGTTTCAGATTGGTACTTCAAGAAATGGTTTTTTCCCCTGTGGTGAATGCCTGGCGTGTAGGAATCTCAGGCGTGCCACATCCTTCACTTCATCCGATGGCCAAAAAGAATATAAAATCAATGACTACATCACATGCAAATCTACATTTGTAGTTTATTATGCTGTGTGCCCATGTGGCCTTGTCTACATTGGGCTCACATCACGCGAATTACGTGTTCGTATTCGCGAGCATGTGAGGGATATTGATGCCGCTCGGGGAGTGGAGGATGTGAGCACCCTGAAACCGATTCCGAGACATTTTTGCCTGAAACATGACTGCAATTCAGGGGGACTCAGAGCATGGGGCATTGATAAGATTCACGCTGGCATAAGAGAGGGTGATCTGGGACGTTTACTTGCTCAGAGAGAATGCCGGTGGATTGTGACACTTGACACGATGTCACCGGCAGGTCTCAATGAGCAGTTGAGCTTTAGTTCATAGCTCATATTTGTGATATTGGTATCTCCTTGTCTTTGCACTCTTTTATAGTATAGTGTCGTGTGTGTTTTGATTCTAATTTATTTTTGTTTTATTCTTTATATTTAGTTCACAGCATAATTTTGTATATATGGATGCATTGTGATGTATTCGAGCACCATTGGATCGTTTTTGAGCCCGGTATGAGGAAGAGTTCATCACTGGTGGCACAACCTTCGCACTTTATGATGCTGTTCTATTATATATTGATGGGACTGTGTACATTGTGTATTTTATTTTTTTATGTACAACATATTGTGTGCACCTTATAGCATTGGTTATGTGTATTATATACACTATATATGGGTACATGAGTATGTATACACTTTGCACTTGTCAGGTCTTTTGACCTATTAATCTCCTTTTTTATGTAGCATACTTTGTCTTTTATTATCAACACATTGGTTATTATTTTTTCTTTATGGCTCTTCTTTAGTGTTTATTGTTTATTATTATGACATATATGTGTTTATAAATACCTGTATATATTTTGTTCTGCAGCGCTATGCATCCTTTCACTTCTGGTATCCCCTCTGTTATAATATCCTTCCGTGCTCATGTGCGCATGTCTCGGATCGATGCGCTCTTGGGCATCGATGAAGACATATGGACGCTGACATGTGAAATCCAGCGGCGTTCTATTCCATTCCCTGGCTCACGTGTCGGGCGCCTGCCGGAGGTGATGCAATCACGGCACACTGATTTGTAAACATGCGCTGTACAAGTGAGCACGGCATTGTGGGGTATTTAAGGGCGGCTGGGCATATGGCACACTACCGCACCTTGATAAAGAAGGCGAAACGCGCGTCGGTGGCGGCGGGGGCACCTGTCCTGACCTGGCACATCACGGGTAAGCACATTTGGTGGTTATTGAACCGGGTCGCAGTTAGATGGTAGCGCGCACTATATATCTGACTAATACTTGTCCTTGGACTTAATACTGATATACTACCCTGTGTTCTTTATTTACGGCACTTAGCCTGTTTTCTTACCCATGTTTTGACTGTTTTCCATCTTTTTTGTCAGGACTTCTGCCCTACAAATTTCCCGATCTTAGTCTTGTATTTTGTATTTGTTTATTTATATTTAATAAATTTGTAATTTTGCTACTTTGGACTTATCTCCATTTTTTCTAATGTGATATTGATTCGATAGGGAGAGTCCTGTTGGTGCACTGATGCGAGACATACGCACTGGTGTTGGTCTCGACAGCACCATTACATCTATGGTACCTTATATGGTTTATGTTTATTTATATACCGTATATACTCGAGTATAAGCCGACCCGAGTATAAGCCGACCCCATATTTTGCAACAAAAATCTGGGAAAACTTTTTGACTCGAGTATAAGCCTAGGGTGGAAAATGCAGCAGCTATGGGTAAATGTAAAAAATAAAAATAGATAACAATAAAAGTTGCTCCCCCTCACCTGCCGACCCCCCCGCCTTCCATGACTCGAGTTTAAGCCGAGAGGGGCACTTTCAGCCCATTTTTTTGGGCTGAAAATCTCGGCTTATACTCGAGTATATACAGTATATGGTTTCACGAATATTTGAGCCCATGAATCCATTATATGTCCATTTTGCAAGCCAGTGAGAAAATCTTGCCATACGGATGCCATACGGATGACACACGGATACTTTTTGGAGAAAAAATCGCATCCTCGCATTGAATACGGAGGACATACGGATCACTGTTCAGGAACTTTTCTGCGTATCTTGGCTGTAAAAAGTGGACCATATTTTTATATACTTTGGGTCTTTAGGTTTCTCATTCACTTTGCTGGCATCAGGTTTTGTCTCAGGTTTTATCACAAATCAGCACAGAAAAAATGAGACAAAAAAAGCACCAAATCTGCAACGTGTGCACACAGTCTAAAATTTTGAACAAGTTTTTTCAGGCTTATATAGCAATGAAATCTACTCAAGAATTTGTAAAACTCTATGCATCAGCAATATAATACCAATACATTTTTAAGCAAGTTTTTTAAGGCTTATATAGCAATAAAATGAACACCAGACCACAGAATAGTCTAAAAGTGACCAATATAATAATAAAATGACAATGAGGACATGTGCACATGTTGAGTAAAATTTCTGCACCATTTTTGCATCTCTTGGCAGGAAAAATGCAGCTGCAAAAACAAGCTTGTTTTCGGTGCTTTTTTGCAGCATTTTTTATTGTTTTCAGTGAAGTCAATGGTGAAAAACGCTGGGCACAAATGCACAGAAAATTGAAATGCTGCAGATTATTTTCTGCACCAAATCTGCAAGTCAAAAATACTTAATACAGTATGTACATGACACTTTAGGTTTCTCATTCACTTTGCTTGTGACAAATCCGAGCTGAAAAACATGCAACAAAAATGCAGCAAATCTGACATGCGTGTACACAAGCTAAAATTTTAAATACCTTTCTTCAGACTTATATAGGAACAAAATCTACCCAAGAATATGTAAAAGTCTATTGGTGAGCAATATACTACCGTTAAATTTTTGAATACGTTTTATTAGGCTTTTATAGCAACGTACTGTACACAAGAAGATGTAATACCTTATGGATGAGTAATATAATACCGATAAATTTTTTTTACAAATTTCTTGAAGGTCATATACTAACAAAATGTACTCCAGACCACATAATAGTCTATAGGCGAGCAATATAATACCGATAAACTTTTTAGCACTTATTTTAGGCTTACACAGCAACAAAATATTACCAAAAATATGTAAAAGACTATGAATGAGCAATATAATACCGAGAAATTTTTGAACAAGTTTTTTGAGGCTTAGATAGCAACTAACTTTACCCAAGAAGATGTAATTGTTATGACCAGGCCAAACGTTCCCTGCTATCCATCCCCTCTCGGTGTCAACAGCCGAAGGAATTATGACACACACCGGTCTTGGTTATAACAGTTGCTTTTACTTCAGCAGGAATGGGAATTATAACTTGGAACAAATAAGGAACAGTCTCTCATGGGTAGTCCACGGCAATTACAGTTCACACTTAGATGCTGAGATGTGATTGGGGTCTGGAGCTTTAAGAGCACTGGACAGTGTCATTTGATAGCTTACAGAAGGAGGTAGACGCAGCAATGAGAGTTTACAGACCTGTACTCGGGGTTAACTTCACAGTGTGTCACGGCACATGCACAAGAACTTATAGGTGAATGTAAAAGCTGAGGTGATTCCAGTCAGAAATACTTTAGAATGATGTATGTACAGGTTAGAGAGGGAACCCAGGCTCTTAGCCCTTCAGGAGACCTTGTAGTGAAAACAGCCTCCATGTGTGTTCTGCTCTCCCTGCGGGCATCCCTCAGACTAAAGAACATTATAGACTTCCCTGGAAAACAGCTCCTTCTATTGACCATGTGACTAGGAGCTGGCCAATAGGACACCAGATTCACATCTTAGATCCTTACAAAACAATAATTAGGAGTCATTGTATACTTTCACCATTAGATGATGCCAGAACACAGCAAATGAGAAAAGCATTACATCTAAAATGGAGTTGACTAGAAATGGAGAATTACAGCTCACAAATGCAGGGAATAATGTAGAGGGGCAGTTAGAGAGTGAGCTGTAATGTACAGAAGCTACTCACAATGCAGGAATACTTAAAGGAATGGACACACTCTCGACTGGGTCACTACATACCACCCCTCTGAAGATAAGCTATCCTCGGTGACTGCGCAAGTGGAGGACTACTAAAGAAGGAAATATACAGGTAATGTAAAGCAACACCAATGCAAGCATACTCAAATATATGGGAGAACAATATGCAATAAACAACTGCAAAACATGTAGGTGGAAGTGCCTTTGTGGAATAGAGTCTCTTTCCGCAATATACCATCTTCCATTTGAAAGGCCAGCCAATCACAGTAATGCCACAACCAACATTACGGTGACTCACAGGCAATCCCCGCAGGCTTATTGGCTGCATAACAGGCACCAAAGATCTATGTGCTTACAGGAACTGGAGGCTTTTTGCCAAGAAGAGTGGGAAGCTTTACCATCTGAAAAAATAAAGAACTTCATCCACAACTACCACAAAAGACTTCAAGCTGTCATTGATGTTAGAGGGGGCAATACACGATATTAAGAAATGGGGTTTGTAAGCTTTTGATCAGGGTCATTAGGATGTTTTGGGTTGTCATTATGATTTAAAAAGAGAAAACACAGGAGTTTGACAATAAATGGCTTCACACAACCACTAGCCATGAGTGGAGAAAAAGGTTTTGGTGCTATCATTCATATTCTCTGAAAAAAAGGCCAAGAAAGCAAAAATTTGGCTGGAGTATGTACATTTTTTAGCACAACTGTACTTTGAAGTTATTTATCTAAGCCTCCTTATTCATAGCCCATTTTATAGTCCAGGTAGTGAAAACATGGCAGTCATACAAAATAGGATGGGAGGTGCTCAAGTAGGGCATCCAGTCCAAAACAGTCCAAAAATAAAAAAGAACTTGGCACTCAAATGGTATTGTGGCTTGAAAAGACAAATTGTTTATTGGGCATCCATAAAGCAAAAAGGTTGAACGTTTTCGGTCCACAACCGGACCTTCATCAGAACAATTTTACTGGTATAATCGTAATTTATCAATGTCCTGCCCTTTGCAGATCCAATGGTTTTTAGGTTGCCTGGATGCTCAGGAATGTCCTGTGTGTGCCAGCGCAGAATGGTATGCGACTGAGGTCACTGGAGGAAAGCGCTGTGCTGTGATTTTATAGTCCAGTCCTGAGTTCAATTTCCAGTTTGTAAATTGTCGACAACATAGTGACCAGACACACTCCTTGCATAGCTGTATCTCTATAATGTAGTAGTAGTGCAATATATTCTACAGTACATCCACATTTTATGTAGAATTAATTATTTATGTAAACTGTAAACTATTCTTCAAAGATTAGCATAAATGTATTATAGGCAGGCATTCAGTTATATGATTGTTCGAGTAATCCATGGTACAGCCAGGTTCGCCACAGTGAGAGCATTGTGCTCTTTTATAGGGTAAAATCACAACTACAGTATCGTTATCTGTGATGTCTTTATTTCACATTAAGAGAACACAGTTCTTATATCTATAAGATGGAATACGTATAATAATAAGTCTGCTAATCTATAAATTCTGATAAATTAGCATTTGTTTCCATAAGAGAATAAATGACACGGTAATATGGATGTGCTCTTTTGATATATTTTCTTTTTAAGAAAATTTTGGATAGTTTTTCCTGCATTTCTTTACCCATACAAGTACATTTTAAGTACGGTACTTTTCTATGACTGTCAAAATATCTAGAGAAATACAGGAAAGACTATTGTCAGGCAATGTAAAGATAGAATAAAAGAATTTTACTTGGAAATAAACCTGATATGGAGAACACTGAATGGAGAAAATATTTGTACTGCTGAAATTGTTAAGCTTTGATATTCCATTTGTGCCTCTTGCAAGCCATTCATTATTTTTTTTTTAAATGACTAAAGAATATATGAATATTAATTTAACACTAAAGGTGTGAGAGCCCTATATTTCTTTTTTGTAGTATACATTGGGCGGTGTAGCCTTCTCCAGGATTCAACACCCTTATCTAAACTCCCAACTCAGATAAGGTGTTAATTGCGAGCTATACCTGGTTTCTGTTCCCTCTCCATGCAGATGAGGCTGGATTGGCACACGGAGCAGTGGGACATAAGTGATAGGGAGCATCCATATTTAGGTACACCTTGATGTGGTCGGAGGCTTTTATGCTCTTTGATCAAGAACTCTAAGTACCTTTTAAGTTTTTGACATTTAATATTGAAGTTCATGTATTTATCAATTGCAATGTGCTGATGCCTAGTGTATTATTTCTACAGCAAATTTGCTTTTCAGACATTTCCTATAAAGTAAATTCATCAGCAATTCCTGTGATATCCACCACCCTAAGCTTTGCAGTGCCAGCAGGGTGTCGCTGAATTGGTACATCTTACAATATCATAGAAATATAATTCTAAAGGTTTCCTTTAAGCACACTACCATTTGTCATGATCGTGATGATGAAGGGATGACAGCTGAGAAGTGATCTCTACAAATAAATAAAAAACAGGCCAATATAAACCTTAGTGGTCAGTCTGAAAACCTAAAGTTTTTAGAATTTTTAAAATATATTGTATGTTAAATAAAAACACCAAAAATTCATAAAAATATGTTAATCACAAAATTAATGTGATTAGCTCACTAAGTAATTTTCTGAAGATAGGTTTCCTGTAAATACGTTATTTTGTATTTTGGCTTGTAGATCGTACATACATTTGTATTTCAGTCTGTTTTGGTACATGTCATTGGAAATTAATCTGACTATTAAAGCTCCAATTTTATGATAATCCCTTAATTCAGAAAATAATTCATAGACTTTCATCATAGAAATCAACAATGCATAAATAAGCAGATTACAATTGTATGCAAAGCACTTGCAGGTAAATACACGAGTGTGAACAGATCATCAATCAAAAATTGATAGTGCGTTTAGACTAGATGGCACCCAATCTGTCTGTGCCTAGGAGTTGAAAAACTCGTTACTGCTTGCAAAGTATGACAAATAACAATCCTAATTTCTTCATTATTTCCCTATCAACTCACTTGTCTAATTTGACTTACTGGCATCGGTTTCTTTCATTTATGCCAATTTCTTATAACAGAGAAGAAAAGAGAATAGTTGGAGATTAAAGTGTACTTTAACCCCTTAGTGACAGAGCCAATTTGGTACTTAATGACCGGGCCAATTTTTACAATTCTGAACACTGTCACTTTATGAGGTTATAACTCTGGAACGCTTTAACAGATCCCGCTGATTCAGAGACTGTTTTTGTATTGACATATTGTACTTCATGTTAGTGGTAACATTTCTTCGATATTACTTGCGATTATTTATGAAAAAAACGGAAATATGGCAAAAAAATTTAAAATTTTGCAATTTTCAAACTTTGTATTTTTATGCCCTTAAATCAAAAATTATGTCATACAAAATAGTTAATAAATAACATTTCTCACATGTCTACTTTACATCAGCACAATTTTGGAAACAAACATTTTTTTTATTAGGGAGTTATAAGGGTTAAAAGTTGACCAGCAATTTCTCATTTTTACAACACCATTTTTTTAGGGACCACATCACATTTGAAGTCATTTTGAGGGGTCTATATGATAGAAAATAACCAAGTGTGACACCATTCTAAAAACTGCACCCCTCAAGGTGCTCAAAACCACATTCAAGAAGTTTATTAACCCTTTACGTGCTTCACAGGAACTGAAACAATGTGGAAGGAAAAAATTAACATTTAACTTTTTTTTGCAAACATTTTATTTCAGAACCATTTTTTTAATTTTTATTTTCACAAGAGTAAAAACAGAAATTTAGCCATAAATTTTGTTGTGCAATTTCTCCTGAATACGCCGATACAACATATGTGGGGGTAAACCACTGTTTGGGCGCACCACAGAGCTTGGAAGTGAAGGAGCGCCGTTTGACTTTTTCAATGCAGAATTGGCTGGAATTGAGATCGGACGCCATGTCACGTTTAGAGAGCCCCTGATCTGCCTAAACAGTGGAAACCCCCCACAAGTGACAACATTTTGTAAACTAGACCCCTTAAGGAACTTATCTAGATGTGTGGTGAGCACTTTGAACCCCCAAATGCTTCACAGAAGTTTATAACATAAAGCCGCGAAAATAAAAAATCGCATTTGTTTACACAAAAATGATCTTTTCGCCCACAAATTCTTATTTTCACAAGGGTAACAGGAGAAATTAGACGACAAAAGTTGTTGTGCAATTTCTCCTGAGTACGTTGATACCCCATATGTGGGGTAAACCACTGTTTGGGCGCACCGCAGAGCTTGGAAGAGAAGGAGTGCCGTTTTACTTTTTCAATGTAGAATTTGCTGGAATTGAGATCGGACGCCATGTCGCGTTTGGAGAGCCCCTGGTGTGCCTAAACAGTGGAAATCCCCCACAAGTGACCCCATTTTGGAAACTAGACCCCTTAAGGAACTTATCTAGATTTGTGTTGAGCACTTTGAACCCTCAAATGCTTCAAAGAAGTTTATAACGTAGAGCCGTGAAAATAAAAAATCGCATTTGTTTACACAAAAATGATCTTTTTGCCCACAAATTCTTATTTTCACAAGGGTAACAGGAGAAATTAGACCACAAAAGTTGTTGTGCAATTTCTCCTGAGTACGTCGATACCCCATATGTGGGGTAAACCACTGTTTGGGCGCACCGCAGAGCTTGGAAGAGAAGGAGTGCCGTTTTACTTTTTCAATGTAGAATTGGCTGGAATTGAGATCGGACGCCATGTCGTGTTTGGAGAGCCCCTGATGTGCGTAAACAGTGGAAACCCCCCACATGTGACACCATTTTGGAAACTAGACCCCTTAAGGAACTTATCTAGATGTGTGGTGAGCATATTGAACTCCCAAGTGCTTCACAAAAGTTTATAACGTAAAGCCGTGAAAATAACACATCGCATTTTTTCTACAAAAATGATATTTTTGACCCAAAATTTTTATTTTCACAAGGGTAACAGGAAAAATTAGACCACAAAAGTTGTTGTGCAATTTCTCCTGAATACGTCTATACCCCATATGTGGGGGTAAACCACTGTTTGGGCGCACCGCAGAGCTTGGAAGAGAAGGAGTGCTGTTTTACTTTTTCAATGTAGAATTGGCTGGAATTGAGATCGGACGCCATGTCGCGTTTGGAGAGCCCCTGATGTGCCAAAACAGTAGAAACCCCCACAAGTGACCCTATTTTGGAAACTAGACCCCCCAAGGAACTTATCTAGATGTGTGGTGAGAACTTTGAATGCCCAACTGCTTCAAAGAAGTTTATAATGCAGAGTCGTGAAAATAAAAAATATTTTTTTCCACAAAAAATATTTTTTAGCCCCCAAGTTTTTATTTTTACAAGGGTAAAAGGAGAAATTTGACCCCAAAATTGTTGTCCAATTTATTCCGAGTATGATGATGCCCCATATGTAGGGGTAAACCACTGTTTACGCACGGCAGAGCTCAGAAGGGAGGGAGCACCATTTGACTTTTTGAGCGAAAAATTGGCTGTCGTGTTTGGAGACCCATTGATGTACCTAAACAGTGGAAACCCCCCAATTCTAACTCCAACCCTAACCCCAACACACCCCTAATCCTAACCCTAATCCCAACCCGATCCATAATCCTAATCACAACCCTAACGATAATCACAACCCTATCCCATAAAACAACCCTAATCTCAACCCTAACCATAACCCTAATCAAAACCCTAAATCCAACACACCCCTAATTCTAATCTCAACCCTAACCTCAAACCTAAACCTAATCCCAATACACCCCTAACCCTAATCCCAACCCTAACCTTAACCCTAATCCCAAACCTAACCCTAATCCCAAACGTAACCCTAATGCTAACCCTAACCCTAATACCAACCCTAATCCAAACCCTAACACTAATCTCAACTCTAACCCTAACTTTAGCTGCAACCCTAGCCCTAACTTCAGCCCCAACCCTAACCCTAGCCCTAACCCTAACTTTAGCCCCAACCCTAACCCTAGCCCTAACCCTAACCCTAGCCCTAACCCTAACTTTAGCCCTAACCCTAACCCTAAATTTAGCCCCAACCCTAACCCTAAATTTAGCCCCAACCCTAACTCTAGACCTAACTTTAGCCCCAACCCTAGCCCTAACTTTAGCCCCAACCCTAGGAGAGGGGTCTCTCCTTTTGTCACGGTTCCAGTCCGGTGTGTTCTTCTGCCTGCCACTTTGCAGTAAGCGTTGCTTAATATTTAAATATGACTTTAGACTTTTTGTCAGGATATTAGGTTACTATTAGCAGCAGCTACTAGCAGTTACCTCACCACCATCAGCTGATTTTTGTCAGACTGGCTTATAGTTAGGGCATTGCACACCGGTGGATGCCTACTTCTTTAAATCACCCTTATTCACTTCATATATTTTTTGTATTTTTTGTAATTTCTCTTTTGTACTTTTGGATACTGTTTATGACTATTTTGAATATTTAAATAAAAATTTATATTTTTAAACCCGTTATACTCATTTTTCTCTTCATATCTCTATTAGTGTGGAGTGGGTTGCCTTTGTCTTAGGCTTTGGGTCTCTTGTCACTATTTAGTGCTAATAGCCCCTTCTCTCCAAAACATGTGTTCTGGTTTTCTTGTAACAATCACACACAGCTCTGCAACGAGATCAGGAGAGCAGAGATCGGCAGTTGCACATCATGCTGGTAATGCCCCCTTCATGTATATAATAAACTCTGGAGGCAGATTCTCAGTGAGATCTGTGTCCAGCCCATAGCTGATCAAATTCATTGTATCTACTAATTTACTATGTCCAGTTGAGGTAAAGTATCCCAACACATGAGATTGCCAGCATTGTATGTGGCTATTGTTATAATGTTTTTACTGTGGAATGGTGTATTTCCCATACAAAAGCTGTGTGCACACATTGCGGTTAGTGCGTTTTGGATGCATTTTTGCTATGCAGATTTGCTAGCAAAATCTGAAGCAATCCTGATGCCAGCAAAGCGAAACCTGAAGTGTCATGCACACGTTGCTTATTTGTGACTTGCAGATTTAATGCAGAAAGTAATCTGCAGCATGTTAATTCTCTGTGCGTTTTTGCCCTGCGATTTTCACCATTGCCTTCACTCAAATCAGACAAAAGTGCATGGCAAACATGCACGACAAATGCAACAAAAACTTGCATTTTTGCAGCTGCGTTTTTTCATGCCAAAAGCTGCGTTTTTAATGCCAAGAGATGCTGAAATGGTGCAGAAATGAATACATCCATTTACTAAATGTATGCACATAGCCTAAAACACAAAATCAAATCTGCGTTATCTAAAAGGTTCTTTCAATGGCAAATGAATTGTTTTGCAGTTATTCAGTGTATTTTGCACTTATTTTTAAAAACCCCTTTTAACCATTTGTAATGCTTTCTGACTTGACTTATTTTAGAAAGGCGTCACGTATTTTCACCACAACCAAATGGTATAACAGTATTAGTAATCAAATCATATATCTAAATATACAGGTATCATGGTTTCCTTTCAGGGGATATAAATTTGTCCAGATCATGTAATGGAAACAGGAACACATGGGCTACTTGCACAGTGAACAAGTCTGTATGATCATGTTCACACACCACCAAGAAACCTGAAGACACAAAAGAGAATAGTAAAACCAAAAACACTCAGTTTGAAAAAATGTTGCAGTAATCCGCAAGTGCTAGTAAAAAATGTAAAAAACAGGGTATTTGGTTGATACGTTTTTTGCAAAAAATGTATACTAAGCTGCTCTACCAATCTTCACGGTATACCCTTATCAGAGCAGTCCTAACTAATGTATGCAATCCCTATCTGATGTATTTAAAAACCTGATCATCTGTATATAACCTGTGTGAACAGGGTTCAGAGAGGAAAAATCCATGTGTGCATACAGGGTAGAACAGCTTTTGTGCAGATAGCCCAAGAGGAGTGGTGGAACTCCCCAGTCTTGTAGACACAAGAGAACAATTATGGAAACAGGAACACATGGGCTACTTGCACAGTGAACAAGTCTGTATGATCATGTTCACACACCACCAAGAAACCTGAAGACACAAAAGAGAATAGTAAAACCAAAAACACTCAGTTTGAAAAAATGTTGCAGTAATCCGCAAGTGCTAGTAAAAAATGTAAAAAACAGGGTATTTGGTTGATACGTTTTTTGCAAAAAATGTATACTAAGCTGCTCTACCAATCTTCACGGTATACCCTTATCAGAGCAGTCCTAACTAATGTATGCAATCCCTATCTGATGTATTTAAAAACCTGATCATCTGTATATAACCTGTGTGAACAGGGTTCAGAGAGGAAAAATCCATGTGTGCATACAGGGTAGAACAGCTTTTGTGCAGATAGCCCAAGAGGAGTGGTGGAACTCCCCAGTCTTGTAGACACAAGAGAACAATTATGGAAACAGGAACACATGGGCTACTTGCACAGTGAACAAGTCTGTATGATCATGTTCACACACCACCAAGAAACCTGAAGACACAAAAGAGAATAGTAAAACCAAAAACACTCAGTTTGAAAAAATGTTGCAGTAATCCGCAAGTGCTAGTAAAAAATGTAAAAAACAGGGTATTTGGTTGATACGTTTTTTGCAAAAAATGTATACTAAGCTGCTCTACCAATCTTCACGGTATACCCTTATCAGAGCAGTCCTAACTAATGTATGCAATCCCTATCTGATGTATTTAAAAACCTGATCATCTGTATATAACCTGTGTGAACAGGGTTCAGAGAGGAAAAATCCATGTGTGCATACAGGGTAGAACAGCTTTTGTGCAGATAGCCCAAGAGGAGTGGTGGAACTCCCCAGTCTTGTAGACACAAGAGAACAATTATGGAAACAGGAACACATGGGCTACTTGCACAGTGAACAAGTCTGTATGATCATGTTCACACACCACCAAGAAACCTGAAGACACAAAAGAGAATAGTAAAACCAAAAACACTCAGTTTGAAAAAATGTTGCAGTAATCCGCAAGTGCTAGTAAAAAATGTAAAAAACAGGGTATTTGGTTGATACGTTTTTTGCAAAAAATGTATACTAAGCTGCTCTACCAATCTTCACGGTATACCCTTATCAGAGCAGTCCTAACTAATGTATGCAATCCCTATCTGATGTATTTAAAAACCTGATCATCTGTATATAACCTGTGTGAACAGGGTTCAGAGAGGAAAAATCCATGTGTGCATACAGGGTAGAACAGCTTTTGTGCAGATAGCCCAAGAGGAGTGGTGGAACTCCCCAGTCTTGTAGACACAAGAGAACAATTATGGAAACAGGAACACATGGGCTACTTGCACAGTGAACAAGTCTGTATGATCATGTTCACACACCACCAAGAAACCTGAAGACACAAAAGAGAATAGTAAAACCAAAAACACTCAGTTTGAAAAAATGTTGCAGTAATCCGCAAGTGCTAGTAAAAAATGTAAAAAACAGGGTATTTGGTTGATACGTTTTTTGCAAAAAATGTATACTAAGCTGCTCTACCAATCTTCATGGTATACCCTTATCAGAGCAGTCCTAACTAATGTATGCAATCCCTATCTGATGTATTTAAAAACCTGATCATCTGTATATAACCTGTGTGAACAGGGTTCAGAGAGGAAAAATCCATGTGTGCATACAGGGTAGAACAGCTTTTGTGCAGATAGCCCAAGAGGAGTGGTGGAACTCCCCAGTCATAATTGTTCTCTTGTGTCTACAAGACTGGGGAGTTCCACCACTCCTCTTGGGCTATCTGCACAAAAGCTGTTCTACCCTGTATGCACACATGGATTTTTCCTCTCTGAACCCTGTTCACACAGGTTATATACAGATGATCAGGTTTTTAAATACATCAGATAGGGATTGCATACATTAGTTAGGACTGCTCTGATAAGGGTATACCGTGAAGATTGGTAGAGCAGCTTAGTATACATTTTTTGCAAAAAACGTATCAACCAAATACCCTGTTTTTTACATTTTTTACTAGCACTTGCGGATTACTGCAACATTTTTTCAAACTGAGTGTTTTTGGTTTTACTATTCTCTTTTGTGTCTTCAGGTTTCTTGGTGGTGTGTGAACATGATCATACAGACTTGTTCACTGTGCAAGTAGCCCATGTGTTCCTGTTTCCATAATTGTTCTCTTGTGTCTACAAGACTGGGGAGTTCCACCACTCCTCTTGGGCTATCTGCACAAAAGCTGTTCTACCCTGTATGCACACATGGATTTTTCCTCTCTGAACCCTGTTCACACAGGTTATACAGTGGGGCAAAAAAGTATTTAGTCAGTCAGCAATAGTGCAAGTTCCACCACTTAAAAAGATGAGAGGCGTCTGTAATTTACATCATAGGTAGACCTCAACTATGGGAGACAAACTGAGAAAAATAAATCCAGAAAATCACATTGTCTGTTTTTTTAACATTTTATTTGCATATTATGGTGGAAAATAAGTATTTGGTCAGAAACAAACAATCAAGATTTCTGGCTCTCACAGACCTGTAACTTCTTCTTTAAGAGTCTCCTCTTTCCTCCACTCATTACCTGTAGTAATGGCACCTGTTTAAACTTGTTATCAGTATAAAAAGACACCTGTGCACACCCTCAAACAGTCTGACTCCAAACTCCACTATGGTGAAGACCAAAGAGCTGTCAAAGGACACCAGAAACAAAATTGTAGCCCTGCACCAGGCTGGGAAGACTGAATCTGCAATAGCCAACCAGCTTGGAGTGAAGAAATCAACAGTGGGAGCAATAATTAGAAAATGGAAGACATACAAGACCACTGATAATCTCCCTCGATCTGGGGCTCCACGCAAAATCCCACCCCGTGGGGTCAGAATGATCACAAGAACGGTGAGCAAAAATTCCAGAACCACGCGGGGGGACCTAGTGAATGAACTGCAGAGAGCTGGGACCAATGTAACAAGGCCTACCATAAGTAACACACTACGCCACCATGGACTCAGATCCTGCAGTGCCAGACGTGTCCCACTGCTTAAGCCAGTACATGTCCGGGCCCGTCTGAAGTTTGCTAGAGAGCATTTGGATGATCCAGAGGAGTTTTGGGAGAATGTCCTATGGTCTGATGAAACCAAACTGGAACTGTTTGGTAGAAACACAACTTGTCATGTTTGGAGGAAAAAGAATACTGAGTTGCATCCATCAAACACCATACCTACTGTAAAGCATGGTGGTGGAAACATCATGCTTTGGGGCTGTTTCTCTGCAAAGGGGCCAGGACGACTTATCCGGGTACATGAAAGAATGATGGGGCCATGTATCGTGAGATTTTGAGTGCAAACCTCCTTCCATCAGCAAGGGCATTGAAGATGAAACGTGGCTGGGTCTTTCAACATGACAATGATCCAAAGCACACCGCCAGGGCAACAAAGGAGTGGCTTCGTAAGAAGCATTTCAAGGTCCTGGAGTGGCCTAGCCAGTCTCCAGATCTCAACCCTATAGAAAACCTTTGGAGGGAGTTGAAAGTCCGTGTAGCCAAGCGAAAAGCCAAAAACATCACTGCTCTAGAGGAGATCTGCATGGAGGAATGGGCCAACATACCAACAACAGTGTGTGGCAACCTTGTGAAGACTTACAGAAAACGTTTGACCTCTGTCATTGCCAACAAAGGATATATTACAAAGTATTGAGATGAAATTTTGTTTCTGACCAAATACTTATTTTCCACCATAATATGCAAATAAAATGTTAAAAAAACAGCCAATGTGATTTTCTGGATTTTTTTTTCTCAGTTTGTCTCCCATAGTTGAGGTCTACCTATGATGTAAATTACAGACGCCTCTCATCTTTTTAAGTGGTGGAACTTGCACTATTGCTGACTGACTAAATACTTTTTTGCCCCACTGTATACAGATGATCAGGTTTTTAAATACATCAGATAGGGATTGCATACATTAGTTAGGACTGCTCTGATAAGGGTATACCGTGAAGATTGGTAGAGCAGCTTAGTATACATTTTTTGCAAAAAACGTATCAACCAAATACCCTGTTTTTTACATTTTTTACTAGCACTTGCGGATTACTGCAACATTTTTTCAAACTGAGTGTTTTTGGTTTTACTATTCTCTTTTGTGTCTTCAGGTTTCTTGGTGGTGTGTGAACATGATCATACAGACTTGTTCACTGTGCAAGTAGCCCATGTGTTCCTGTTTCCATAATTGTTCTCTTGTGTCTACAAGACTGGGGAGTTCCACCACTCCTCTTGGGCTATCTGCACAAAAGCTGTTCTACCCTGTATGCACACATGGATTTTTCCTCTCTGAACCCTGTTCACACAGGTTATATACAGATGATCAGGTTTTTAAATACATCAGATAGGGATTGCATACATTAGTTAGGACTGCTCTGATAAGGGTATACCGTGAAGATTGGTAGAGCAGCTTAGTATACATTTTTTGCAAAAAACATATCAACCAAATACCCTGTTTTTTACATTTTTTACTAGCACTTGCGGATTACTGCAACATTTTTTCAAACTGAGTGTTTTTGGTTTTACTATTCTCTTTTGTGTCTTCAGATCATGTAATGGTCAAACACGTGCAGTATTGTTACTTATGCAATGTTGCTAATTTACTACAATTTTCTAACTTTTAGTGAACTTAGCTAGTCAGTCTTAAAGGGAATCTGTCAGCAGGATTTCAACCCCCACAAAATAGTTATATGCACATGTCCCTCTTTCTGAGACAGTCCTTGGAGCGCACTGGTCCCCAACCATTCTTACCTTAAGAGTACCATTCATCTCTGAGAGAGGGTCAGAAGCCACATCCAGAATCCCCTAAGTGGTGACATCTAGTACTCTCCTAACAGTAGTGACACCACCATTACCAGTACAATGACAGCTAAAGATTTCCTGCAAAAATCACACAGAAACTTCGTGCCGCCCTCACATATAGGCAGTGTACTTGGATCAAAGTTTTACCACCTTACCCCATTAGGTATTATTGCATTTAGCACTTTTACATCTAGGTTCAAGCACCCCTCTAACTCACAATAGGGTTCAGTACTTGTGCAAGCAAAAGGTACCGTCACACTAGACGATATCGCTAGCGATCCGTGACGTTGCAGCGTCCTCGCTAGCGATATCGTCCAGTGTGACAGGCAGCAGCGATCAGGCCCCTGCTGTGCTGTCGCTGGTCGGGGAAGAAAGGCCAGAACTTTATTTGGTCGCTGGACTCCCCGCAGACATCGCTGAATCGGCGTGTGTGACACCAATTCAGCGATGTCTTCACTGGTAACCAGGGTAAACATCGGGTAACTAAGCGCAGGGCCGCGCTTAGTAACCCGATGTTTACCCTGGTTACCATCCTAAAAGTAAAAAAAAACAAACACTACATACTTACCTTCCGCTGTCTGTCCTCCAGCGCTGTGCTCTGCACTCCTCCTGTACTGGCTGTGAGCGTCGGTCAGCCGGAAAGCAGAGCGGTGACGTCACCGCTCTGCTTTCCGGCTGCTGTGCTCACAGCCAGTACAGGAGGAGAGCAGAGCACAGCGCTGGAGGACAGACGGCTGTAGGTAAGTATGTAGTGTTTGTTTTTTTTTACTTTTAGGATGGTAACCAGGGTAAACATCGGGTTACTAAGCGCGGCCCTGCGCTTAGTTACCCGATGTTTACCCAGGTTACCGGCATCGTTGGTCGCTGGAGAGCCGTCTGTGTGACAGCTCTCCAGCGACCAAACAGCGACGCTGCAGCGATCCGGATCGTTGTCGGTATCGCTGCAGCGTCGCTAAGTGTGACGGTACCTAAAGATTAGCAGTTCCCAGTGGAGCACAGTTTGCATGGTAGAATTATTTTCCAACTCCAGAGCCAGTGGGTTAGGTTGGAGTCACATTACAGTAGAAAACAGACGAGTGTTATGCAGAAAACATTTCATAGCACTCAGACCAGTGTTAATCTATGGGGCAGCTCACATCACCATTTATTTTCTCAGGGGTATTCAATGTGCATGTGAAATCACAGCAGGCTGTGATTGGCACTGAAACTCAGCCGAGACTCGCCAATGCAAGCTTATAGGTGCGAGAAAAAAATCACACAGCACTCAAACCATACAAGTGCGGTCTGATTTTTACGCACCGATCTCCTTTGAGAAGCCATCAATTCATCTTCCGCGTACCATAAAATCACAGAGTAACAGGTTAGAATAGAATAGACATATACACATAGAATAGATATATAGATAATAGATGTATATATGTATATGACATAGATAGATAGACAGAAGAAAAGCTGGCAATTCAGCAGCCATGCACTGTAAAATCACATCGGGACCTGACAGGATAGAATGGATGCATTACATAGAGTATATACACATAGAATAGATAGATATATATAGCTGTCAGTAACATATACAATTATTAAAATGTGTGTGCAACTTACTGTACATGGATTTAATTAATATAAGATTATTTTTCTGAAAAAAATGGCGTGGGTTCCTGCATTATTTTTTAACCAGCAGAGGGAAAGCCGATGGCTGGGGGCTGATATATATAGCCTGTGAAGGGTGTAAAACCCATGGAGCTTCCCAGGCTATTAATATCAGCTCACAACTGTATAGTTAGACTTTACAGGCTATTAAATTGGGAGAATCTCAAAAAAATGATGTAGGGTCCCCCTATCTAATATATAATTGCCTAGAATACTACTTCCTGCAATTTGTGCCAACTTCCGTGGCTTTGTCCGGAGCTAATGTCCGGAGCTAATGTCCGGAGCTAATGTCCGGAGATTAATTGCCTAGAATACTACTTCCTGCAATTTGTGCCAACTTCCGTGGCTTTGTCCGGAGCTAATGTCCGGAGCTAATGTCCGGAGCTAATGTGCGGAGATAATGTCCGGAGCTAATGTCCGGAGCTAATGTCCGGAGATAAGTGACGTCAACAGTGTCCAGTGTCTGATTGGTTGCCGCCTGCTGCGAGCGACCAATCAGAAACGTGCCGTACTGTGACACACTCCGCCCGCCATTTTGGTGTGATTTTTGAATTTTTACCTCACAGCAAGTTTCTACTGCGTGGAGGCGGGCCCAGTGACGTTGCTCTTCAAGCTCCTGCCGAATTTCGTCAAAAAAATGATAATACCATTTACCAAAACTATATATATTTAGTTGTGAAGTGGTTCAGTGACATTTTCACACCAATTTTGAACTTTTGTTTGGTGTTTTCTCCATATACTGCCTATTATTCACTGACTGTTATACTGAGAGACTGCCGTTTATTAACCTCTTCTTTGCCACATTGGGTATATTGCTCTATTATTTGTCACATAAGGACATTGTCCATTATTGCCCAGCAATTTCTCTGCAATATAAACTGCCTATTTATTAATATCTGCATTCCTGCAAAGAACTATTGCCTATTATTAACTGGCTATTTTCCTACTACCTGACACTGCCTCTTATTAACCTGTTGTTTGCCACCACCACGCTTAAAGCTGTTTAGCTTAGCCAACATGAGCTCTAATAGTAAGGATACTAATGACACAGAGCCCAAAGCTGCTGATGGCGCACGTAAGATTAGGTCTGATAGAAAGTATACTAATAATGCAGAGCAAAAAGACGCCGATGCCGCACGTAAGCGCAAACAGCGTGCTAACAAGAGTACAGAGGATAGATGCAAGCGCATGGACACTGTTAAGTATACTAATGACACAGAGTCCAAAGCTTATGATGGCGCACGTAAGATCAGGTCTGATATAAAGTATGGTAATGATGCAGAGCGAAAAGCCGCCGATGCCGGACGTAAGCGCAAACAGCGTGTTAACAAGAGTACAGAGGATAGATGCAAGTGCCTGGATACTGTTAAGTATACTAATGACACAGAGCCCAAAGCTGCTGATGGCGCACGTAAGATCAGGTCTGATATAAAGTATGGTAATGATGCAGAGCGAAAAGCCGTCGATGCCGCACGTAAGCGCAAACAGCGTGTTAACAAGAGTACAGAGGATAGATGCAAGCGCCTGGATACTGTTAAGTATACTAATGACACAGAGTCCAAAGCTGCTGATGGCGCACGTAAGATCAGGTCTGATATAAAGTATGGTAATGATGCAGAGCATTTTTTGTTCTTTCTTACTATTATTTATTAATTGTATTATTCTTACATTTGAATAAATAAAGTATATATGGATTCTAGACTCCCGATTCTTTAGAATCGGGCTGCCATCTAGTAATTAATAAGCAGCAAAGGCTATGCAGACAACTGTGGGCTGATATTAATAGCTTAGGAAGGGCCATGGATACTAGCAATATGTAAAACACATGGATCAGCTGCTGCAGGACATGGGTCCAAGGACCGAGGATATTGGTGAAACCGGGTGTATGTTTCCAAATCTGGGCTGCTAATAAAGATGGATGGTAGACGATATTCTTCAAAGCTTCCATTCAGCACTTTTCCCATAAATTTGAACATTTTCACTGCCCCAGACCACTTTGTAGTGTTTGCTGTGAAAATGCTGGCTTTTCCTTCGACTCCCATTATACTCATTACTTGAAACGAGCATGCGAGTATTAGCAATTGGTCGGTTTGAGCAATGAGCACCCAAGCATTTTAGTGTTTGCTAATCCTCAAATCTTTAGTGAGATTTATTGTGACTAGGTTTACTTTAGATTTACGGTTTAAGGGCAAAAGATAATAATGTCAAATTAATTCATACAATTAAATGTTTTATGTCTTGGTAATAGCAAGGAAGGTAAAATAACTTTGATTTGTTATATGCAAGTGAAATGGTAACTGTACTAATCCAGATTTATGTAAACCAAAAATGTGACAGGCATTCTAAACCTTAGGAGTTAGATACAATTTAATCACATAAATGAATAAAGCAATATTTATTTTATGACGGGAAGCGACTGCCAAGCATTCCAATAGAGGAATGTACTTGTGAATACTTATATAGATCTTTTTTATAGATCAGGCTTCATTATTGTTTTCATGGCAGCGTTATTTTTTTTACTTTAATGACAGAGGTTCAGAGTAATTTCTTCACCAGTTCTGACATGTGTCCATGTTTTGGTTATATGGCTTTTCAGGTTTCATATAAATAAAGCTTAATTATTGTATAATTAAGTGTTCATCATCTTTCTAATATGTTTTTAAAATTTTTTGTCAATGTTTGAAAAGGTGTAACTATCGCAGTCACAGATGGTTTGACTGTGACCTTCATAGTGTGGGAGTGGGGCCCACCAATGCCAGTGACTATTTCATATGGATGTACATCTTTGGACGCACATTCAGCTAAAATGTATTGTGGTGCAGAGACCAACATGACCCCTGCAATATACATATCAGGGGGAGCAGCTGGCATCAGCTTGACCTGTTACAGGTGGTGCATTGCTTTGATGTCATGCGCTACCCTTGCTGGCTTCTGCACCGGCATCTATAGAAGAGGATACCGCACATTGTTGGAGGTAAAAATAATCGTTTGATTCTTTTTAAAATGTGCTGTAGAAAAACAAGGGACATCATTATTGGAATCGGCTCAGGATGAGGGACTTTATACCAGGAAGAGGCACAGGGTGGCGGAAAATGTTATTGGATGGGGTCCGGGATGGAGGGGGGCATTATTACAGGAAGGAACCAGGAGAGGGACATTATTACGGCAAGTGGCCCAGAATGGGAGACATTGCACCAGATATACAGTAAAGGGCCCGGAATGGAGGAATTTATACCAGAAAGGGGCTCAGGATGAGGTACATTATACCAGGAATTTGCTGAGGATGTGGGACATTGATATAGCATGAAGAAGCATTGTAACAGATTGTACAGAGGAAGGGATGTGTCGATTGGGGAGGGGAGAGAATGACCCAGCAGGGATCGGCTCTCTGGCACCACCACTTACCCCAGGTAAGTCAGGGAACTTCACCGAGGGCAAATAGTCACCGGAGAGGCTCCCCTTATTGGTACGAGTTATTGAGGAGCTCCCAGTGAGGGGGGATATGTATCACCAGTCCAGGCTGGGGATACATTTGTAAACCTCCCGGCTGTCACTGTCAGAGTTCCTCACTAACACAGTACGGTATAGTGCCACCAGTTCCTCATTAGATATAAGCCCCGTCCGACAACAGGCTTATATCGGGTCAGAAACCAACCCGGGGGTAGCGTATAATAACCAACCGAGCGTGCGGATATGGGGATTCACGAATCGAGATAAAAGAGCAGCCCAATACTAATTTTATATTTAATTTCCGAAAGGCGCACTAGAAAGATACAGGTGTATATATATATATATATATATATATATATATATATATACATGAACAAATATATAAGTATACAGTCAGGAGTGTAGTACAAGGGTAGGGTACAGATAGATTACAATTAACATGTTATGTAGCATGGGACCACAGGGAGGCGCTGATGAATCACAGGTCTAAATCTTTGTTATGTAATTTTCTGGCCGCGTCAACTAATGGGTCTCCTGCTAGTTGAAAAACAGCCCAAAATGAGGAGCTGTCTATTATTCCCAAGGCTCTCACACATGCTGCGCCAACCCCTGGGCTGTGCAGCCTCTTTCCTCTCATATCTGAGAGCATAGTTTTCCAGCTAGAACCGTGGATGCTCATAACTTTCTCCCTGAAGCTCTAAATGGGACGACGGCAGTGCCACTGGGTTCTGCTGGATTTTATCTGTGCGGTTAGACCAAATATGGCTACTGTATTTAGTTCCTGGCAGCTATGCTTTATAACTCAATAACACAGAGTTTTAGTGGTGGCTGCATGGTATGGCCTTGTGGGGAAAGAAAGGCAGATTCCAATTATGTGCTCGGCTAGGTTCAGAGATATTGCATTCTTTTATTATAGGTCACTTTCTAGATTCAATAGCTCAGAGCCTGGGGCTGTTGAGCTGTGGGGTCTGCAGTGCCAATTTGTCTGAGTCCAACAAAGGAAGCCAGTTGGCTGGTAACTGCACAAGAGTTCACACTCCTGTGATAATTGCTGGGGGACACACCCCTGGAGAGAGCTTCCAAGGCCTATTTGAGCTAATTAAATAAAGCCATTGGCCTGAGGGAATGCCAATGGTGGGGGCTTTGTTTGGAGCAAGTATTTTTGGGCCAAACTGTATCTGATAGGGAATTCCACCAAATATCAAAATGACATCAATTAGATATCATTTTCCCATGTCTCACAAGCATTATTACAGGAAGGGGCAATGATGGGTGACAATGTTACAGTAAAAAGATATGACAGTGAGCTTACTTATATGGGGGGGGGCAAATTCACATGCTTTTATAAGTTCTATAATGCTACAAGGGCCCATATATGTGACCAACATGCAGGTGGGGCCCCAAGCCAAATTTTGCACTGAGATCTATCGGACTCTAGTTATGCAACTGCTTCTTTTTATACTGAGGCGGAAACAATGCACCTTTGGATTAAATTGCTCTATGAGCTTACTTATATTGCACCAACTGCACATACTTTTCAACTGTTCATATTGTTTGCTAAAGCATAATAGATTAGACAATTTAGGGGTTATGCTTATTACGAACATATAAGGCATATCCATAATGCCATTAATTTCTGATAGATTCAAATAAATTTCTGGAACATAAACCTGTCTTACTGTTGCAATAAATAAATCTCTCTATCCACTTGTATGGGAGTTCTCAAAAGAGTTAAACAAGTTTGACTAATATGCCTTGGCTGGTTACAATTAAAACAATTCTCAATTGTGGAGAGTCCTCTGATTTCTAAAATGTCATCCCAAATGGAAGTTACTATTTGGGTTACCACTCTCAATGGATAATGTATAGGACAATCTTCAGGCACTCAACATCAAAAAATCACAATTGCAAATTAGATTTATTAGCAAAATTTACAAACTCTGCTGTTTGCAATAAACCAATGAAACAAGTGCAATACATACCGCAAAACACAACTAATACAAAGTTTAATTTCCTGAAATTTGCAATTTCATGCAAAATCGAAGAATTTGAGCTTCGTGATTTGCAAAAAATAACCTTGCCTGGCTACATTTCCCACACTGCTGATGTGAGAATGATCTCTTAAAGTGAGATCTCAGTGATTGCCTGTCCCTGACCTAATAAATATGAGCCAAGTGCATGCATAGAGGAATTACATTGAACACAGAAGTCAGATATATGCTCCTCTCTCAGCAAAAGCTGTCACACAACTCATTTTATTAGTACAAACAAAAGATCATATATCAGGCAGGAAAAAGGCATGACTCATCTCCTGAACAACCATCATGTCAGTCTGCGATTGGTCCATGTTAGGTCTGCTCCATATATGGTTGACTCTTCAGTGTATCTACTTCACATTCCAAAAATTTCTTCCAGGGCATCGTTCAAGGATGCAGACGCCATCTTGCCACACCACATCTGAGCTAGCTTATGTAATGTTTTTAATTGATCTCATTAGCCATTCTCTCCTTCACAATGGAACATTAAAGATAATGCTAATATCATTTTGTGTTGCTGTGTGGGCCTCAGAGTCAGCAGAGTCAGTTTCCATCTCCAGAGTCACTGGGTAATTTTCTCTCTTCTGTAGAGTGTACACTCTTCTAGGCAAAGGAGTTCTCTCTTTCACCTGTAAAGTATAAGATCTTATGATCAGTGGGGTCTTTTTTCTCTCTCCTATACAGTGTAAGTTTTTAGTGTCTGTAATGAGCTCTTAAGGTTTGCAAGAAATTCTCTCTTTCCTCTCCCATATAAGTATTTTGAGAGCAATTACAGACTTTTCAGTATTGAAATTCACACAAATTTATTCACCGCAAATCAAATTCGGTGAATTTGAATTTAAAAAAAATTTGCTCATCTCAAACAATAAGTTGTTTCTCCAAATCCAACACAAAATGCTACTTTTAAAGACTACAGCAATCTCAGAATTATTTAACCCGTTCATGAGAAGTGTTTTTAGTAGATCACCTTTAACTATTATGAACTGCTGAAATGTGATACATAGCCAGCCACCAGCTTTAACCAGGATTCTTGAGGAATTTTAGCTCATTCCTCATGGCCGCACTTGCCTTCCTAAAATCCTACAAAAATGTTTCCATAGTATTCAAGTCAGGTGACTGTAGAGGCATCTTCAGAATCTTCCAGTACTTGTTCGGAAATAAAGTCACTCACATATCTTCCACCACAACTCCCAATGATGATTAATTTCAGGGCAGTGCTAGAAGCTGTGGGGCAGTACTGTTGTCACTCACTTCTTCTATCTCCGCCTCCTGGTTATGTGTTGTTTCACAGTTAGAAGCTGAAACAACAGACAAAGAAACAGAGTGCTGCTGCTGTACTCACATCTCCCACACATTTAGCGGTTAGCGTTGCAAGAAGCCCTGGTAAATAGTTTTGAGCGATACCGTCCGATACTTGAAAGTATCGGTATCGGATAGTATCGGCCGATACCCGAAAAATATCGGATATCGCCGATACCGATATCCGATACCAATACAAGTCAATGGGACATCAAGTATCGGAAGGTATTCTCATGGTTCCCAGGGTCTGAAGGAGAGAAAACTCTCCTTCAGGCCCTGGGATCTATAGGGATGTGTAAAATAAAGAATTAATATAAAAAATATTGATATGCTCACCTCTCCGGCGGCCCCTGGACTTCACGCTGGTAACCGGCCGGCTTCTTTGTTTAAAATGAGCGCCTTCAGGACCTGCGAATGACGTCACGGCTTCTGATTGGTCGCGTGCCGCCCATGTGACCGGCACGCGACCAATCAGAAGCCGCGATGTCATTCGCAGGTCCTTAATTCCTAGAATTAGGAGTTTTGTGAATGAGAATGACGTCGCGGCTTCTGATTGGTCGCGTGCCGGTCACATGGGCGGCACGCGACCAATCAGAAGCCGCGACGTCATTCGCAGGTCCTGAAGGCACTCATTTTAAACAAAGAAGCCGGCCGGTTACCAGCGTGATGTCCAGGGGCCGCCGGAAAGGTGAGCATATCAATATTTTTTATTTTAATTCTTTATTTTACACATCCCTATTGATCCGATACCGATACTCGATACCACAAAAGTATCGGATCTCGGTATCGGAATTCCGATACCGCAAGTATCGGTCGATACCCGATACTTGCAGTATCGGAATGCTCAACACTACTGGTAAATTGAACTGCCCACTGATGACATCTTACTCCAGGAGGGGTCATAGAAGTTTTGGGGAAGTGACTTCAGCCCAAGCCTACTGTGATGTCCCATTTGAGACTCCCCTCAAATGAAGCATCACAGGAAGTAAAGTAAAAAGAAAACTCTTATAGATTATCTAGATATGGAGAAGTGTGGGATATGTTTATAATAAATCTAATTACAAAAGTGATTGGGATGTAAAAATGATTAGAAAGAGCATTTTATATACTTGATCCAAGCCTTAATCTTTGCCTGCATAACACTGTACAAGACTTCATGGTAATACTTGCATAACAGAACAAAACAATCTAGCTAAAAAGAATGGGGTTGTACTTTAACCCCTTAATCCCATTGGATGTACTATCCCGTCAAGGTGACCTGGGACTTAATTCCCAGTGATGGGATAGTACTGTATGTCCAGCGCGATCAGCTGCGCTCACTGGGGGAACGTGGCCGATCGCGGCCGGGTGTCAGCTGACTATCGCAGCTGACATCCGGCACTATGTGCCAGGAGTGGTCACGGACCACCCCTGGCACATTAACCCCGGCACACTGCGATCAAACATGATCGCAGTGTTCCGGCGGCATAGGGAAGCATCGCGCAGGGAGGGGTCTCCTACCTTCTTCTCCCTGCAGGCTCCGGATCCAAAATGGCCGTGATGCTGCATCCGGGTCCTGCAGGGAGGTGGCTTACCAAGCGCCTGCTCAGAGCAGGCACTGGTAAGCCAGGAGCAGAGCACGTCAGATCGCTGATCAGACACAGTGCTCTGTAAAGTGTCAGATCAGCGATCTGACCTTATAACATGATGCCCCTCTGGGGCAATGATATAAAGTAAAAAAAAAAAAATATTTAGTTGTGTGAAAAAAAAATTCCTAAATAAAGAAAAAATATATATTATTCCCATAAATACATTTCTTTATCTAAATAAAAAAAAACAATAATAGTACACATATTTAGTATCGCGTCCGTAACGACCCGAACTATAAAACTGTCCCACTAGTTAACCCCTTCAGTGAACACCGTAAAAAAAGAAAAAAAAAAAAACAGGCAAAAAACAATACTTTTTTATCATACCGCCAAACAAAAAGTGGAATAGCACGCGATCAAAAAGACAGACATAAATAACCATGGTACCGCTGAAAACGTCATCTTGTCCCGCAAAAAACGAGCCACAATACAACATCATTAGCAAAAAAATAAAAAAGTTATAGTTCTCAGGATAAAGTAATTCAAAAATAATATTTTTTCTATAAAATAGTTTTTATTGTATAAAAGCGCCAAAACATAAAAAAAGATATAAATGAGGTATCGCTGTAATTGTACTGATCCAAAGAATAAAACTGCTTTAACCATTTTACAAAACACAGAATGGTATTAGCGCCCCCCCCCCAAAAAGAAATTCATGAATAGCTGGTTTTTGGTCATACTGCCTCACAAAAATCGGAATAAAAAGCGATCACAAAATGTCACATGCCCGAAAATGTTACCAATAAAAATGTCAACTCTTTCCGCAAAAAACAAGACCTCACATGACTCTGTGAACCAAAATATGGAAAAATCATAGCTCTCAGAATGTGGAGACGCAAAAAAATATTTTTTGCAATAAAAAGCGTCTTTTAGTGTGTGACTGCTGCCAGTCATAAAAATCCACTAAAAAACCTGCTATAAAAGTAAATGAAACCCCCCTTCATCACTCCCTTAGTTAGGGAAAATTGAAAACTTAAAAAAAGTATTTATTTCCATTTTCCCATTAGGGTTAGGTCAAGGGTTAGGGTTAGCGTTAGGATTAGGGTTAGGGCCAGGGTTAGGGTTAGGGCTAGGCTTAGGGCTAGGGTTAGGGCTAGGGCTAGGGTTAGGGTTAGGGTTAAGGTTGGGGCTAGGGTTAGGGTTTGGACTAAATTTATGATTGGGATTAGGGTTAGGGGTGTGTTGAAGTTGGGGTTAGGGGTGTGGATTACATTTATGGTTGGGATTAGGGTTAGGGGTGTGTCAGGGTTAGGAGTGTGGTTAGGGTTATGGTTGGGATTAGGGTTAGGGGTGTGTTGGAGTTGGGGTTAGGTGTGTGGTTAGGATTAGGGCTAGGGGTGTGTTTGGGTTAGGGTTTCAGTTAGAATTGGGGGTTTCCACTGTTTAGGCACATCAGGGCTCTCCAAACGCGACATGGCATCCAATCTCAATTCCAGCCAATTCTGCGTTGAAAAAGTAAAACAGTGTTCCTTCCCTTCTGAGCTCTCCCGTGCGCCCAAACAGGGGTTTACCCCAACATATGGGGTATCAGTGTACTTAGGACAAATTGGACAACAACTTCTGGGGTCCAATTTCTCTTGTTACTCTTGGGAAAGTAAAATGTTGGGGGCTAAAAAAACATTTTTGTAGGAAAAAAATAATTTTTTTATTTTCACAGCTCTGCGTTATAAACTGTAGTGAAATACTTGGGGGTTCAAAGTTTTTACAACACATCTAAATAAGTTCCTTGGGAGGTCTAGTTTCTGATAAGGGGTCACTTGTGGGGGGTTTCTACTGTTTAGGTACATCAGGGGCTCTGCAAATGCCTGCAGACAAATCTATCTAAATCTGTATTCCAAATGGCGCTCCTTCCCTTCCGAGCTCTGCCATGTGCCCAAACAGTAGTTCCCCCCCACATATGAGGTATCAGCGTTCTCAGGACAAATTGGACAACAACTTCTGGGGTCCAATTTCTTTTGTTACCCTTGGGAAAGTAATAATTTCGGGGGCTAAAAAACCATTTTTGTAGGAAAAAAATGATTTTTTATTTTCACGGCTCTGCGTTATAAACTGTAGTGAAATACTTGGGGGTTCAAAGTTCTCACAACACATCTAGATAAGTTCCTTGGGAGGTCTATTTTACGATATGGGGTCACTTGTGGGGGGTTTCTACTGTTTAGGTACGTCAGGGGCTCTGCAAATGCAATGTGACACCTGCAGACCAATCCATCTAAGTCTGCATTCCAAATGGCACTCCTTCCCTTCCGAGCTCTGCCATGCGCCCAAACGGTGGTTCCCCCCACATATCGGGTATCAGCGTACTCAGGACAAATTGGACAACAACTTCTGGGGTCCAATTTCTCTTGTTACCCTTGGGAAAATAAAAATTTGGGGGGCTAAAAAACCATTTTTGTAGGAAAAAATGATTTTTTATTTTCACGGCTCTGCGTTATAAACTGTAGTGAAATACTTGGGGGTTCAAAGTTCTCACAAAACATCTAGATAAGGTCATTGTGGGGTCTAGGTTCCAATATGGGGTCACTTGTTGGGGGTTTCTACTGTTTAGGTACATCAGGGGCTCTGCAAATGCAACGTGACCTGTTATGGCTGGCAATCAGGCAACACAGCGTGCAGTAATCAGCGCACATACAGAGATCTGGCAATAACCAAAAACAATAGGACGAGCTCTGAGACGTGGAATCTCTGTAGACTGCAGTACCTGATCTATCCTCACACAACTATAAGCAGCAGTGGATTGCGCCTATCACTACCTATGCAACTCGGCACTGCCTGAGGAGCTGACTAGCCTGAAGATAGAAATACAAGCCTGACTTACCTCAGAGAAATACCCCAAAGGAATAGGCAGCCCCCCACATATAATGACTGTTAGCAAGATGAAAAGACAAACGTAGGAATGAAAAAGATTCAGCAAAGTGAGGCCCGATATTCTAGACAGAGCGAGGATAGCAAAGAGAACTATGCAGTCTACAAAAAACCCTAAAACGAAAACCACGCAAAGGGGCAAAAAGACCCACCGTGCCGAACTAACAGCACGGCGGTGCACCCCTTTGCTTCTCAGAGCTTCCAGCAAAAGTTAATAGCAAGCTGGACAGAAAAAACAGAAAACAAACTAGAAGCACTTATCTAGCAGAGCAGCAGGCCCAAGGAAAGATGCAGTAGCTCAGATCCAACACTGGAACATTGACAAGGAGCAAGGAAGACAGACTCAGGTGGAGCTAAATAGCAAGGCAGCCAACAAGCTCACCAAAACACCTGAGGGAGGAAGCCCAGAGACTGCAATACCACTTGTGACCACAGAAGTGAACTCAGCCACAGAATTCACAACAGTACCCCCCCCTTGAGGAGGGGTCACCGAACCCTCACCAGAACCCCCAGGCCGACCAGGATGAGCCACATGAAAGGCACGAACAAGATCTGGGGCATGGACATCAGAGGCAAAAACCCAGGAATTATCTTCCTGAGCATAACCCTTCCATTTGACCAGATACTGGAGTTTCCGTCTAGAGACACGAGAATCCAAAATCTTCTCCACAATATACTCCAATTCCCCCTCCACCAAAACAGGGGCAGGAGGCTCCACAGATGGAACCATAGGTGCCACGTATCTCCTCAACAACGACCTATGGAATACATTATGTATGGAAAAGGAGTCTGGGAGGGTCAGACGAAAAGACACCGGATTGAGAATCTCAGAAATCCTATACGGACCAATAAAACGAGGTTTAAATTTAGGAGAGGAAACCTTCATAGGAATATGACGAGAAGATAACCAAACCAGATCCCCAACACGAAGTCGGGGTCCCACACGGCGTCTGCGATTAGCGAAAAGCTGAGCCTTCTCCTGGGACAAGGTCAAATTGTCCACTACCTGAGTCCAGATCTGCTGCAACCTGTCCACCACAGAATCCACACCAGGACAGTCCGAAGACTCAACCTGTCCTGAAGAGAAACGAGGATGGAACCCAGAATTGCAGAAAAATGGAGAGACCAAGGTAGCCGAGCTGGCCCGATTATTAAGGGCGAACTCAGCCAACGGCAAAAATGACACCCAATCATCCTGGTCAGCGGAAACAAAACATCTCAGATATGTTTCCAAGGTCTGATTGGTTCGTTCGGTCTGGCCATTAGTCTGAGGATGGAAGGCCGAGGAGAAAGATAGGTCAATGCCCATCCTACCACAAAAGGCTCGCCAGAACCTCGAGACAAACTGGGAACCTCTGTCAGAAACAATATTCTCAGGAATGCCATGTAAACGAACCACATGCTGGAAGAACAAAGGCACCAAATCAGAGGAGGAAGGCAATTTAACCAAGGGCACCAGATGGACCATTTTAGAAAAGCGATCACAGACCACCCAAATGACCGACATTTTTTGAGAAACGGGAAGGTCAGAAATGAAATCCATCGAAATATGTGTCCAAGGCCTCTTCGGGACCGGCAAGGGCAAAAGCAACCCACTGGCACGTGAACAGCAGGGCTTAGCCCTAGCACAAATTCCACAGGACTGCACAAAAGCACGCACATCCCGTGACAGAGATGGCCACCAGAAGGATCTAGCAACCAACTCCCTGGTACCAAAGATTCCTGGATGACCGGCCAGCACCGAACAATGAAGTTCAGAGATAACTTTACTAGTCCACCTATCAGGGACGAACAGTTTCTCGGCCGGACAACGATCAGGTTTATTAGCCTGAAATTTCTGCAACACTCTCCGCAAATCAGGGGAGATGGCAGACACAATGACTCCTTCCTTGAGGATACTCGCCGGCTCAGATAACCCCGGAGAGTCGGGCACAAAAGTCCTAGACAGAGCATCCGCCTTCACATTTTTAGAGCCCGGAAGGTATGAAATCACAAAATCAAAACGAGCAAAAAATAACGACCAACGGGCCTGTCTAGGATTCAAGCGCTTGGCAGACTCAAGATAAGTAAGGTTCTTATGATCAGTCAATACCACCACGCGATGCTTAGCACCCTCAAGCCAATGACGCCACTCCTCGAATGCCCACTTCATGGCCAGCAACTCTCGGTTGCCCACATCATAATTACGCTCAGCAGCAGAAAATTTCCTGGAAAAGAAAGCACATGGTTTGAACACTGAGCAACCAGAACCTCTCTGTGACAAAACCGCCCCTGCACCAATCTCAGAAGCATCAACCTCGACCTGGAACGGAAGAGAAACATCAGGTTGACACAACACAGGGGCACAGCAAAAACGACGCTTCAACTCCCGAAAAGCTTCCACGGCAGCAGAAGACCAATTAACCAAATCAGCACCCTTCTTGGTCAAATCGGTCAATGGTCTGGCAATGCTAGAAAAATTACAGATGAAGCGACGATAAAAATTAGCAAAGCCCAGGAATTTCTGCAGACTTTTTAGAGATGTCGGCTGAGTCCAATCCTGGATGGCCTGAACCTTAACCGGATCCATCTCGATAGTAGAAGGGGAAAAGATGAACCCCAAAAATGAAACTTTCTGCACACCGAAGAGACACTTTGATCCCTTCACGAACAAGGAATTAGCACGCAGTACCTGGAAAACCATTCTGACTTGCTTCACATGAGACTCCCAATCATCTGAGAAGATCAAAATGTCATCCAAGTAAACAATCAAGAATTTATCCAGATACTCACGGAAAATGTCATGCATAAAAGACTGAAAAACAGATGGAGCATTGGCAAGTCCGAACGGCATCACCAGATACTCAAAATGACCCTCGGGCGTATTAAATGCCGTTTTCCATTCATCTCCCTGCCTGATTCTCACCAGATTATACGCACCACGAAGATCAATCTTAGTAAACCAACTAGCCCCCTTAATCCGAGCAAACAAGTCAGAAATCAATGGCAAGGGATACTGAAACTTAACAGTGATCTTATTAAGAAGGCGGTAATCAATACACGGTCTTAGCGAACCATCCTTCTTGGCTACAAAAAAGAACCCTGCTCCCAATGGTGACGACGATGGGCGAATATGTCCCTTCTCCAGGGACTCCTTCACATAACTGCGCATAGCGGTGTGTTCAGGTACGGACAAATTAAATAAACGACCCTTAGGGAATTTACTACCAGGAATCAAATCGATAGCACAATCACAATTCCTATGCGGAGGTAGGGCATCAGACTTGGACTCTTCAAATACATCCTGAAAGTCCGACAAGAACTCTGGGATGTCAGAAGGAATGGATGACGAAATAGACAAAAATGGAACATCACCATGTACTCCCTGACAACCCCAGCTGGTTACCGACATAGAGTTCCAATCCAATACTGGATTATGGGTTTGTAGCCATGGCAACCCCAACACGACCACATCATGCAAATTATGCAGTACCAGAAAGCGAATAACTTCCTGATGTGCAGGAGCCATGCACATGGTCAGCTGGGCCCAGTACTGAGGCTTATTCTTGGCCAAAGGTGTAGCATCAATTCCTCTCAACGGAATAGGACACCGCAAAGGCTCCAAGAAAAATCCACAACGTCTAGCATAATCCAAATCCATCAGATTCAGGGCAGCGCCTGAATCCACAAACGCCATGACAGAATACGATGACAAAGAGCACATTAAGGTAATGGACAAAAGCAATTTGGACTGAACAGTACCAATAACGGCAGAGCTATCGAACCGCCTAGTGCGTTTAGGACAATTAGAAATAGCATGAGTAGAATCACCACAATAGAAACACAGTCTGTTCAGACGTCTGTGTTCTTGCCGTTCTACTTTAGTCATAGTCCTGTCGCACTGCATAGGCTCAGGTTTACTCTCAGACAATACCGCCAGATGGTGCACAGATTTACGCTCGCGCAAGCGACGACCGATCTGAATGGCCAAGGACATAGACTCATTCAAACCAGCAGGCATAGGAAATCCCACCATTACATCCTTAAGAGCTTCAGAGAGACCCTTTCTGAACAAAGCCGCTAGTGCAGATTCATTCCACAGAGTGAGTACTGACCACTTCCTAAATTTCTGACAATATACTTCTACATCATCCTGACCCTGGCATAAAGCCAGCAGATTTTTCTCAGCCTGATCCACTGAATTAGGCTCATCGTAAAGCAATCCCAGCGCCTGGAAAAATGCATCAACATTACTCAATGCAGAATCTCCTGGTGCAAGAGAAAACGCCCAGTCCTGTGGGTCGCCGCGCAAAAAAGAAATAATAATCAAAACCTGTTGAATAGGATTACCAGAAGAATGAGGTTTCAAGGCCAAAAATAGCTTACAATTATTTCTGAAGCTCAGGAACTTAGTTCTGTCACCAAAAAACAAATCAGGAATCGGAATTCTTGGTTCTAGCATCGATTTCTGATCAATAGTATCTTGAATCTTTTGTACATTTACAACGAGATTATCCATTGAGGAGCACAGAGCCTGAATATCCATGTCCACAGCTGTGTCCTGAAGCACTCTAATGTCTAGGGGAAAAAAAAGACTGAAGACAGAGCTAAGAAAAAAAAATGATGTCAGGATTTCTTTTTTCCCTCTATTGGGAATCATTGGTGAGGGCTCCTTGTACTGATATGGCTGGCAATCAGGCAACACAGCGTGCAGTAATCAGCGCACATACAGAGATCTGGCAATAACCAAAAACAATAGGACGAGCTCTGAGACGTGAAATCTCTGTAGACTGCAGTACCTGATCTATCCTCACACAACTATAAGCAGCAGTGGATTGCGCCTATCACTACCTATGCAACTCGGCACTGCCTGAGGAGCTGACTAGCCTGAAGATAGAAATACAAGCCTGACTTACCTCAGAGAAATACCCCAAAGGAATAGGCAGCCCCCCACATATAATGACTGTTAGCAAGATGAAAAGACAAACGTAGGAATGAAAAAGATTCAGCAAAGTGAGGCCCGATATTCTAGACAGAGCGAGGATAGCAAAGAGAACTATGCAGTCTACAAAAAACCCTAAAACGAAAACCACGCAAAGGGGCAAAAAGACCCACCGTGCCGAACTAACAGCACGGCGGTGCACCCCTTTGCTTCTCAGAGCTTCCAGCAAAAGTTAATAGCAAGCTGGACAGAAAAAACAGAAAACAAACTAGAAGCACTTATCTAGCAGAGCAGCAGGCCCAAGGAAAGATGCAGTAGCTCAGATCCAACACTGGAACATTGACAAGGAGCAAGGAAGACAGACTCAGGTGGAGCTAAATAGCAAGGCAGCCAACGAGCTCACCAAAACACCTGAGGGAGAAAGCCCAGAGACTGCAATACCACTTGTGACCACAGAAGTGAACTCAGCCACAGAATTCACAACAGTGACCCCTGAAGACAAATCCATCTAAGTCTGCATTCCAAATGGCGCTCCTTCCCTTCCGAGCTCTGCCATGCGCCCAAACGGTGGTTCCCCCCACATATGGGGTATCAGCGTACTCAGGACAAATTGAACAACAACTTCTGGGGTCCAATTTATCCTGTTATCCTTGGGAAAATACAAAACTGGGGGCTAAAAAATAATTTTTGTGGAAAAAATGATTTTTTATTTTCACGGCTCTGCGTTATAAACTGTAGTGAAATACTTGGGGGTTCAAAGTTCTCACAAAACATCTAGATAAGGTCATTGTGGGGTCTAGGTTCCAATATGGGGTCACTTGTTGGGGGTTTCTACTGTTTAGGTACATCAGGGGCTCTGCAAATGCAACGTGACCCCTGCAGACAAATCCATCTAAGTCTGCATTCCAAAGGGCGCTCCTTCCCTTCCGAGCTCTGCCATGCGCCCAAACGGTGGTTTTCCCCACATATGGGGTATCAGCGTACTCAGAACAAATTGAACAACAACTTCTGGGGTCCAATTTATCCTGTTATCCTTGGGAAAATACAAAACTGGGGGCTAAAAAATAATTTTTGTGGAAAAAATGATTTTTTATTTTCACGGCTCTGCGTTATAAACTGTAGTGAAATACTTGGGGGTTCAAAGTTCTCACAAAACATCTAGATAAGGTCATTGTGGGGTCTAGGTTTCAATATGGGGTCACTTGTTGGGGGTTTCTACTGTTTAGGTACATCAGGGGCTCTGCAAATGCAACGTGACCCCTGCAGACAAATCCATCTAAGTCTGCATTCCAAATGGCGCTCCTTCCCTTCCGAGCTCTGCCATGCACCCAAACGGTGGTTCCCCTCACATATGGGGTATCAGCGTACTCAGGACAAATTGAACAACAACTTCTGGGGTCCAATTTATCCTGTTATCCTTGGGAAAATACAAAACTGGGGGCTAAAAAATAATTTTTGTGGAAAAAAAATTATTTTCATGGCTCTGCATCATGAACTGTAGTGAAACACTTGGGGGTTCAAAGCTCTCACATCACTTCTAGATAAGATCCTTAGGGGGGCTACTCCAAACGCAACATGGCGCCCCATCTCAATTCCAGCCAATTTTGCATTGAAAAGTCAAATGGTACTCTTTCCCTTCCGAGCTCTGCCATGTGCCCAAACAGTGGTTTACCCCCCACATATGGGGTATGGGGGTACTCAGGACAAATTGTACAACAACTTTTGGGGTACATTTTCTCCAGTTACCCTTGGTAAAATAAAACAAATTTGAGCTGAAATAAATTTTTTGTAAACATTCCAAAAATTCCTGTGAGGCACCTGAAGGGATAATAAACTTCTTGAATGTGGTTTTGAGTACCTTGAGGGATGTAGTTTTTAGATTGGTGTCACACTTAGTTATTTTCTATCATATAGACCCTTCAAAATTACTTTAAATGTTACTTATTAAGTATTTTGTGTGATATATCTCTGTGATTTAAGGGCAAAAAAATTCAAAAATTGGAAAATTGAGAGATGGCAGTTGTTACTGATAAGATTATCTGTAGTTGGGAGAGGGAGTGGGGAGTATTTCTCTAACTCCTCTCTCCTCTACATAGCATCTTATAAAATCAAAGAACTGACATAAACTGTGTGTACAGTATATGGTGAAATATAAAGTCAAGTGACTAATAAATAAGGGCAAATACAGTATTAGGGGATTAAATACAATGCTAACTAAGAACACAAACACCAGATCAAACATGGAAACAAATGGAAGTAAGCCAGTAAGTTTAAATATATATAGTCTCATGGAGCAATGTGAGGGCAGTGCACAAATAACAGCATATATACACATTAATAGCAATACAGTTGCAGAAAATAGAACAATGCATATATCCATAAATGTTTTCTCTTGCAGCAATGGTGCAGGAGAGAACTGATGTTGGTTCTGATTTTATATTCCTGTACTGATGGTAGTTTTGGTAATGCATTTCTGTACTGATGGTGGTTGTAGTGCTGTGTTCCTGTACTGATGGTGGTTCTGGTGATGTATTCCTATAGTGATGGTGGTTCTTGTGCTGTATTCATGTATTAATTATGGTTTTGGAGATGTATTCATATACTGTAGGTAGTTCTGCTACTGAATTCATGTATTGATGATGGTTCTGGAAATGTATTTGTGTACTGTTGATGGTTGTTATGATGTATTCCTGTACTGATGGTTGTTCAGGTGATGTATTTATGTACTTATAGTGATTCTGGTTCTATATTTCTGCATTGTTATTGTTTATGATCCTGTATACATATAACAATTTATAACCTATCAGATAATGTGATACCTGGCTATGTTAATAAAGTATTGTGCTGTCTGACAAGTTAGGGGTTACTACAATTGTATTTTTATTAGGAGCATTAGTTTTAAAATTAAGTACTGTAGCATGCCAAATCTTAATACGTAATATACTCACTGTCATTATTTGTCTGTGCTTACTGGTTCCAGCAGTTATAAAATAACCACCCATATGAAATTTTCACACTTATGGTCCCTTGCCAACTAGCTTCTTGTTAGGGTTGGCGGAACGCACCACATATATAGTTTATTAAATGGAATTGGTGCGTTCGCAACCCGGGATCCACCGTGCAGGAAAGTACCTGCTGCTAAGTAAGACGGACTATATGGTGGTACTATAAGCATACATACAAGGGTTAACTTCACCCTGCGTGAAGGAAGCGATCCTGTTGCGTCACAGGACCGTGGTACCGCACATAGAGCGCAAGCAATAAGTCAGCGAACATAACCCCAACTAGAATTGAAGTCCGATTAGACCACTGCTGGCACAACACCGCAACTGGGTGTGAAAGGAAACTATAGAAATAGTAAATAAAGGCACGAGAGTGCGTGCGGTGCCGCACTGACGGACGCCACTAACCACCCAGGCTTGGGTTAGGAAAGCACAGAGGAAGCGCATGGCGCCGTACTGGCGGACACAGCAACTGGACGCTGTGATGTGTGTTACGTGCTGTAGGATAAGTCGGGCGCTAGATAGCAAACATACACCTTCCGCGAACAGACATTCAATAGGGAGGGTTATTTAAAGAGCGACTTTCACTCACAACACACACACATATTTACAAGACAATACTAGCGCATGGCCGTGCGGTCATGCGCAGTTTATATAGTTGCAGCACAGGAAGCTGCTACTGAAGTTTTTGCCCTTTCAGGACCTTCCAGGAGGACCAATGGAAAGTGCTGCAGTACCTGAGCATGTTTTGCCCTTTCAGGACCTTCCAGGAGGACCAATGGAATGTACTGCAGTACCTGAGCATGTGACCGAACATGTGGCCCTCGACCTCCAATGGGAGACCCTGCCCTGGGCATGCTCAGTGTGAGTAAATAAGGACTTAGTCCCAGAGAGGCTTGCTCGCCGCAGATCAGTGCAGGGCACCATAGGAAAGCCAGAAAAGGCAGTAGTGACCCTATGCACCGAATCAGCCTCAGCGAGACGCTGGGAGCGATGTCTCCGCTGAGCAGAGCCCACTGCGGCCGATACTGAATGGGAGACCACAGCAGACACGGATCGAGATTCCCCCTGTGCAGCAGAGGAAACTCGACTCCTAACATTACCCCCCCTCCTAGGGCCTCCCCCTCCTTGAGCCTCACTACGCTCAAAAGCTGCGATAAGCAGCGGAGCCCGAATGTGCTCCACAGGCTCCCAGGTTCTATCCTCTGGGCCGTGACCCTTCCAGTCCACCAGATAAAATTTCTTGCCACGTACCACCTTGCATCCCACAATAGCATTCACCTCAAACTCATCCGTGGATGAACCCGATGTCCCAGCAGATGACTCAGAAAACTGGGACAAATGAACGGGCTTTAAGAGGGAAACGTGAAAAGTATCGGTGATACCAAGGCGTGGAGGAATAGCCAAACGGTAGACCACAGGGTTGACCTGTTCCAGAACCTTAAACGGGCCAATGTAGCGAGGAGCAAACTTAGTGGACTCAACGCACAGCCTGATGTTACGGGCGGAGAGCCACACTAAGTCGCCAGGAGCAAAGACCGGAGCGGGGCGCCGGTGTGTATCAGCCGAAACCCTCATTCTCTCCTTGGAGGCCCGGATGGCATCCTGTGTGCGGTCCCAGATGTCACGTGCCTCCACCGCCCAGTCTGCCACCCTATAGTCATTGGACGACACGGGTATGGGCACAGGGACACGCGGATGCTGGCCGTAATTAAGGAGAAAAGGAGTTTGACCAGTGGAATCGGCTACGGCGTTGTTCAAGGCAAATTCCGCCCAAGGTAGCAAAGATGCCCAGTCATCCTGCCTAGCAGAGACGAAATGTCGCAAATATGTCACCAGAGTCTGGTTGGTTCTCTCCACCAACCCATTCGTCTCGGGATGGTATGCAGAGGAGAGGTTTAACTCTATGCTGAGTAAACGGCAGAGCTCTCTCCAAAACCGAGACGCGAACTGGGGACCCCGATCGCTGACAATCTTATCAGGCATACCATGCAATCGGAAAACGTGCTTAATGAACAACACCGCCAAGGCCCGTGCTGAGGGTAACCGAGGAAGCGGCACCAAATGCACCATTTTAGAGAAATGGTCGGTGACAACCCAAATAATGGAGCAGCCAGGTGACTTGGGTAGGCCCACCACAAAGTCCATCCCGACCATCTCCCAGGGCCTGTCTGCCACCAGTAGAGGGTAAAGCAACCCAGCAGGCCGTTGCCGAGGAGACCGATTCTGGGCGCAAGAAACGCACGCCTGAATATAGTCCCTGACATCTCGGGCCATATGCGGCCACCAGTATGTTCTCGCCAAAAGCTCAGATGTCCTCTTGGTCCCAAAATGCCCACCCACTCTGGAGGAGTGAGCCCAAGAGAGAACCTCCGGTCGCAAGTTAGCTGGTACGAAAGTCTTGCCCAGACTCTAGCGAAGCCGGAGCTACAGTTCTCAGGCTCTCAGAAGGGACAATAAGCCGAGGCTCCTCCTCCTCCTCCTCCGATGACACTACGGAGCGGGAGAGAGCGTCAGCACGAACGTTCTTCTCCCCGGAGAGGAAATGGAGAGTAAAATGGAACCGGGAGAAGAACAGGGACCATCTAGCCTGGCGAGAATTCAGCCGCTGGGCCATTTGCAGATACACCAAGTTCTTGTGGTCAGTGAAGACTTGGAAGGGAAAGCGAGCTCCCTCCAAGAGATGTCTCCACTCCGAAAAAGCCAACTTCATGGCCAGCAACTCCCTGTCCCCGATGGAATAATTCCTCTCCGCTGGTGTGAAGGTCTTGGAGAAGAAGAAGCAAGGATGCTTCCGACCTTGAGCATCCTTTTGGAAAAGGACTGCTCCAGCACCAACGGATGAGGCATCCACCTCCAAGATAAATGGCTTATCAACATCGGGGCAATGTAGGATGGGAGCGCTAGCGAAGTGTGACTTGATCGAGAGAAAGGCTTTGGAGACCTCCTCTGACCACAACTTGGGATTTGCTCCCTTCTTGGTGAGGGCAACCAAGGGAGCTACCAAAGTTGAGAAGTGTGGAATGAACTGGCGATAGTAATTAATGAACCCCATAAAGCGCTGCACCGCTTTAAGAGAATGGGGTTCCTGCCAGTCCATTACAGCCTGTAGCTTGGCAGGATCCATAGCCAAACCCTGGGCAGAGATGATATAACAAAGGAAAGGCAAGGACTCCTGCTCAAACACACACTTCTCCAACTTGGCGTAGAGGGAGTTTGCCCGTAAGAGGTCGAAGACTTTGCGAACATCTCTCCGATGGGAGTCAATATCTGGAGAGAAGATGAGAATATCATCCAGATAGACTACGACCGAGGTGGTGAGCATATCCCGGAAGATGTCGTTCACAAAGTCTTGGAAAACGGCTGGGGCATTACAGAGCCCAAAGGGCATCACCAGATATTCATAGTGCCCATCCCTGGTGTGAAAAGCCATCTTCCATTCATCCCCCTCACGGATGCGAATCAGGTTGTAAGCACCCCGCATATCTAACTTCGTAAATACCCTCGCTCCCCGTAGCCTATCAAACAGCTCAGATATCAGGGGTAATGGGTACTTGTTCTTAACGGTGATGGCGTTAAGACCCCTGTAGTCTATGCATGGACGTAAGTCTCCAGTCTTCTTCTGTACGAAGAAGAACCCAGCCCCTGCCGGTGACACTGACTTCCTAATGAATCCTCTTGCCAGATTCTCTTGGATGTACTGAGACATTGCCTCCGTCTCCGGGAGAGATAACGGATAGACTCGACCCCGGGAAGGCTCAGCACCAGGCAAGAGGTCAATAGGACAGTCATAGGGGCGGTGAGGCGGAAGGGTCTCCGCAGCTCTTTTGGTGAACACGTCTGCATAGGGCCAATAGTTCTTGGGGAGAGAGGAAAGATCTGCGGTTACCTGTGTAGTAGCAACCTGAACGCACTCCCTCTGACATCTACCCTCGCAGGATTTACTCCATCCCAAAATTCTCCCAGAGGACCACTCAATATGAGGAGAATGGTAGCGAAGCCATGGTATCCCCAACAGGACCTCATCAATTCCCTCAGGAATGACTAATAGGGAGATTATCTCCTGATGTGATGGAGACAGAGAAAGCGTGAAAGGAATGGTTTGGTGGGTAATCTGTGAGGGTAGTGTTGACCCATTTACCACTCGAACGGTCACAGGCTTGGCGAGCATCACCAAGGGTATTGCGTGACACTGGGCAAAAGAGGAAGACATAAAATTACCCTCTGCCCCAGAATCCACACATAGCTCGACCATAAGAGTGGATGGGCCTATGGTAATTGTCCCCTTGAAGGACAACTTTGAGGCAAATGTCGCCGTGTCTAGTGTACCTCCTCCAACTGCCACTAAACGCTGACGTTTCCCCGACCGCTGAGGACCCTTGGAGGCAAGATGTCCTGACTGCCGGTAAACATGACGGACCTTATGTGCACGGGCGGACTGAGACTTGGATCCCGCTCGTGTCACCTCTAAGGCCTCATGTGACTCAGACGCCTGGACTGGAGATTCCAAAGGTTTGGCGAAGGTGGGAGCCAGCCGAAACCTCTGCCTACACTGGGCTCGCTCCAACCTTCGCTCGTGAAAACGAAGGTCTATGCGAGTAGATATGGCTATGAGCTCCTCCAGTGTGGCGGGAATCTCCCTAGTGGCCAAAGCGTCCTTCACATGGTCAGCCAGCCCCCTCCAAAATACGGAAATGAGGGTTTTATCTGACCATTCCTAACTCAGACGCTAATGTCCGGAAGAGAACAGCAAAATGGCTGACCATGGTTGAACCCTGAGTCAAAGCCAGCAGTTGGAGCGCTGTATCATGGGTGACTTGAGGTCCTAAAAAGACCTGTTTCAGAGAGTCCAGAAACCGAGGAACACTCCGCACCACATGATCGTTGCGCTCCCACAGCGGCGTAGCCCACTCCAATGCTCTGTCCAACCAGAGGGAGATTATGAATCCCACCTTTGCCCGCTCAGTAGGGAAACGTGCAGCCAGGAGCTCGAGGTGTATACCACATTGGCTCACGAAACCCCTACAGGACTTACTGTCCCCAGAGTATCTCTCAGGCAAAGGAAGGTGAGATAGGGTCGGAACAGAGGTGGCAGTGGGTAAAGCTGCTGCAGCCACGCTAGCAGCCTGAACAGCTATTGCGGTAACATCCACCGCCGAGGTTGCACGCTCAAGAGACGCCAACCGGCCCTCCAGCAGCTGGATGTACCCCTGCAATCGCTGTTCATCCGCCATTACTTAGCCAGATCCTGGCGCTAGTATTCTGTTAGGGTTGGCGGAACGCACCAAATATATAGCTTATTAAATGGAATTGGTGCGTTCGTAACCCGGGATCCTCCGTGCAGGAAAGTACCTGCTGCTAAGTAAGACGGACTATATGGCGGTACTATAAGTATACATACAAGGGTTAACTTCACCCTGCGTGAAGAAAGCGATCCTGTTGCGTCACAGGACCGCGGTACCGCACATAGAGCGCGAGCAATAAGTCAGCGAACACAACCCCAACTAGGATTGAAGTCCGATTAGACCACTGCTGGCACAACACCGCAACTGGGTGTGAAAGGAAACTATAGAAATAGTAAATAAAGGCACGAGAGTGCGTGCGGTGCCGCACTGACGGACGCCACTAACCACCCAGGCTTGGGTAAGGAAAGCGCAGAGGAAGCGCACGGCGCCGTACTGGCGGACACAGCAACTGGACGCTGTGATGTGTGTTACGTGCTGTAGGATAAGTCGGGCGCTAGATAGCAAACATACACCTTCTGCGAACAGACATTCAATAGGGAGGGTTATTTAAAGAGCGACTTTCACTCACAACACACACACATATTTACAAGACAATACTAGCGCATGGCCGTGCGGTCATGCGCAGTTTATATAGTTGCAGCACAGGAAGCTGCTACTGAAGTTTTTGCCCTTTCAGGACCTTCCAGGAGGACCAATGGAAAGTGCTGCAGTACCTGAGCATGTTTTGCCCTTTCAGGACCTTCCAGGAGGACCAATGGAATGTACTGCAGTACCTGAGCATGTGACCGAACATGTGGCCCTCGACCTCCAATGGGAGACCCTGCCCTGGGCATGCTCAGTGTGAGTAGTTTTTAGGAAGGACAGCTAGTTGACACATGACTATAAGTGTGCAAATCGCATATGAGTGCTTTACATGGGGAATTGCAAACTAATTAAGCTATCTAGATGAGGGTGTGGCAAATCAAATTTTTGCCCTGCGTGCATGAAAACTGCTGAAATAAAAAGAGAAAGAAGGAAAAGAACTAGTGATGAGCGCGTATACTAGTTGCTCAGGTTTCTCCAAGCAAGCTCAGGTGGTCTTCGAGTATTTCGGCATGCTCCGGGATTTAGTTTATGTCAACGCAGCTGCATGATTTGTGGTTGCTAGACAGCTTGAATACATGAGGGGATTGCTTAACAAACAGGCAATCCCCACATGTATTCAAGTTGTCTAGCAGCCACAAATCATGCAGCTGCGTTGACATAAACTAAATCCTAGAGCACGCCGAAATACTCGGAGACCACCTGAGCATGATCGGAAAAACCTGAGCAACGACTATACTCGCTCATCATTAAAAAGAACCACTGTTTCTTTGCTAAATTGCTTTAGAAGCCTTCATATTGCCTTGGAAGTTGGGATACATCTTGCTTCTCCCATTGATGAAAATATACAAGACAAACAATGTGATAAATATTTCCTTTCTTTTCTTTAAATTCTATTAAAGATGTATATTAAAATGTCACCAGTATTGTGATCTGCCAACTCCATACTCCATGCATTCTCCAAGACAACTATTAGCTGTATACTCCACAAATCTGGCCTTTATGGAAGAGTGGCAAGAAGAAGACCATTTTTTAATTCAATTTACAAGAAATTCCATTTGCAGTTTACAAAAAGCCATGTAGGGGACACAGCTAGCATGTGGGAAAAGGTGCTAGGGTCAGATGAGACTAAAGAAGAACTTTTGGGCTAAATTCAAAATGATATGTGTGGTGGAAAAACATAATGGTGGAAACAAATCATGCTGTGGGGATGCTTTCGGGACTTGATAGCTGGTCAGAGTTGATGGAAAGATGGATGCGGTTAAATACAGTGCGATCCTGAAGGAATACTTGTTAAAGACTGCGAAGGACTTGTGACTGGGGAGGAAGTTCACCTTCCAAAAGAACAATGCAATAAACTTGCTACGTTTTGTTGGTATATCACTTAAAATCCCAATAAAATCAATTTATATTTGTGGGTATAATGTGAAAAAATGTGGAAAATTTCATAGCTTGTGAATACTTTGTAATTTTAGAGTTTAAAAGTTTGGGGACCCCTTGTCAAAATTACTTTTATTGTGAACAGCTAAGCAAATTGAAGATGAAATGATTTCTACAGTTAAAGATGACACATTTCCTGTGTATTTTTGGTAACAAAAATGTATATTGTCATTTTTAAAATTTTAACATTGCAAAAAGGAACATGGTCCAATGCAAGCATTTGGGAACCCTTGGAAATTTGTGTGCTCAGATAATTTTGACCAAAGTTTTAGTCTCTAAATAGCCTGTAAGGGTTATGACTTTTCCACTATCATCGTTAAGAAAGGCCACTTGAAGCAAATTTCTCGGCTTTATAAAAACCCAGCCTTCTCTATCCTTGTGTCAAAAACAGAAGACGTGGGTTCCTCTGAGCAGCTGCCTAGCACTCTGAAAATGAAAATGGTGGAGGCCCACAAAGGACAAGAAGGTAATAATAAGATAGCAAAGAGTCTTTAAGTTGTCCTCTCCTCAGTTTGAAATGTAATTAAGATATGAAAATGTCTGAAAGGCCAAGAAAAATTTCAATGAAAGCAGCTCACAGGATTGCTAGAGAGGCAAATCAGAACCTCCGCTTGACTGCAAAAGACCTTTAGAAAGATTTTGCAGACTCTGGAGTTTTGGTACATTGCTCTACTGTTCAGAGACACCTACACAAATTTGGCCTTGATGCAAGAGTCATCAGAAGAAAACTTCTCCTGCATCCTAACCATACAATTCAGAGCCAGACATATGCAAAAGAACATCTAAACAAGCGTGATGCATTTTGGAAACAAGTCCTGCAGACCAATGAGGTTAAAATAGAACTCTTTGGCACAATGATCAAAGGTATGTGCGGGAAAAAAAGAGCACAGAATTTCAGGAAAAGAACACCGCACCAAACATTAAGGATGAGGGTGGATCAATCATGCTTTGGGGTTGTGTTGCAGCCAATGGCACAGGGAACATTTCACGGGTAGAGGAAAGAAAGGATTTAATGAAATTTCAGCAAATTCTTGATGCAAACATAACACCATGTGTAAAAAGCTGAAGTTGAAAAGATATACCGTATATACTCGACCATTTTTGGGGGCTGAAAGTCCCCCTCTCGGCTTATACTCGAGTCATATACCCGGGGGTCGGCAGGGGAGGGGGAGCGGGGGCTGTGTAATTATACTTACCTGCTTCCGGCGCGGTCCCTGCAGTCCATGCTTCTTCCAGCGATGCAGATTTTTACTGTACTGAGTGGTCACATGGTACCGCTCATTACAGCAATGAATATGCGGTTCCACCTCCCATAGGGGTGGAGCCGCATATTCATTGCTGTAAATGAGCGGTAACTGTGACCGCTCAATACAGGAAGAAGATGCAGCGCCGGGAGAAGCAGGGACCGCGCCGGGAGCAGGTAAGTATACAGGGAGGGGAGCGCTGCACGATATTTACCTGCTACTCGCTCCGGTGCAGCTCCGTCTCCAGCGTCCTTTGGCAGTGACTCTCAGGTTAGAGGGCACAGTGACGTAGTCAGTGTGCGCCCTCTGCTGAGCGTCAGTGCTGGAGACGGAGCCGCACGAGGACCAGGTAAATATTGAAAGCGCCGCTGTCCTGAGCGAAGAGAGGTGAGTATGTGATTTTTTTTTTATTGCAGCAGCAGCATTATATATGGCACAGCTTTCTATGGAGCATCTATGGGGCCATAATGAACGGTGGAGAGCATTATATGTGGCAAAGCTTTATATGGAGCATCTATGGGGCCATAATGAACGGTGCAGAGCATTATATGTGGCACAGCTTTATGTGGAGCATCTATGGGGTCATAATGAACGGTGCAGAGCATTATATATGGCACAGCTTTCTATGGAGCATCTATGGGCCCATAATGAACGGTGGAGAGCATTATATGTGGCACAGCTTTATATGGAGCATCTATGGGGCCATAATGAACGGTGCAGAGCAATATATGTGGCACAGCTTTCTATGGAGCATCTATGGGGCCATAATGAACGGTGCAGAGCATTATATGTGGCACAGCTTTATATGGAGCATCTATGGGGCAATAATGAACGGTATGAAGCATCTATTTTTATTTTTGAAATTCACCGGTAGCTGCTGCATTTCCTACCCTAGGCTTATACTCAATAAGTCAATAAGTTTTCCCAGTTTTTTGTAGCAAAATTAGGGGGGTCGGCTTATACTCGGATGTAACGGGGTCTACTGTGCTGTAGTACCTCTTTCAGCACCCCCCGTGTTTCAGGAGGTCCATTCTGTTTTTGCTGGATTCTGAATGAACGACGCTGGCTAGGATTTCTTGATTACATGGGAGCATATAAAAGCTGACTGCTACTCCAGGTATTTCCAGTCTAAAAAAACCCACTTTATTTACAACACACAGAATATAATAACACAGATACACAGGGCAGGCCAATAGAAAAAACAGTCCAGACATACATTACAATAGCCGCAGGGGGCCAGAGCCTGCTGGTATTTACTGTGGGAATTACAAAGGTGGGGGAGGACAGAAGGGGGATATCTTGTCCTCTCTGCCCAGGGGCACAGCCTGTGGACTGATGCTTTTCACATGGAACCTATTATACATAATATATACTGCATAACATATTCTTGGTGCTGGGGGTTCTGTAACATGGCTCCCCTTTTCAGCGACTCGATCGGCATACACAGTCTGATCCTTAACGGATCGGTTTGGGGATGACCAAAAATTATGAGGTTGGTACAAGTTCCGTTTGTCGACTTAGTCCATCGGCATTACCGTTTTGTTTGCCGGGTCTGTAGTGGATGGTGAAGTCCAGAGGTTGTAGGGCTAAACTCCACCGCAGTAATCTGGCGTTGTCTCCGGAGACTCGATTAAGCCAGACTAGGGGATTATGGTCCATTAGGAGGGAAAACTGTCATCCATACAAATATGGTTGTAACATTTTGAGTGCCCATACTATTGCCAGGCACTCCTTCTCGATGGCCGCATAGCTTACTTCATGGGGAAGTAGTTTCCGACTCAGGTAAGCTACCGGGTGTTCTTGGCCGTCCGGCCTGACTTGGCTTAGTACTGCCCCCAATCCAAACATAGAAGCGTCTGTGTGAACAAGGAAACGTTTAGTTGGATCGGGTGCGGCCAATACAGGGGTATTGATGAGGGCATCCTTTAGCTGGTGGAAGGCTTTCTCACACTCTGGGGTCCAGGTTACCTGGCATGGTTGGTTCTTACGGGTCAGATCAGTGAGGGGCTTGGCCACGCTGCTGTAATTGGGAACGAATTTCATGTAATACCCCGCTGTCCCTAGAAACGCCATGACCTGGGTTTTAGAGCGTGGGGTGGGCCATTTGGCTATGGCCTCAATCTTGGCTGGTTCTGGTCGCTGTTTCCCACTTCCCACCCAATGCCCTAAATACTGAACCTCTGCTTTGCCCACGTGACACTTGTTTGGGTTAAGGGTGATTCCGGCCTTGTGGATCCTGTCTAATACTGTCTCTAGGTGATTTAAATGCTCTTCCCATGTCGTGCTGTAGATGGCGATGTCATCCAGGTAGGCACACGCATAGTCCTGGAGACCATCCAGAAGCCGGTCAGCCAGCCTCTGGAAGGTCGCCGGGGCAGTCTTCATCCCGAATGGCATAACTCGAAACTGGAATAAGCCAAACGGGGTGACAAATGCCGACTTGGGAATAGCATCAGGACTAAGGGGAATCTGCCAGTAGCCTTTGCATAGATCGATGGTGGTCAAATACTTTGCCCCCGCCAACCGGTCTAACAACTCATCCACACGTGGCATGGGATACGCATCCATCACTGTTTTCTCATTGAGCTTACGATAGTCTACACAAAACCGTGTAGTCCCATCCTTCTTGGGCACTAACACTACGGGGGATGCCCAGGGACTATCTGACTCTTCAATGACCCCTAAACGCAACATCTCTTGTATCTCTTGTCGCATCCCTTTTCATACAGACTCAGGGACACGGAAGGGGGGTTGTCATAGGGGGGTCTGATCCTGGATCTCAACCTTGTGTTGTGCCAGGTGAGTGTACCCGGGTTTCCCCCAAAACATCCTTTGTCGCTGCCTCAACAACTTCTCCGCCTGCTGTCTATCCCGGGGACCTAAGTCTTCACCCCAGTGTACCTGGTCCCATGTTTTAGACTGAGTCCTCCCCCCTAAGACATCAGGCAAGGGAAGTCCGGCTAAATCCTCTGCTTCAGGTGCACAGATGGCCACTACCTTTTCAGGGCGCTCCCGATAGGGCTTCAGCATATTCACATGGAACATGCGGATAACCCTGGGGTCGTCACAATCGGCAACATTATAGGTGGTGTTGGCTATTTTCCCCACTACCTGGTAGGGCCCCTGCCAAGCAGCTTGGAACTTGTTCTGTCTAGTGGGCTCTAACACCAGGACCTTCTGCCCTATTTCCAAGGTGCGCTCTCTGGCCCTCCGATAGTACCATATGCGCTGGCACCACTGGGCCACCTGCATGTTCCCATGTACAGCCTGGGTGAGCTCCTGTAGGCGGTCCCGGAATTCCAGCACATAGGGTACAATAGGAACCCCTTCTATAATGCCCTCCCCTTCCCAGTGTTCTAGCACTAAGTCTAGGGGTCCCCTTACCCGTCTCCTGTATACCAGTTCGAATGGGGAGAACCCCGTGGATTCATGGGGCACCTCTCGATAGGCAAACAGGAGGTGTGGCAAGAATTTCTTCCAGTCCCTGTAGGTCCTGGTAAAAGTCCCAATGAGTTGTTTTAACATCCCGATAAAGCGTTCACACAACCCATTGGTTTGCGCGTGGTACGGGGCGCTTCTAATGAACTTTACGCCGCACAGCTTCCACAGTTGGTTAGTCACCTCTGCTGTAAACTGGGTACCCTGGTCTGAGATAATCTCCTGGGGAAATCCAACCCGTGAGAAAACCTGGAGCAGGGCAGCCGCCACCGTCTCTGCCAGTATGTTAGGTAACGCAACCGCCTCTGGATACCGTGTGGCATAATCTACCACTGTCAATATATACCTTTTCCCTGACGGACTGGGTTTGGCTAACGGCCCTATCAGATCGACCGCTACTCGGCTAAATGGTTCCTCCACAATGGGGAGGGGGCGTAATTTTGCCTTGCATCGATCTCCCCTCTTGCCAATGCGCTGGCAACTGTCACAGGTCTGGCAGTATTGACGGACATCATAGGTTACCCCCGTCCAAAAGAAGTTTTGTGTCAGACGATGCCTGGTGCGACTGACACCGAAGTGCCCGGCCAAGGGTATGTCATGAGAGATTCGCAGTAACTCCTGCCTATACTTCTTGGGAACTACCAGCTATCGTTTTATAGTGGAGCTCGTCCCTGTGTGGTGCTGCTCTGTGATCCGGTAGAGGAGTCCCTGCTTCCATATAAACTGTTCCCCTTCCAGTACCCCTCTCCCCTCCTGTGCCTTCCCACGATATCCCTCCAATGAAGGATCCTCAAGTAACTCCCTCTTAAATTCATCTGGGGTGGCCCATGAAATGTGTCTGGCTATGGGAATACGTGTAGGGCTGGGATGTCTTACCTGGGCCTCCTCTGAGTGTGATTCCGCCTCCGCAGCTCGAGCTTGTCTCTGGGTGGTCACAGGATATGTCTCAGCCAGAGGGGCAACCGAGAAGGCAAACAACATGGACCCCAAGTCATTTTCCAGCAAAATGTCTGCTGGCAAATCCTCCATCAAGCCGACCTCAACAAGGCCATCCCCAACTCCCCAGTTCAGGTGAATCCGAGCCGTGGGCAGTCGATGTATGGCTCCCCCTGCTACACGGACTGCCACTGTCCGGTCCATCTTCTCTTGGTCCCGGACGAGATGAAGCTTCACAAGGGTCAAAGTTGCTGCGGAATCTCTTAATCCCTGCATGCATTTCCCATTAACCCACACGACTTGTCGATGCTGCTGTCGATTATCTGCCCGGGCTGCCTGCACGGGGTCTACTTCATGCAGCACTTCCTCCATGTCTTCCACCCCTTGGTTAGTTGTAGCCCCCAATGCCGGGTCAGCTTCACCTTGGTAGCAGTGTACAGCGGCCCGGCGGAAGGTAGCTGTTCCCGCCTTTGGCCACTGGGTATGCTGAGTCCGTTTAGGACATTGTCTTGCAGGTGGCCCAGCTGACGGCAGGTGTGGCATCGCGCCCCAGGGGAACTGTGGTAGGCCGGGTTTCTAGCTGGTCCCTCTACAATCTTCGGTGGTTTGGGGCCCTCCAGGTCCATGGGCGGACCCCTAGTGACCATCTTTGATCCAGACAACTGAGGCCTCCTGGCGTCATGATGTTCATCGGCCAGTTGAGCGGCTTCCTCAAGAGTTATTGGCCGCCTGTCCTGAAGCCATTCCTGTGTCTCGGGGTTTAGTCCATTAAAGAACCGTTCTAACAAGAAGAGCTGGAGGACGTCCTCCTTAGTGGTTGCTTGGCTCCATTGTACCCACTGTAGCAGTGACCACCGTAATTTACAGGCCCATTCAGCGTGGGTATTGGTTACTCGTTTTATAAGTCCGTGGAACTTTTGGTGGTATGCCTCTGGTGTCAGCGCATACCGGGCCAAGATCACTTCTTTGATCCGCTCATAGTCCATACAGTCCTCATCAGGTACCGTGCGATAGGCATCCGCTGCCCGGCCTGTCAGCTTGCTGGCCAGAATTTGAACCCGTTCCTCCGGCTTCACTTGATGCTCAAAGTCCTGCAGAAAGCCATAAATGTCTTCTTCTGCCTCCCCCAACTGTCGGAAGGCATTATACTGGATCTTTTTGTGGCTTACTGTTGAAGATACCTGGTCGGAGGCCAGAGCTCCCCTTGCTAGCTGACTCTACTCTCTCCGCTCTGCCATCTCCATCTTGGCCAGCTCTATCCTGGTCCGCTCGGCCATCTCTTCCTTCAGATCAGTACGCACATCAGCCATCACCTATCATATGATCTCTACTGCAGGGTTTGGGCCATAGAACGCCAGTCTGTTCTTTACCTCCCTCTGGAATTCAGTCTCCTCCACGTTCACATTGGGGGGCGCTGCACTGTCGTGTTCCATGATGGCTGCTATCAAATCCGCTTTTGTTTTGTTGCTGGTGATTAACCCTCGGGCTTCCACCAGATCTTTTAGTGTAGTCCTCTTCAACTTCTGGTAGTCTTCCATTCATTCCTTTCCTCCTGTAGAAGGGGTATCACATCCCGCTGTCTGCCACCAGTGTAACGGGGTCTACTGTGCTGTAGTACCTCTTTCAGCACACCCCGTGTTTCAGGAGGTCCATTCTGCTTTTGCTGGATTCTGAATGAAGGACGCTGGCTAGGATTTCTTGATTACATGGGAGCATATAAAAGCTGACTGCTACTCCAGGTATTTCCAGTCTAAAAGAACCCACTTTATTTACAACACACAGAATATATAACACAGATACACAGGGCAGGCCAATAGAAAAAAGAGGCCAGACATACAATACAATAGCCGCAGGGGGCCGGAGCCTGCTGGTATTTACTGTGGGAATTACAAAGGTGGGGGAGGACAGAAGGGGGATATCTTGTCCTCTCTGCCCAGGGGCGCAGCCTGTGGACTGATGCATTTCACATGGAACCTATTATACATAAGATATACTGCATAACATATTCTTGGTGCTGGGGGGTTCTGTAACATCGGGTCGGCTTATACTCGAGTATATACGGTATATATTTTTTGCCTAAAATATGAAGGAAATGTGTCATCTTTAACTTTAGACCTTTTAGAGATCAATTTCATCCTCAACTTGCTTACAATAACAGTAATTTTGACCAGGGTTGCCCAAACTTTTTCATGCCACTGTATATACATATATAGAAGGCATTGCTATGTGAGAAGATTTTAAATAACTTGGCAGGAATTACACCAGCTCATAAATGTTTTATTTTTGATCACATTTTCTGTATATGCCTTTAAAGTATAAAGACATTTCCTTAAAGATAAGTGGTACAATATGTTCTTGGATATTTATACTCATAAAAGTATATTAAGACTGTAAAACCTTCCACTTTCATAACTACCCTGCATATATATATAATTAAACCTCAACACGTGCTAAACTTTATGGAAATCTCTTTAGATTATATATAATATTTGCAGTTTGTAATTTAGAGCAAAATGTAAGATATCTACAAACTTTATGACCCTGGGTGAAGGTGTTATTCTTTACAAACAATTTCAAGCTGTTTTTTTAATACTACTTTGGGTTAAGTCGAAGTAAAACTCTATATGAATACAACTATAAAAAATAATAATAAAATACCGATTGTGTTGAGCTGCTTAATAAAATGCTAAATGCAAAAAAAGCATTCAATTTAAACTGTTGCGTTATTTATCTGATACTTTTCAATATATCTTCACAACACACTTGAGTAATTATTAAAAGCCCATTCTACTATACTACACTAAATAGATCAGCACCCTTGACGAGTAGCATTTACTTTAGTGCTCCACCCAGGACAACATCTGCATGTAGTTTGTATGTTCTCTCTGTGTTTGCGTGGGTTTCCTCCGGGTTCTCCAGTTTCCTCCCACACTCCAAAGACATACTGATAGGAAATTTAGATTGTGAGCCCCAATGGGGACAACAATGTTAATGTCTGTAATGGAAATAGCAGCGATATATACGGTATGAGAGGGAAATAAATAAATATAGCCTCGTGTGGTGTCTAAAAAACAGAATGTCCCTTTAAATTGGATCTATCACTAGAAAAGCCATGCCCACGTAGGGTTACCACAGTACTCCCACAGCCCTTTAAAAAAAATTTCCTGTTTTTTTTTTCTTTTTAAGGTAATGATTTTAGCTCACCAGTCTTGCAGTACAGTATAGCCCTCATACATCTGCACATACAATAATAACAAAATGAAATTGACGAACTTAAGTACAGATAGAACAACTGAAGTCAGTAAAACCATTTTTTTTTTGTTACATCGGATGACAAATCCTTTTCTTTGGATGGAAAAATGTACATAAAATAGTAGTTTTTTTTTTCAAATATAAAAGTGTCTTAATTTTGTGTTGTGTATATTTAGGTCTAATAGGTAGAAGTGTAACTTGAAAGCACATGTGCAGTATATCAATATATGTTACATAAGTGTTGTATTTTTATTGTTTGGGTATGTATGTATTGTATTCATAGATTTTATATATTGAATCATATCCACTGGTACTAAACTAACAACCAAATCACAATAGTCTCTTGAGTAAACAGGTTCTTCCCTTTCATATGACAAACCCAAACAGAAACTCCTTGTAGATTCACATCTTGGTCAGAGACAATGGGCAGTTGGCTACACAGGTGCATGATTTTGGTAAATAACAATAGTAGCCGAAAGACTAAATTGATTCAGCATAATATGCTCAATACAAAAGATCATGGACGTATTGTTGAAGAACCAGTGTCTTCATTTACCAATTGTATTTCCACGCCTTGGATTATGCTTTGTGACATCACAGGTGCGGACAGGGAACACATTGCATACAGGCAAAGCTAAACCTTGTACCAAGCAAAGTCACTAATATTTCATCATGGAAAGCATTATGTAAGCAGAAAATAAATGGTTTTTATAATGCGTATGTCAGCAAACTTAAATTAAGGTTGCATTACATTTTGTATGATCAGTTTACTTCAACCTCTTACAAATAAATCAGTCGGTACAATTGAAATTACTTTAATGTAAATAATATTTTTTACTTCTATATATATATATTCAGATAATGTGCAATTAAAAACTTGAATTACCTTTCAGTATAATGGTGTAACAACTTATAGCAAAACGAAAGCAGAATGACACCTTATGGATGAACGAGAGCAGATCAGCGCCTCATGGGAAGCATATCGACAAGGGAGAGCTATCCCAATCTAGCGCTTTCCTCACCTGGATGATTTGGGCTGATAGCCACAATTATCATAAAGACACTGAATTTTTTTCTGGAACTCATTTCACATTTAAAGTGCCATGGAATAAATGGTGTAATAATAATAATAATAATAATAACTCCTGCCCCGCTCACAGTGCAGTGGGCAGGGACCCACCTTACTACAGATACAGGTACAAAAAATGAGAAACATCTTCCAGTATATTCAGATTAAAAAAAAATCACAACCTTCTCTTTTTATCTCATATAAAGATCTTTATTGATACAGGGAAAAGTATAAATATACCAAAACATGTAAAATAAAGGATAGATCGGGCTGCATGGAAAAAGGCATGTTTATTAATCAGTTGAAATGTATTGTTTTATACTGATTTATAAACCTGTGATAATTCATGTAGCAGCTTTCTAGATTTTATACTATTATGTTATTGCGCTGTATAGAATTTTGGACGTTTAGACTGTTTGAATGTTTTTCTCTCAATGTATTCAACCCCTTAGCGACATGGACAATTTCTGTTTTGGCATTTTCATTTTTTCCTATCCTACCTCCAGGTTACGTTTTCCCTGTCAATTTTGCCTTCCAGTATAGATTACATTACATGAAGGGGATTGGTACTTTTGGCATATAAAGTTGTGTTTCCTAAAGTTGATTTATAATATACAGAAAAAATAATATTTTGTCCATTTATTCTCTTCAAGTGACAAATCTAGTAGTGATATTTCAGAATCAGACACAAAATGTGAATGGAGATTACAGTCTGTTGACATATTCCATGAACAATGGTATGGAGGACACAGTGCTCTCCCAGATAAAGAGAAAATCGTCAATGTAACTGCCATTCCAAAGCACATTCTCACAAAAGTGGCTGTCAATACCAAAGATGACCTGTTTCTCCCACCATGCTATCATAAAATTGGCAAGCTAAGGTGAATGTGAAGAGCAGAACAAAAATGATTACCTCAATGAACAAAAATAAAAAAAAGAATTTGTGATAAATATTGACCTGTCCATTCAAGGACATTTTAGCTATAGTATGAAATCCTGTTTTTCTTGTCTGTGGAATTGCCTTTGTACTGTTTGTTGTGAAACTGCCGCCCACGAAACTGTTTTCTTTTCTTTTCTTTCTTTCCTGTTTTGTCTCTTTGTTTAAATATGCAAAACTTGTATAACCACTAAACCTACTGAAACCACTATATAAAGAAGGGATAGCACCTTTGAAGGCAGGCGTGCTTCAGAGACTTCCCAGTGATACACTATACAAGACGTGTCTTGTGTATTATTTCTGGTGATTCACCACTTCCTAAGGCTGCTCCGACTGAGTGTGATCCCGACATTTCCTGGCGCCCGAACAGGGACCCGAGGTCTGTGTATTCCTTCAAGAACACCGGCAGAATACGAACGAAAAGAGAATCTGGGATAATGGACGGCAGATGAACAAAAACCTGGCCAGGTAAGAGACACTGTTAGATCTCTTATATCTGCCCTGCACTGTCCGTAAGATTTTCTGTGTCGTGTTCTTTAGCGGGTAGTTCTAGTAGAGGAGGATACCTATAGCTCGGGTTCTTGAACTATTTAGGAATTGATCACCTCACAGAGTACGGCATTGAATGAGAGTGAATGTGAATAGAAGGTGTGTGGAAGTTGGGAATAGCCCTATTAGCCGCCCAGGGGGTTGAAACAGAAGAAGTGACTGTCCCACTGGGCAACGTGGTTGCGTCCTTTCGGGGAGACCTCCGCGCCTATGTTCAATCTCTGATCCTGTCTTTGACAAAAACCTGGTGACGGATAAGTGTATGATAGTATGAGCCCAGGACAGATAAATTAGCCTGGGACAAGAATACGTTGTATGTGATAGTATAAGCCCAGGACAGATAAATTAGCCTGGGACAAGATACGTTGTATGTTCTTTTTCTTTTTCTGTCTGGTTGCATTTGTGTTGTTTGCTATAGGTGTAGGAATCAGGATTTTCTTACATCAACACAGTTTAAACATCCTAGCTCCTTAGGAAGAAGGTAACGAGGTATTCTCATACCCAAACGCCACCTAGGGCAAGAAAAAATGACATCCTAGCTCCTTAGGAAGAAGGTAACGAGGTATTCTCATACCCAAACGCCACCTAGGGCAAGAAAGCTCAGGATAAGAAAATAGGGAATAAGCAAACAAAGTCGGAACCAGAAGAATTAGATATCTATACTATCATAAAGGAGAGAAGTGGTGAAGATGCCACTAAGGGGCTGAAAAAGATTTTTAGTAAGTTTGGAGTTACTAGCGTAGAAGCTTTTAGTAGAAAACTATGGGAAGGAATTCAGGAAAGGAAAAAAGGCATAATCAGAGACAAGAAATGGATAGATCAGATCCAAGCATTGATTGATGTCTCTAGGGTAGCAGAAAATGAGGGATGGACATATAATCAACAGAGTAAAAAGTGGTGTATTAGACCCACAGGCTGTGGAGAAAAACAAAATGTGGAATCTAAAAATACCCCACCCCCATACCTTAACCCACATGCCCCATCTTTTCTCCAAACACCACCTCAAAGTTTAGCCGGACCAGGAGGATGGGTATGTCCGCACTGTGGACAACAAAATCCAGACTGGAGAAATGATTGCCTAGCCTGTGGTACACCTAGGCATGGCGCTGTACTTGCCCCTGTTAGGGTAGTACCAAGACCCTTTAGGGAACCTGGTGCTGACGGAGTAATGGGAACTAGATATCACCAAACTCGACAATATTTCCCTTGGTCCCCCGCTGAAGGCATGTCTCTCTTGCATAACGCACCAGATCCCACCCAGTGTCCAGTTAGATTTGCACAATATATACAGCAAATTATGCAGACTCACGCTGGAGTTTGGGCAGATGGAGAAGAATTATGTAGAATGAAAATGACTCCTGGACTCTTCCAGGAGCTATTAGCAAATCTACAGGTACATAGGCCCCAAGCAGGAGATGGTGCCTTACAAACGATAGAATCAGGTACACAATTTGTAGATCACTTAATGGTTTTCATGAGGGAGAGACAGAGGCAGAGAGGAACAACGGGAGTGGTGGCTCAGAAATCTGGACAATCAGTAGACGAATATTATCTAAGTGTAGAAAATAATTTCAGAGATGAAGGCATGGATCTAACCGCTCCAGGAATGATGAGGTTAGTTACAAAAACCTTTATAGATGGATTGTCTCCAAAAGTGAAGGAAAAGCTTAAGGCCGCAACCCCTGATTGGAGAACCTTGGAAGACCCACACCTGGTTAGACAGAAAGCTGTAGGGATAGAAATGGACTTAAGAGAAAATTCTAAGCCAGTAAGAATTGCACAGGCTAATACTGGCTCTGCTAATCAAAAGTTTACTTGTCATTACTGTAAGAAGCCAGGACATTTCCAAAGGGAATGTAGGAAGAGAAAAGCAGATATAGATTCAGGAACCTTTGTACCCAAAAATAGGATAAATAACCCAGTGCCTGATCAAACAGACAGCTCAGAATGACTGAAAGTTATGCAGGTCTCTCTTCCTTCTAGAAGACCAATAATACAAGTTGAAGTTGAGGGTAAAAATGTACCTTTTCTGATAGATACGGGAGCAACATCCTCCATTTTAAATCAGGACTTTTTACCATATCCTGACAATATATCCTCAAAGGTTACATATGCAGAAGGGTATGATGGTAAAATTCAGGCGTTGCCCTTTACAAAACCTTTAAATGTGAGCTTTGGCCCTAAAACTTTTGTATCCAAATTTTTATTTGCTAAAGGTGCACCTACCTGCTTGCTGGGTACTGATGTCTTAAGTAAAATGCATGCAAACATCCATTTTAGAGAAGATGGCACAGTTATGCTGACCATCCCTGAAGATGCAGAAACTCTGGAACCATATGTTAGAATACAGGCAATGGAGGATTTTCCCGAAATTTACACTCAACAAGCAAAAATTGACTTGTCTCGGGTTCCTGACAGCCTATGGGCAAAAGGAGACACTGATGTAGGATTTTTATCAGTAGCTCCTATACTGTTAGAAACTGCCCCGGGAACCATATTACCTCAGCTTAGGCAATACCCCATCAGCGCCCAGCAAGAACAGGCGATTTCTCAACAAATTCAGGATTATGTGTTACAAGGTGTTTTGGTAGAAATCAGGTCACCCGCCAATACATCCTTATATCCTGTTAAAAAGAAAGTGTCCTCCAAAGAAACTATGGTGAAATATCGCATGGTGCACGACTTACGGGAAATCAATAAGGTTTTGGCACCGGTCACCCCTGTGGTACCGAATCCTCATACCTTACTGTCTCAAATTCCCAGCACTGCTGCATATTTTACGGTAATTGACTTATCAAACGCATTTTTTTCTGTGCCACTACATAAGAACTGTTGGCATTTGTTTGCCTTTACATTCAAGGGTAAACAATTAGCATGGACAAGATTGCCACAAGATATGGTACACTCACCAACTTTGTACTCTGAAGCAATGCAGACTGTGCTAAAAAATTTCATCCCAGAACCAGGAGTAGTCATTCTACAGTATGTAGATGACTTACTTATTTGTTGCCCTGATGAGCAGACGGCAGTTACCTCAACTGTTAATTTCTTAATTTTCCTAGCGCAAGAAGGCTGTAAAGTAAATAGACAGAAACTCCAGGCTTGTCAACAAACAGTCGTGTTTTTAGGTCACTGCATATCACAGGGCATCAGACACCTCACACCTCAACGTACGGAAGCCATACGTAACATGCTTGAACCCAGGAATCACAAACAGCTGCGTGCTTTCCTAGGTATTGTTTCACACTGTAGACAGTGGATCATACATGCAAGTCAACTCATGCAGCCTTTATATGACTGTATTGCCAACACACCATATTCACTCAGTGAAGAGGCTAAACAGTCATTTTCCTCTTTGAAAACAGCACTGGTATCAGCTCCGGCTTTGGGACTCCCAGACTACACTAAACCTTTTCAATTGATGGCAGCTGAGATATCCTCACATGCTACAGGGGTGCTCACACAAAAACATGGAAACAAACAGAGACCTGTGGCATACATATCAGCTCATCTGGACCCTGTAGCTAGAGCCGCACCTTCTTGTGTAAGAGTAGTAGCTGCAATTTCACTGTTATTAGATAAAGCTTCTGAGATTGTTCTTGATCACCCACTTCTAGTTCAGACCACTCATGATGTACATGGCATTCTTAACCAGGTCCAACCTAAACATATTTCAATGGCCAGACACCTCCGTCTCCAATGTTCCCTACTACTGCCGCCCAACATTTCCTTTGCCAGGATTCAGACTCTTAATCTCGCGTCTTTGCTCCCTTTAGAGTCTGAGGGGGGTACCATACCTGAGAAAACTGCACTCTCCAACTCCTTTGAAACTGCACTCTCCAACTCCTTTGACCCATCAAAGTCAATGCATGATTGTGTACAATTAATGGAACAAGAGACTCAGGGCTTATGTAATGTACGTGACAAGCCACTCTGTAATGCTACATTTGAACTTTTCATAGATGGCAGTAGATATGCAGATATGAATGGACAATTTCATACAGGTTATGCGGTAGTAACTCAGCATGAAGTGCTGAAAGCAGAACCTCTCCCTGCTAATCAGTCTGCACAAGAAGCAGAACTTACGGCATTAGTTGAAGCTCTAAAAATAGCCAAAGATCAGACAGCAAACATATACACTGATTCTAGATATGCACATGGCATTATTTTCGATTTTGGCGTAATATGGAGAGCCAGAGGTTATATGACTGCTTCAGGCCAACCTGTTAAACATGCCTCCCTCATTAGACAGATTCTGGAGGCAGCACAAGAAACTAAAGAAATAGCGGTGATAAAGGTAGCTGCACATGTGAGATTCGACACCGAGGAAGCCAGGGGTAACGATAAAGCCGATAAGGCAGCAAAACAGGCAGCACGTAAACCCTTACATCATGCCCACACACTAGATAGCTCTGAAGATGATGAGGAAAGATTGAAGGAAGCTCAGAAACAGGTAGACGACGAAGAACGAGGGCAGTGGCAGAAAAAAGGGGCAGAAGATCAGCAAGGATTATGGAAAAAAGGAACTTTGTTGTGTTTACCCAGAGCCTGGTACCCCGCAGTGGCAAGTGACCTCCACCTACCCACGCATGTGTCGGCAAATGGTATGACGCTCAAGGTAAAAGAAAGGTGGTTGGCTCCAGGCTTTGGTAATTTTGCTCGGAACATGTGTGCTGCATGCGCTATATGCCTGGCACACAATCCAGGTCAGGCCATTAAAACCCCAACCAAGCATCATGTAAGACCACTGTATCCCTTTCAAAGACTCCAGATCGACTACATCCAACTTCCTAGGTACAATGGATACGAATATGTGCTTGTGTGTGTGGACATGTTCTCAGGGTGGCCAGAGGCTTATCCAGTTCGTAAAGCCTCAGCAAAAACTACTGCCATTAAAATAGCACATGAACTGATACCCCGTTACGGCATGCCTGAGGTGATCGAGTCAGATAGGGGTACCCATTTTACTGGGGAAATATTCCAGAATGTTATGAAAATGTTGGGAGTAGAAAACCAGTTTCACACTCCATATCATCCACAGAGTTCAGGTAAAGTGGAAAGATTAAATGGGACAATAAAATTAAAAATCCAGAAGGCCATGGCAGAAACAGGAAAGCCTTGGACCGAGTGTCTACCACTTGCCCTGTATTCCATCCGAAACACCCCAAGGGGGAAGGCTAAGCTGTCACCACATGAGATTCTTTTTGGTAGAGCAGCAAATTTGGGTTGTTATTTTCCACAACAACTGATGTTGAATACTGAGACTTTAACTGCTTATGTACAAGAATTACAAAAACGTTTAACTAAAGTGCATTCGCAAGTTTTTGCTTCCCTTCCAGATCCAGAAAATCTCGAAGGAGGCCACAAGTTGGAACCTGGTGATCAAGTCTACGTGAAAAGACACACCAGAAAGACTCTGGAACCGAGATTTGACGGACCTTTCCAAGTCCTGTTAACAACTCCAACAGCAGTCAAGCTTGAAGGAAAGGCATCATGGATACATGCAAGCCATTGCAAAAAAGCAGTATAAGACTCATGATATTGATGTTAATAATGTTAACCTCAACGGAGGCATGGGAAAGACTGAATTCTCTAGCCCCTTTGAACAATAGATTCGTACAACATCATAGAAAATTAGTGCATGACTTGTTAAATAATACGCAACCCCTGGCAGATTGTTGGATCTGTACCCATTCACCAGTATCAGCCACAAGTATACCTTTTCTAGCAGTTCCCGTGTCAGCTGAAGAAATATTCGCTTGGCCTAATTGTTCAGACAACCTGGCCAACAACCAACCTGGCAATACTAGACTATGGAATACTACAATCGCCATACCAATTGTGGGATGGGTAGAATTTCCTTGGTGGCAGGGCAATCTTACAGGAAAAATAGACAACTTACAATATTTAGCATTCAAGGGAGGAAAATGGGTACCTAGGAATAAGACTGGATTAACTGATTTAGGACAGGTCCCCACTGAAAATCTACAGCTCAGTTTCAGTACAACCACCCCTTCCTCTGATGCTTTCAAACCTACAGTATTGGAAAGATACATACATAATAGAAAATGGGAACATTCTGAGTTGTTCCCCCAAGGTGATGCAAACAGTTGTACAAGTAAGCCGGGGAACCTGGTTTGTAATGAATCCAATGAGTATGTCAACGGAATGCATGTATGTGGGAATCCCGCAGCCGGGTACTGTAGCCCCTTGGGACAAAAACCCTCTTGGTGTATGCTTCAGAATGTATCTAGTTTTGTGGATTTGGCTCACAGATTGGTATTGCAGCACTCAGCTTTGTGGGATCTGCCTGAGGGTACATTTTGGATATGCGGAGAAGGAGCATATAAATGGCTTCCCGTAGGTATAAAGGGTACTTGTACATTAGGACGCCTAACCCCGGCTACTTTCATAATTTCAAATAAACAAGTGAATATGCAAGCCGTGCCCAAGCACACACTGTATAAAAGAGCTGCAGATAACTCACCACGTCCCTCGGGGAGGCCGCATATAGTACAAATGGGAATTCCCAACAAAATTGCTAGTACCATTTTGTATTTATCCTATGTTAACACAAATGTGGGATAAATTAGTTAGAACCACGGATTATCTAGATGATCAGATTTGGGATATATTGGACATATTAAATACTAGTATAGCTGTACAGAATCAGCTTATAATAGTCACTAACCAACATACCCTGGTATTGGATTACCTAACTGCCTCACAAGGGGGTATGTGTCAAATCATCGGACCCACCTGCTGTCATTATATAGACCCGAATAGTACTATGAGTATGAGATTTAAATTAAAAGACGTACAACGACTCAGGGATCAGTATGACAAAGACAATGACCAAAATAAGGATAGCTGGTGGTCAGATACCTTTTCTTTTCTTAACCCGGCCAATTGGTTCAGAGGGATCGGTGGGTGGGTTACCGGGATTATGCAAAGCCTAATACATACAGTTATGGTTATTGTAATTATATATGTATTATTCAAGGTTGTACTCAAGGGTATCTCGGTATGCACAAATAAATTTTGTGTAATGGATGCGAGAATATAAAGTTTTTTTTTTGTAATATCACAAAAAGAATGACTAAAATGATCGACAAGGTTTTGAATGGAATATGTCAAAGGGGGGATTGTGAAGAGCAGAACAAAAATGATTACCTCAATGAACAAAAATAAAAAAAAGAATTTGTGATAAATATTGACCTGTCCATTCAAGGACATTTTAGCTATAGTATGAAATCCTGTTTTTCTTGTCTGTGGAATTGCCTTTGTACTGTTTGTTGTGAAACTGCCGCCCACGAAACTGTTTTCTTTTCTTTTCTTTCTTTCCTGTTTTGTCTCTTTGTTTAAACATGCAAAACTTGTATAACCACTAAACCTACTGAAACCACTATATAAAGAAGGGATAGCACCTTTGAAGGCAGGCGTGCTTCAGAGACTTCCCAGTGATACACTATACAAGACGTGTCTTGTGTATTATTTCTGGTGATTCACCACTTCCTAAGGCTGCTCCGACTGAGTGTGATCCCGACAGTGAATATTTAGCCAGCAAAGAAACACTCTGCTTTTAGAATAAAGCTAATAACTAAACATAAAATAATTATATGACAAAAAAGTGACTGTAAGATGTATAACTTAAGATCATCGCTGTATTTACTGTATCTCTATATTTATCTGTGCTTTTGAGGGTTTGTAAAGTTAGATTTTGTGGGGTAGAGGTATAAGGAGCAGTAACTTCACAATTTAGCCAGCTAAATTCCTGTATCCATTTTGTCTTATAAAGCTGAGTGAATCGCAAATATCATTGAGTAAACGAGAGTTCTTATGAACTAGGTGTTGGAGAATGCTTTCTCGTTATTCTCCCAATTTTTCACAGACCGATCCTAGCCCAGGAATAATCAGTTTAAAATGTGAAAGTGGAAATAATCTTATTTACTTTAGGTAATGTGGTCATTATGGGTACAACTGCATAGGGTATGATTTACATAATCCAATTCAGACTATGTGAAAATTCTTAATGACACCACTTTATCTATAAATTTCACAATATTTTCTGCATGATCAGGGGTTGGATCATGTGTTAGTGTATTGCAGATATCAGAGTCAGTAAGTTGTAGCATTCTAATAGAAATCATCATCCAATTTTACAACACTGCCACCTTTATCTTACATCTTATAATAATAATCTCCATTTGTTTAAATTCTGTCAAATCCTTCATATGTTTAGCAGACATGTTATTTTGTGAGCCAGTTCTTATTGAATCGTATATAGTTTTTGTAACTCGGTCTTCACTTTTTGTTTCTTAAAATGTAAAGGAAATCTGTTTTTTTCTATGTATTCTGAAGAATGCAGGAAAGAGAGGCTGAAACACAGAATTCAGGGATATGTCACTTGTCAAGGCGCATACTGCTGTTTAGTAACTGAAGGATGGGTCACTAAGAGATTAACATTGCTGGACTACACTAGTCCAGTAACGCCCTCTTCTGTGATAAGCAGCTCACTGTCTAACGACTTTGTACGCAGAGAGCCTGGTGTGGACGGGGTTAGATTCCTCTGCTCTGCTTCATTCTAAATCTCAAAGCTCTGATTTTGTCAGAATGGCTACACCGAGCAAACTAAGTGATACACGGTTGGATTCATCTTCTGTTTGCATACGTCATGCTGCTCTCAGATGAGGTAGCAAAAACCTGCTGACAGATTCCCTTTAAAGAGGCAAATTACTTTTCATTATGTTGTAATTATGGAAATGGCAGTTAACAGTGATCATCAACTAAAGAGGAAAATTGGCTTATTATTCATGTGTTATGTCAATGTATAACCACCATAATTCTAGGCACATCCCTTTATCTATTGTTATCTATTGTTAATATTAAGCTATGTATGTATGGTTCATATCTAACTGTTTGACTTCTTGCATATTTTGTTTAATTTTTGTCTTGTATTTATACAAACATGCATTGTGACCATAATTGACTTTATGTATTTTTTTGCCATTTAATATCTTAATACATTTTATTTGTGACTGAACTCAATTGCTATGTTCTACCAGTGTATTTGGTTGGTTGAATGGATGAAGTTTTATCGATTCTGATGTTTTCCATGCAATTCTGAACTAATATCTATATAGGTGTGAATAGAATGATGGCCTTCCATCATGCCCTACAGGAAACTAACAGCCTTCTCCATATTAGGTTCTGTTATCCTTTTTTTCCAAGGAAGTGATGTCTTCATGACGCAGCCTTTGCTTCTTTTATTTACATATGTATTTCATTTCTGAGCAACAGTACATTTTGTCGCCCTGCAACAGTCTCCTGATGAAACTCCAGATGTCTGAAGGGAAACAACAGGACTGGGGCACAGTCCATTAGAAAATAAGATAAGTATTTTTGTCCTTTGAGGATTTTTTGGTTTCTGATTATGGTATATTGTCTTTCCCTAATTCTTAATATTAGAAGGAACAAAGCGAAGAGGAAAACCAGCAACCCGATGGCTTGATACTATCAAAATATCAGCAGAGAAGACCCTGGTGGACCTACAGTATCTACACTTGAACAAGATCCATCTTCCCAGAGATCGTTCAATCATCAAGTCACCATGGGTCAAGAACGAGTCGAAGATCGTTAATATATATATATATAAAAAAAAAATACCATGAATATTCAATGATAAGACTATATCAAAGACACAGCAGTATCATTTATTGGCTTTTTCACAATATTAAGTTTTCTATAGGTACATCAATAGGGTTAGTTAGGGATGAGGCAACATTGAGTAGGGAAGTCATATTGTTTACTTCTACGGTGCCAACATCTGCAGTCAGGTAGTATTACCTTATAGTGCCCTATAGGGAAAGATAATATCTTCAAGATTCCTGATTACCGCTTCTTACAATTAATCAGCACTATTTCATGGCATACACATTTCGAGCACTGAACCCTTATATTTGGTCACTTGTGTCCATATTTATTCAGCTGCATCCTTCATTGCCCCAACTATCTGCTATATCAGTTTTCATTATTGACTCTATAGTTGTTTTTTTCTGGGGTTGTTTTTTTTTCTCTGCCATTATCCATTGTGTTATTTTGAGATTAATGCTTTTTAAATGTATCAAATTAAATTCATTATTTTTAGTGCTTTTTTACACTTTAGTCATTGATTAATGGAACCTCTAGAAACACCTTTTTTAACAGTTATTTTTCAGTTTGAATTAATAATGTAAGTTTCTTCACTGGCGAGCCTAGACTAATTCACTGAGGAACCCATTAATCCCCTGGTGGACCCTTGAGCTGGAATGTAATGATTGTGATTGCATATAGTGCGACTGCGACTGGCCCGGGGAGAGGGCTAGTTGGTGTCACTGCTAGTTTCAGATCAGACTGTATGAAGCCCTTACCACGTCACCGTGAACCTCTTAGTGGGTCCATAACCTGAAAGGGGCAGCGCCATGTGCAAACCACCATCACAGCAGCAATGCCCCAGCAGGACGGGCGGCCTGGTGCTTCACAGCACCCATGCTACAAGACTGAGTCCCCACAACTACAAACCGCACTTCCCTTCAACAAAACACAGCAACAACCAGGCCAACCGCCCTGCTGGTGCATTGATATTGGGAAGGTAGCTTTCCCACAGCGCTGATCCTTTCAGGGTAGGGACCAACTAAGAGGTTCACCGTGACGTGGCACTGGGCTTCATATAGTTTGATCAGAATGTCAAACTAAGAACCTCATGTTCAGTTTGTAAACTTTTGCCCATCAGAGTATGAATATTGGGATGTGCAGTCCATGTCTTTTTCAACAGTTCTGGCATTACCTGTATAATGTCACCGTTGATTTCTGTATTACCTTTACACTTACACTATGCATAGGGCAAGCAATTACTTATTGATTATTGGTTCAGACTGCTGCGACCCACCCACACTGATAAACAGAATGGAGGACTTTTATTCCCATTAGAATGGTGCATTATGTTCGACCACTGCTTCATTCATTCCTTACGTAGCTTTTTATGACAGCCCAATAGAGGTTGAAGGGAGTGGTGCTCAGACATCCAACCTGCCTTTTCGTTTTGAAGAGAGAATAAAAGTGTTCCATGTTCCATTTCTTCTGATCGGTGCAGGTCCTAACAGTTGGATCCCCATGATCAATAAGTTATCACTTATTCGGTAGGTGATAATTAGAGTTGAGCGATACCTTCCGATATCAAGAAGTATCGGTATCGGATTGGATCGGCCGATATCCAAAAAATATCGGATATCGCCGATACCGATACCCGATACCAATGCAAGTCAATGGGACACAAATATCGGAATGTAAATAAATCCCTTTCTGTCCTTCTATATCCTGTTCAAGAAGGGGGAAGAGTGTGGGTGGTGCGTGGGCGGACACTATGCGTGTCTGTGTGAGCGGGTGGGGTCTGTGCAGCCTGCCGAGGCTCTGTGCGGCCGTCTGGGGCTATGTGCGTGCCTGCCGGTGCACTGTGCGGCCTGTCGGGGCTCTGTGCGGCATGCCAGGGCTCTGTGTGGGCCTGCCGGGGCTCTGTGCGGCCTGCCGGGGCTCTGTGCGGGCATGCCGGGGCTCTGTGCCAGCTGCTGGGGCTCTGTGCGGGCTTGCTGGGGCTCTGTGCGGGCTTGCCAGGGCTCTGTGCGAGCTTGCCGGGGCTCTGTGCAGGCTTGCCGGGGCTCTGTGTGGCCTGCCGGGGCTCTGTGCGGGCATCGCCCGATGGGACTACAAGTCCAATCGGACGATGCCTGCAACAGTGACAGTGATTAACACATTAGCCAATGATGGGACAGTAGTAGTCCCATCATCCGGCTAATGTGTTGAATGTAAAAAAAAAACATACAAACACCATACATACTACATACATACTACATACATTACATTCATACATTACATACAATACATACATACAGACATACAGTACATAAAACATAGAGTACATACACACCATTACTTGTCATTTTGATCCCTGAAGCCAGTGTCACCTGTAAAAAATATTAAAATAACAAACAACCAATATACTCCCTGTCTGCAGAAATCCACGAGTGTCCCACGATGATCTCCCGTGGAGAACGGCAGCATCAGCTGATGCGACCGCTCTCTAGGGGCTCCAGGAATACAATAACGTGAGAAAGGTATCCTTCCGCACTGTATTCCTCCGCCGCTGTAAAAAAATAGTCCCTAGTCTCACTTTTGGCATTGCTGTGTGAGAATTTTTTCCACGCAGCAATTGCCATAAAGTGAGACTTTGTCCTAAGGTAACCCCTCAGTGATGCACTGCAGGAGCCATTGTCTCCTGTCAGTGTGTCACTGAGGGTCCTATAGAGCAGTGACATCACCCGATGTCACTGTTCTATAGGGGAGATCATCGTGGGACACTCGTTATTAATTGGACTACGGCGGACAGGTAGTATGCGGTTTATTATTTTACGTTTTTTGCAGGCGCTGAAGTATGGTAAGTATGGTTAAAGGAAGAATATTAAAATACTTTTTCCTAATGTGTGCGTGTTTTATTAACCCTTTTCTACTAGTGGATTAATAATGGATAGGCGTCTTATTGACGCCTCTCCATTATTAAACCGGCTTAATGTCACCTTACAATAGCAAGGTGACATTAACCCCTTATTACCCCATAAACCACCGCTGCATGGGAGTTGGAAGAGAGGGGCTAAGTGCCGGAATTGGCGCATCTGTAAGATGCGCCATTTCTGGGGCAGTTGCGGACTGGTATTTGTAGCTAGGGGGCCAATATCCATGGCCCCTCTATAGGCTATGAATATCAGCCCACAACTGTCTGCGTAGCCTTTCTGGCTATAAAATATAGGGGGACCCCACGTCATTTTTGGGGGGGTCCCAAAAAAGACAATGGCTCCTGCAGTGCATCACTGAGAGGTTACCTTAAGACAAAGTCTCACTTTATGGCAATTGCTGCGTGGGAAAATTTCTCACACAGCAATGCCAAAAGTGAGACTAGGAACTATTTTTTTACAGTGGTGGAGGAATACAGTGCGGAAGGATACCTTCATCCCGTCATTGTTTTCCTGGAGCCCCTGGAGAGTGGTCGCATCAGCTGATGCTGCCGTTTTCCACGGGAGATCATCGTGGGACACTCGTGGATTTCTGCAGACAGGGAGTATATTGGTTGTTTGTTATTTTAATATTTTTTACAGGTGACACTGGCTTCAGGGATCAAAATGACAAGTAATGGTGTGTATGTACTCTATGTTTTATGTACTGTATGTCTGTATGTATGTATTGTATGTAATGTATGAATGTAATGTATGTAGTATGTATGTAGTATGTATGGTGTATGTATGTTTTTTTTTTTTACATTCAACACATTAGCCGGATGATGGGACTACTACTGTCCCATCATTGGCTAATGTGTTAATCACTGTCACTGTTGCAGGCATCGTCCGATTGGACTTGTAGTCCCATCGGGCGATGCCCGCACAGAGCCCCGGCAGGCCGCACAGAGCCCCGGCAAGCCTGCACAGAGCCCCGGCAAGCTCGCACAGAGCCCCAGAAGGCCGCACAGAGCCTTGGCAAGCCCGCACAGAGCCCCGGCAGGCAGCACAGAGCCCCAGCAGCCCGCACAGAGCACCGGAAAGCCTGGATAGAGCCCCAGCAAGCCCGCACAGAGCCCCGGTAGGCACGCACAGAGCCCCGGCAGCCCGGACAGAGCCCCGGCAGCCTGCACAGAGCCCCGACAGGCACGCACAGAGCCCCCACGGTCACGCACAGACCCCGCCCGCACACACACACAGTCTCCACCCACACACCGCCCACACTCCATTATAGTGCATCATTGCACTATGGAAACTTCCGATTCCGGTATCCGATATCGTAAAAATATCGGAACTTAGTATCGGAATTCCGATAAAGCGAATATTGGCTGATACCCGATATTTGCAGTATCGGAATGCTCAACACTAGTGATAATATGTTTTCACTGAAGAACCCTTTTATTATAAAACCACTGTAATACAGGTATCGTGTGCAAACATTAGGTGTACAGGAGCCACCCATATTTTACAGTCACTATAATGGGGATAATGACTAACAGATATTAGCTTCAAGAATTAATTCTATCTGTGGGTCCTAGGCAATGCTCACTGGACCGATTAGTGGAAATCAGTGTTTGGATGATCCTAGGGAAGTTATTTGAGAACAGGATCTGAAGACTATTTTAATTTAGTATTTAAACTATATGAGGCATGCAAAAATTACTTAAAGACATGGTGGGAGGTATCTGATCTTCATTTAAGCTATTTGTCTCTCGTCTCTTTTTCTGTTTTATGGTGATTTTGTGATTTTATTCTTTTGTCAATATGTTGGTTTTTGGATAGTAATATCCAATTCACAGGATTCAGAGATTAAAAGCTGCATTTAAATGGTTAAACAGAAGCTGACTGTCACACAGCCGGCATCTGCCTAGTATGAAGCAAGCTCAGCTCTTGATCTAATTTCATACAGTGGGTATGGAAAGTATTCAGACCCCTTTAAATTTTTCACTCTGTTTCATTGCAGCCATTTGGAAATTCAAAAAAGTTCCTTTTTTCTCATTAATGTACAGTCTGCACCCCATCTTGACTGAAAAAAAACAAAAAAATGGACATTTTTGCAAATTTATTAAAAAAGAAAACCTGAAATATCACATGGTCATAAGTATTCAGACCCTTTTGAGCTAGTACAGCCATGAGTCTTCTTGGGAATGATGCAACAATTTTTCACACCTGGATTTGAGGATCCTCTGCCATTCTTCCTTGCAGATCCTCTCCTGTTCCATCAGGTTGGATGGTGAACGTTGGTGGACAGCCATTTTCAGGTCTCTCCAGAGATGCTCAATTGGGTTTAGGTCAGGGCTCTGGCTGGGCCAGTCAAGAATGGTCACAGAGTTGTTCTGAAGCCACTCCTTTGTTATTTTAGCTGTGTGCTTAGGGTCATTGAGTTACGCTCGTGCCCAGACTGGATGGCGCGAGCGTGGGATTCCGGCCACACTGTGACACAAGCCAGACTACCCGGGAAGGGGCATGACTAAGCAGCTACTTTGGTGTTCACTAAAGCCTCTGATAGTGAGGTCAGGCTTGTGCGGCAGGTAACTGCCAGGTACCACTCCATATCACTGTCTGGCTGTGGCAGCTGATCCCACTGAGAGACGAAACACTAGTGACAGGGGTGAGCTAGTATAGTCAGGTACGACTGGTACTCTGGCGGGCACGGCTACCACTCTAACAGGCAGGTGGTCATGGCTGGCACTCTAGCAAGCAGGCAGGCACAGCTGGCACTCTTGGCGGGCACAGCTGACACCTTTAGCAGGCAGGGGGCACGGCTGACACTCTAGGCAGGCAGGCGGGCACGGCTGGCACTCTAGGCAGTCAGGCGGGCATGGCTGGTGAAACTGGTTTGGGTAGGATAGGAACATAGGCCGGTACGAGTAGGGAACAGATAGGAACCAGTTCAGACTGGAGGGAAAGGAACTGCTTCAGGAGACACTGGAACACAGGCAGGAATGAGTAGGAAAAAGGAGTAGGTAGGAACCAGTACAGACTAAAGGAGCAGAGCCACAGGGTGTGGAGCAGAGAGCTGAGCTGCAGGTTGCGGAGCAAAGGGCAGAGCCGCAGGTTGCGGAGCAAAGGGCAGAGCTGCAGGTTGCAGAGCAAAGAGCAGAGTTACAGGTTCTGGAGCAAAGAGCAGAGCCGCAGGTTGTGGAGCAAAGTGCAGGGCTGCAGGTTGCAGAGCAAAGAGCAAAGCCGCAGGTGGTGAGACAGGAGTGAACACAAGGAAACACACAGCTGGATAGGGAAGGCTACAGACAGAGAAATAAAAGGACACAGGTATAGGACTAAGTTCAGACAGGGTCAGGAACGGGACAAGGCACAGAAACAAGGATTCAGACCAGGGTACGAAGCCCCCCTGGGTGGCGGAAACGAGAGACACAGAACATAGGTACAGGCCAGGATACAAAGCCCCTCTGGGTGGCTGAAATGAGAGACACAGCAAGACAGGACCTGGCAACTCAGCAGCAAGACACTGAGTAAATACATTGCTCAGGCATCCCTCTAGGGGTGGAGAAGCCTTATGTACCTGAGGCCTCTTGGCAATTGGTTGGGGACACCTTAGGAAGGTGCACACAGTCTCTATAAGAAACAGGAAGTGCCGGGGCTGTTGCACTAAGCATACAGCCAGGAAGTATGCAACAAGCAAGGTCATGAGGTCCAGAGCATGGAGCCGACAGAGGACAGAACTCACAGCATGGCCCGGAATCATGAGTAAGAGGGGAGATGGAAAGCCATGCAGTGATGCTGGCAGGGATGTTACACATTGTCTTGTTGGAAGGTGAGCCTTCGGCCAAGTCTGAGGTCCAGAGCACTCTGGAAGAGGTTTTCATCCAGGATATCTCTGTACGTGGCCGCATTCATGTTTCCTTCAATGACAACCAGTCATCCTGTCCCTGCAGCTGAAAATCACCCCACATAGCATGATGCTGCCACCACCATGTTTCATTGTTTGGATTGTATTGGGCAGGTGATGAGCAGTGCCCGGTTTTCTCCATACATACCACTTAGAATTATCACCAAAAAGGTCTATCTTCGTCTCATCAGATCAGAGAATCTTATTTCTCATAGTATGGGAGTCCTTCATGTGTTTTTTTTAGCAAACTCTATGCGGGCTTTCATATGACTTGCACTGAGGACAAGCTTCCATCGGGCCACTCTGCCATAAAGGGCTGACTGGTGGAGGGTTGCAGTGATAGTTTACTTTGTGGAACTTTCTCCCATCTCCCTACTGCACCTCTGGAGCTCAGCCACAGTGATCTTGGGGTTCTTCTTTACCTCTCTCACCAAGGCTCTTCTCCCACGATTATTCAGTTTGGCTGGATGGCCAGGTCTAGGAAGACTTCAGGTGGTCCCAAACTTCTTCCATTTAAGGATTATGGAGGCCATTGTGCTCTTAGGAACCTTGAGTACTGCAGAAATTTTTATTTAACCTTGGTCAGATCTGTGCCTTGCCACCATTCTGTCTGTGAGCTCCTTGGCCAGTTCCTATAACCTCATGATTCTCATTCGGTCTGACATGCGCTGTGAGCTGTGACGTCTTATATAGACAGGTGTGTTGTGCCTTTCCAAATCAACTCCTATAAGTTTAATTAAACACAACTGCACTCCAATGAAGGAGTAGAAGCATCTCAAGGAGGATCACAAGGAAATGGACAGCATGAGACTTAAAGGGACACTGTCACCTGAATTTGGAGGGAACAATCTTCAGCCATGGAGGCGTGGTTTTTGGGTGTTTGATTCACCCTTTCCTTACCCGCTGGCTGCATGCTGGCTGCAATATTGGATTGAAGTTCATTCTCTGTCCTCCGTAGTATATGCCTGGACAAGGCAATCTTGCCTTGCGCAGGCGTGTACTATGGAGGACAGAGAATGAACTTCAATCCAATATTGCAGCCAGCATGCAGCCAGCGGGGAAGGAAAGGGTGAATCAAAAACCCCAAAACCCCGCCTCCATGGCTGAAGATTGTTCCCTCCAAAGTCAGGTGACAGTGTCCCTTTAAATATGAGTGTCTGAGCAAAGGGTCTCAATACTTATGACCATTTGATATTTCAGTTTTTCCTTTTTAATAAATTTTCTAAAATTTCTATATTTCTGTTTTTATCAGTCAAGATGGGGTGCAGAGTGTACATTAATGAGAAAGAATTAACTTTTTTGAATTTACCAAATGGCTGCAATGAAACAAATAGTGAAAAATTTAAAGGGGTCTGAATACTTTCCGTACCCACGCTACATTTCTTAGCCAACTATGCTAAAAATGTACACCCTAGGTCGATAAGCAGAAAATTTAAATTGAGTTATACCTGGTTAGTCCCACCCATTGAGCATGGCAAATGTGATGACAGATGCCAAATTGAAATGCATGTTTCTTTAATATCAATAAAAGTCTAAAATGCTTTTAAAATACGTAAGCTTCATCAAACTTTCATAATATTGAAATGCAAACCTTCAGGGTATTGGGGAATTTAATAGAAATGTAAAATGTACATGTTTATGAGCAGGAAGTATCAAAGTATAACATGGTCTTTGCTTATGATTCTTTCTGCATTAATTTGTAAATATCATTTTAAAGTGGTTTGTTGCAATGCCATTGTGGACACTTTTTTTATGGTATTTTCCCATTTCCAACATCTGATTGGTTATTTCCATTACTATTAAAATACTTATTAACCTACCAAATTAAACTACACTATTGCCCTCCTCTCCACAAGGAAAATATATATATATTATTTGGCTGGCTGTGTATTTTCACACCTGTTTTTATTTCTACTTTTTCAGCAGTGGAATGTTACGATGGTTCTGGTTGCATGCAATGTATTTCTGCAGAAAGCCTCAAGTTATAGTCTACGTGCTTTGCAGTGTTATAATATAGAATAAAGGGGCATTCAGTGGTAATGGGAACAGACTATAAGCTTTTGTATGACTGACCCTACTAGATACAAACGCCTTATTGCTGCCTTGCTGATTGGGGTAAAGGCTTTTAGAAACTAAAGTCCCACATTCTAATGATATAACAGCTGTTTCCTATACAATAAATGTAATCTCTAATAGACTATACCTTTAAGGTAAAAAATTAAATATACTTTTTTCTTATTTTGACAGAAGAGTTTGACCACTTCTTGTATTAGATAGGGAAGGAGTCCTGTCCTGAGAGAGGCTGCCTCCTTCTGGAGCGCGGGCCGGTGGCTGGAACACCGAGGGAGTAATAGACTCTACGCTTTACTTCAGAGACTGGCAATTTTTGGCGTCACGAACAGGATCTACTTAAGCCTGAAGAATCAGGTCATGTGTGCCTTAGAACTGTGCCAGAATTGTGTTTGAACTGTTTCTGCTGAAAGGACTGTGTATTGCCATTTACCGCCAAAAATTCCCGCCAAAACTGCCGACATTACAGCGCCACGAGGAGCGCAGAAGAAGAGGAAGAAGAAGGGCGTGGATTTGTGGGCGTGAATGAACTGAGAAGCGCGAAAAACAATGGCCGCCCAGTCTAAATATTTCTGTACCTTAAGGACGTGTCCATCAGCAGCCGAGATCCGCCTCCTAATCCTCAATGGTGGGCGGAGACAACGAATCAGGAACCGCCCACGGAGGAGAGAGCGGGAAAAGGACGAGGAAGTGAGCCATGTGGAGGATGCCATGGCCGGAACCCCGGGGCCAGAGCGTGGGGGTCGGAGTAGAGGACTCCCCCAGCTACCCGGAAGGGCACCGCAGCCAATCCTCCACCGAGGACGCTGACTCCCTGCAGCTTGGAATGGAGGAGCTGATAGATCAACTCCTGCAGCTGCAGGTGAAGACCAAGGCCTTGTACCAGGTGGTGCCTGCAGAAGATTCACTCGCGCTGACATCGCTCCTCACATCGCTACCAGAGCCACTACCGACACCAGCAAGTACACCGCCGCCGGTGGTGCCAGTCAAAACCCAGGACCCCGTGGTGGCAGGTAAGCATGCTGACCCTGCCCCGGTGACAGAAGACCTACTGGTAGGCCCCGTAGCAGCGCCCCCTCCGTGCGGAACATACCGCCTGCAGCGTCTCGAGCCACGGGACTGGGCCACAATGATGGAACAGTTTATGCCGGCCCCAATCGTGCCCACCACCCGGACGGATGAAATCTATGCAGAGCGGACTGTGTACCGCTGGGTGAATCCCGGATCGGATTTCATCGGGTTTCCCGGGGCAGAACGACACCCCTATGTAGCACCTGGTAGCCGCTAGTATCCAGCTGGGCTACCTCGACCATTGCTACCTCAAGAACTTGAACAAACCTCGGAAAACCGAAACTGTACATGGTTCTTTTAAACTGTTCCTTTCTTTGCTACTTCAAAACCCATCCAGGGTTAATCCTTAAAGTGAACTCTTTGTTTACCCGGGATCCCTATTTGTTCCAGTTTTGCACAAGTTCCTATTGTTTTTTTAAGAACTGCGAAATCATGAACTGAGCATGGTCACAAACTGTTCCTGTACATAGTTTGCACCTTCTTAAAGGTGCTCTCTACTGGTTTTACAAGAAAGAAGACTTTGCGAAGAAACTGTTCCTGATGACGATGTGAAAGTTTCTATGGTCTTAAAGTTTATAACTGACTTGTTGATTGTTTGCACTACCTCAGAGAAGATTTGAGTTTCCTCTTAAAGGGAATGTTTACTTGTTGCATCTTTATAGTGTTGCCTTAAAGAAGTTAAATAGTAATAATGTTTACATAGCTCATAGTATGTAGCTAGATAGTGATAGAATGTTTAATGACGTACTTTAAATAAAATTGAGGTTTTAGGAAGAAAGATGCAGTAGGCCCGTGGGGGTAGACAGATAGTCCTGTATATGTAGAAGGAAGAATAAAGAAAATGTTGATTTGCACTTTAAGGGTCAATGATAGTATACCCTTAGAGGGTAATTGCACTTAGTGGATAGAATACCTGTATGGGTAATTATGTTTCATAGTTAGATAGTAATTGTTTTTCAATTTGCCTTTAAAAGTCAAATGCACAATGTGAATATGTTCTGGTTTGCAACGTTCAAGTGTTCTCACTTCCCATAAAGGGAAGCACTGTTAAATTAATTTGTTTTATTATTATTATTATTATTATTTATTGTTATAGCGCCATTTATTCCATGGCGCTTTACATGTGAGGAGGGGTATACATAAAAACAAGTACAATAATCTTAAACAATACAAGTCATAACTGGTACAGGTGGAATGAGGACCCTGCCCGCGAAGGCTCACAATCTACAAGGGATGGGTGAGAATACAGTAGGTGAGGGTAGAGATGGTCATGCAGCGGTTTGGTCGATCGGTGGTTACTGCAGGTTGTAGGCTTGTCGGAAGAGGTGGGTCTTTATAGCATTTCAAAAATTTTGCATGTCTTTTGCAACCTGTAATTGTTGTGTTCTTTTCCCAGCCTGGGAGTGCTGGATTTAACGGGGGGAGGGGGAGGAGTGCAGCGCCCCAGAGTCCGGGTCATTGCAATAATGTCGTTCTTCCACCAGTGGGAGTGATGTTACGTATGATGGCACCGAAGGAATTCACCCTGCCAGGTATCATAAAACACACAGCACACTTCACACTCCAGTCCACCAGGGGGAGCTAAGGGTTCTATCCACTAGGCCACTCCTCACATAGGGTAAAACTGGTGGGTTGGTTAGGAAGTTAGACAGAAGCAGACTGGGCTTTGCCCAAGTAACACCTAGGAGAAGGCAGAAGCTGACTGGAGGTAGTAGGAGCAAGAAAGGAGAAGCAGACTGGGCTCGGCCCAAGGAATACCTGTCAGGCAGACAGAGGGGAAAGGAAGAACATCAGAGGCTCAGTAAGACAGAAAGACACGGAGCTGCGCCTGCAACCCATGCGGCAGCATCCTAAGAAAGGACACGAAGAGAATTGTGTTGTAGGGAGTGAGCCATGAAGTCAAAGCAAAAGGAGAACAAAAACCAGAAGCAGTCCTGTCCTAAGGCTGGTTTCACACTTGCGTTTTTGAACGCATGCGTTTAAAAAAAAAACGCATGGTGCAAAAACGCATGTAAACGCGTGTAAACGCTGCGTTTGTTTGATGCACGCGTTTAACGCGTGCGTCAAAAGAACGCAGCGTTTACATGCGTTTACATGCGTTTTTGCATGCGTTTGCGTTTTTTGGGGCATTTTCCAAAAAAAATAAAAAATTAAAAAAAAAAGGTTACCAGACACAACCAATGGGAATAGAGAGGGCGTACATGATTGGCTCTCAATATATAGACCCTAGGGGTACAGAAATTTTCCGAGCTTGCTTCTGTTTCCGGTGTCATGATGGATCTTTCAATGGAGAACTTTTATTTCAAACTGGAGTTCAGCTTCAAGATTTTCCTTGCCTGTGTTTTTGCTTGGGAGCAAGACCGAAACCGCCAAAGAAGGAGAAGGAGACAGCGTCGGCGTTTTTGGAGGCACCCCATCATTGAAGTGCGTGAGACCCGTGGAGCATATCACACGCTCTATGCGGAGCTGAATGCCAACCCGGAGAAATTCCAGGATTACACGAGAATGTCTCAAGATTCTCTCCGGGATTTACTGTCTCGTGTTGAAGGTTCCATACGGCAACAGGACACACGGCTCCCTAGATCAATTCCACCCGAGGAACGTCTGTTAGTGACATTACGGTACGTTCCAAAACTAAACCAATGACAGTCCAATTTTTTGGTTATGACATGTATTTTTTGTTGTTTTTTTTTACCTTTTTCTTATTTAAACACATCATTAAGAGCTGATTTTAAATTTTTTTTTGTTTCTTTTTCTTCTAGATTTCTTGCCACAGGAGAGAGTTTATCTTCCCTCCACTTCCAATACCGCCTTGGAATCTCAACCCTGTCCGGAATTGTTGTGGACACTTGTCGTGCATTATGGAATGTACTCCGTGAGGAGTTTATACCAGTACCCACCGTGGACATGTGGCAGGAAATTTCAAATACATTTTTGAACGTGTGTGATTTCCCCAACTGTTTAGGGGCGGTGGATGGAAAGCACATCCGCATTGTCAAACCTGCCAGAACCGGATCTGAGTTTTATAATTATAAAAAATATTTTTCGGTAGTGCTCATGGCAATAGCGGATGCGGAGTGTCACTTCATCGCCGTGGATATTGGAGGTTTTGGCCGTGGCAATGATTCCCAGACCTTCAAGAGCTCGGATATGGGCCGTCGGGTGTATGGCAACAATTTTAATTTTCCCCCTCCACAGCCTCTCCCCAACACTCAAGGCCCACCGCTGCCATTTGTTATGGTTGGGGATGAGGCCTTCCAGATGTGTGAAAATCTCCTGAAGCCCTATTCTAGTAGGGACTTGGACCACACTAGAAGAATATTCAACTACAGACTGACCAGGGCCAGAAGAACCGTAGAGTGCAGCTTTGGCATTCTGGTTGCTAAATGGCGCATTCTTGCAACAGCCATCAATCTAAAAGTTGAAACAGTGGACGAGGTGGTCAAAGCCTGTGTGGTTCTACACAAGTATATAATGGCTAAGGAGCGACCCCACATTGAACTTGATGAACCAGTTTCACACCCGTTGCCTGATTTTCAGCATCACCCGATGCGGTCAACTGCAGCCGTTGGTCTTATGCGGGACCAATTTGCGGCCTATTTTGTGTCCAATATTGGACGGGTGTCATGGCAGGACAATGTTGTTTAAATGTCCTGTTGTATGTTTATGTTTACCAATTATTAAATACTGATACAAATTTTTCTAATTAATAAACTTTAGTGTTGGTTGTGTTGACCATGTCTCCTATCTTTTTACTCTCTAAACAAAGGTTGACCAAAGATGGGCAGTAGATGTGTATATCATATTTTGTAATCCAAAACCAGGAGTGGGTAATAGTTGATGAGGTAATAATTTTTATTTTTTCATCATAATTGACCTCTGTTGCACTCCCTATTTTGCTTTACAAAGAATGATATAAAACACGGGCCGCATACTTATAATAATGGAACAAAATTTTTATTTATTTATTGGTAATCTTGTTGACGTCATTGCGTCAAGACTGTCACGCTCTCTATACCCATCAAGTCAAGTGTAAGAAATAATGAATTCATGATAAACATATACATGATCATGAATTCACAATTTCTTACACCTGGCCAGGTGAGCATAGATATGTAGCGTGTGACAACCATTGTCCCATCAGTTTGACAACCATTGACACATAATGTGCTATATAGAATATGGTGAATATACAAGTCAGTAATCAACTAAATAGGTCAGGTGTCTATTTTGACATCTGACCGGTTCAGTTGAGTACTGAACTTGATTTCCACAATTTTCTCTTTGTACAGTGACACTATACTAGGTACAAAAATAAGAGTATGGAAATAACTACTATTTTTTTGGCCAACTCATATCTGTATACTAAAGAAACACATACTGATGTTGTCTTGTATTTTATACTACTGGAGATATGTTTTGGCCAAAAGAATAAGTGTGTGGCGAAGTGTATTGGTGTGTATTGAGAGCGGTGAAAGACACAATAAACCAAGCATAATTGTTGCAAATAAACTTTTTTTTTATTAACACAAACAAATTTATTTTTTTGTACCGCGACGGGTTGTACAGCGCCGGCTTGGGGTGGAGTGACGTAACTGGGGGGTGTTCAGAACTGAAGCATGGCTCACCGTGGAGGAGGCAGAGGTGGCAGGAGAAGGGGCAAGAAAACTGGAAGGGTCTGGAAGTTCGGGGATGGGGCTTAAAACATGAGGGGCTTGAGACACACTGGAAGGGTGAGACACAACAGACAATTGAGACACATCGGTAGGTGATGGGGGAGGAATAATCAGAGTTTTTTGTTTTTTATGAGTTTTGCCGGTTTTCTTTGGGTTTTCCTGGTTGGGGGATGTCTTCTTGGGCTAGGTTGTAGAGTGTGGGCGGGAGACACGTCAGGACCCGGCTCCACAATAACGCAGTCCGTCTCCATTGTGGAGCGCTCGGCAACGTCTGAGTCCAACACCATTGTAGTGGGGGGAAAAATAAAGTCCCGCCTGGGTCCTGGTGCCTCGTTGGGTGGGGGGAAACTAAAACCCTCCCAGGATCATGGTGCCTCATTGGGGGGGACATAAAACCCTCCCAGGGTCCTGGTGCCGCGTTGGGGGGGAAACAAAGCCCATACCAGTGTCCTGCTGCATTGCTGGTGGGGGGGAACATAAAGCCGTGGCAGGGTCCTGCTGCATCGGGGTGGGTCCTGCCCGGAAAGGTATGGCTTGGTCCTGCTGCATCATGGGGGGCCCGGTGCGATACGCCATGCCTGGGTCCTGCTGCATGGGGGGGTGGGCCGTCCTATACGCCTGGCCTGGGTCCCGCTGCATGGGGGGGGTGTCCTGCCCGGAAAGCAACGCCTCGGTCCTGCTGCATCGGGGGTGGGCCGGTCCGATATGCCAGGCCTCGGTCCTGCTGCATCGGGGGTGGGCAGGTCCGATATGCCATGGATGGGTCCTGCTGCATCGGGAGGGGGCCGGGCCGATAAGCCACGCCAGGGTCCTGCGTCATCGTGGTGTCAGCGGAGGAGGTCCAAGCCGGAGCAGCGGTTGTCACGGTGGTGGCGGTGGGATGTCCAACAGCACTCGTCATCGTGTTGGTGCTGTAGTGGAGTACACCTGTTGAGGGAATAGCGGTGGCCGTGAAGTGGTATGCAGCAGAGGTAGGAATGGTGTTTACTAGTGACAGTGACGGCACAGTTGGATATGCCGCCACATTACGACTCTGACTCTGCTGCATAGCCTGCACAAAAGCAACATTGCAGGCCTGCATCACACTCAGCTGGAGATCAGGGCTAAGGTGTTGCGACATGCCCTGTTGGATTTGATTAAAAAAATGATGAGCTGGCTTCTGGAGGTCGGCTTTCACTTGATCAACGCTTTTGGCGACATCCTGGATGCGGCAATCTAAGAGGTTATGGGACACATCCATTCTGTCACCTAAAGCCTTGATAGCTTCGTGTAAAACCGAGCTCAAGTGCAAAAACTCGGGCATGAGGGACCTATCCGAAGCCCTCTGTCGCTGCCGGGATGAGTGCAGCGAAAGAGGACTGCGAAAAGGGAAGACCTGATGGGCCAGCCCCCTGGTCTCCAGTGAGTGTGGATGACCCACCTGGTGCTGCGCTGCTGGATGGCTGGGACGGGTCCGTGGCTGCAGGCTGAAGGACTGCTCCAGAACCTGGTGCAACAGTCGTGCAGTGTGTGCTGTGAAAAAAGAACACAGAAAATTAATACCAAAATATAGCAAGACGGTACATCCTGTGGAATTTAAAATGACAGATTATGTCAATGCAATACAACCGGAAGCATGTGAGAAATACTTACGTTCTCATGAGAAGGACCGGTCTTAAAAAGGCCAGCACACGGTGATATTTGTAGAGCCGGTGCCTTGCTCCGGAACCACTAGCTGCACTCTTCTCTGCACGCAGGTCCTTGTTGAAGCGGTCCTTCATGGAACACCAACGTGTTCTTATTTTCTCAACTGTGAAATAACAAAAACATATAATGGTCAGAAAAAGTACTTTTGGCCGTGCTCTCTTGACTGTGTGTGATGACAGAAACTCCAAAAAGTTTCTTTCATCACACACAGTCAAGAGAGCCCGGCCAAGGTCTATGCTGCTTCACACTGCAGTGCAATACTTACCAAATGCATTACGGACCCGTGGCGGGGCATTCTCCCAGCCATCCCACAATGCTTGGGCCACCTCACTCCACAAACGACGTAGCGTACTATTGATGGCGTGCTGTGGATCCCGGCCGTCCCAAAACGAGACTCGCTCCTGGACCAGAGTGATCAGGAGGTCGTTATCAATCCGGTCGTCATCCCGTTGTGAAACCTAAAAGTAAAAGAAAATCATATAAGTTTGCTCAATCACATTGGGAAAAAAAGAAAAAAGAAGATGAGAAAGGGCAGGAATATGAAAGTCAACTTTAAGAAAAGGATCATACAAGAAAAATTAAAAGAAAATCAAGGGTACAGAAAGGAAGATTCAAGAATATTACAATGAGGACAGTCTGCCTTGTATACATACCCGCTGAAGTCTTCCCACCGGACCTTGACTCCGCTGCTCCGTCCCTCTCTGTCCCTCAGTTGAAGTGCTCTATAAAAAAAAAAAATCAAATTGTCTCATGTGTTGATGCGACAGTCAATACTTACCAAGCTGAAGGACAAAAAACTAACCTCACTGACGTGATCCACTTCTGACTGGCGTGGCTCAAACTCCTCATCAGATGAAGACTCCGCAGAAGACATTCTGATGCATGTTGAAAAAAAAAGAAGAAATTAGGACATGTAGATCCAAAAAATTAAAAATAAATGCATTGGCTAGGATATACTCACATTGCTCTGGGTCTTGTCCACCAATGCGTCTGAGCAGGGTCTTGTCTTCTTTGGAGTCTGATGAGAAGTGACCAGAAACTTCCCCTAACCTTCCTTTTATAACCCTGCTGCTATGGGGGAGGCTTATCAGTCTCTAGACAGCCTTATCTACAGTCTATTCAACCATTGTTAAAAAAAAACGCATGCATCAAAAAACGCATGCAAACGCATGCACAAAAAAACGCATGCGTCCCCACTGACTCCAATGCATTTTTGGTCCAAAAAAACACACATGAAAACGCATGCGTTTTTTTGTGTCCAAAAAAGGCCCCTCAAAAATACTACAAGTGGCATTTTGGAAAATGAACGCATGCAGTAAAAAAACGCATGCGTTTCAAAACGCGACCAAACGCGTGCCACTAAAAATGCATGTGTTTTCAATGTTAAATATAGGAAAAAAAAACGCATGCGTTTTTAAAAAAAAAAAACGCTGCAGACAAAAACGCAAGTGTGAAACCACCCTAAGAGAGGCTGCCTCCTTCTGGAGCGCGGGCCGGTGGCCGGAACATTGAGGGAGTAATAGACTCTACGCTTTACTTCAGAGACCGGCAGGGCAGTCTATTCCAAGTTGGCTGTCCGCACCTTGCACCATCTACCACCATCATCTACACATCTGGGTAGCCCTGGGGATATACTTCACCTGTGGGAAGGTGTACCATCTAGCTGCCATTACATCACCCCAGCAGACCCCTAAGCAACGTCGGTCACTCTGACCGAATACCACAGGTGGCATCACGAACACTACCGTTATCTACGAACTCTGCCTTTTATTGGGCGCCCCTCATAGGGCCACGGTCCGGGTCGGGCCACCGTGACATCCTCACTGAGGGAACTGAAGGACCCGGTACCGAGTACCCATTGCCCTTACGTGGGGGCAATTCACATTCAATGGGTGAAGTTATTTAAAAAATTGTGTGTGTCAGTTGTATTCAAGCAAAAAGACTGTACTTGTGAAAGTGATATACCTACATGTGATTAAACTATCACCTATTAAATTGACTGTGCTTTGTGGTTTTCTTTTTGTACTTTACCTAAGTTGGGAGTCATTCTTTTGCTGGAAAGTACATCCTGATACATTTAAAGGGGTGCACCACAGCACCACAAAAATTCAAAAACAAGAAGTCAAACTTGTATGTGCACTACTGTCAAAACACACAAAGGACTTTGAGATATCTGTTCTCATGCTTGGTGAGGGTCAGTGAGGGTCCCAGCAGAAAAACCCAAGCAATCGCACAATTATCACTTATTCTAAATTGGTAATAACAATATTTAATAGGAAAACCTAACTAAAGGGAACCTGTCTCCATGAAAATGCAGTCCAATCCGGCTGCAGGCACCATGTTATAGAGTTGGCGGAACTGAGCAGATTGATATACTGTATAGTTTTATGAGAAAAGATTCAGGATAAGCTGTGTTTTATTCATTTAATCCTCTTCTCTTTCTGACATTTTTGGTCCAATGTGAGGTCCTATCAGTGACCGATAGATATCTCTGAATGCACATATATGCAAAGAAAGTGGTCAGTCAAAAGTGAAAGGACTCCCACCAAAAATCTCAGAAACAGCAGAGGTTTAAATGAATAAACCGCATGTTGAACTGAATCTTTTCTCATAAAACTATATATCAATCTACTCAGCTCCTCTTGCTCTATACCATGCAGTCTGCAAATTGGATGTCATTTTTATAGTGACAAGTTGTTAGGGCTAGCAGAATGCACCGAGTAAATATAGATGTTTATTATTATTGGTGCGCGCCCAGCCCGGGGTCCACCGTGCAGAAGGAACCTGCTGCTAGTGAATGGTGGCACTATTTGGCAGCATAGGTTAGCTCTGTTACTTCACAGAGTAGCCATAAAAGGAATGCACTGTGTCCTGTTAGACTCACAGGAGCACAAGCTAACTGCCGAACTGATAGCAGTCAGTGGTCATGCAAACACACAATCTCCTCACCGGAGGTGCCGGTATTCTAGGGGCTTATTTCAGCTGGGTCCCTGAATATAATCACACAATCTCCTCACCGGAGGTGTCGGTATTCTAGGGGCTTATTTCAGCTGAGTCCCTGAATACAATCACACATATCCACACTGGCGCAAAGCACATAACTTGGATTGATACTAGCGCATGGCCGTGCGGTCATGTGAACCTTTTATAGCTGCAGCAAGTACAGGACCTTCCCAGAAGGACCAATGGAAGGCTGCCACAGAAGTTGAGCACCTTCAGGACCTTCCTAGAGGACCAATGGGATTAGCTGCAGTATCTAAGCATGTGACCCTTGATCTCCAATGAGAGATCTTATCCTGAGCATGCTCAGAAGGGGAAAAGCAGGACTTAGTCCAAAAAATGTCTGCTCGCCGCTGCCCAGTACTGGCTACAATGGCAGAAGCTGGAAAGGCAGCAGTAACCCTTTGCACAGAGTCAGACTGAGCGAGACGCTGGGACCGATGTCTCCGCTGAGCAGACTCCACTGTGGCAGGAGAAGAATGGGAGACCGCAGCGGAGATGGCCTGAAATTCCCCCTGTGCAGAGGCGGGAACTAGACCCCTAACACAAGTTCCCTTTAAATGATAAAACTTGCATTCTCCACTATTGGGAGAGTTGGACTATTCTATATATGGTTTTATGATAGCGTTTATTTCATCTCTTCTTCCCACAACCGCATCCAAGACTTCTCCTGTGCTTCCCCCATACTCTGGAACTCTCTACCCCAACACATTAGACTCTCGCCTACCATAGAAACCTTCAAAAAGAACCTGAAGACTCACCTCTTCCGACAAGCCTACAGCCTGCAGTGATCCTGAACTTACTGAATCGCCGCACAACCTGTCCTACCCTCTCCTAGTGTTTCATCACCCATCCCCTGCAGACTGTAACCCCTAGCGTCCAGGGTCCTCCCTCCTTATGTACCCGTGTGCCTTGTTATTTGCTCATGTTTAATGTATTTGTCTATATTTGCCCCGTATTCACATGTAAAGCGCCATGGAATAAATGGCGCTATAAAAATGTATAATAATAATAATAATAGGAACCATAAAGATAATTATACAGAAATCACCTCCAGTGGCCAGGGCTACCACCAAGAATTTCAGGGCCCCATACTATCAAAACTTTTGGGTTCTCTTGAGTCTCCGCCCAGGCACCACCCCAGCTCCACCTCCAGCCCTCAAACCCTTCACAGTCTCACTGCCCACTCTTGAAAAACTTCACTTCTGCATCATCTCATAACCAATCACACATTAACAGTTCCAATTGAACACCATATCACATACAAAGTCAACATCTTTTGTTTTGGCCAAAAGATTTTTTAAGCCTGCCACCATGACAAGGTAGACCCTTTCGGCCAGTATATGCTCTACTCTAACCTATTAAACATTTCTTAGAATATCCAATACTCTTTGGGACAAACGGACGGACGTACAACTGGTTCCTACTACCACATTGGTAAGCACATTGCACTTTTTATGAATGTACATACGCAGCCTATGAATTTATATAAAATCAATGTCCTCAGACCCTATGTCTAGACAGGATAGGGAGAACACTGTGCCTGCATCATTATGCCAATTGGTGGATGGGCTATATATATTTTATGAAACATACTTACTCTGTCTAGACTGGGATTCATTGTCATAGACATCGGGCTGGATGTCCATACTGAAAAGATCTATGTTTGCTAATGTCCTTCCAAACATGCTAGTTACATCTAATTGTACCTATGTCGATGTTCTACTTGCGTCCTCATCATTTACTCATCATAATCAGTCTACTGTTCTTTTAATATTTTTCGATAAAATGTACTTTTTAGCATCATCATGGTTGTCACTTTAGTGTTACTCTCATTTGTTTGGGGCACAACACTCCAATTTTCATGTAGGATATATTATTGAGAGAGGTGCTCTTCTCCCAATGGGAGTATTAAACTGATGTATACCCATTGCATCGGCCTTTGCAATACTCTTTTATTGTATATTTTTATTTCTTTTTCTTTAAAGGAATGTGTCACATACATTTTTTTTAAATGACCAATAATATCACATAGAATGAACAAATACCATCACACCATGACTAGATGACATATTACCACCACATAGTCACCGAATAATACCACATACAAGGAACAAATACCACAACACCATGACCAAATCACATATTACCACCACATAGTGACCACATAATACCACATACAAGGAACAAGTACAACCATGCCATGACCAACTCACAGATTACCACCAAATAGTGGCTGATTAATACCACATACAAGGGAGAAATACTGTCACAGCATGACAAGATCCCATATTACTACTACATAGTGACCAAATTATATCACATAAAAATAACAAATACTTCCACACCTTGAATTCATCATTTGATGTCCCCAATTCATCCCACACCTCAATACATCATCAATCACTGTCCCCCTTCCTCCACCCTCAATACATTATAATTTACACTCCCTACAATTACCTTCAATTTATCATTTGCTCCCCCATACACAATTCATCATTATTAGTGCTCCCCCACCTCAATACATCATCATATGTTGTCCCTCGTCCCCCAACCCAATTCATTAATATTAGCGATACCCCACCCTCATTTATTCCCCAGCACACCCATTTAATTAATTTTATTTAAAAATAAAGTTTTTCATGCTTACCTCTCATGCGATCTCCTGCAAGTTCATCTCCACTTCTGGTATCCTAGCGAGCGGCATATGTACATGCCAGCAGGTACGTAATTAGGTCATAACGTAGGCGCCATCACAAGCACGTTACAGAAGAGGCGGAGGGAGCTCCCCTGGAGCTGCTCTGCCATTCTGTTTTGACAGCCACGCAGCACCAGGAAAGCTCCCTGGGCCGAGATGTGCTTCACCTTTGGCAGCGTGCTGGCACACAATACTTTATTATACCATGAAGTCCAGTGACCAGAAGCAAAAGAGTGGGGTGGCATGGACTGGGTCCGGGACCCCCCTCTTTGCTTCTGCTCACAGGGCCATATACAGCAGTAAGGGTAATAATGCCCTGATGGTGGTCCTGCCATTGGCAATTGTATACAGACAGAATGGAATAAGTTAACACTTTGCTCAATATTGCAGATTTTCAGTGCTCTAAATGTCATATTACTGTACCTTGTGTGCATCCACCATCAAAGAATTTTGGCTAATAGCAGTTCCACCCTTGTCCTTACCTAATTTCTTCTAAGTTTTACTCTACTTTATTGCATAATATTTTATGCAATATATTTCATGGTTTTAATTGAAAATTCACAGTTAAAATCAGTAATTATTTTTTAAAGGAGGCTGACATAGTGCAATAGTCATTCTCCCATGGAATCCCAAAATTGGAGTTTCTGGCAACTCACTTTTTTGATTGGTTAAGCACACAAGGTGAAGGTTCCCACCAACAATATTTTCTGACATATCTCAACAACATGTCAGAAGATATTTAAAGGTGAACACTCCCTTTAGGGTTAAGAAAGTAATGATTATAATTCATTTTGTCAGATATATTTACAGCCCTGTGAATTTCTAACATCATGTAAACCACCATTCTGCATTACTAAACATCCAAACATCAGTGATCCTGTTTGAAGTTATATAAATAGTGTGATTCTTCTACTTTTTGATGCAGGTGCATTGTATTATTCATTTACTTAGTATTGTCCTACATTATCCTTTCACAAACAGAGGAAAAGCTATAAGACTTACCTTTAATTGGACTAAAGCAGCAAAATAAAAGAAGACACCTTTTAAAGTTGGTTGGAAATTGTTGAACAACTACAAAAGAGCATAGAATCTACTTTTATAAACATGATTACGGAATACTTTGATCATTGATTCCTACCTCTAAGACCATTTGCTTTGTGAACAGTAAATATAATAAACTAGATGGCAGCCCGATTCTAAAGAATCAGGAGTCTAGAATCCATATATACTTTATTTATTCAAATGTAAGAATAATACAATTAATAAATAATAGTAAGAAAGAACAAAAATAATAGGCAGTATATGGAGAAAACACCAAACAAAAGTTCAAAATTGGTGTGAAAATGTCACTGAACCACTTCACAACTAAATATATATAGTTTTGGTAAATGGTATTATCATTTTTTTGACGAAATTCGGCAGGAGCTTGAAGAGCAACGTCACTGGGCCCGCCTCCACGCAGTAGAAACTTGCTGTGAGGTAAAAATTCAAAAATCACACCAAAATGGCGGGCAGAGTGTGTCACAGTACGGCACATTTCTGATTGGTCGCTCGCAGCAGGCGGCAACCAATCAGACACTGGACACTGTTGACGTCACTTATCTCCGGACATTAGCTCCGGACATTAGCTCCGGACATTATCTCCGGACATTAGCTCCGGACATTAGCTCCGGACATTAGCTCCGGACAAAGCCACGGAAGTTGGCAGAAATTGCAGGAAGTAGTATTCTAGGCAATTAATCTCCGGACATTAGCTCCGGACATTAGCTCCGGACAAAGCCACGGAAGTTGGCACAAATTGCAGGAAGTAGTATTCTAGGCAATTATATATTAGATGGATGAAAAAGTTTGCTTTGTAAGCTTAGTTTATTCTATGTTGTTGAGAGCATCTCAATCTTTCATGGTTACTTAACCATGTTACAAATATTAACGCTTTCTTGGCACGGCAATTTTTTTTAAAATTTTCCATCTATGCCTTTCAAGAGCCATAAATTATATCTGATGACATGGCTATACAAAGGGAATTTTTTTCTATTGCAGAATGAGCACTGCATAGCAATCCGGCTATGACAAACATACAGGTCTGCTGGACACCTCTGGTTGTCATGCCAACCCATCAGTGACCCTCAATCACGTGACGGGGTTACCGATACGTGAGATTTCCAGCTCACTTCCTGAAAGTACGAGTAAAATGCCGCTGTCAGAGATTGACAGTGGAATTTAACAGGTTAACAGTCACGGGTGGATCACGATTCCACCTGCGGCTGTTAGAGGCACCTATCAGCTGTTCAAAACAGCTGACATGTGCTGGGAAAGATGTGGTCTCAGCGCTGGAGCCCACATGAAAGGGAGGGATTCCGACATGGGTGTACTATTACGCCCAACATCGGAAAGGGATTAAAGGTAATCTGTCCACAGGATTTCACCTGCCAAACTGTTTATATGCTCATGTAGCTCTCTCAAAGACAAGTCCAATGATATCTTTATATAGTCAGTTTGTTCTTCAATTACTAAAAAATTATCACTTGAATCAATAAGCAAATGAAGCTGAAGTGCTTCTCTCGCATCAATACTCGGCTCTGCCGCCGGCACTCGGATCCGTAGTGTGCAGCTGAATGTGTTTCTTTATAATATAAAAAAAATTGCAAAAACAATAAATATTAATGGCATAAAACTTCACAACACTTTTGAAATATAATAGCCCACTTTTTCATTTTCTGCATTAATGTGGGTTAGCTAGCCTATGCTATGTATTTGACACATTTATTAACCCCTTACCGACATGTAGCATACTTGTACATCATATGCTTCCTCCCTGCCTATGATGCAGTCTTACAAGCTGAGCACGCATCTTTACTGGCAGATGATGGCTGTGATAAACAGCCATCATCTGACTCTAACAGTTGCGGGTGGAAGGGTGGAACGGCTCACCGGCTACAACTCACCAGCAGGGGGTCACGTCATTTATAATATTGCCATAAAGTAAACCAAGACAAAACTGGTGTAAACGTGCAATTTCTCCAAAATGCATGTTATACTTATAGTGTTCCTAAATATGCAATTTGCAGTATTTTCTAAAGCTTTAGAAATAATTATTTTTTGCACTTTTTATGTTTAAAATGTTTTTGATGAGAATAAATTGGAAAATTAAACAATGAAATAAAAATGTATTATTAGTTACTAATATTTACACTTTTTTAATAATAATAATTATTAATTTATTCTAATTTCTATCAGATCTGCATTCTTAACATAACTAAAAACGTTTATGCTCATAACAAACTTTTTGGCATAAGATACATTGAGTACAGTTTTGCCTAGAGGCAGAGAATACGAGCAGATTATTAATTATGAATTGGAATGTAAAGATATATGTGTATAACAGTATATTGAAAATTTTAATAAGAATATTATTTTGGTTTTGGAAATGTCAAGAACTTTCTCTTGCACATTGTATTGTAACCTATATTGCTCACCTTGTATCAATCTTTCATGGCATATGCTCCTGGGTTTGATCGCCAAGTCTGAGAATTTTTTTAACTTTATTATTTTCATTTTTGGATTCAAAGCTTTTATGATTTAGCATTGATAAAGTTCTCAATATGTTTACTCACACTTGTATTTCTTCTTGTGACATTGAAACCTCATTTCTGGATACCTTAGGGGACATATTTGTATTATATAGCTTAGGCCATCAAATTTCTGTAGCACATTTTTTGCACAAATTTAGGTCAGACAGTCTAAAAATGCACACTTTGCAATAGCTATTTCTTTTTTCATTCGCTCATTTAGAGCCTTAATGCTGGATGGAGAGTGATGCTTCACGTGTCTTTTTAGAATTCCGCATAGGTGTTTCGGTTTGGTTCCACTCTGGAGACATACTTGGCAACTGAATAACCTTTCACATGGTTCACTTTCAGTCCATGCCCATGGTAGACCTGCACTTTCTGAACATGACATTAATCCAAAACACACATCTTTCACATTTCTGAAGATCAGGGTGAAAGTGATTTAGTTGCTAAGTATATCGCCTAATCTGAACTCAATCAAACACCATCGGGGAATTCTGAAGTGACACGTTGAACATCACTCTCCATCCAGCATTCAGGCTCTAAAAAAGGTCGTTTTTGAATAAAGGAAAAGGATAGATCTTGCAAAATGTTTGAAACTTGTTAACTCCATGCCTAGAAGACTTGGTGCTGTCCTTAAAAATTAAGGACGTCATACAAAAACACTAGATATAGTAGTTTTTCATGTGGGGTGTATTCATTTTTGCATCAACTAATTTGAGTAAAACTGAAAACGTTGTAATGAATGAATTGTTATCCTTACTTGCATGTTCTGGATTAAAAAATGTTATATGAAACTCAGTATTGTCAAAAGTTTGGAAATTGCTTTTGTATTTAGTGGGATATTAATTAAAATCTTACTTTTTAAAGGTGGTGTACTCATTTATGCTGAGAACTGTGTATAGCATATATAGAAAGTAAAAAATAAAAGCAGAACTTTTCCATGCAAAGATGCATGCAATGTCCCCAGAATTATCACCAAAGCCTCTTGCATGAAAAATTCACTCCCATTTTTTGGAGCATACATACTGTAAGAACACCAAATAGGATTGGGGTAATTCCTAGCACTGCAGGGATTAATTAGGTGTACCTGACTAGCTATGTCAAGAGGGCCAGGCTGGGTGTTTACTTGAAGTCTAGATAGTCTACCAGAGTTCTAGAGATGTCAGAGCTGGTGAGTAACCAGCGAATGTGAATATTTAATTTGCTCATAGACAGCTGTACTTTTTTTGTGTTATGTTAGTGATATTGGGTGGTAAACCATCATTGCTACTTTGTTGAATGATATCTGGCACTGGCAGCTCATAAATAAAGAAAGATGAAAAATGTGTCTTTAATACCTGTTCCTTCTATTTGTCCTTTACAATTATATTAGTATGGTCATCTTTTAGAAGGAAGTGATATAATTGTTTTTGAATATGTAAAATAACAGTTCCCCAGTGGCTTCACAAATTTGGCACAGCCCCAACTCCTTAATGTTCAATGTTTTCTATAAAAACTGGTACGAATTCACAAATAAATTTGCTCTAAAGTTTTCTTTTTTCCCATTTTTCTTTCTTAAGCAGGGTATGGAAAGTTCAGATTAGCAGAAATGAAACCATTCACACTCCCACTGTGTATTTGGCACACAGTGATTACCATAAAACCACTTGTTGAGAATTATATTACTTTGGCACCACTACATCCAATATTCTGTCATGTCTGTTTTAATATTACATATATTGCAACCAGATGACAAAGACCATTTCAACACATAAATGCAGAATTTACTTGGTAGATTTATAAAGTACTTTCACTTGTATCATATATACGGTATATATATATAAATATGCAATGAAAAACAGAATGAAGACATGGAAACCTTATTCAAGAATACGTGCACATAACATGAGTGACATGAACCAAAGAGGACGAGAAATTACATAGTTGGACAGCACCAGTGAATATTTGGATCTAAGCTTCATTAGTCTTTGGAGCGCCCCCAGATGCAGGGCCGCGGGTTACTCGGTACCGGTCCTCTCTGGCTCAGTTCCGGGGTTGTCACGGTGGCTGGACCCAGTCCGTGGCCCTGCTAATGGGCGTCCAATAAAAGGGATGATGAAAGTCGGCTAAGGTTTTGTGACGCCACCTGTGGTATTCGGTCAGGGTGACTGACGCTGCTTGGGGTCCACTGGGATGATGTTATGGCAGCTAGATGGTATGCCTTCCCACAGGTGAAGTAGATCCCCAGGGCTTCCCAGTAGTGTAGGTGGTGATGGTGTGAGGCGCAGTCAATAACGAGGACACAGGGTTGCAGTCTCTTTACCTCTTTACTGGTGACTTCAGGATCCTCAATCCAGAGCACTGTCAACAGGGCTGTCTGAGGCCGGCCGGTCCAAAGGCACATCCAGCGTTTCCTTTACAGGTGGAGATCGTTGCCTACCACTAGCGCCTGTGTGTTGTAGTGCTTCCCTGCTGAGCATTCGGGATAGTCCTCACAACTTCTGTTCTCGTTCTTTCTCGTTCTTTCTATTCTCCGTCCCCCAAGTTTGTTATGGCTAGGACGCACCCGATTGACGGGAAGGCTCGGTGCTATTCTGGGACCCTAGAGACGCCCCTCTCCACGTGTGCCCCCTATGTCTGCTTAGGTGATGTAAGGTAGACAGCCAACCTATAATTAACTGTCCTGCGGTATTTGAAGTAAGGCATAGAGTCAGTTACTTCCTCGGTGACCGGTCACCGGCTACGTGCCTCAGTAGGATGTTGCCATTCTCGGGGCACGACTCCTACTGGCTCTCCTTTGTGCTTGATCTCGTTTCTCATTGTCCACAATATCCTTCGCTTTGTGTCCTTTCTTTAGATGCCGTCGCAAGGTAGTGTAGGCGCGGCTCTGTAACAGTCTGTCCTTGTCGCTAAGTCACTGCCAGGTTCACACGCCTGACAGGGACCCCTCTGAATCTTCCCCGCAACACCCCCTGCCACAGGATGTTGCCTGGGCAAAAACCCAGCCAGCTTCTCTCTAACTTCCTATCCAAACCCTAGTTTTACCAGTGTGAGGAGTGGCCTAATAAATAAAACCTTTTGCTCCCCCTAATGGCCAGAGTGTGAAGTATAATGTGTGCTTGTGATACCTGGTCAGATGAACTCCTTTAGTACCATCAGACATATCATCACTCCCCTTAGAGGCAGAGCGACACCACTGCAATGACCAGGTCTCTGGGGCGCTGCATCTTTACTTCAGTTTTAGGTGGAGAATAAAATTAAGAAAATGTCTACTCATATTTATTGTTTAGTTTTTGAATGACACTGCCATAGTCCCAGCTGGAACTAAAACTACAATCTACTAAAATTCAAGCAAGAGCAAGTTCAGAGAAGAGCTACCAGGATGGTGAGTGAACTGCAAAGTATGTGCTACGAGGAATGGTTAAAAAATCTGGGAAAAATTCGCTTTAAAAAAAGAAGGCTAATAGGAGACTTAATAGCTGTCTACAGATATCTGAAGGGCTGTCACAGTGTAGACGGATCATCATTATTCTCATTTGCACATGGAAACACGAGAAGCAATGGAATGAAATTAAAAGGGAGAAGATACAGATTACATATTAGACAAAACTTTTTGACAGTGAGGGTGATCAATGAGTGGAGCAGGCTGCCATGAGAGGTGGTGAGTAGAGATGAGTGAACATGTTTAGCTCCCTCCTTATTCAGCAAGCTATAGCGCTTACCGAATAAGGTGCAGAGGGAACCCAGATAACTGGAGCGCCACAGCTGCATGACTTGCGGTTGATTCACTGTCACAACACATGCATGGATAGCATGTTTGTTGGGCTTTCCATGCATGCATTGTGCCAGTGAAACAGCCACGACACATGCAGCTGTGGCGCCTGACAGCTGATCAGCAGGCTTATTCGGTAAGTGCTGTAGATTGTTGAATAAGAAGGGAGCCAAACATATTCACTCTTCTCTAGCGGTGAGTTCTCCCTCAATAGAAGTGAGTCGCCTGCCAGGGCCTGGGGTACTCGGCACCGCGTCTGGTCACAATAAAAGGGGTGGTCATGGTGACAGCGACCCAGTCCGTGCCCTGGGCACTCAAGTAAAGGTGAAAAGGTCTTTAAGGGGTATTTTGGAATAAAGTCTATTTGTGATGCCACCTGTGTTTCTCGGTCAGAGGGGACCAATACTGCTTAAAGAGGTCCTCTGGGGTGATGTTGTTGCAGCAAGATGGTGGAGCTTCCTACAGGTGAAGCAGGGTCCCCAGGGCTCCCAAGATGTATGGCAAGGATGGTGGGTTGCCGGTAAATAATGGAGGACACAGAGTTGCAGTCTTTACCTGGTTTACTGAAGTAGTAGTCAGCCTCAGTCCAGGGTACCTACAACAGGTGCAGAAGGAGTCCAGGCAGCCCAAAAATAAGCAGAAATCCCCTTGGCAGGTCAGGTTGGGAGCCTTCCACTAAGCGCTTGTTTTCTGGTCCCTTGCTACCTGTAGTTTGCTGGCAAGGTACCCCTTTCTCTCTTCTGTCCTGGGAAAGTACCTGCATGGTAGGCAGCTTGAGCTGTTCTCTTGGGGTCTCAGACACGGTGACTCCAGGCTCTAACTACTGCTGTACCTCAGGTTTAGTATGGACAATTTACATATAGTCCTATGCCCTCCGGTTCTACTGTGGACCTTGCAGTAATCCACAATCTTGGGCTCCCGGTGCCCAGTTTCTGCGCTCTGGCTCACAGGAGGCACAATTGCCATCTCATTGAACTCCTAATCACTCCTCTGAGCTCCTTTCCTGTCTCTTCTCTCACACAGACTGACTGACTTCTCCTCCAGACAGGATGTAATTCAGGGAAGTTCCCCTCAAACAGGGTTTTGAGCTCCCCCTGAGCAGGTGAGGGGACCCACTCGCCATTGGGGACACCGACGTGCAATGAGGGCCCTCTGCCAGTGCCGGTGCCGTGAGTGACCCCCCCACCCACTTGCTCAAAGCCCTGACACTTGCGATGTTTACCTTTCCCTGTTCCACCACTGCGGCTTCTTTTGCGTCTCCTGACTGTGATATTTTAGGTTAGAGGGCGCGATGGCATCACTAGTGTGTGCCCTCTGTTTGAGCAGTCACAGCGCAAAGAGCTGAAAGACAGCGACGCTGAGGAATCCGGAGCAGAGCAGCAGCCAGGTGACGTGAGTATTTCAATCTTTTATGTTATTAGCAATATATGGGGTCCATCATTTGGGGATTATCATATATGGAGCATTATATGGGCCCCATCATATACTGGAGCATCATATATGTGGCCCATTATATATGAGCATACATATTAGTCCATAATCCATGTACAAGAACACATTCAATAATTCATACGCACTCAAAGACCCCTCACATAAATAATCAGAGGGATCACATGAATGTATAGTTCAAAATATAAAACAATTCTTTATTGAAACATACAATTAAAACACTTTTTTCCCACTATACAGTAGGTCATAAAATTGAGAATACCTCCGATCTACAAAATAGCAGGTCTTATGCCCTCATGTGAACAAAATACCTGTAAAAGCCTATTGTTGGTCAACCTAAACATCAAAATGACCTAAACAATGGCACAATAGTTGTGGTAACTGTAAAGTATCTGTAAGTAACAATAATATAAAGAGTGTAACACATATAAATATAGCGCTCTATGATTGCAATAAATTACACAGTAAGAAACATATCTGTAAATATCATTTATGCATTTGTATTGATACTCAAACTGCGTAACACCAATCCATGCAGGTAACCGGTACTACAAATGTACCAAACAATACATCACTACTAAAACTGCATATTTCCCATTTTGCACAATGTGCTAATTGAATATCTAAATGCAGAGAGGAACGTTGTGCCTACACCAATACTAAACCAATAGTGCAAATTATGTCAGGTGTTTTAATTACCACCGTTACCACTGCCCAATGAGCATAGATGTAATGAAGCGCTATATATATGCCAAGTACTCAATCGCTACTCTAATGCGATGTATTTGCCTCTAAGTAAATAATATGGAGATAAGGATTACCACTGTTTCACTCCATGGTGATAAATCAATTATACCACACAAAGAAAGCTGGAGATATATTTACCATGTGTCACGGAGCACAGGACCTGCTCGCCCGACGCGCGTTTCGATAGAATATCTTCTTCTAAGGGCGTGCGTGTAGGTAGGAAGTGGGATGTATTTAACCTAATGCCGACCAATCAGGTGTTATGCGGCTGCTCATAGGGGTTGAAACAAATCTGACGGCATTATCCCCACGTGGGGATGTAACCTGGATACCAGGACGCTTTACTCGCCGAACTCCAGGAACAGTGCACGGGAATAAGTCTATGTGACACATAAAGCAGTGTGTACTTGTAGTCATAATTATTTGTAAGATACTATCATTGTGTCTATACTGACCTACTCAGCTTCACACATATAAGTAATTTAAACTGGTATTGGCGGCGCATGCGCACTTGAGATCCTCACGCTTCAGGGATCCACCCACCGACGGCAGTGAACACCTCAGCACCCTGACCCAGCATATCCAGGTGAGGATACCAAGCCGTCCCGAGCCGTCAGGGGGAGGGTCCGGCGGGGACCACAAAGCGCATGCGCACTACCAGTATCTAATTACTGTGCTAAGTGAACATACATTTCTTCATACCATCATTATACAGTCCCATAAATACAATGAATAGACATAGTAAGAAAATATATCTATGAAAAAAATGTAACTAAAGTCAAAGGTTTCTGTATTCTGGCAGATATTCTATCAGCAAATCATGCAATTCCGCCACTGCAAGTATATTTCTTCTTGATAAATTCACGTGACAGTTCAGCAAGCCATGTACTATAATGCCGATTCCAGTTCGTTATATGGTGTATAGACGCAGCCATAAGTAATCGGTCCAAGGCAAATGACGTACACTAATAATAAAACAACAAAACATTATTAAAAACAAATAAAAACAACCCAATTTCCCATAAAACTATGTCAGAAAAGAAGAAAAAGAAGGGGGAAAAAGAAAATAGAAAATAGGCAGACAAGAGCACGCCACAAAATCATAGGAAAGCACCAAATCCCAGACTTTCATTTAGACCCTGAGGGGTCATGGTACCCAACCTATATATCCAGCGGCTCTCAGTTTGTGCCAGTACTCTGCCCAAATCACCACCCCGAACACCCATGGAGATCATGTCAATACCCTTCACCACCAAACCTCTTGGATTAGAGTTATGGAATTTTTTAAAATGGCGAGGTAACGTTTTTAAACTGATCTCATCCTCACTTGTTTTAGCTCTTTCGATATCCCTGCAATGTTCACGAATGCGGATCTTGAGTTCGCGAGTAGTGAGACCAATATAGATCTTCCCGCATGGGCATGTGGCGTGATAAATCACGCCTTTGGAGGAACAGTTGATGTTTTTCCTGATATCAAACTGTTTTGAACCGTCAAAATTGGTAAAAACTTTTGTTTTTATTGTATTTGCACAAGCCTTACAAAGGCCGCATGGATAAAATCCAGCATTCAAGCCTAACTCTGATTTCTTGTGGGTATTCAATTCACAAGGGTTATAAAAACTATGCACCAGAGTGTCGGATAAGTTCCTAGATCTTCTAGCTGTTACCAAGGGCTTGGTGGGCAGGATCTTTCTCAATATTGGGTCAGTCAGTAGCACTTGCCAATGTTTATCCACGATTCCTCTAAATTGGCCCCATTTGTTGTGGTATGTGGTAATCAGCCTAACATATCCTTGGTCATTATCTCTTGTTTTATTTGATGCCCCATATAACAGTTCTTGCCTGGAGCTGCCGGCTGCCCTGTTGTAACCTCTTTTTATACTCTTCTTGCTGTAGCCCCTATCTCGGAACCGTTCAGCTAATATTTTGGCCTGAATTTGAAAATCATTTGGATCAGAGCAAATCCTTTTGGCCCGAAGGAACTGACCAATTGGAATACCCCTTATAGTGGAGAGGGGGTGGGATGAAGTGGCATGCAAGAAAGAGTTAGTCGCCGTCGGTTTTCTGTAGAGATTAGTTTGAAGCTGACCACTAGGATCTACGCTGATAGAAAGATCAAGAAATTCAACCACTCTGCCAGCATGGAAAGTGAGCTTGATGTTCAGTTTGTTATCGTTAAGTTGATCCATAAACGTAGTCAGATCATTCATTGAGCCCTCCCATATAAACCAAATGTCATCGATAAACCTCATCCAGCCTGAAACCAGGCTGGACAGGGGTATCGGTGAACATACAAAGGTCTCTCGCTCCCACGCTCCAAGGAAAAGATTGGCGTACGAGGGGGCACAACTGGCCCCCATCGCCGTACCTTGGAGCTGGAGGTATGTTACATTTTTGAATATAAAGATGTTATGTGTAAGGGCATAGCTCAACAACAACATCAATAGCTCTACTACATCACGATCCAAGCTGCTAGAGATTAAGAATAACTTAGTGGCTTGAAGCCCGTCTTCATGTCGAATAGATGTATATAGGGCTTCGACATCGGCGGTCACCATTACCGCCGTGTCGCTAAGATGAATATTCTCGATACGGCGCAGGGCAGCATTTGTGTCTTGGATATATGAAGGCAGTGTGCTAACCAGGGGCTTGAGATAATAATCAATTACCCTCGTAACCATTTCACATAAGCCACCACAGCCAGAAATAATAGGTCTCCCGGGCGGGTCCACAGGATCTTTATGGATCTTCGGGATCAAATATAAAGTTGGTAGTCTTGGGTGCATATTTCTGATGATGTCCACAAATTTTTTTGGAATGATGCCCTGAATGAAGGCTTCATCCAAAATTTTAATCAGTTCATTATGGAACAAAGACGTTGGATTACTGCTAAGCTTCCGATAGCAGTTTCTATCGTTCAACAGTTTCATGGCCTGTCTCTCATACATTGCATTGGGCCAAATCACGATGTTACCACCCTTATCAGAGGGTTTGAACACCACATCGGTTAAATTGGCTAAGGCATCAATGGCCTCCCTCTCCTTTCTACTGCAATTAGAACTACCATATCCATTGTGACTTAAACTTTCAATATCAGTAGCGACTAGTCTAGTGAAGACATCAACAGCTGAACATAGACCCAATGGAGGAAACTTTTTAGATTTACCTAATAAGGATGCAGGAAATTTGCAGCTTCCCGATGTGGTGTTCTCCTTCTCAAAAGCCCTATATACATCTATTCGACATGAAGACGGGCTTCAAGCCACTAAGTTATTCTTAATCTCTAGCAGCTTGGATCGTGATGTAGTAGAGCTATTGATGTTGTTGTTGAGCTATGCCCTTACACATAACATCTTTATATTCAAAAATGTAACATACCTCCAGCTCCAAGGTACGGCGATGGGGGCCAGTTGTGCCCCCTCGTACGCCAATCTTTTCCTTGGAGCGTGGGAGCGAGAGACCTTTGTATGTTCACCGATACCCCTGTCCAGCCTGGTTTCAGGCTGGATGAGGTTTATCGATGACATTTGGTTTATATGGGAGGGCTCAATGAATGATCTGACTACGTTTATGGATCAACTTAACGATAACAAACTGAACATCAAGCTCACTTTCCATGCTGGCAGAGTGGTTGAATTTCTTGATCTTTCTATCAGCGTAGATCCTAGTGGTCAGCTTCAAACTAATCTCTACAGAAAACCGACGGCGACTAACTCTTTCTTGCATGCCACTTCATCCCACCCCCTCTCCACTATAAGGGGTATTCCAATTGGTCAGTTCCTTCGGGCCAAAAGGATTTGCTCTGATCCAAATGATTTTCAAATTCAGGCCAAAATATTAGCTGAACGGTTCCGAGATAGGGGCTACAGCAAGAAGAGTATAAAAAGAGGTTACAACAGGGCAGCCGGCAGCTCCAGGCAAGAACTGTTATATGGGGCATCAAATAAAACAAGAGATAATGACCAAGGATATGTTAGGCTGATTACCACATACCACAACAAATGGGGCCAATTTAGAGGAATCGTGGATAAACATTGGCAAGTGCTACTGACTGACCCAATATTGAGAAAGATCCTGCCCACCAAGCCCTTGGTAACAGCTAGAAGATCTAGGAACTTATCCGACACTCTGGTGCATAGTTTTTATAACCCTTGTGAATTGAATACCCACAAGAAATCAGAGTTAGGCTTGAATGCTGGATTTTATCCATGCGGCCTTTGTAAGGCTTGTGCAAATACAATAAAAACAAAAGTTTTTACCAATTTTGACGGTTCAAAACAGTTTGATATCAGGAAAAACATCAACTGTTCCTCCAAAGGCGTGATTTATCACGCCACATGCCCATGCGGGAAGATCTATATTGGTCTCACTACTCGCGAACTCAAGATCCGCATTCGTGAACATTGCAGGGATATCGAAAGAGCTAAAACAAGTGAGGATGAGATCAGTTTAAAAACGTTACCTCGCCATTTTAAAAAATTCCATAACTCTAATCCAAGAGGTTTGGTGGTGAAGGGTATTGACATGATCTCCATGGGTGTTCGGGGTGGTGATTTGGGCAGAGTACTGGCACAAACTGAGAGCCGCTGGATATATAGGTTGGGTACCATGACCCCTCAGGGTCTAAATGAAAGTCTGGGATTTGGTGCTTTCCTATGATTTTGTGGCGTGCTCTTGTCTGCCTATTTTCTATTTTCTTTTTCCCCCTTCTTTTTTTTCTTCTTTTCTGACATAGTTTTATGGGAAATTGGGTTGTTTTTATTTGTTTTTAATAATGTTTTGTTGTTTTATTATTAGTGTACGTCATTTGCCTTGGACCGATTACTTATGGCTGCGTCTATACACCATATAACGAACTGGAATCGGCATTATAGTACATGGCTTGCTGAACTGTCACGTGAATTTATCAAGAAGAAATATACTTGCAGTGGCGGAATTGCATGATTTGCTGATAGAATATCTGCCAGAATACAGAAACCTTTGACTTTAGTTACATTTTTTTCATAGATATATTTTCTTACTATGTCTATTCATTGTATTTATGGGACTGTATAATGATGGTATGAAGAAATGTATGTTCACTTAGCACAGTAATTAGATACTGGTAGTGCGCATGCGCTTTGTGGTCCCCGCCGGACCCTCCCCCTGACGGCTCGGGACGGCTTGGTATCCTCACCTGGATATGCTGGGTCAGGGTGCTGAGGTGTTCACTGCCGTCGGTGGGTGGATCCCTGAAGCGTGAGGATCTCAAGTGCGCATGCGCCGCCAATACCAGTTTAAATTACTTATATGTGTGAAGCTGAGTAGGTCAGTATAGACACAATGATAGTATCTTACAAATAATTATGACTACAAGTACACACTGCTTTATGTGTCACATAGACTTATTCCCGTGCACTGTTCCTGGAGTTCGGCGAGTAAAGCGTCCTGGTATCCAGGTTACATCCCCACGTGGGGATAATGCCGTCAGATTTGTTTCAACCCCTATGAGCAGCCGCATAACACCTGATTGGTCGGCATTAGGTTAAATACATCCCACTTCCTACCTACACGCACGCCCTTAGAAGAAGATATTCTATCGAAACGCGCGTCGGGCGAGCAGGTCCTGTGCTCCGTGACACATGGTAAATATATCTCCAGCTTTCTTTGTGTGGTATAATTGATTTATCACCATGGAGTGAAACAGTGGTAATCCTTATCTCCATATTATTTACTTAGAGGCAAATACATCGCATTAGAGTAGCGATTGAGTACTTGGCATATATATAGCGCTTCATTACATCTATGCTCATTGGGCAGTGGTAACGGTGGTAATTAAAACACCTGACATAATTTGCACTATTGGTTTAGTATTGGTGTAGGCACAACGTTCCTCTCTGCATTTAGATATTCAATTAGCACATTGTGCAAAATGGGAAATATGCAGTTTTAGTAGTGATGTATTGTTTGGTACATTTGTAGTACCGGTTACCTGCATGGATTGGTGTTACGCAGTTTGAGTATCAATACAAATGCATAAATGATATTTACAGATATGTTTCTTACTGTGTAATTTATTGCAATCATAGAGCGCTATATTTATATGTGTTACACTCTTTATATTATTGTTACTTACAGATACTTTACAGTTACCACAACTATTGTGCCATTGTTTAGGTCATTTTGATGTTTAGGTTGACCAACAATAGGCTTTTACAGGTATTTTGTTCACATGAGGGCATAAGACCTGCTATTTTGTAGATCGGAGGTATTCTCAATTTTATGACCTACTGTATAGTGGGAAAAAAGTGTTTTAATTGTATGTTTCAATAAAGAATTGTTTTATATTTTGAACTATACATTCATGTGATCCCTCTGATTATTTATGTGAGGGGTCTTTGAGTGCGTATGAATTATTGAATGTGTTCTTGTACATGGATTATGGACTAATATGTATGCTCATTTGATCTCTGTTTTCAGACAGACAGTCCGCTACAATAGAATGGATTACAAAGCCAGAGAATCAGTCTGGCGTAAGAAAGCCACTAATATATTTACTAGTAATGCCTCCGCTTCTAATGTTGATTTACCTGTGTCAGATCAGGAGATTTTTAGGAAGTACAAAAATGCTATGTTTAAAAAAACTAGATTTTGGTGGACAAAGACAGCGCTGCAGAACTATGTTGATCAAGAGATTATACCTAGAGGTCTGCGGGTGCAGTTATTCCCCACATTTGATTTAAAGGACGAAAGATTGATTAAAAGGTGGTCAAATGCTGCCACATCATGCTCTCTTGAATTTCTCAAAATTATTATTGAGAGTAACACACAAGTAATAGCTGAGATTGAATCCGAATTGGAAAAACTAGAGGAATCAATGAAAAGAGATATTCCTAAAGAGAACTTTGAAACATGGTCCAATGACTTTAGTAAGGACCTTGATAAATGGGAAAATGAGATCAGTCAAAGGAAACATAAAAAATATCTGAGGGATACGAGAGACTATGAGGAGAATAAAATTTATAAATGGCAGTGGAAAAAGACCAGTATGGACTCCGATAGACATCGGAAATCTTCATTCAACTCCACTTCATCGGCATCAGACTCTAGTACGTCCAGCATTAATCGTGGGCCTCACATGACCACCAGGTTCGGGGTGAGAAAAAATGAATATAAAAAACAAGCCGATATATTTACTAAAGCTTCAAAACACCGTGATGACAAATTCAAGGTAATAAATTTATCCAAGCATTGTCTCACGGAAACACAACTTGAGGTCCTTGCTAAAGGATTAACCTTTTCTCCTTCTCGGTATTTAGATCCCTTCATAGCGATCAAGGATCTTCATTTATTTTCAAGGAAAATGATTTTGCAGAGAATGCATTATAAATCGGACCTTGATGAATTATTTCCATCTGCTCATGAAAAAGAAGCATTGGCCAATCTAGAAGCTCTTGAGAAGGAGAACACCACATCGGGAAGCTGCAAATTTCCTGCATCCTTATTAGGTAAATCTAAAAAGTTTCCTCCATTGGGTCTATGTTCAGCTGTTGATGTCTTCACTAGACTAGTCGCTACTGATATTGAAAGTTTAAGTCACAATGGATATGGTAGTTCTAATTGCAGTAGAAAGGAGAGGGAGGCCATTGATGCCTTAGCCAATTTAACCGATGTGGTGTTCAAACCCTCTGATAAGGGTGGTAACATCGTGATTTGGCCCAATGCAATGTATGAGAGACAGGCCATGAAACTGTTGAACGATAGAAACTGCTATCGGAAGCTTAGCAGTAATCCAACGTCTTTGTTCCATAATGAACTGATTAAAATTTTGGATGAAGCCTTCATTCAGGGCATCATTCCAAAAAAATTTGTGGACATCATCAGAAATATGCACCCAAGACTACCAACTTTATATTTGATCCCGAAGATCCATAAAGATCCTGTGGACCCGCCCGGGAGACCTATTATTTCTGGCTGTGGTGGCTTATGTGAAATGGTTACGAGGGTAATTGATTATTATCTCAAGCCCCTGGTTAGCACACTGCCTTCATATATCCAAGACACAAATGCTGCCCTGCGCCGTATCGAGAATATTCATCTTAGCGACACGGCGGTAATGGTGACCGCCGATGTCGAAGCCCTATATACATCTATTCGACATGAAGACGGGCTTCAAGCCACTAAGTTATTCTTAATCTCTAGCAGCTTGGATCGTGATGTAGTAGAGCTATTGATGTTGTTGTTGAGCTATGCCCTTACACATAACATCTTTATATTCAAAAATGTAACATACCTCCAGCTCCAAGGTACGGCGATGGGGGCCAGTTGTGCCCCCTCGTACGCCAATCTTTTCCTTGGAGCGTGGGAGCGAGAGACCTTTGTATGTTCACCGATACCCCTGTCCAGCCTGGTTTCAGGCTGGATGAGGTTTATCGATGACATTTGGTTTATATGGGAGGGCTCAATGAATGATCTGACTACGTTTATGGATCAACTTAACGATAACAAACTGAACATCAAGCTCACTTTCCATGCTGGCAGAGTGGTTGAATTTCTTGATCTTTCTATCAGCGTAGATCCTAGTGGTCAGCTTCAAACTAATCTCTACAGAAAACCGACGGCGACTAACTCTTTCTTGCATGCCACTTCATCCCACCCCCTCTCCACTATAAGGGGTATTCCAATTGGTCAGTTCCTTCGGGCCAAAAGGATTTGCTCTGATCCAAATGATTTTCAAATTCAGGCCAAAATATTAGCTGAACGGTTCCGAGATAGGGGCTACAGCAAGAAGAGTATAAAAAGAGGTTACAACAGGGCAGCCGGCAGCTCCAGGCAAGAACTGTTATATGGGGCATCAAATAAAACAAGAGATAATGACCAAGGATATGTTAGGCTGATTACCACATACCACAACAAATGGGGCCAATTTAGAGGAATCGTGGATAAACATTGGCAAGTGCTACTGACTGACCCAATATTGAGAAAGATCCTGCCCACCAAGCCCTTGGTAACAGCTAGAAGATCTAGGAACTTATCCGACACTCTGGTGCATAGTTTTTATAACCCTTGTGAATTGAATACCCACAAGAAATCAGAGTTAGGCTTGAATGCTGGATTTTATCCATGCGGCCTTTGTAAGGCTTGTGCAAATACAATAAAAACAAAAGTTTTTACCAATTTTGACGGTTCAAAACAGTTTGATATCAGGAAAAACATCAACTGTTCCTCCAAAGGCGTGATTTATCACTCCACATGCCCATGCGGGAAGATCTATATTGGTCTCACTACTCGCGAACTCAAGATCCGCATTCGTGAACATTGCAGGGATATCGAAAGAGCTAAAACAAGTGAGGATGAGATCAGTTTAAAAACGTTACCTCGCCATTTTAAAAAATTCCATAACTCTAATCCAAGAGGTTTGGTGGTGAAGGGTATTGACATGATCTCCATGGGTGTTCGGGGTGGTGATTTGGGCAGAGTACTGGCACAAACTGAGAGCCGCTGGATATATAGGTTGGGTACCATGACCCCTCAGGGTCTAAATGAAAGTCTGGGATTTGGTGCTTTCCTATGATTTTGTGGCGTGCTCTTGTCTGCCTATTTTCTATTTTCTTTTTCCCCCTTCTTTTTCTTCTTTTCTGACATAGTTTTATGGGAAATTGGGTTGTTTTTATTTGTTTTTAATAATGTTTTGTTGTTTTATTATAAGTGTACGTCATTTGCCTTGGACCGATTACTTATGGCTGCGTCTATACACCATATAACGAACTGGAATCGGCATTATAGTACATGGCTTGCTGAACTGTCACGTGAATTTATCAAGAAGAAATATACTTGCAGTGGCGGAATTGCATGATTTGCTGATAGAATATCTGCCAGAATACAGAAACCTTTGACTTTAGTTACATTTTTTTCATAGATATATTTTCTTACTATGTCTATTCATTGTATTTATGGGACTGTATAATGATGGTATGAAGAAATGTATGTTCACTTAGCACAGTAATTAGATACTGGTAGTGCGCATGCGCTTTGTGGTCCCCGCCGGACCCTCCCCCTGACGGCTCGGGACGGCTTGGTATCCTCACCTGGATATGCTGGGTCAGGGTGCTGAGGTGTTCACTGCCGTCGGTGGGTGGATCCCTGAAGCGTGAGGATCTCAAGTGCGCATGCGCCGCCAATACCAGTTTAAATTACTTATATGTGTGAAGCTGAGTAGGTCAGTATAGACACAATGATAGTATCTTACAAATAATTATGACTACAAGTACACACTGCTTTATGTGTCACATAGACTTATTCCCGTGCACTGTTCCTGGATTTCGGCGAGTAAAGCGTCCTGGTATCCAGGTTACATCCCCACGTGGGGATAATGCCGTCAGATTTGTTTCAACCCCTATGAGCAGCCGCATAACACCTGATTGGTCGGCATTAGGTTAAATACATCCCACTTCCTACCTACACGCACGCCCTTAGAAGAAGATATTCTATCGAAACGCGCGTCGGGCGAGCAGGTCCTGTGCTCCGTGACACATGGTAAATATATCTCCAGCTTTCTTTGTGTGGTATAATTGATTTATCACCATGGAGTGAAACAGTGGTAATCCTTATCTCCATATTATTTACTTAGAGGCAAATACATCGCATTAGAGTAGCGATTGAGTACTTGGCATATATATAGCGCTTCATTACATCTATGCTCATTGGGCAGTGGTAACGGTGGTAATTAAAACACCTGACATAATTTGCACTATTGGTTTAGTATTGGTGTAGGCACAACGTTCCTCTCTGCATTTAGATATTCAATTAGCACATTGTGCAAAATGGGAAATATGCAGTTTTAGTAGTGATGTATTGTTTGGTACATTTGTAGTACCGGTTACCTGCATGGATTGGTGTTACGCAGTTTGAGTATCAATACAAATGCATAAATGATATTTACAGATATGTTTCTTACTGTGTAATTTATTGCAATCATAGAGCGCTATATTTATATGTGTTACACTCTTTATATTATTGTTACTTACAGATACTTTACAGTTACCACAACTATTGTGCCATTGTTTAGGTCATTTTGATGTTTAGGTTGACCAACAATAGGCTTTTACAGGTATTTTGTTCACATGAGGGCATAAGACCTGCTATTTTGTAGATCGGAGGTATTCTCAATTTTATGACCTACTGTATAGTGGGAAAAAAGTGTTTTAATTGTATGTTTCAATAAAGAATTGTTTTATATTTTGAACTATACATTCATGTGATCCCTCTGATTATTTATGTGAGGGGTCTTTGAGTCCATTATATATGGAGCATTATATAGGGCCATCATATACTGGAGCATCATATATGGGGCCTAATATATAGAGAGAATAATATAGGAGCCATCATACACTGGAGCATTATATGGGGCCCATCATATACTGGAGCATCATATGGGGCCCATTATATATGGAGCATTATATAGGGCCCATCATACAGTGGTGCATGATATATGGGGCCCATTATATATTGAGCATTATATAGGGCCCGTCATATACTGTATGAAATATTAAATGGCGCCCATTATGTATGGAGCATTATATGGGGCTCATTATACTGTATGGAGCATTATATGGAACTCATTATACTGTTTGAATCATTATATGGGGACCATTATACGGTATGGAGCAATACATGGGGCTCATTATTCTGTAAGGAGCAATATATGAGGCTCATTATACTGTATGGAGCAATATATGAGGCTCATTATATTGTATGCAGCATTTTATGGGGTCCATTATTATGCATGGAGCAATATATAGAACTTATTATTCTGTATGAAGCACTATGGTGGTGCCTATAATGCTGTATGGAGCAATGTATGGGACATATTTAACTGTATGGAGCAAAATGTGGTGCGCATAATCTTGTATGGAGCAATATATGGGGCCCATTATTCTGTATGGAGAGCTGTTTGTTGCCCATAATTCTGTATGGAACAATATATGGGGTTCATTATTCTGTATAGAGCAATATATGGGGCTCATTATATATGGAGTATTATATAGGACCATCATACACTGGAGCATTATATGGGGCCCATAATATACTGGAGCATCATATGATGCCCATTATATATGGCTCATCTTATATATGGCTCATCTGTGACTTGTATTGTTCAGGATTATTGTACATGTTTTTATTATGTATATCCCTCTGTTATGACCTGGTGTTTAGGAGCACCCGGAATGACCTGATAGTTAAACCTCATACAGGACGAGCTCTGGGATGTGGGAGCTCTGCTGACCGCAAGCCCTAATCCTATCACACACACTAGAAATAGCCGTGGAGCGCTCCTGACCAGACCTAGGCGCCTCGTCACAGCCTAAGAACTATCTAGCCCTAGAGATAGAAAATAAAGCCTACCTTGCCTCAGAGAAATTCCCCAAAGGTAAAGGAAGCCCCCCACATATATTGACCGTGAGTAAAGATGAAAGTCACAAACGCAGAAATGAAACAGGTTTCAGAAAAGGGAGGCCAGACTTACTAAATAGACAGAGGATAGGAAAGGTAACTTTGCGATCAGCACAAAAACCTACAAAAGACCACGCAGAGTGTGCAAAAAAGACCTCTGCACCGACTCACGGTGCGGAGGGGCCACTCTGCATCCCAGAGCTTCCAGCTAGCAAGACAAAATCATGAAAACCAGCTGGACAAGAAAACAGTGAACAAATAATGACTATCAGGAACTTAGCTTCTGCAGGAGAAGGCAGGTCACCAGAGAGATCCAGGAGCGAACTGAACCAATGCAAAAACATTGAGAGCTGGCATAGAGTAACGATCTGAGAGGAGTTAAATAGAGCAGTCAACCAAAGGATAAACCATGTCACCTGTGTAAGGAACCTCAGAAGCAGCAGCTTCACTCACAGCCACCAGAGGGAGCCCATAGACAGAACTCGCCGAAGTACCATTCACGACCACAGGAGGGAGTTCGACAACAGAATTCACAACAGTACCCCCCCCCCCTTGAGGAGGGGTCACCGAACCCTCACCAGAGCCCCCAGGCCGACCAGGATGAGCCAAATGAAAGGCACGAACAAGATCGGCAGCATGAACATCAGAGGCAAAAACCCAAGAATTATCTTCCTGACCATAACCCTTCCACTTGACCAGGTACTGGAGTTTCCGTCTCGAAACACGAGAATCCAAAATCTTCTCCACCACATGCTCCAACTCCCCCTCGACCAACACCGGGGCAGGAGGATCAACGGAGGGAACCATAGGCGCCACGCATCTCCGCAACAACGACCTATGGAACACATTATGGATGGCAAAAGAAGCTGGAAGATCCAAACGAAATGACACAGGATTAAGAACTTCAGAAATCTTATATGGTCCAATGAAACGAGGCTTAAACTTAGGAGAGGAAACCTTCATAGGAACGTGATGAGATGACAACCAAACGAAATCCCCAACACGAAGTCGGGGACCAACACAATGCCGGCGGTTAGCGAAACGTTGAGCCTTCTCCTGTGACAATGTCAAATTGTCCACCACATGAGTCTAAATCTGCTGCAACCTGTCCACCACCGCATCCACACTAGGACAGTCCGAAGGCTCAACCTGCCCTGAAGAGAAACGAGGATGGAAACCAGAATTACAGAAAAAAGGAGAAACTAAAGTAGCCGAGCTGGCCCGATTATTAAGGGCGAACTCAGCCAAAGGCAAGAAAAACACCCAATCATCCTGATCAGCAGAAACAAAGCATCTCAGATATGTCTCCAAAGTCTAATTAGTTCATTCGGTTTGGCCATTAGTCTGAGGATGGAAAGCCGAAGAAAAAGACAAATCAATGCCCATCTTAGCGCAAAAGGACCGCCAAAACCTCGAAACAAACTGGGAACCTCTGTCCGAGACGATGTTCTCTGGAATGCCATGCAAACGAACCACATGCTGGAAAAACAATGGCACCAAATCAGAAGAGGAAGGCAGTTTAGATAAGGGTACCAAATGGACCATCTTAGAGAAGCGATCACAAACCACCCAAATGACCGACATCTTTTGAGAAACAGGGAGATCAGAAATAAAATCCATGGAAATATGCGTCCAGGGCCTCTTCGGGATCGGCCAGGGCAAAAGTAACCCACTGGCACGAGAACAGCAGGGCTTAGCCCGAGCACAAATCCCACAGGACTGCACAAAAGAATGCACATCCCGTGACAAAGAAGGCCACCAAAAGGATCTAGCCACCAAATCTCTGGTACCAAAGATTCCAGGATGACCAGCCAATACTGAACAATGAATCTCTGAGATAACTCTACTAGTCCATCTATCAGGGACAAACAGTTTCTCCGTAGGACAACGGTCAGGTCTATCAGCCTGAAACTTTTGCAGCACACGCCGCAAATCAGAGGAAATGGCAGACAAAATTACCCCCTCTTTAAGAATACCCGCTGGCTCCGGAACACCTGGAGAGTCAGGCACAAAACTCCTTGACAGGGCGTCAGCCTTCACATTCTTAGAGCCCGGAATGTATGAAACCACAAAATCAAAACGGGAGAAAAAGAGCGACCATCGAGCCTGTCTAGGATTCAACCATTTGGCAGACTCGAGATAAGTCAAATTCTTGTGATCCGTCAAGACCACCACGCGATGTTTAGCTCCTTCAAGCCAATGTCGCCACTCCTCGAATGCCCACTTCATGGCCAACAACTCCCGATTGCCCACATCATAATTGTGCTCAGCAGACGAGAATTTTCTAGAAAAGAAGGCACAGGGTTTCATCACCGAGCCATCAGAACTTCTTTGCGACAAAACAGCCCCTGCACCAATTTCAGAAGCATCAACCTCCACCTGAAAAGGGAGCGAAACATCTTGCTGGCACAACACAGGGGCAGAAGCAAAACGACGCTTCAACTCCTGAAAAGCCTCTACAGCCGCAGAGGACCAATTGACCACATCAGCACCTTTCTTGGTCAAATCAGTCAACGGCTTAGCAACACTGGAAAAGTTAGCGATGAAGCGACGATAAAAATTAGCAAAGCCCAGGAACTTCTGCAAGCTCTTCACAGATGTCGGCTGAGTCCAATCGTAAATGGCCTGAACTTTAACAGGGTCCATCTCGGTAGTAGAAGGGGAAAAAATGAAACCCAAAAATGAAACCTTCTGAACTCCAAAGAGACACTTTGACCCCTTCACAAACAAGGAATTCGCACGAAGAACCTGGAACACCATTCTGACCTGCTTCACATGAGATTCCCAATCATCCGAAAAGACCAAAATGTCATCCAAATATACAATCATGAATCTATCCAGGTACTCTCGGAAGATGTCATGCATAAAGGACTGAAACACAGATGGAGCATTAGAAAGCCCGAATGGCATAACGAGGTACTCAAAATGGCCCTCGGGCATATTAAATGCCGTCTTCCATTCATCACCCTGTTTAATGCGCACAAGATTATACGCACCACGAAGATCTATCTTGGTGAACCAACTAGCTCCCTTAATCCGAGCAAATAAATCAGACAGCAGCGGCAAAGGATACTGAAATTTGACTGTGAACTTATTAAGAAGGCGGTAATCAATACAAGGTCTCAAAGAACCATCCTTGTTGGCCACAAAAAAGAACCCTGCTCCCAATGGTGACGACGACGGACGAATATGACCCTTCTCCAAGGATTCCTTTATATAACTCCGCATAGCGGCGTGCTCTGGCACAGATAAATTAAACAGACGGCCCTTAGGAAACTTACTACCAGGAATCAAATTAATAGCACAGTCGCAATCCCTATGAGGAGGTAGGGTACCAGATTTGGGCTCTTCAAATACATCCCGGTAATCTGATAAAAACTCAGGGACTTCAGAAGGAGTGGAAGGTGAAATTGAGAGCAATGGAACATCACCATGTACCCCCTGACAACCCCAGCTGGAGACAGACATAGATTTCCAACCCAACACTGGATTATGGACCTGTAGCCATGGCAACCCCAAAACGACCACATCATGCAGATTATGCAACACCAAAATGCGAATATCCTCCTGATGTGCAGGAGCCATGCACATGGTCAATTGAGTCCAGTACTGAGGTTTATTCTTGGCCAAAGGCGTAGCATCAATTCCTCTCAATGGAATAGGATACTGCAAGGGCTCCAAGAAAAAACCACAGTGCCTGGCAAACTCCAAGTCCATCAAATTCAGGGCAGCGCCTGAATCCACAAATGCCATTACCGAATAGGACGACAGAGAGCAAATCAGAGTAACGGACAAAAGAAATTTAGACTGTACCGTACCAATGGTGGCAGACCTAGGGAACCGCTTAGTGCGCTTAGGACAATCGGAGATAGCATGAGTGGATTCACCACAGTAAAAACACAGCCCATTCCGATGTCTGTGTTCTTGCTGTTCAACTCTGGTCAAAGTCCTATCACACTGCATAGGCTCAGGCCTATGCTCAGAGAATACCGCCAGATGGTGCACAGCTTTGCGCTCACGCATGCGCCGATCGATCTGAATGGCTAAAGACATAGACTAATTCAGACCAGCAGGCGTGGGAAATCCCACCATGGCATCCTTAAGGGCTTCAGAAAGACCCTTTCTGAAAATTGCCGCCAGGGCACATTCATTCCACTGAGTAAGCACAGACCACTTTCTAATCTTCTGACAGTACACCTCCGCTTCATCCTGACCCTGACACAAAGCCAGCAAGATTTTCTCTGCCTGATCGACTGAATTTGGTTCATCATAAAGCAATCCAAGCGCCAGAAAAAACGCATCAACATCACGCAATGCCGGATCTCCTGGCGCAAGGGAAAATGCCCAGTCTTGAGGGTCACCACGCAACAAAGAAATAATGATTTTTACCTGTTGAACGGGGTCACCAGAGGAGCGGGGTTTCAAAGCTAGAAACAGTTTACAATTATTTTTGAAATTCAAGAACCTAGATGTATCCCCAGAAAATAAGTCAGGAATAGGAATTTTAGGCTCTAACATAGGATTCTGAACCACAAAATCTTGAATGATTTGTACCCTTGCAGAGAGATGATCCATACAAGAGGACAGACCTTTTATGTCCATATCTACACCTGTGTCCTGAACCACCCAAAGGTCTAGGGGAAAAGAAAGACAAAACACAGTGCAAAGAAAAAAAAATGGTCTCAGAAGTTCTCTTATCCCTCTATTGAGATGCATTAATACTTTGGGCCAGCTGTACTGTTATGACCTGGTGGTTAGGAGCACCCGGAATGACCTGATAGTTAAACCTCATACAGGACGAGCTCTGGGATGTGGGAGCTCTGCTGACCGCAAGCCCTAATCCTATCACACACACTAGAAATAGCCGTGGAGCGCTCCTGACCAGACCTAGGCGCCTCGTCACAGCCTAAGAACTATCTAGCCCTAGAGATAGAAAATAAAGCCTACCTTGCCTCAGAGAAATTCCCCAAAGGTAAAGGAAGCCCCACACATATATTGACTGTGAGTAAAGATGAAAGTCACAAACGCAGAAATGAAACAGGTTTCAGCAAAGGGAGGCCAGACTTACTAAATAGACAGAGGATAGGAAAGGTAACTTTGCGATCAGCACAAAAACCTACAAAAGACCACGCAGAGTGTGCAAAAAAGACCTCCGCACCGACTCACGGTATGGAGGGGCCACTCTGCATCCCAGAGCTTCCAGCTAGCAAGACAAAATCATGAAAACCAGCTGGACAAGAAAACAGTGAACAAATAATGACTATCAGGAACTTAGCTTCTGCAGGAGAAGGCAGGTCACCAGAGAGATCCAGGAGCGAACTGAACCAATGCAAAAACATTGAGAGCTGGCATAGAGTAACGATCTGAGAGGAGTTAAATAGAGCAGTCAACCAAAGGATAAACCACGTCACCTGTGTAAGGAACCTCAGAAGCAGCAGCTTCACTCACAGCCACCAGAGGGAGCCCATAGACAGAACTCGCCGAAGTACCATTCACGACCACAGGAGGGAGTTCGACAACAGAATTCACAACACCCCTCCTCACATGTAAAGTGCCATGAATTAAATGGCGCTATAATAAATAATAATAATAATAATAATAATTATCTTATGGGGCCCATTATACATGGAGCATTATATAGGCCCATTATATATGGAGCATTATATTGGGCCTGTTCTGTTTGTAGCAATATATGGGGCCCATAATATACTGGAGCATTATATGGGGACCATCACATGCTGTATGGAGCATTATATGGAGCCTATTCTGTATGAAGATTTATATGGGGACCATTCTGTATGGAACAATATATGGGGCCCATAATATATTGTATAGAGCATTATATGGGGCTAATTATACTGTAAGGAGCAATATATGGGGCTTATACTGTATGGAGCCCATTTTATACTGTATGGAGCATTATATGGTGCCTATTCTGTATGGAGCATTATATGAGGCCCATCATATACTGTATGGAATATTATATGAGGCCCATTATGTATGGAGCATTATATATGGCATATTATACTGTATGGAGCATTATATGGAACTCATTATACTGTTTGAAGCATTATATGGGGCCCAATATACTGTATGGAGCAATATATGGGGATCATAACAAGGTATGGAGCAATATATGAAGCCTATTATACACTGTATGGAGCTATGTATGGAGGCTCATTATTCTGTAAGGAACAATATATGAGGCTCATTATACTGTATTGAGCAATATATGTGGCTCATTATACTGTATGCAGCATTATATGGGGTCCATTATTATGTATAAAGCAATATATGGAGCTCATTATTCTGTATGTAGCACTATGTGGTGCCCATAATACTGTATGGAGCAATATATGGACACACTAAACTGTATGGAGCAAAATGTGGTGCCCATCAGTGGCGGACACTGACAGCTTTGGGCCCCTGTGCAAGAAATGTGTCTGGGCCCCCCTCCCTGCCCAGCATGCTGCTTATGATGAGAGCAACCTGGCTCCGAGCATCAAACCAGATTGCCCTCATTATCAAAGCTCTGGTTAAGATTTGGTTCTGCTAGTTCTAGCGCAATCACACTTGCAGTCAGGTGACAACTAGTGTTCGCTGTCAGTGAATAGAACACTGCAGACTCTCTAGTTGGCACATGACAGCAAGTGTGCGAAGTGCATCCTCTTGGTTATGTGATTACTGTGGGAAACGGCAGAGCCTAACCATGTATATATTATATTACATTATATGTCTGGTATCTGATGGTATACTACAAAGAAAAGTATGAGATAGTGTAGTAGACTGCATTATTCCATACAACAGTATCATGTAAAAGACGTACTACAGGGAGAGCACCCACACAACTCTCCCTATATACAATTTGTGCCCTCACAGAGCCCCCTATATAGAGCAGGAGCCCTCACAGAGCCCCAGATGAAATCTGGATAGGTCAGCTGTATATTGCGACCTGCGGACCAGTGTTTCCGGGTGTTTGGTTATCACAGATAGCCCGGTCCGATTTCCACATTTTGTACAGGTCTGTTATATATGAGCCATACACTAATCTGTATACTGGGTGTTATTACTATACCAGTGACAGCGAACCTTTTAGAGACCGAGTGCCCAAACTGCAATATAAAATCCACTTATTTATCGCAAAGTGCCAGCACGGCAATTTAACGGGAATGCAGAGGTTTTAGATTAGAAAATCTCCTACATTAGCGCGCTATAGTGTCTATAGCAAAGAGCTTGTAAGCACGGCACTCCAAGCCAAGGATACTAGCCACCGATTGCAGTGGAGGTCTGTTCTTGAGAATGAAGAGGATTTTTCTTGCAAAGTAAAATTGCCAAGTTGTTTGTTTTTTACAGCCTCTTTGCAATTGTAACCCTTTATCATGATGAGAATAACCCTTTAAGCCAGGCATGTCAAACTAAATACACATATTCCTCCATACAGTGAAATGGGCCTCACATAGTGCTCCATACTGTATAATGGCCCCACATGATGCATATAGTTTAATGGCCCCACATGATGCTCCATACTGTATAATGGCCCCACATGATGATACATACTTTGTAATGGCCACACATGATGCATACAGTATAATGGCCCCAAATGAAGATTTATACAGTATAATGGCCTCACATGATGCTTCATACTGTATAATGGCCACACATGATGCTCCATACTGTATAATGGCCACACAGTGCTCCATACTGTATAATGGCCTCACATAGTGCTCCATACTGTATAATGGCCCCACATGATGCATATAGTATAATGGCCCCACATGATGATGCATACAGCATAATGGCCCCACATGATGATGCATACAGTATAATGGCTCCACATGATGATGCATGCAATATAATGGCCCCACATGATGATGCATACAATACAATGGTCCCAGGTGATGATGCATACAATACAATGGCCCCACGTGATGATGCATACAATATAATGGCCCCACGTGATGAAGCATACAATATAATGACCCCACGTGATGATGCATACAATATAATGGCCCCATGTGATGATGCATACAATATAATGTCCCCACGTGATGAAGCATACAATATAATGACCCCACGTGATGATGCATACAATATAATGGCCCCACGTGATGATGCATACAATATAATGGCCCCACGTGATGATTTATACAGTATAATGGCCTCACATGATGCTCCATACTGTATAATGGCCACACATGATGCTCCATACTGTAAAATGGCCACACATGATGCTCCATACAGTATAATGGCCCCACATGATGCTCCATACTGTATAATGGCCTCACATGATGATTTATACAGTATAATGGCCTCACATGATGCTCCATACTGTATAATGGTCCCACATGATGATGCATACAGTATAATGGCCCCACATGATGATGCATACAGTATAATAACCCCACATGATGCATACAGTATAATGGCCCCACATGATGATACATACTTTATAATGGCCCCACATGATGCATACAGTATAATGGCCCCAAATGAAGATTTATACAGTATAATGGCCTCACATGATGCTTCATATTGTATAATGGCCTCACACGATGCTCCATACTATATAATGGCCACACATGATGCTCCATACTGTATAATGGCCACACATGATGCTCTATACTGTATAATGGCCACACATGATGCTCCATACTGTACAATGGCCACACAGTACTCCATACAGTGAAATGGGCCTCACATAGTGCTCCATACTGTATAATGGCCCCACATGATGCATATAGTTTAATGGCCCCACATGATGCTCCATACTGTATAATGGCCCCACATGATGATACATACTTTGTAATGGCCACACATGATGCATACAGTATAATGGCCCCAAATGAAGATTTATACAGTATAATGGCCTCACATGATGCTTCATACTGTATAATGGCCACACATGATGCTCCATACTGTATAATGGCCACACATGATGCTCCATACAGTATAATAGCCCCACATGACGCTCGATACTGTATAATGGCCACACATGATGCTCCACACTGTATAATGGCCACACATTATGCTCCATTCTGTATAATGGCCACACATGATGCTCCATACTGTATAATGGCCACACAGTGCTCCATACTGTATAATGGCCTCACATAGTGCTCCATACTGTATAATGGCCCCACATGATGCATATAGTATAATGGCCCCACATGATGATGCATACAGCATAATGGCCCCACATGATGATGCATACAGTATAATGGCTCCACATGATGATGCATGCAATATAATGGCCCCACATGATGATGCATACAATACAATGGTCCCAGGTGATGATGCATACAATACAATGGCCCCACGTGATGATGCATACAATATAATGGCCCCATGTGATGATGCATACAATGTAATGTCCCCACGTGATGAAGCATACAATATAATGACCCCACGTGATGATGCATACAATATAATGGCCCCACGTGATGATGCATACAATATAATGGCCCCACGTGATGATTTATACAGTATAATGGCCTCACATGATGCTCCATTCTGTATAATGGCCACACATGATGCTCCATACTGTAAAATGGCCACACATGATGCTCCATACAGTATAATGGCCCCACATGATGTTCCATACTGTATAATGGCCCCACATGATGATTTATACAGTATAATGGCCTCACATGATGCTCCATGCTGTATAATGGTCCCACATGATGATGCATACAGTATAATGGCCCCACATGATGATGCATACAGTATAATGACCCCACATGATGCATACAGTATAATGGCCCCACATGATGATACATTCTATATATATAATTGCCTAAGGGTTTTTCCGTCTGTCTGTCTGTCTGTCTGTCTGTCCTGGAAATCCCGACTCTCTGATTGGTCGAGGCCGCCAGGCCTCGACCAATCAGAGACCGGCACAGCATCGACGTAGAAATCCCGCGTCTGATTGGTCGAGGCCGCCAGGCCTCGACCAATCAGCGACGAGCACAGCGACGATGATGTCATAAAGGACGTAGACATCACATGTCTGATTGGTCGAGGCCGCCAGGCCTCGACCGATCAGCAACGGGCACAGCGACGATGATGTCATAATGGTTGCCATGGCGACGATGATGTCATAAAGGTTGCCTCGACCAATCAGCGACGGGCACAGTCTGCCGCGAATTCTGGAATCATCATTGTCCATATACTACGGGGACATGCATATTCTAGAATACCCGATGCGTTAGAATCGGGCCACAATCTAGTACTTTATAATGGCCCCACATGATGCATACAGTATAATGGCCCCAAATGAAGATTTATACAGTATAATAGCCTCACATGATGCTTCATATTGTATAATGGCCTCACACGATGCTCCATACTATATAATAGCCACACATGATGCTCCATACTGTATAATGGCCACACATGATGCTCTATACTGTATAATGGCCACACATGATGCTCCATACTGTATAATGGCCACACAGTACTCCATACTGTATAATGGCCTCATATAGTGCTCCATACTGTATAATGGCCCCACATGATGCATATAGTATAATGACCCCACATGATGATACATACTGTATAATGGCCCCAAATGATGATGCATACAGTATAATGGCCCCACATGATAATGCATACAGTATAATGGCCCCACATGATGATGCATAAAATATAATGGCCTCACATGATGATGCATACAATACAATGGTCCCATGTGATGATGCATACAATACAATGGCCCCACGTGATGATGCATAAAATATAATGGCCCCACGTGATGATGCATACAACATAACAACATAATGGCCCCACGTGATGATGCATACAATATAATGTCCCCACGTGATGATGAATACAATACAATAGACCCACATGATGATGCATACAATATAATGGCCCCACGTGTTGATGCATGCAATATAATGGCCCCACGTGATGATGCATACAATATAATGGCCCCAAGTGATGATGCATACAATATAATGGCACCACGTGATGATGCATATAATATAATGCTCCCACGTGATGATGCATACAATACAATGGCCCTACATGATGATGCATACAGTATAATGGCCAAATATGATGCTACATACAGTATAATGGCCCCACATGATGCTGCATACAGTATAATGGCCCCACATGATTCTGCATACAGTATAATGGCCCCATATACTGCTCCATACTGTGTAATGGCCTTGCATTAAAAAAAAATTGTGCCTGTTCCAACACTGATCTAATCTCTTCATATATCAGTCTTACCTGTGGGCATGCGCACCATCACAGCAATAGTGCCACCGCCACTCTCCTCAGACCGCGCGCCATCCCCGTCCTCAGCAAGAGCACAGACTGATGGAACGGCGTGCGGCTGATGGGAGAGTTAGGAGCAGAGTTGCCGTGGCGCTAGTGATGAGGGTCTGGGAGATTACAAGCAGGCTGAGAAAAGAGGTGGCGGAGCTAGTTTTGAGGAGATGGCGCGCATGCCCCTCTCTGGCACCCGTGCCATAGGATCGCCACCACTGTACTGTAGGTTCACTACCACTGTACTGTACTATGTGCACATATATAGTGTTACATGCGCTGAGCACTGACGAGGCTGCAGGACCTCACATTATAATATATATCTGATATATAATGTGGGATTTCCTGGAGCCGAGCTCGGGGTCACACAGTGCAGGGTGAGAATCACTGTGACTTATTGCTGCAGCTTCAACTTACATGTAGATCGGGTGACACTGGAGCCGGGACCTTATCTGTATATAAGTTTAAGATGGTGCAATAAATTTCACAGTACAGATAGATCCTCTACAGAAAGCAGATAAGAAAGCAGGAATCAGATGAGGCCTGTCACATACCTCCTGCCCTGACCCCCTGGCTCTCTGCTGACTTCATCTCTCCTCTCCGGGCTTCCGGCAGAGTGAAAGAGGCGCGCAGGTGACATCAGATCAGCAGACACACAGCCTGCTTTGTCTGCAATAGGGGGATGCCGGCCGGCACTTGTACACTTCTAATACAGTGCCGAGCCGGCACCGACTTACTGCAGCAGCAGAAAGCCGGGCCCCTGTACGCCCCTGTCTGCAAGGGCCCCCTTCACCTCCAGGCCCCGATGCGGCTGCACCGGTTAAAGCGGCAGTAGGTCCGCCCCTGGTGCCCATAATTATGTATGGAGCAATATATGGGGCTCATTATTCAGTATGGAGCAATATATGGGGCTCATTATATATGGAGCATTAAATGGGGCCCGTCATATATGGAGCACCTTATGGGGCCCAATATATATGAAGCATCTTATGGGGCCCAATATACACTGGAGCATTATATGGGCCCATTATATAAAGAGCCTTATATGTGGCCCATTCTGTTTGGAGCAATATATGGAGCCCATCATATACCGGGAGCATTATATGGGGACAATCATATACTGTATGGAGCATTATATGGGGCCTATTCTGTATGGAGCATTATATGGGGCCCATCATATACTGTATGGAATATTATATGGGGCCCATTATGTATGGAGCCTTATATGGGGCTCATTATACTGTATGAAGCATTATACGGAGTTTATTTTACTGTTTGAAGCATTATATGGGGCCCTTTATACTGTATGTAGCAATATATGGGGATCATTATACAGTATGGAGCCCATCATATACTGTATGGAGCATTATATGGGACCTATTCTGTATGGATCATTATATGAAGCAGATTATATATGGAGCATTATAGGGAGCCCATCATATACTGTATGGAATATTATATGGGGCTCATTATGTATGGAGCCTTATATGGGGCTCATTATTCTGTATGCAGCATTATATAGAGCTTATTTTACTGTTTGAAGCATTATATGGGGCCCTTTATACTGTATGGAGCAATATATGGGGATCATTATACGGATGGAGCAATATATGGGGCCTTTTATATACTGTATGGAGCAATATATGCGGCTCATTATTCTGTAAGGATCAATATATGAGGCACATTATACTGTATGGAGCATTATATGGGGTCCATTATTCTGTATTTAGCACTATGTGGTGCCCATAATACTGTATGGAGCAATATATGGGACACATTATACTATATGGAGCAAAATGTGGTGCCCATAATCGTGTATGGAGAAATATATGGGGCTCATTATTCTGTATGGAGCAATATATAGGGCTCATTATTCTGTATGGCGCAATCTGTGGTGCCCATAATACTGTATGGAGCAATATATGGGGCTCATTATTCTGTATGGACCAATATATAGAGCTCATAATACTGTATGGAGGACTATACTGTCTCGTTTCTGAGCTATTGTAGAATTTACAATAGATATCACTCATGTAATGTAAGAAGTGATTTTTTTTTCCACAAAAATGATTGTTTAGCCCTCATTTTTTATTTTCCCCAAGGTAACAGGAGAAATTGGACCCCAAAAGTTGTTGTCCAATTTGTCCTGAGTACACTGATACCCCATATGTGGGAGAAAACTACTGTATGGGCACATGTCTGGACTCGGAAGGGAAGTAGTGATGTTTTGGAATGCAGACTTTGATGGAATGGGATGCGGGTGTCATGTTGCATTTGCAGAGCCCTTGATGTGCCTAAACAGTAGAAACCCCCCACAAGTGACCCCATATTGAAAACTAGAACCCCCATGGAGCTTATCTTGATGTGTGGTGAGCACTTTGAACGCTCAAGTGCTTCACAGCAGTGTATAATGCAGAGCCGTGAAAATAAAAAATCCTTTTTTTCCACAAAAATGATTATTTTAGCCCTTAATTTTTTATTTTCCCAAGGGGAACAGGAAAAATTGGACCACAAAAGTTGTTGTCCAATATCTCCTGAGTATGCTGATGCCACATATGTAGGAGTAAACCACTGTTTGGGCGCACAGCAGAGCTCAGAAGGGAGGGAGCACTATTTGACTTTTTTAATGTAAAATTGGCTGGAATCAATGGTGGCGCCATGTCATGTTTGGAGACCCCTTGATGTGCCTAAACAGTGAGAACCGCCCAATTCTAACTGCAACCCTAACCCCAACACACCCCTAACCCTAATCCCAACCCGAACCATAAACCTAACCCCAACACACCCCTAACCCTAATCCCAACCCTATCTGTTGTGAATTCTGTGGCTGAGTTCACTTCTGTGGTCACAAGTGGTATTGCAGTCTCTGGGCTTCCTCCCTCAGGTGTTTTGGTGAGCTCGTTGGCTGCCTTGCTATTTAGCTCCACCTGAGTCTGTCTTCCTTGCTCCTTGTCAATGTTCCAGTGTTGGATCTGAGCTACTGCATCTTTCCTTGGGCCTGCTGCTCTGCTAGATAAGTGCTTCTAGTTTGTTTTCTGTTTTTTCTGTCCAGCTTGCTATTAACTTTTGCTGGAAGCTCTGAGAAGCAAAGGGGTGCACCGCCGTGCTGTTAGTTCGGCACGGTGGGTCGTTTTGCCCCTTTGCGTGGTTTTCGTTTTAGGGTTTTTTGTAGACTGCATAGTTCTCTTTGCTATCCTCGCTCTGTCTAGAATATCGGGCCTCACTTTGCTGAATCTATTTCATTCCTACGTTTGTCTTTTCATCTTGCTAACAGTCATTATATGTGGGGGGCTGCCTATTCCTTTGGGGTATTTCTCTGAGGTAAGTCAGGCTTGTATTTCTATCTTCAGGCTAGTCAGCTCCTCAGGCAGTGCCGAGTTGCATAGGTAGTGATAGGCGCAATCCACTGCTGCTTATAGTTGTGTGAGGATAGATCAGGTACTGCAGTCTACAGAGATTCCACGTCTCAGAGCTCGTCCTATTGTTTTTGGTTATTGCCAGATCTCTGTATGTGCCCTGATTACTGCACGCTGTGTTGCCTGATTGCCAGCCATAACAGTACAAGGAGCCACACCAATGATTCCCAATAGAGGGAAAAAAGAAATCCTGACATCATTTTTTTTTCTTAGCTCTGTCTTCAGTCTTTTTTTTCCCCTAGACATTAGAGTGCTTCAGGACACAGCTGTGGACATGGATATTCAGGCTCTGTGCTCCTCAATGGATAATCTCGTTGTAAATGTACAAAAGATTCAAGATACTATTGATCAGAAATCGATGCTAGAACCAAGAATTCCGATTCCTGATTTGTTTTTTGGTGACAGAACTAAGTTCCTGAGCTTCAGAAATAATTGTAAGCTATTTTTGGCCTTGAAACCTCATTCTTCTGGTAATCCTATTCAACAGGTTTTGATTATTATTTCTTTTTTGCGCGGCGACCCACAGGACTGGGCGTTTTCTCTTGCACCAGGAGATTCTGCATTGAGTAATGTTGATGCATTTTTCCAGGCGCTGGGATTGCTTTACGATGAGCCTAATTCAGTGGATCAGGCTGAGAAAAATCTGCTGGCTTTATGCCAGGGTCAGGATGATGTAGAAGTATATTGTCAGAAATTTAGGAAGTGGTCAGTACTCACTCTGTGGAATGAATCTGCACTAGCGGCTTTGTTCAGAAAGGGTCTCTCTGAAGCTCTTAAGGATGTAATGGTGGGATTTCCTATGCCTGCTGGTTTGAATGAGTCTATGTCCTTGGCCATTCAGATCGGTCGTCGCTTGCGCGAGCGTAAATCTGTGCACCATCTGGCGGTATTGTCTGAGAGTAAACCTGAGCCTATGCAGTGCGACAGGACTATGACTAAAGTAGAACGGCAAGAACACAGACGTCTGAACAGACTGTGTTTCTATTGTGGTGATTCTACTCATGCTATTTCTAATTGTCCTAAACGCACTAGGCGGTTCGATAGCTCTGCCGTTATTGGTACTGTACAGTCCAAATTCCTTTTGTCCATTACCTTAATGTGCTCTTTGTCATCGTATTCTGTCATGGTGTTTGTGGATTCAGGCGCTGCCCTGAATCTGATGGATTTGGATTATGCTAAACGTTGTGGATTTTTCTTGGAGCCTTTGCGGTGTCCTATTCCGTTGAGAGGAATTGATGCTACACCTTTGGCCAAGAATAAGCCTCAGTACTGGGCCCAGCTGACCATGTGCATGGCTCCTGCACATCAGGAAGTTATTCGCTTTCTGGTACTGCATAGTTTGCATGATGTGGTCGTGTTGGGGTTGCCATGGCTACAAACCCATAATCCAGTATTGGATTGGAACTCTATGTCGGTAACCAGCTGGGGTTGTCAGGGAGTACATGGTGATGTTCCATTTTTGTCTATTTCGTCATCCATTCCTTCTGACATCCCAGAGTTCTTGTCGGACTTTCAGGATGTATTTGAAGAGTCCAAGTCTGATGCCCTACCTCCGCATAGGAATTGTGATTGTGCTATCGATTTGATTCCTGGTAGTAAATTCCCTAAGGGTCGTTTATTTAATTTGTCCGTACCTGAACACACCGCTATGCGCAGTTATGTGAAGGAGTCCCTGGAGAAGGGACATATTCGCCCATCGTTGTCACCATTGGGAGCAGGGTTCTTTTTTGTAGCCAAGAAGGATGGTTCGCTAAGACCGTGTATTGATTACCGCCTTCTTAATAAGATCACTGTTAAGTTTCAGTATCCCTTGCCATTGATTTCTGACTTGTTTGCTCGGATTAAGGGGGCTAGTTGGTTTACTAAGATTGATCTTCGTGGTGCGTATAATCTGGTGAGAATCAGGCAGGGAGATGAATGGAAAACGGCATTTAATACGCCCGAGGGTCATTTTGAGTATCTGGTGATGCCGTTCGGACTTGCCAGTGCTCCATCTGTTTTTCAGTCTTTTATGCATGACATTTTCCGTGAGTATCTGGATAAATTCTTGATTGTTTACTTGGATGACATTTTGATCTTCTCAGATGATTGGGAGTCTCATGTGAAGCAAGTCAGAATGGTTTTCCAGGTACTGCGTGCTAATTCCTTGTTCGTGAAGGGATCAAAGTGTCTCTTCGGTGTGCAGAAAGTTTCATTTTTGGGGTTCATCTTTTCCCCTTCTACTATCGAGATGGATCCGGTTAAGGTTCAGGCCATCCAGGATTGGACTCAGCCGACATCTCTAAAAAGTCTGCAGAAATTCCTGGGCTTTGCTAATTTTTATCGTCGCTTCATCTGTAATTTTTCTAGCATTGCCAGACCATTGACCGATTTGACCAAGAAGGGTGCTGATTTGGTTAATTGGTCTTCTGCTGCCGTGGAAGCTTTTCAGGAGTTGAAGCGTCGTTTTTGCTGTGCCCCTGTGTTGTGTCAACCTGATGTTTCTCTTCCGTTCCAGGTCGAGGTTGATGCTTCTGAGATTGGTGCAGGGGCGGTTTTGTCACAGAGAGATTCTGGTTGCTCAGTGTTCAAACCATGTGCTTTCTTTTCCAGGAAATTTTCTGCTGCTGAGCGTAATTATGATGTGGGCAACCGAGAGTTGCTGGCCATGAAGTGGGCATTCGAGGAGTGGCGTCATTGGCTTGAGGGTGCTAAGCATCGCGTGGTGGTATTGACTGATCATAAGAACCTTACTTATCTTGAGTCTGCCAAGCGCTTGAATCCTAGACAGGCCCGTTGGTCGTTATTTTTTGCTCGTTTTGATTTTGTGATTTCATACCTTCCGGGCTCTAAAAATGTGAAGGCGGATGCTCTGTCTAGGAGTTTTGTGCCCGACTCTCCGGGGTTATCTGAGCCGGCGAGTATCCTCAAGGAAGGAGTCATTGTGTCTGCCATCTCCCCTGATTTGCGGAGAGTGTTGCAGAAATTTCAGGCTAATAAACCTGATCGTTGTCCGGCCGAGAAACTGTTCGTCCCTGATAGGTGGACTAGTAAAGTTATCTCTGAACTTCATTGTTCGGTGCTGGCCGGTCATCCAGGAATCTTTGGTACCAGGGAGTTGGTTGCTAGATCCTTCTGGTGGCCATCTCTGTCACGGGATGTGCGTGCTTTTGTGCAGTCCTGTGGAATTTGTGCTAGGGCTAAGCCCTGCTGTTCACGTGCCAGTGGGTTGCTTTTGCCCTTGCCGGTCCCGAAGAGGCCTTGGACACATATTTCGATGGATTTCATTTCTGACCTTCCCGTTTCTCAAAAAATGTCGGTCATTTGGGTGGTCTGTGATCGCTTTTCTAAAATGGTCCATCTGGTGCCCTTGGTTAAATTGCCTTCCTCCTCTGATTTGGTGCCTTTGTTCTTCCAGCATGTGGTTCGTTTACATGGCATTCCTGAGAATATTGTTTCTGACAGACGTTGCCAGTTTGTCTCGAGGTTCTGGCGAGCCTTTTGTGGTAGGATGGGCATTGACCTATCTTTCTCCTCGGCCTTCCATCCTCAGACTAATGGCCAGACCGAACGAACCAATCAGACCTTGGAAACATATCTGAGATGTTTTGTTTCCGCTGACCAGGATGATTGGGTGTCATTTTTGCCGTTGGCTGAGTTCGCCCTTAATAATCGGGCCAGCTCGGCTACCTTGGTCTCTCCATTTTTCTGCAATTCTGGGTTCCATCCTCGTTTCTCTTCAGGACAGGTTGAGTCTTCGGACTGTCCTGGTGTGGATTCTGTGGTGGACAGGTTGCAGCAGATCTGGACTCAGGTAGTGGACAATTTGACCTTGTCCCAGGAGAAGGCTCAGCTTTTCGCTAATCGCAGACGCCGTGTGGGACCCCGACTTCGTGTTGGGGATCTGGTTTGGTTATCTTCTCGTCATATTCCTATGAAGGTTTCCTCTCCTAAATTTAAACCTCGTTTTATTGGTCCGTATAGGATTTCTGAGATTCTCAATCCGGTGTCTTTTCGTCTGACCCTCCCAGACTCCTTTTCCATACATAATGTATTCCATAGGTCGTTGTTGAGGAGATACGTGGCACCTATGGTTCCATCTGTGGAGCCTCCTGCCCCTGTTTTGGTGGAGGGGGAATTGGAGTATATTGTGGAGAAGATTTTGGATTCTCGTGTCTCTAGACGGAAACTCCAGTATCTGGTCAAATGGAAGGGTTATGCTCAGGAAGATAATTCCTGGGTTTTTGCCTCTGATGTCCATGCCCCAGATCTTGTTCGTGCCTTTCATGTGGCTCATCCTGGTCGGCCTGGGGGTTCTGGTGAGGGTTCGGTGACCCCTCCTCAAGGGGGGGGTACTGTTGTGAATTCTGTGGCTGAGTTCACTTCTGTGGTCAAAAGTGGTATTGCAGTCTCTGGGCTTCCTCCCTCAGGTGTTTTGGTGAGCTCGTTGGCTGCCTTGCTATTTAGCTCCACCTGAGTCTGTCTTCCTTGCTCCTTGTCAATGTTCCAGTGTTGGATCTGAGCTACTGCATCTTTCCTTGGGCCTGCTGCTCTGCTAGATAAGTGCTTCTAGTTTGTTTTCTGTTTTTTCTGTCCAGCTTGCTATTAACTTTTGCTGGAAGCTCTGAGAAGCAAAGGGGTGCACCGCCGTGCTGTTAGTTCGGCACGGTGGGTCGTTTTGCCCCTTTGCGTGGTTTTCGTTTTAGGGTTTTTTGTAGACTGCATAGTTCTCTTTGCTATCCTCGCTCTGTCTAGAATATCGGGCCTCACTTTGCTGAATCTATTTCATTCCTACGTTTGTCTTTTCATCTTGCTAACAGTCATTATATGTGGGGGGCTGCCTATTCCTTTGGGGTATTTCTCTGAGGTAAGTCAGGCTTGTATTTCTATCTTCAGGCTAGTCAGCTCCTCAGGCAGTGCCGAGTTGCATAGGTAGTGATAGGCGCAATCCACTGCTGCTTATAGTTGTGTGAGGATAGATCAGGTACTGCAGTCTACAGAGATTCCACGTCTCAGAGCTCGTCCTATTGTTTTTGGTTATTGCCAGATCTCTGTATGTGCGCTGATTACTGCACGCTGTGTTGCCTGATTGCCAGCCATAACACCTATCCATAACTCTAATCACAACCCTAACCCCAACACACCCCTAACCCTAATCCCAACCCTAATCCTAATCAAAACCCTAACTCTAATCCCACTAATCCCAACCCTAACCCTAATCCCAACCATAACCCTAATCCCAACCCTAACCCTAATCCCAACCCTAATCCAAATGTACCCCCAACCCTAATCCCAACCCTACACATTACCCTAACCACAAACCTAACTCTAAACCCAACCCTAACTTTAATCCCACTAATCCCAGCCCTAACCCTAATCTCAACCCCAACCCTTAGGGTATGTTTCCACTGGGCGTAATCTCTGCGCTTTGGATGCAGTGGATACCCAGCCCCGCCCAAAGTGCGGGGCCCCCTGTTGTACATGCGGTGATTCCGGATGTGTTTATTGAACACAAGCGGAATCATTGCATCGTATTCAGACTGTGTTATTTATCTTGCAGAGGCGGAGCGTCTCCGCAAGATAAATAGACATGCTGCAGTCTGGAAAGATGCGCCACATGTCCTGTTATGCAGGGTCGCCGGATGCGGTCCTGCAAGCATAGTGGAGTTGCAATTTCATAAAATCCCTTCCACTATGCTGTAACATCTGGACGTTGCGGATTGGATTCTGCAGCTTTACACAGTGTAAAATCCATAGCAAATAGTGAATGAATCCTTAACGTGGCAACATACCCTAGCCCTAATTTTAGCCCCAACCCTAACCTTAGCCTTACTCACTTTAGCCCAACTATAACCCTAATGGGAAAATGGAAATAAATGCATTTCCTTTATGTTATTATTTTTCCCTAACTAAAGGTGATAAAGGGGGGTGATAAAGGAGTAGTTCATTTACAATTTTTTTTATTTTGATCCCTGTGATAGGGTCTATCACAGTGACCAAAATGAACCAATAGGAAAAATCTTCCTATTGTTGCAGGGTGCTGGCCGGCAGATCTCGGCGGGCACACTGCGCATGCACCTGCCATTTTTTTACCGGAAGAAGATGCCAGCCTCCGTGCAGGTAAGGAGGATCCAGGGACACTAGGTGACACTGGTAAGTATTGGGGGGCATCGGAGATCCTATTTCCCTGTCCTCTGATGTGCGATCACATCGGAGGACAGAGAAATTAAATGGCAAATTGCGCTTTTTTTTTTGGCGGCCGCCGTTTTATGGTTATTAACAGCGATCGCAACACGGGGGCCAAATAAAAACCAACCCAAATCATGTTCTCTGGGGTCTTGGCTACCCCTGGCAGCCGAGACTCAGGAGAAAATCTGACTCTGGGGGGCGCTATACACTTTTTCCACAGCACCGTTAATTAATGGCACTGTTGTTTAAGTACCCTTAACTACTGCCGTTAAAGGGCATATCGGCAGTCGTTAAGGGGTTAAAGTGTGAAAATTGTTCTAAAATTATCCATATTAGAGGAGTATTAACTGGTTTGTTAAATTAAAAATCAATAGTTTTTAAAGGGAACCTGTCAGCAGGATTGTGCTCAGTAACCTACAGACAGTGTCAGGTCGGCGCCGTTATTCTGATTAAAATTATACCTTGGTTGATGAAATCCATCTTGTGGTTGTTTAATCTTTATTTTCAGTTTTGAGTTAATGTTATGCTTGTGATCTGGGACGGCTTATGGGGGTCTTCATATTGTGCTCTGCTTAGGTATTTATCAGTATGACATCTGACAGGTCACTGATCCCTCACTGACCGCCCCCTAGTTTTCATAATGAATATTACATATATTAAAAAAAAAAAAAAAAAATAACTTTCTGCTGTGCAGGCCCCTCCTCCACTGCCACCTGCGCTGTAGCATGATCGCATTTATAATGTGTATTTAATTATTTTTTTATGGTATACAATAATTAATTTAAAAAATCAGTCTGAAAATGGCGCCAGTGATCTGACGGTACCTCTGGCGCCTGCACAGTAGCATCTTTGGGATCACCAATAGCTGCTACTGTGCAGATGCCATTGGTGCCATCTTACTAGAAGAAAATATTGTCTTGACTAAGATGGCATCAGCTGCACCTGTACAGTAGCACCTGTCAGCAATCTGATAGATTCTACAGTGCAGGTGCCGGCTGCGCCATCTTGGAGGAGAAAAATTAATTGTTCAATTACGGAGTGGAAACAGGTTTGTTGTTTTTGAAAGTGAAGAAGCAATAGCTTCTCAGCAAGACGTGTAAAAATGATCTTTTGTGAAAGCATATTCATGTTTATTTAAAGTGAACAGGGTGGGGTTCCCAGTAGCAGAACATTATAGTGTAGCAAAACAACACAATGGACATGCAAGAGATGTGCATGGGCGTCTATCGGCAATGGCAGCGGAAGTGACAAGGAAAGTCGGCAATGAACCTGATTCCTTTTGACAAATGCAAGGTTTTTCACAGTTGCTGAGGACAATCTGGTCCATTTTTGTGTGACAAAGCCACCTGCCTAGTTGAACATCCCCACTGATAGTACACTGAAGACTCGACCAAACAATGCGCATATGGCAGATTGAGCCAATTCATGCCATTGGTCCAATCAGCTGACCTAGACACCTATAGGGTCGTAGCTCAGGGTTTCTTTGAGAGAAAGGGCACAGTACAGAAACAACTGAATCTGGATGTCCAGGCAGTATGTCTCCATTTGCTGAAGTGCATCTTTTTGGCGCAGCGGCATTGGGTCTTTCATGTCGTATAAAATATAATTGCTGCTGCTGACTCGGTTACTTGTTCAAATTTTATCAATGGCACAAGAGGTGAAGTACTGGCTCTGTGTAGAGCAGAATAGAGTCTGCTCCTCAGATGTGTTCAGCCGATGTCTGATCAGCAAAAGCATTGCTGAGCGAGGAACACAGATTATCCTGGTAATGCGCCAAATTTGACTCCATTTCGGCAGCTGGAAAAATTCCCCAATTTTGCTTTTATAATGATTGTTTAAAAACAAAGTCATCCTTGTTGTTTATGCCTGTCATCCCACAAGCATTTTCGCATGTATATTTTCATGCTCACCAGCACATCCAAAGCCCCAGTTGATTTATTTTCCACACGCTGGTACAATGGTTGGATGCCATAGTTTGCAGCATCATCATCAATTTCTCTTTGCCTGTGCCTGAGATAACTCAATATATCTCTCTACATCCCTGTGGCTGCCCCTCCTCCTTACCCTTCTCTTCAGCATGCTGCACCTTTCATTGACCTCAACAGCCCCAGGGAGCCAATGAACACGTGCATGTTGCTGAACTTCCTCCATCACCTCTTGCATCCTTGGGGATTACATTGTTAATTTCATAGTTCTCCCTACTGACATATTTAGCGACTTCTTCAAAGCCAATAAGTATCCCCTGTCAATTTCCAAGCAGTGGTTTACATAGTTACATACATAGTCATATAGGTTGAAAAAAGACATATGTAAATCAAGTTCAACCTTTCTCCACCAATTGTACATTTTGTCACAACATTGTAAATCAAGCGGCACCCAGGCAGGCTGTCCTGCTTTTGCAATGCCAGGACAGCATGCTTTGCCACTTAAGTAGAACTGTTTAAATGACAAGACTTTTGCTGGCTGTGACTACCACTTTCCTCGAGCGGGTTTATTTGCTTAAGACATTTTGCACAATTAAGCTCAGAACTTGCTCCATGTAGGGAGCATGAGTCACTTTACCCAAATGTAAGGCAGTCAAAATGTTCAGGTGTGGCATCCAAGGAGTCCGGTTGCCACAGTGGCATTGCCTCCCTCACAGGGAGTGATTGCATGCCTGGAAGCTAGAAGGGATTCCTTTAGCAGCTACGCTGGCATGCAACACCTTTCCTGACTCCATACCAGAAGGGGGAGCTATAAACCTGGTTTCAGGGTAGCTTCCCTATAAGTTCTGGCCTGGAGGCAGGGTTAGAGAGTTCAGTGTGAGACAGTGAAGGGAGAGGAAGCATGTGAGGAGAGCCTGGGAGTGGAGCTGTGACTGAGCTCACCCCAGGATTGAGCGCAACGGAGTGGACAATTGAGTCCATGGTTGTTAGGGAACTACATGCAATGCAGCCAAATCCGCAGGGTAGGAGATTACAGGTCTCCTGTCCACAACTGACACCCGAAGGCACAGCTGCATATTGGAGCCTGGATTCACCACGAGGGAGTGACACCTGGAAAAGGCTCAAGCTGCCTGCCAGGCGGGTAGCGTTTCACTAAGTGGACAGACTGAGAGAGAGACTTGAGGAGAACTACAGGCATCAGGAACCCATAGAGCAGCACAGAATGGAGGCTTCCAACCCCACCTGGCTATGGGAATTCTGAATTCTGAACTGCCTCCAGGCTGCCCGGATCTCTAATACCACCTGTTACTTGTGCTCAGGACTGCACCTACAAATAAAGATAAAGAAACTACAATCCCTGTGTCCTCCAATTATTCTTGTATCCCAACATCCACAACCACAACCCATCATAGACTGTTCTGGTAGCCCTGAGGCCCCACTCCACCTGTAGGGAGTCAAACCATCTCAACTGCAACACCACTGGCCCCAGTGGTCCCCTTAAGCAGTGTTGGCCACCTCTTGCCGAACACGACAGGTGGCGTTACGAATAATCCCCTACAAACATTTCCCTCATCCCTTTTATTGCATGCTCAGGGCCATGGACCGGGTCACTGTTGCCGTAAACACCCTTTTCAGAGCCGTCCGACCCAGTTCTGAGTACCCCACGGCCCTAGCGGGTATTGCACAGGCATTGTCGCTCATGCTCATGGCCGATTACATTTGTGGTGGAGCCATCCTGTAGGAGATTTTCTGGTTGATGCACCCCAGCATCTCATCTGCTGAATGGCTATTGTTACACACACTGAAGCAGTAATATTTTTAGCAGCACTTTATCTCGCACGAAATAAAAGAATGAAAGCAGAGCGTGGGTGCAACACTATGCCCTGTTGTTGTTAGCAACGAGATCAAATTTGTTGAGCTTGATTCAGAGGAAGTGTAAGAGGAGACTGATAACCATCACCTTGTGGTAGAACCAGATGTAGATCCCAGTCATGGAGGCTTCACCACCTTTCCTGGTTGTGGTGGTGTATTGCTACCACTCCAAATTTTCACCCAATGGGTCATGAAAGACAAGTACTGTCCTTGTCCATAGTTGGTGCTCTCGGTGTCTAGGGTGAATTGAACTTTGGATCTCTAAGAAAAGCCAAGAGAGTGGTCTAAATGAGAACCTGTTTTTCCTATTTAATCTGATAGCAGTATATTGTACGGGCAGATTCCAGTGATGTGCCGCTCTCTAGGCTGATTATTGCAGTTTCAAAAAAATAAATGTTTTATCAGCAGGAAATTATGACTAGAGGACTAGCTGTCTCATTCCATGTAGTAACCACAAGGCACCACTAATCAGCAGCCTTTGTCAATGCACATTGTACACAGAAAGCTGCAAATCATTGGGGTTATACTAAGCTCAGCATTTAGAAAACTTAAAAATTTAACAAAACTACACCAAGCATTTCAGTGACACTTCGCTAGAATCAGAGTCTCTGTCCCTAAATTGTGCTGCTTTCAGGATACATAGCAAGAACCTGGTGACAAATTCCATTAAGGGGTTAACTTTGCTTACACTAATGTATAGCTACAATACATGCAAATGACTCTTGGCTCAAACTCTGCTGTGACATTTTTCTGTGATCTGATTCTCTCGCATGTGAGAATTGGATCACAGTTGTGGAGAAGATGGAAAACTTAATGTCTCCATCTTCTCCAATGTGTGAGTTGGCGTATATGTTTCACACTCACCACAGACTTGTATAGACTTGGCATGAGGAAAAAAAATGCTAGTCGGCGCTGCTCCATAGTATAACATTGGAGCAAGTGCTATCCTTTGAAACATCAGATAGCACTCGTCTGAGTTATACGCTGGCTACTCACTAGTGTGAGCGAACACCAAGTGTTACGATGGTGGAGAAGATGGACTGTGCAGAACACAGACTCAAACTGATTGGGTCACTGCTGTGACTTAGATGAGTGATGCCACATATATGCCATTATGCCTTCCACTTCCTCCCCATCATTACGATTGCCAGAGGCAAAGAATGTCAATTGGTAGTACTATTGTGTGACGCCCCTGAAGGACCAGTTGCCACAGAGGTCCTGCTTCTCAGCCAGAGGTGTGGTACCCCAACTCTCTGGTAAGGACGGGACACTGTACAGAACCCTAATATTTGCACCCAACACCAGACCTCAACAGGCCAGGGAGGGATTAGGTAGAAGGTGTGGGTGGAGAGAGAGGAGTTGTCAGGGGAGACAGGAGTGAGGAGTTAAGGAGTTTGTGAGGAGAAGTGGAGCAGAGCAGAAGTGTGGGTCTGCAGCTCCTGTGAGTGGAAGGGAAGAAAGGAAGGAAGCTCCCAGAAAGGGGAACTGGATCCTGATCTAGTGGAAGGACGGCAGGACTCAACTGGAAACATGGAGGCTGTGGCGTCCGTAAGATCCACAGCCAAATCCACCCAGAACAGGCTAAAAAGGCAGCCATAAAGAACCCAGGGGACTCAGAGGATGTCGCCCAACCAGGTTTGTGGTAGATGGCTTAGGACATTATGGGTGAGACGCTGGGCAGGAACAGTGGAAACCAGCATAGAGAGATGGCCAGGAAAGGCTTATAAAAGGGCATTCTGGACAGCTACCCCAATCTGCTGGAGAGTTTCCTGGACCGCTCACCTGAAGGAAACAATTCTTTCCTGCGACACCTGCCCTATACCACCACTACCACCATCAGAACTCTACAAAACATCTTTACCTGCTCTGGGGACTAAGCTCTACCTGTGGGGAGCAGAACCATCATGGCTGCACTACCATCGCCCCCAGAAGCCCCTTTAAGCAGCGTCAGCCACCCCTGGCCGAGCACCACAGGTGGCGTCACGAACATTCCCTTTATCCCCTTTATTTTCCAATTCAAACATTATTCCCAATTCACCAACATTTCCCTAAACCCTTTTATTGCATGCCCAGGGCCACGGACCTGGCCAGTTGCTGATGTGACCATCCCTTTAAGAACTGTGCTGACCCCGTGCCGAGTACCCCAAATCCCTAGCAGGTGTTGCATTTTCTGGCGTCACGAACAAGATGAACTGACCCAGCAAACTGGGTAATGTGCGCGATGGACTTTGTTGAATTGTTTAATGGCCGCCATTGCTGTACCACGTGGCGTGTAAGGAATGGCGAAGATGGGCTGTCATGGGCAGGGCCTGAGAAAGGGCGCAGAAGCTGGACCTGCCCACTGTGAGGACTTGAATGCAAAAGGAACTTGTCCATCAGGAGGACGGATCTGCCTCCTGATATGGCTGATGGGAAAAGAGAGAAATGATCGCCCACAGAAGAGAGAGAAGCGCGCAGGAAAGCGTGCAGCAAGCATGGCTGAACGCTACCCCGTGGATGCGATGGCGGTGGTGAAGAGCTGCAGGAGGGCACCAAGGGATATGTATATTTCCCGGACCAGCAGGAAAAAGCCCCGAACTAGCTGACAGCGGTGGATCTGAATCTCCTCGGCGTGGAGATGGAGGAGCTGACTCATCAACTCTTATAGTCGCAGCTGGCAGCGGTGACCGCGTGGAAGGAGATGCTGCTGAAAAGGATGGTGACACCTAAGAACTCCCTGGACCCAGTGCCCTCGACCCCAGCAGAGGCGGAGGAGACCGGCACCGGGAAAGCAGGTGTGGACATTGTCTTGGTAGCAGAGGAGAACCTGGTGGGATCTTTGAGGCCCCCACCACGCCTAATGCCCGTCCAGGTGTAAGTGGATGCAGCCTGGGACCAAATGGCAGACCTGGGGGATGCCTTGATAGAGCCGCTAGTACCCGAACCTTTGTCCCTGGGGGTATGCAGGAAAGGGGAGACAATCCACTGGAGACACCCAGAGACTGACTTAATGGGGTTCCTGGAGGAGGCCCAGGCAGGAGCGAGCCACATAAAGACCACGAGCAGGGATGATTTTTACCGGCATAAGATACTAAAGCTGGAGGCAGAGAGACTGGCTGCGTGGGTTGAATTCTTGTTGTTTAAAAGTGACCCAGAACAAAAACCGTTTGGCGTGGCCGAAGAAAGGTTTGAGTAGTTATGCCTTGCAGCTACGCCCAAGCCTACATTGGGAGCTTGGAACGGGTTCCCCATATTACAACAGTTGATGAGAAGGACACCTGTTGTGAATTCCGCTCTTGGGCTCCCTCCGGTGGTTGTAAGTGGCACTTTTGTGAGTTCTGCTCTTGGGCTCCCTCTTGTGGTTTCTAGTGGTATGGCTGCTCCTTGGAGTTAGCTGTCATCAGCTGCCTCCACTTATCGTCTCTTCTGCTCGGCTATTTAGGCCTGGCTCTTTCTTCAGCCAGTGCCACTTGTAAATGGTTCCTGGTTGGATTCACATCTCTTTGGAGTTCCCTGTTATCCTGACCAGTTCAGCAAAGCTAAGTTTTTGCTTGCTCTTTTCTGTCCATAGATTGTGAATTTATCCATTCTGTGCTTTCTATGTTTGTCCAGCTTATCAGTGTGAATTAATTCTGTCTTGCTGGAAGCTCTGGGAGGCAGATTTGTCCTCCACACCTTTAGTCAGGTGTGGAGATTTTTTGTAAACTCTGCGTGGATTTTTGTAGTGTTTTATACTGACCGCACAGTATTCCATCCTGTCCTATCTATTTAGCTAGACTGGCCTCCTGTGCTCATCCTGGTTTCATTCTGTGTATGTCTTTTCCCTCTCCACTCACAGTCATTATTTGTGGGGGGCTAATCTATCCTTTGGGGATTTTCTCTGAGGCAAGATAGCTTTCCTGCTTCTTTCTTTAGGGGTAGTTAGCTCTTAGGCTGTGACGAGATGCCTAGGGAGAGTTAGAAGCATTCCACGGCTACTTCTAGTGTTGTGTTGAGCTTAGGGACTGCGGTCAGTACAGTTACCACTTCCTTCAGAGCTCGTTCCATGTTGCTCCTAGACCACCGTATCATAACAGTACAAGTGGCCCAAAATGAATTAAATGCATCTCAAAAGAAGGAAAAGAAAGTTCTGAACCATTTTTCTTTCTGTGCTCTGGTTTGTCTTTTTTTTCCTCTTGATATCTGGGTGGTTCAGGATATATGCTTTGGCATGGATGTTCAGGGCTTGTTTTCTCATGTGGATCAACTTGCTGCAAGAGTACAGAGTATCCAGGACTATGTTGTCCAGACTCCGGCTTTAGAGCCTAGAATTCCTACTCCTGATTTGTTTTTTGGGGACAGATCCAAGTTTTTGAACTTTAAAAATAACTGCAAATTGTTTTTTGCTTTGAAACCCCGTTCTTCTGGTGATCCCATTCAGCAAGTAAAAATCATCTTATCCTTGCTGCGTGGTGACCCTCAAGACTGGGCTTTTTCTCTTGAAACAGGGGATCCGGCATTATTGAATGTAGATGCATTTTTTCAAGTGCTCGGATTATTGTATGACGAACCTTGTGTCAAGGTCAGGAAGCGGCAGAGTTATACTGCCAGTAATTTAGAAAATGGTCTGTGCTCACTAAATGGAATGAAGAGGCTCTGGCTGCTATTTTCAGAAAAGGTCTTTCTGAAACCCTTAAAGATGTTATGGTGGGCTTTCCTACGCCTGCCGGTTTGAGCGAATCTACGTCTCTAGCCATTCAGATTGATCGGCGTCTGCGCGAGCGCAAAGCTGTGCACCATATGGCAGTATCCTCTGAGCAAAGTCCTGAACCTATGCAATGTGATAGGATTTTGACTAGAATAGAATGGCAGGAATTCAGACGTCAGAATAGGCTGTGTTTTTACTGTGGTGATTCAGCTCACGTTATCTCTGATTGCCCTAAGCATACTTAGAGAGTCGCTAGGTCTGTTACCATTAGTACTGTACAGCCTAAATTTCTCTTATCTGTGACCTTGATTTGCTCATTGTCGTCCTTTTCTGTCATGGCATTTGTGGATTCAGGCACTGCCCTGAACTTAATGGACTTAGAATTCGCAAGGCACTGTGGTTTTTCCTTGCAGCCTTTGCAGAGCCCTATTCCTTTGAGGGGTATTGATGCTACACCCTTGGCCAAGGATGAACCTCAGTACTGGACACAGATGACTATGTACATGGCTCCTACACATCAGGAAGATTGCCGTTTTCTGGTGTTGCATAACCTGCATGATGTTGTTGTACTGGGATTTCCATGGTTACAGGAACATAATCCGGTGCTGGATTGGAAAACTATGTCGGTGACTAGTTGGGGTTGTCGAGGAGTACACAGTGACGTTCCTTTGATGTCAATTTCCTCTTCCCCCTCTTCTGAGGTCCCTGAGTTTTTGTCGGATTTCCAGGATGTATTTGATGAGCCCAAGTCCAGTTCCCTTCCTCCGCACAGGGACTGTGATTGTGCTATTAACTTGATTCCTGGTTGCAAGTTCCCCAAGGGCCGACTTTTCAATCTGTCTGTGCCAGAGCATGCCGCCATGCGGAGTTATGTTAAGGAGTCTTTGGAGAAGGGGCATATTCGGCCCTCTTCGTCACCATTGGGAGCGGGTTTCTTTTTTGTTGCTAAGAAGGATGGCTCCTTGAGACCCTGTATTGATTATCATCTTCTTAATAAGATCACGGTCAAATTTCAATACCCCTTGCCTTTGCTTACTGATTTGTTTGCTCAGATTAAGGGGGCTAGTTGGTTTACTAAGATTGACCTCCGAGGGGCATATAATCTTGTTCGTATTAAACAGGGGGACGAATGGAAAACTGCATTTAATTCGCCCGAAGGCCATTTTGAGTACCTTGTGATGCCATTTGGGCTCTCTAATGCTCCATCTGTGTTCCAGTCTTTCATGCATGATATTTTCCGCAATTATCTTGATAAATTCATGGTCGTATATTTGGATGATATTTTGATTTTTTCCGATGATTGGGAGTCTCATGTGAAGCAGGTCAGGATGGTGTTCCAGATCCTTCGTGATAATGCTTTATTTGTGAAGGAGTTTATGTGCCTATTCGGAGTTCAGAAGGTCTCTTTTTTGGGTTTTATTTTTTTCTCCCTCGTCTATAGAAATGGAACCTGTTAAGGTCCAAGCTATTCATGACTGGATCCAACCCACATCTGTGAAGGGTCTTCAAAAATTTTTGGGCTTTGCTAATTTCTATCGCCGTTTCATTGCCAACTTTTCCAGTGTGGTTAAGCCCCTTACTGATTTGACGAAGAAAGGCGCTGATGTGACGAATTGGTCCTCTGAGGCTGTTGAGGCCTTTCAGGAGCTTAAACGCCGATTTACTTCTGCCGCTGTGTTGCGTCAGCTGGATGTTTCTCTTCCTTTTCAGGTTGAGGTCGACGCTTCTGAGATTGGGGCAGGGGCCGTTTTGTCTCAGAGGGAGTCTGATGGCTCTTTGATGAAACCGTATGCTTTTTTTTCCAGAAAGTTTTCGCCTGCGGAACGCAATTATGATGTCGGCAATAGGGAGTTGTTGGCTATGAAGTGGGCATTTGAGGAGTGGCGACATTGGCTTGAGAGAGCTAAACACTGTGTTGTGGTCCTGACCGATCATAAGAATCTGATTTACCTCGAGTCGGCCAAGCGGCTGAATCCTAGACAGGCTCGATGGTCCCTGTTTTTCTCCCGTTTTGATTTTGTGGTCTCGTATCTTCCGGGATCTAAGAATGTTAAGGCTGATGCCCTCTCTAGGAGTTTTTTGCCTGATTCTCCTGGAGTCCTTGAGCTGGTTGGCATTCTTAAGGAGGGGGTGATTCTTTCTGCTATCTCCCCTGATTTGCGGCGGGTGCTTCAGGAATTTCAGGCTGATAGGCCTGACCTCTGTCCAGTGGGGAAGCTGTTTGTTCCTGATAGATGGACAAGTAAGGTAATTTCTGAGGTTCATTGTTCTGTGTTGGCTGGTCATCCTGGGATTTTTGGTACCAGAGATTTGGTTGCTAGGTCCTTTTGGTGGCCTTCCTTGTCGCGCGATGTGCGTGCTTTTGTGCAGTCCTGTGGGACTTGCGCCCGGGCCAAGCCTTGCTGTTCCCGCGCTAGTGGGTTGCTTTTGCCTTTGCCGGGCCCTGAGAGGCCCTGGATGCATATTTCCATGGATTTTATTTAGGATCTTCCTGTTTCCCAGAAGATGTCTGTTGTCTGGGTTGTTTGTGACCGGTTCTCTAAAATGGTCCATCTGGTACCTTTGCCTAAGTTACCTTCCTCCTCAGATCTGGTTCCATTATTTTTTCAGCATGTGGTTCGTTTGCATGGCATTCCGGAGAATATTGTGTCTGACAGAGGTTCTCAGTTTGTCTCTAGGTTTTGGCGGGCCTTTTGTGCTAGGATGGGCATTGATTTGTCTTTTTCTTCGGAGTTTCGTCCTCAGACTAATGGCCAAACTGAGCGAACTAATCAGACCTTGGAGACCTATTTGAGATGCTTTGTGTGCTGATCAGGATGATTGGGTGTCTTTCTTGCCGTTGGCCGAGTTTGCCCTTAATAATCGGGCTAGTTCGGCTACTTTGGTTTCACCATTCTTTTGTAATTTTGGTTTTCATCCTCGTTTTTCTTCTGGGCAGGTTGAGCCTTCTGATTTTCCTGGTGTTGATTCTGTGGTGGACATACTGCAGCAGATTTGGACTCATGTGGTGGACAATTTGACGTTGTCTCAGGAAAGGGCTCAACGTTTTGCCAACCGCCGTCAGTGCGTTGGTCCCCGGCTTTGTGTGGGGGATTTGGTTTGGTTATCTTCTCGTCATGTTCCTATGTAGGTATCTTCTCCTAAGTTTAAGCCTCGGTTTATTGGTCCTTATAAAATTTCTGAAATTATTAATCCGGTGTCTTTTCGTTTGGCTCTTCCAGCCTCTTTTGCCATTCATAATGTTTTCCATAGATCTTTGTTGCGGAGATATGTGGTGCCCGCTGTTCTCTCGGTTGACCCTCCTGCCCCGGTGTTGGTTGAGGGAGAGTTGGAATATGCGGTTGAGAAGATTTTGGATTCTCGTTTTTCGAGGCGGAGGCTTCAGTACCTTGTCAAGTGGAAGGGTTATGGCCAGGAGGATAATTCCTGGGTTGTTGCCTCCGATGTCCATGCCACCGATTTGGTTCGTGCTTTTCACTTGGCTCGTCCTGATCGGCCTGGGGGCTCTGGTGAGGGTTCGGTGACCCCTCCTCAAGGGGGGGGGGTACTGTTGTGAATTCCGCTCTTGGGCTCCCTCCGGTGGTTGTAAGTGGCACTTTTGTGAGTTCTGCTCTTGGGCTCCCTCTTGTGGTTTCTAGTGGTATGGCTGCTCCTTGGAGTTAGCTGTCATCAGCTGCCTCCACTTATCGTCTCTTCTGCTCGGCTATTTAGGCCTGGCTCTTTCTTCAGTCAGTGCCACTTGTAAATGGTTCCTGGTTGGATTCACATCTCTTTGGAGTTCCCTGTTATCCTGACCAGTTCAGCAAAGCTAAGTTTTTGCTTGCTCTTTTCTGTCCATAGATTGTGGACTTATCCATTCTGTGCTTTCTATGTTTGCCCAGCTTATCAGTGTGAATTAATTCTGTCTTGCTGGAAGCTCTGGGAGGCAGATTTGTCCTCCACACCTTTAGTCAGGTGTGGAGATTTTTTGTAAATTCTGCGTGGATTTTTGTAGTGTTTTATACTGACCGCACAGTATTCCATCCTGTCCTATCTATTTAGCTAGACTGGCCTCCTGTGCTCATCCTGGTTTCATTCTGTGTATGTCTTTTCCCTCTCCATTCACAGTCATTATTTGTGGGGGGCTAATCTATCCTTTGGGGATTTTCTCTGAGGCAAGATAGCTTTCCTGCTTCTTTCTTTAGAGGTAGTTAGCTCTTAGGCTGTGACGAGATGCCTAGGGAGAGTTAGGAGCATTCCACGGCTACTTCTAGTGTTGTGTTGAGCTTAGGGACTGCGGTCAGTACAGTTACCACTTCCTTCAGAGCTCGTTCCATGTTGCTCCTAGACCACCGTATCATAACAGACACCCCAGTGTGGGATTTTCCAACCTGCTACATAGAGCTGTTTAAACTGTTATGTTTTGCACTTTTAAAATGTTTGCACTTTTGATATTTTAAATATATGTAACGTTTAAGAAAAGCACCTCCAATAAAGAGAAGAATATTTTATGTTACCTGTTACCTGTTTGAATGCATTCTACAAATGTTTTTGTATGTATTCACCTGGTTTTTGTTTTGTACCAGCCCAGGATGTGCTGTGTTTAACAGGGGGTGGGGTATGCGGTGCCCCTGAAGGTCCAGTCTCCACAGAAGTACTGCATCTCAGCCAGAGGTGTGGTACCCCAACTCTCTGGTAAGGAGGAGACACTGTACAGAACCCTAACATTTGCACCCAACACCTAGACCTCAACAGGCCAGGGAGGGATTACGTAGAAGGTGTGGGTGGAGAGTGAGTTGTCAGGGGAGACAGGATGGATGAGTTAAGGAGTCTGTGAGGAGAAGTGGAGCAGAGCAGATGTGTAGGTCTGCAGTTCCTGTGAGTGGAAGGGAAGAAAGGAAGGAAGCTTCCAGGAAGGAGAAGAAAGGGTCTCAAGGGCATGGGAAGTGCAGAAGCCACTTATGGGGCCCGCATCCAGGGTCAGGTTGGAGGGACCAGGTCGTGGAAAGGGGAACTGGACCCTTATCTAGTGGAAGGACTGCAGGACTCAACTGGAAATCCGGAGGCTGTGGCGTCTGTAAGAGCCACAGCCACATCCACTCAGAACAGGCTAAAAAGGCAGCCGGATAGAACACAGGGGACTCAGAGGACGTCACCCGACCAGGTTCGTGGTTGCTGGTTTAGGACATTGTGGGTGAGACGCTGGGCAGGAAGAGTAGAAGCCAGCATAGAGAGATGGCCAGGAAAGGCTACCCCATTCTGCTGGAGAGTTTCCTGGACTTCTCACTTGAAGGACACAGCACCCTGGCTGGGGAATAACATCTGACTGTGAGTAAAAAGTGAATACTTCACCTTGCTGTGTCCTCACAATTCTTTCCTGCGACGCCTGCCCTGCACTACCACTACCACCGTCAAAACTCTACAAAACATCTTTAACTGCCCTGGGAACTAAGCTGTACATGTGGGGAGCAGAGCCATCATGGCTGCACTACCATTGCCAAAGCGGCCCCTTTAACCCCTTCATGACCCAGCCTATTTTGACCTTAAAGACCTTGCCGTTTTTTGCAATTCTGACCAGTGTCCCTTTATGAGGTAATAACTCAGGAACGCTTCAACGGATCCTAGCGGTTCTGAGACTGTTTTTTCGTGACATATTGGGCTTCATGTTAGTGGTAAATTTAGGTCAATAAATTATGCGTTTATTTGTGACAAAAACGGAAATTTGGTGAAAATTTTGAAAATTTCGCAATTTTCACGTTTTGAATTTTTATTCTGTTAAACCAGAGAGTTATGTGACACAAAATAGTTAATAAATAACATTTCCCACATGTATACTTTACATCAGCACAATTTTGGAAACAAAATTTTTTTTTGCTAGGAAGTTATAAGGGTTAAAATTTGACCAGCGATTTCTCATTTTTACAACAAAATTTACAAAACCATTTTTTTTAGGAACCACCTCACATTTGAAGTCAGTTTGAGGGGTCTATATGGCTGAAAATACCCAAAAGTGACACCATTCTAAAAACTGCACCCCTCAAGGTACTCAAAACCACATTCAAGAAGTTTATTAACCCTTCAGGTGCTTCACAGCAGCAGAAGCAACATGGAAGGAAAAAATGAACATTTAACTTTTTAGTCACAAAAATTATCTCTTAGCAACAATTTTTTTATTTTCCCAATGGTAAAAGGAGAAACTGAACCACGAAAGTTGTTGTCCAATTTGCCCTGAGTACGCTGATACCTCATATGTGGGGGTAAATCACTGTTTGGGCGCACGGCAGGGCTTGGAAGGGAAGGAGCGCCATTTGACTTTTTGAATGAAAAATTGGCTCCACTCTTTAGCGGACACCATGTCACGTTTGGAGAGCCCCTGTGTGCCTAAAAATTGGAGCTCCACCACACGTGACCCCATTTTGCAAACTAGATGCCCCAAGGAACTTATCTAGATGCATAGTGAGCACTTTGAACCCCCAGGTGCTTCACAAATTGATCCGTAAAAATGAAAAAGTACTTTTTTTCACAAAAAAATTATTTTAGCCTCAATTTTTTCATTTTCACATGGGCAACAGGATAAAATGGAATTTCAAAGATAAAGCCGTGTGCACTACTACTAGTGGTGCCCAGGTAGGTTCCCACAGCATGTGATACTAAAAGAAAGAACCTGGCACTCAACTTAATGCTCGTGAGATTTTAATGGTAGTAGCCAAAAAAACGTTTCGGTCCTATATCTGGACCTTCATCAGTTACGTACTATGATGAAAAAGTGAATGATTGAGACAAGCGGGGATTCCGTGTCTGGACACAAGCACAGCACCTATCAGCGTTAATAAGTCCAATCTGTGTGCCTAAACCTATCTGCGCGAATACCAGACGCAGACCATGCTGTGCCTTATATGACACTACAGTCATTCACTTTTTCATCATAGTACGTAACTGATGAAGGTCCAGATATAGGACCGAAACGTTTTTTTGGCTACTACCATTAAAATCTCACGAGCATTAAGTTGAGTGCCAGGTTCCTTCTTTTTTTTAACAGGATAAAATGGATCCTAAAATTTGTTGGTCAATTTCTCCTGAGTACACCAATACCTCACATGTGGGGGTAAACCACTGTTTGGGCACATGGTAAGGCTCGGAAGGGAAGGAGCGCCATTTGACTTTTTGAATAAAAAATTATCTCCATCGTTAGCGGACACCATGTCGCGTTTGGAGAGACCCTGTGTGCCTAAACATTGGCGCTCCCCCACAAGTGACCCCATTTTGGAAACTAGACCCCTCAAGGATCTTATCTAGATGCCTAGTGAGCACTTTAAACCCTCAGGTGCTTCACAAATTGATCTGTAAAAATGAAAAAGTACTTTTTTTTCACAAAAAAATTATTTTCGCCTCAATTTTTTCATTTTCACATGGGCTATAGGATAAAATGGATCAGAAAATTTGTTGGGCAATTTCTCCCGAGTACGACGATACCTCATATGTGGGGGTAAACCACTGTTTGGGCACTCGGCAGGGCTCGGAAGGGAAGGCGCGCCATTTGACTTTTTGACTGGAAAATTAGCTCCAATTGTTAGCGGACACCATGTCATGTTTGGAGAGCCCCTGTGTGCCTAAACATTGGAGCTTCCCCACAAGTGACCCCATTTTGGAAACTAGACCCCCGAAGGAACTTATCTAGATGCATATTGAGCACTTTAAACCCCCAGGTGCTTCACAGAAGTTTATAACGCAGAGCCATGAAAATAAAAAATAATTTTTCTTTCCTCAAAAATGATTTTTTAGCTTGGAATTTCCTATTTTGCCAAGGGTAATAGGAGAAATTGGACCCCAAATGTTGTTGTCCAGTTTGTCCTGAGTACGTTGATACCCCATATATGGGGGTAAACCACTGTTTGGGCGCACGGCAGGGCTCGGAAGGGAAGGCACGCCATTTGGCTTTTTAAATGGAAAATTAGCTCCAATCATTAGCGGACACCATGTCACGTTTGGAGAGCCCCTGTGTGCCTAAACATTGGAGATCCCCCACAAATGACCCCATTTTGGAAACTAGACCCCCAAAGGAACTAATCTAGATGTGTGGTGAGGACTTTGAACCCCCAAGTGCTTCACAGAAGTTTATAACGCAGAGCCATGAAAATAAAAAAATATATATATTTTCTCAAAAATGATCTTTTAGCCTGCAATTTTTTATTTTCCCAAGTGTAACAGGAGAAATTTGACCCCAAAAGTTGTTGTCCAGTTTCTCCTGAGTACGTTGATACCCCATATATGGGGGTAAACCACTGTTTGGGCACATGCCGGGGCTCGGAAGTGAAGTAGTGACGTTTTGAAATGCAGACTTTGATGGAATGCTCTGCAGGCGTCACGTTGCGTTTGCAGAGCCCCTGATGTGGCTTAACAGTAGAAACCCCCCACAAGTGACCCCATTTTAGAAACTAGACCACGAAAGGAACTTATCTAGATGTGTGGTGAGCACTTTGAACCCCCAAGTGCTTCATAGAAGTTTATAATGCAGAACCGTGAAAATAATAAATACGTTTTCTTTCCTCAAAAATAATTATTTAGCCCAGAATTTTTTATTTTCCCAAGGGTTACAGGAGAAATTGGACCACAAAAGTTGTTGTCCTGTTTCTCCTGAGTACGCTGATACCCCATGTGTGGAGGTAAACCACTGTTTGGGCACACGTCGGGGCTCAGAAGGGAAGTAGTGACTTTTGAAATGCAGACTTTGATGAAATGGTCTGCGGGCGTCA